>NC_140577.1:20998199-21598199 GCF_057381845.1 Rhamphochromis longiceps
CATAAATACCTTAAAAAAACCTGAGATGTCAACATCAATAAACATTACACCAGCATTGGCCAAGTGAATATAGGAGCCTAGCAAACAAACAAGATATGGAAAATAAAGGAAAACCAGCTCTAGCAGGCAAAGAAAGGCCTGTTTGTGTTCCCAGAGCCGCCTCCTCATGCTTTCGCTCAATTCTTTGCCTGATGAAATGGAGACTCTGGCTTGGTATTCCTCTCTCCCTGCCAGAAACCACAGAGTGACAAAATCTGTGGGGTGTCATAAACGAGTGAAGCCAGGGGGAGAAAGGGAGGAGAAAGGTGGTTGCGAAGCCGGGATGCAACCAAAGACAGTCGGATCCATCTGGTCCTGATAAGGCAGAGTGGAAAACAGATGAGTGCGGTGAGGCAGATGGTGGGTTTGGGGGGGGAGTGGGATGAGGCTAGAGAGTGGATCTGTTTAGGAGGATATACTGCCTAGCGTGCCATATCAGGCCCCCTCCCCGTTTCTCCTCAACCTAGCGCTCTCACTTCATTCCTGCCTGCCCGAGTGGACTTGAGCAACAGTTTGTTGCCTGAGGAAAGAACAAAAGAGAGGCGGAGGCAACAAAAGAAAGACTGTTTGCCCCTCTGTAGCTTTCTTTCTTCTTATGTCATTCCTTTACACATCTCTAATCCCTTGCTGGGTGCCATCTTTCATCACGGTGTACCCTGTGTGTATTATCCTATACAGAACACTTCCTATTGATACAATAAAGGCTGCCAGAAACACTTAGCCTTGGGAGCCTGTGTGTGATATGGTAGATGATACATGTGTGCAGAACCTGCCTGAAGAAAGAAATGGAACCTGCTGTTCTTACTGCCACAGTATCTCCCTGTAAAACTTCCCCACTTTATCTCAAGCATAATATAATGTACCAAAGTGACTCTTGCTGCTGTCTTTTCTTCCGGGAGACATAACTCCCTAAATCCTGTCCATCTGGATTAGCAGGAGATGACGCAGAAGGTGTCTGACCTGCTCTGCATGTGAGATGAAAACCACCCAAAGAGCCACTCTGCATTTGGAAATGAAATGTCAGGCTTTGAAGCAACAGCAGTGATATGGAGATGCAGTCCCACTGCTTCTACAAAAACCATAGAAGACATGAACTGCATTTATATTAGGCTGATTTAAAGAAAAAATATCTCTCTTTATCTATCTCTCGATCTATCTAGATAGCTAGATAAATAGAGCTAAAAGGCCCAGCCACCCAATGCATGTAGGCAAGGTGACCTGCTGAAGTTCAAACCAAGCATTGGAATGGGGAAAACTCCAATTTATGTGACTCTCGTGGTTGTTGATGGCAGATGGGCTGGTCTGAGTGTTTCAGAAATTCCTGAACTGCTGGGAGTTTCTCTAACAACCATCTCTAGAGTTTATAGAGATTGATGCGAAAAACTAAATATCGAGTGAGAGGCAGTTCTGTGGATGAGAATGCCTTGATGATGCTAGAGCTCGGAGGGGAATGGTCAGACTGCCTAATGGGAAGGCAACAGTCATTCAGATAAACGCCTGCTACAACCAGGGTATGCAGAAGACCATCTCGAACAGCTTCAACTCTTCTGCGAAGGCTTTTCACAAGGTTTATGGGAATTTTTGACTGTTATAGAAGTGCATTTGTGGGGTCAGATACTGATGTTGGACGAGAAGGTCTGGCTCGCAGTCTCTGCTCTATTGGGTTCTATTGGGTTGAGGTCAGGACTCTGTGCAGGCCAGTCAAGTTCGTCCACACAAAACTCACTCATTCATGTCTTTATGTACCTTCGGGGACATTCCCAAACCGTTCTCACAAAGTTGGAACATGAAGTTGTCCAAAATGTCTGGATTATCTGAAGCATTAAGAGTTCCTTTCACTGGAACTAAGGGGCTGAGCCCAAATCTTGAAAAATAACCCCACACCATAATCTCCTCTTCACCAAACTTCAAACTTCAGACAGTGCAGTCAGAAAAGTACTGTTCTCTGGCAACCTTCAAACCCAGACCCATCCATTGGATTGCCAGACAAAGAAGCGTGACTCATCGCTCCAGCAAGCACATCTTCCCTACTCTAGAGTCCCGTGATGTTGTGCTTTACATCACTGCATTCAACGCTTTACATTGTGCTTGGTTTGGATGCAGCTGCATGGCCATAAAGCTCTCTGTGCACTGTTCTTGAGCTAATCTGAAGGCCAGATGAAGTTGGGAGGTCTGTAGCGACCAAATCTGCAGAAGGATGGTGACTTCTGACCATTATGTGGCTCAGCGTCCGCTGAACACTGTCTTTGATTTTATGTGGCCTACCACCATGTGGCCGGCGTTCACAATCACTTCCACTTTGTTATAATACCACTAACAGTTGACTGTGGAATATTTAGTTATGAGGAAATTTCACAACTGGACTTGCACAGGTGGCATCCTATCACGGTACCACGCTGGAATTCACTGAGCTCATTCATTCACAAATGTTTATAGAAGCAGTCTGCATGCCTAGGTGCTTGACTTTATACACTGTGGCCAAAGAAGTGATTGGAACACCTGAATTCAATGATTTAGATTGTGTGAGTGAATATTTATGATAATAAAATGTAGCTAGACACTTCTAGTTTCATTGTTTGTCTTTGGTTTCCTGTGGCAAATGACTTCCATCACTCACTCATGTTGCTTGGTCAGTTCAGAAGCTGCAACCTACAGACTTCCTGTTTTGAACAGACACAATCACTCACAGAAATTCTGTGACTGTATCCGCATAGCTGTCCTCTTTTCAAAACAGTAACTTGATATTTGCATGCATGTGACACCATTTGGTGACATCTGTAAATTGTCCCTACAAACCATTACACGAGTAACACTCTCCCAGAACGAGCTCTAAGTTTCCCAGAACTTGAGACCGTTAATGCAGTACTAGATTGATACATCCGCTTTTATGCAGTCATGTTTAGACACTGAAATATTTTCCTTTAACATAATGCAAAACACATGTTTTGAGTCTCGATGGCAAAGATTCAAAAAAATGAATAAAAAGTAGACAGAATTACAGAAAGATTACAGAAATCCAGCCAAAACATAACCATGCTTCCCATAATTCAAATATATAAAGTCAGACATTAATTTCCTCCGACTTTGAAATCGAGATTCCATCAACGAGTTCACATTTAGCTTAAATCATAAACTTGCTTATACTGTAGCACGCGGCAAATTGATCTTATTTCAACGCCTAATTACATGCAGTAGATTTAAAACGGATACAAGTTTCAAACTTGTGCTGATGTGACATTTGATTAGCAGAATTTAGGGAGAACGACTTTAATCTTAAGCCCAAGTTGCTGCTGGCAGACGCCTCATAGTGCGTTACTGGGACAAAGCGGGGCTAATTTTCAGTAGCTCTTTCACTAAGCCTGACAGCACATGAGGGGAATGATGGCATAACCTGTGGTTTCTCAAAGAGGGGATTCAGAGTTTAGTCGGGAATTTTCCTCTTAAGATGGGAACACTGATAGGGCTTACGATTGAAAGTAACATATGGATCAAATAGAGGAGTTCCTTGATTTGATTTAGTTTCTCTTTGTCATTACTCATGTGGGGTAGAGATGTTTATTTAGGGTGTTGACGGCACTGATGTTTTACGTTTGTGTCTGTATATTCTTGTGGAATTACATGTTAATTTTTTAATTTTTGTTGGCGGAAATAATAAAAGAAGCTTTGGTCTTTACTAGAAAGATGTGAATTTAATGAGATTGCTTATATTTTAATCCACCTTGACAAAGATACTAAAACCTCAGATGAGCGATGCTTTTACGAGGCAGGTTAGCTGTTCCCCCTGCTTGCGCTCAAACTGTCAAACCTTTCTTCATAGAAGAAGAAATCAGATCCAAGAGTTCTTACATTGTTTGGAGTTTTGAGACAGATGGTTGTGGGGGTGGAACCATGTGCATGTTAAGCGGATGTGTGTGGGTTTGTGTGCGGAGATGACAAAGGGTGCAGGACTATGGTTTATTAGCCCACTGATGGAGTCTGATGGAGGGGGAACAGACCTCAAACAGCAGCCTGTGAGACGACCGCAGAGGGTAAAGGTCACCGAGAAACTCTGGGTCATTAGAGTGATCACAGCCAAGAAACAAACCTCCGCGCGCTTGAGAATAGCTGCCTTTTCAGCACAAAAACATCATTCCAGACATTTTTTTCTCTTTTTTGATGATTTGTTAACACACAAGCACATGATTGTATATTGCTTAATCCAGCGTGTAACATGTCATACAGTGCACCGGTGATCTTTTGTTAATCAGGCAGCTTTAGATGTTCCTGGACGAGCTGTCAAGTCTTGCTTAGTAATTCATGCTAATAAGCCTCTAGCCTCGATCCCCTTTTTGTCAGACTGTGTAAATAAACTTTTCAGATCGAGCCTTCATGCCAGCCGACAAGCACCTTTAGTTTTTACCACCAGAGTTTCGTTTATTTTGAGTCTAGACATCTGAAGTGACTCCCGAGCCGTGCCGCTGGAAGCCGTGACTCCTCAGAAGTAACAGAAAAGAGAAATAAAAGAGCGTGAAGTGTTTTCTTTGCCTTTGGTTTGTTTTCCAGTCTCCTTTCAAAATGAACTGGGGTTTGGAGTTGGCTGCTTCGCACATGGTGTGGTGGAAGGGATGGGGAGAGAGGGAGAAGTAAAAAAAGAAGTGAAAAATAAGCACATTTTACTACTGCAGACGTAGTGGAATCTTTCTACGCTATAAACAAAATACATTCAATTAGTGTTTTTCACTATGATACCTTTACTACTGTATATTTACTTGGCACATGGAGTCTATGACATGCCTCGCTCATCATTTTTCTAATAACAGAAATTTTAATTTGTAAAAAAAATCAAACATGTAGAGACTTAAGAGTTATAATGAGAGTCCAAGGTACAAACCAGGTATAACCATCATGGTTAATGCACCTTTGTCTAGATTCAAGTCGGCAATATAAGATAAGGAACAGTTAGCGTACTTTGTTGCTTTTTTACCACTTATAGACGTTATTTTTGCTGCTACAACCTGGCAGATGTTCACGATAGTCATAAATAGGTATAAATAAAGCCAAAACTCCTGCAGGCTGAGCCAGCCTAACTGACATTATGAGTACTTTCTATTGTTTAGCATTTACCTTTATCCCATAATTACTGCTTGTGGCCACGGTGGCTGCTGTTTAGCTAAACTTAACATAGTTTCACTTGAAGCAGTTGTCACCTTTTTAAGGCATTATAACAGTCTCTGTTGTACAAACTTATATTGTTCTCGGTTGAACAATACCCAACAAATTCCTTTGTGGTTTATTTTTTTATGGATTATTTATATGATCATTATAAATTAAACTGTTGTAGATGTATCCTAGGTCTTGCCTTGTTAATGCAGTGATGAGTTTTGGAGGATTCTGATAGAGTTTTGTCTCCACGCAGTCTATGAGCTGCTGTTTCAACAGCAAAACATCTGACATACAGTTTTCATGAACACTAAAACTGTCACCAGCGCTCCTTCCTACAAATCTACGATTGCATGAGGCAACGATCCATTTGCGAAATGCACCCTCCATGTTGTTCTAGCTTTACTGCTTTTAGTTGTGATTTGTGTTTGTGAGCTTTGCTCTGTTGGCTCTCTCGTGCCTGTGAATTATTTCCCTCTCAACAGGACTATGCTTTTTTTTTTTACTGGTTCTGATGAATCTGTCAGTGAATCACACCAGTTAACCTCCTGTAGCGCTATGCTGCAGGATGCTGAAATAATTTTCTCATAACTCATAGCTTCAGTGGCTCTGGGTCAGGGGGAGCTAGCTGTTGCACGCAGAAGCCCTTATGGGATGCGCACCGAAGAGGAACCAAAACTCAATAAACACAGCGTCTAGGGGGGGGTGGTAGTTCAAGGGTGCGCTTGTCATGACGGAGCCTACGGTGAGCGCTCCAGTGGCTGCTGGGGTTTTGATGCTGTAATGTGAAACGGCTGGGGAGGGAAGGAGGACCACAATTCCCTCTTTGTCTGGTCTCCACCCCAGCGTCACCCCATTCTCGTCTCCTCAGCGGACCTTCACAGTGCCCACACTCGTCATCTCCGTCTCCGTCTGTGTCCCCACGTATGCCACCCATCACGATGTCTTGATTGCTCGCACTCACTCGCACCCAGCCAAGTGTTACCGTTTTGAGTTCATATCTTTTCCTCTGGGCTTTTCTACCATCTGCATTCAGTTCATAATAATGTCAGTTACATAAAATAACACCAGCATTGAATCTGAGTAATGCGTCCTAATTCTCCTCTCTCGTTTTCTCTCCTTAGTCTCCGGTGGTGTCTGTGGGCTTTGCCAGGTTTCATCCCAACCTGGTGGTGGGGGGGACGTACTCAGGACAGATAGTCCTGTGGGATAATCGCAGTCATCGCCGGACCCCTGTCCAGAGGACCCCTCTGTCTGCTGCTGCACACACTGTAAGGATGATTTAAACTGTCAGTATGATACATTTATCATACAGTATGTAAAGGTTTATCTCTGCTTTACAATTAGAATTGTGATATTAACAGCAATACGTCTGCAGGAGATTATTTATTACTTTCCTTACAGTGTAGTTTTCCTGCGATGACACATCATTATTAAAACCTGGAAGGCAGAACAGTTTCAGTATTTAACAGTTATTTTTTAGCAGGATTGTTTACCCAAAATTCTGGATAGCTCCTTAAATCATAGAGTAGTTACATTGCACCAATCCATCCTTCTCTACAGCCATTCACAGTATAATCAAACTAGGGAAAACCCTTGCTCAAGGCTGTGCCACGACCAAAATTAGTGCCACCGTGTGCAGTGGATTTATGGTTTTTTGTGTAGCGGCCTTCAGATGGGGTCAAGTTGGCAATTACATGCAATCTGTGATAAATCAGCAAGCATCGCAGATCTGCTGCCATGTGCATTGATAATCTTTTCCCCGAGTATGATGATCCTGACACAAACAGCTAAGAGTGATAAGCTAGGTCATTTTAGCTAATTAGCACTCACTATTGCTTTGTAAACTGTGATCTTCTTGTTCTTCACCTCCTAAATGAAAGACCTGAGATCCAAATTACAAATAGCGGTCTGTTAAAAGTGTATTATTGTACACTCTTATCCTGACGGCAGTGCAACAAAGAGCATTCACAACAAGAAACTGCTAAAATGGATCTCCAGCAGGGACGTAATTGTTCTCTAGTGATTAAAATATTGCAGTGGATTCTGTATGTGGATCAAAAGTGCCCAATTTCCATTAATCTTCTTTTGAGAGGTCATTTAAATGTTCTTTGATTGAAAATTAATTTTAGTGGAGGGTTGTTGGAACCGTGTTTTGCTCTTCAGAGCTCTGTGTGAGTCACGTGACTGAAAACTAAATTGTTAATTTGGTTAAAAGTGTTGAAATACACTTAGGCCAACATGGGGAAAAAAAGCAGATAAACACTTTTTTTTAATCCAAAAATTCAGACGTATGAATATGATAAAAAGATTTTGATTGCACCAATTACACTGAATGATTTTTATATGATAATCTGTATTCTTGGGTCTGTCTGCACTTAGACATAAACTTGATAAAAGCAAGACATAACTGAAAGAGCAGCTCAGTTCAGCTATAGCAAATTACTGTTGAATATAAACTAACGATATCTTAAGAACCCAGCTTGTTTATAATCACAGCTACAGTAGACACACACAATGTTACATGCTATCCATACTGTAGCTTTAAACGGGCTGCGGGCTCTAATAATGAGGCTGCCACTCTCCCGTTAGTGGGTACAGCATGCTAGCATGGTGCTGATTGCTGAATGGATTCTTTGTGCGACCCGGCGCACAAATCAATTACTGCTCAGTAATGATATAATGGCTTCACACACTCGTGGATTTGAACAGCAGCACATGTCTGAAACGTAGGGTGATTTAAAAGGACGAATGCACACTGGCATGTGAGCTGTCTGCATCTCTTGGCCCCAAAAAGCATCTAATGACATCATGTGCTAAAGGGGAAAAAACATGTGATCATTACAGGACAATGTTTATTCGTTTCATAAATAGTGGAATATCACAATTAATGACATGGTGATGCTGCTGACAGCCTGCTACAATTAGGACTGTTTCAGCTATTTTTTGTACAAGAGAAATTGTTATGCTTCAGTTCAAAGAGGCTAATAATTAAGAACTATAATGTGATCACAATGTATTATCCTAAACGATGTTGTTGTAATTATACTACAGTTGATAACAGCTTTTTTGTATTGTGCACGGGTAAATCTTCACCCAAATCCATTTGTTTGTCTCTGCGTATGATCGTGTGTGTTTGTCTAGCACCCAGTGTACTGCGTGAATGTGGTCGGCACACAGAACGCCAACAACCTGATCACCGTGTCCACAGACGGCAGGATGTGCTCCTGGAGTCTGGACATGCTCTCCCAGCCTCAGGTACACAAAACTCTTACCGCACATTAGTGAAGCAGTCCACACAACCTGCCAGCAGCATTTAAAAAAAACAACAACTTTTTTTTCACTCACTAATGCTGTTTTGTTGTAAAAATGCAGGTTTATGCTATATCCACTCTAATATAATGTGTGTAGGAGACCATGGAACTGGTGTACAATAAATCCAAACCCGTGGCAGTGACATGCATGGCCTTCCCCACGGGAGACGTTAACAACTATGTGGTCGGGAGCGAGGAGGGCACTGTGTACACTGCATCCAGACATGGCAGGTTGGTTAATGAAACATGTATTCTTAAACACAGATATGCATTAAAGTTCACCAAACGTCTGCTGAATATGAAACAGTGCTCATATAATTTATAATTATAGAATATTAGAATTATAACATTAGCAAAGTTTAAGAGGATGATTGTCCCTAAATTAGATTACATTTAAGTAACTTAAAACTTAAAATGTGATTACAAATGAAGTTCTCCCTCTTTTGGAGGGAATTTTGGGCTAATGGTCGCAGTTCCAGATGTTGCCTTGTGCGTTTTCCCTCTCCAGTAAGGCAGGTATCTGTGAGATGTTTGAGGGCCACCAGGGGCCCGTCACAGGCATCAGCTGTCACAGCGCGGTGGGCACCGTCGACTTTTCCCACCTCTTTATCACGTCCTCGTTCGACTGGACCGTCAAACTCTGGAGCACCAAGGTACAATGTGGGAGGTGTGTGTTAGTGTGTGTGAGGGAGCGAGAGAGAGGGGATGTGGAGAAAGAAAGGTTGTGCGGGGGGTTGATTGTGACCTCCAAGAGGTTTTTAAGCAGATCCTGAGAGGGAGAGAGAATGAACTAGTGAAGAGGGAAGGTTGAGTAGAGAGGTCTCGTACAACTTGTGTGTTTCTCTACATATATGTTTGAATAAGCTGTTATTGTGCGTATATGGGTACTCTGTGTGTGTGCGTTTGTAGGGAAAGTATTCACTGCTAACTACAGACTGTATATAAGGATGGTTTTAGCCTCCAGAGCTAATAACATAGAAAATCTGCAGTCTATGAGCTCACTTCATTTATAACTTCATTTATGAGTTTATGTTCTAATTTGTACTTTCAGCTCTTATGTTAATATAACATAGTGTTGATTTGGTAAATTATGCCCCCGATGTAAATTGGGATACGTTTTAGGAAGACCTACTTTGTGATACTGTACGATCGTGTATTATCACTGTGTCTCAGACAGAGCCACCACTCGCTGTTCACCTCCAGCTTCAAAACATCAAATTGGGGACGATCAAAGTGTTCAGGTCAAACAAGAAGCAGCCTCTGGAGGTGAAACATGATCCCAACACAGAAGTGGAAAAAATTGCAGTTCCTTTAGGTGCCACTCGAGGCGTGCTCCAAAAGGGACTCCATTCCCATAGATTTCACATTTAAGATATAGAGACTCGACCTGAGTAATGGAGTTTGTGTAACTGAGTACATCTCCATTGATATGACTACTGCCTACCACGGTGAGTCTTGGAACCAGACCTTTTCACTGTGTCGGCACTGTTGGTGAGTTTTCGATTATCTGATGGATGTTCTGTGATACAGCAAATCAAAATGAATTTATGCATCCGTTTTGTTGAGTAAAATGATCCTCTTTAATTAGGCTAATACAAAGCAATAATTAGCTTATAGACAATTTGCTGCTCTGAACCATTCATGTGTTAATACAGTGTTACAATCTTCAACTGGTGTATATCTCACCCCAAGCACACCCAAGAGCAACACCTCTACAGTTGAGACCAAAGTGAATATGTTTGGTATTAAAACCAAACATAGCATATCAGCACAAACATCTCATACCAACAGTCAAGGACGGTGGTGGAGGCATGATTTAGGCTGGGCACCTTGCAGTCATTCATTCGACCATGAAGTCCTTTGTGTACCAAAGTATTCTAGAGTCAAATATGAGGCCATCTGTCTGCAGCTACACCAAAATCAAGGTATTGCAATGACCCAAAGTCCAGATGTCCACCTGATTGAATCCATCCAAACCTCAATTAACTGAAGCAACACTATAAAGAAGGATGGGCCAGAATTCCTCCATAATGATGTGAGAGACTGATAAAGTCACACAGAAAACAATTAGTCCACATTATTGCTGTTAAAGGTGGTTCTACTGAGTTATGGATGTAGTCCTATGAAAACTTCCTTCTTCAGAAAACCGCACGTGCGCCTGTGCATTGCACCGGTAGGGTTTATGGATGTAACCACTTGTTAAGCTAATGTTAGCTGCTAACGTTACCTCTGGCTTTGAAAAAACAGCATGGCAGCAGCCAAAACACTAACATTGAAGCTTTAAAATACAGAGTCCAAAACCAGTGGGTGACATCGCTGTGCCTGCATCCATCTTATATATACAGTCTGTGTTAATCATCAGTAACCATCATCATTATTATTATTACCTGGTTTCAGCCTGTCAAGCAATTTCCTCTTAGGCTGCGCTCTGTTTCTAGTAAGAGCCAGTTAACCTGCTCTTTCTTTGGAGACAGCAGGTGAACCACTAGTATTACAGATGTCAGATATCTACATTGCTTCAGAGAAATGTGTGCCTCCAATGGCAAAAGTCACAAGAGCACAAACAGCTCCACACACGATTCTTAGCTTACTTCAAGTAATAAGACCTATTATAAGTGTAATTATAGTTAGTTAATCTTCCAGTAGTCCATTATTCAACATTATGCACTCCACACTGTATATAAATGCCACTTGTTTTGCACATATTCAACTCTGTATATTTTATATATTTTATTATTATTATTATTTTTTTTTTTTTTATTTATTTATTTTTTTTTACTATTTAATTTGTAAAAATGTGTATACACACACACACACACACACACACACACACACACACACGTAGGAAAATATTTAGTATACACATCCAGAAATGCATACACTATTATATATTGTACATATATTTATTAGTTTCAGGTTGGCCATTCTTGTATTTTGCTCGTTTGTGTTGTTGTGTTTGCACATCTCTGTTGCTTGTGGGGCTCGCACACAAGAATTTCACTCGCATGTGCTGTGCCAGTGTGCCTGCACATGTGATGTGACAATAAAAGTGATTTGATTTGATTTGATTTGATTTGATTTAAATGAAACTACAAATACTTGCACTTACAAAGAGACTGTCAGCTGTTGTTCAAGTTTCCGTAGAAATATTTTGCTGAGAGACAGCGTAGGATCTGTTTTTTTTTTATTTAAGGCTTGCTTGTTGCACCTAATCTGACGTGTGTGTGTGTATTGTATGTGTGTGTTTTTCTGGTTTGTCCTGGGTGTACATGTGTGAAAGTCCCTTGTTTGTATGTGTGGGTGTCCCTCCTACTCAACTATCACTGCAAAACACAAATGCACTGATGGGATAGTGCTGGCTGCTGTCTGCAGGCACACTTAGTGAACCTAAGTCAGACCCACTCTAAAGGTGGGCGCTCCTCCTCTCGCTGGTTTTGAGTGACCTCATCCTCTCAGTGCTGTTGTTCTCCTTTCAAACCAGTGTTATGAATTCCATTTGGCAGCATTTCAGAAGCGGTAAAAAGCAAACAGCCACTATTTCTGTCAGAGTAAGGCTGGTGAATAAAAAAAAATAAAATAAAAATCTCGGCTAATACAGTGAAAGGACACTGCTGTGGTGGTGAAACAGAAGTTTTGGCTTAGGTGTATATGACATATTGCACAGAAAGGTGTAGGAAATGGATACTCATGTAGTAACCACAGGGTAAATGGAACAATTAGCCACAACTAATATGAAAAATGTTAAGTAGAATTTAAATATGATTATGATGAGTGGCTTGATTAGAAACAGTAAAGCTGTAGAAATGTACAATGTATAAATTTGAGGGTATGAATAATTAAAACTGCTAATGGTCAAAAAATGAAAATAAGGTTACATTAGCTAGCTAAAGTTATCGCTAGTAGTAGAAGTACTGGAACTAATGGGTGAGTTGGGATGTCATTCACTAACAATAAAGCCAGAAACATGATGGATAATAGCTTAATTAGCTAGCTAGAATTATTATTATGAATGATTGTTGGAAATTGTTATCTTAGGCAATGTTTCTGGCTACTAGCTTATGGCTAGTGACTGAATTTGCTAGCTGATTGTATAAATAGTAGAGATAGCTAGCAAATTGTTACAGTTGCCTGTAATTTGCATGGAAGACACCAACTTCTCTACAAACACTCGCAATCCAAAGCTTTTTGCAACCAATTTCACTTCTCACTAACCAGTCAGGGAATATGTTTTTCCTTAATGACCAGTGGTTGCCAGGGCATCACAGACTGGTTGTTTACGAGACCTTAGCTGATAAATGGCTTGCTGAATGTAATCACAAAAAGCGGTAAGGTGAGAGTAGTCAGGGTCAGCATTAAAATGAAACGTTTTAAACGTGTGTGTGTGTTCCTGATGAAGGCTATCTGAGGCCTGAACGATCCAAGAGGTTAAAAGAAGATTGATATTAGGAATATGAATTAAAGCTGAGGTGCAAATAACAAAAGAAAATGTGACAATCAGTTTTTACTATTAATCAGTTAATGGTTAGTAGTAAAAATTTATGCTAATTTTGAATTACAGAGGTTATCATGATACATACATGCATAGGGTGATATCGTGTACAGCCCAAAATCAGAGGCATACCTCCTTGGTGTAGTAAAAATACATAATTCATATTGCATATCAGCTTTATGCAGGATCCAGTTACAGTTTTCATTCTTGGCTGTGACAGCCAATAAAGCACTCTGATGACTTTTAGCCCATGTTAGCATGCAGCCAGTCCATAAGTCTTGTGCAGCGGGTCCCGTGACACATATTAAAACATTTCTGTGGATTTTCATCAGAAGAGTGTGTTATTTTTCAGGATTTGGGAATTCCCTTTCCTTTGAGGGTCACCACAGGAATGTGTGTCTGTCTCTTATCCCACATAACCCATATTTGTGTGTGGGCAGGAGGAATACCTGAGTGTGCGTGTGTGTGTGTGTGTGTGTGTGTGTGTGTGTGTGTGTGTGTGTGTGTGTGTGTGTAAATACAGACACACCACACATGCCTCATGGTACACCTTAAGCAAGCTGCCTTTGCTTGCCTAAAATCCCCTCGAGGTTTGCCTTCAGCCCTCCAATCATAAGCATCACAAACTGTTTTGAACACACGTGCGCATGCACGTTTGCAGCAAATTTCCTCTGCATTCACGTGCGTTTGCCCTCACGGTTCAAAAAGGCCGTCCTACAGACGTCTGCGTATGTTTTTACACTCAGCGGTGCAAATATTGTGGTTAGTGAAACCATTCTGAGTCGGCCAGAGTGTGAAGATGTCGCGACCGCTGGGAGTGGGTTTATGATTGTGCATAACTTGAACCACCTTGCACGCTTGACCCCAAAACCAGCATCTATGAAATGATTGGATGGAGCACAATTACTCCACTGTTGCTGTTCTTAAGAAGGTAATCAAAGGCCTGCGTCCCTGTCGGGTCAGATGATTGTTAGTGAGCGTTTATAATATTTCAGGTGAACATCTGTAGATACGCTGAGTCGTCACTTCATTAGTTACAGCTTGTTACCACCAGGTTTGACCCCCTTTTACCTTCAAAACTGTCTTAATTCTTTGTGGCATTGATTCAAAACACTGCTGGAAACGCCCTGAGACATTTTGGTCTATACTGACATGACAGCACCACGCAGTTACGACAAATTTGTGTCTGCACATCCATGATATGAATCTCCCATGTCACCACATCCCAAAGGTCTTTTGAGTGCAGCGTTAAGTTCAAGCTTTGCGACACATCGTTCCTTCCTATCAGCTCAAAGCAGTCTGGCCATTCTCCACTGACCACTGCCATCAACAAGCCATTTTCACTCACAGAACTGCTGCTCACTGAATACTTTCTCTTTTTCAGACCATCTTCTGCAAACCCAGTTGAGACAGTTGTGCTCACTTTGAATTTTAGCAGGTCATCTTGACCATGACATGGTCAAGCGTATGTCAGGAGAAAAAACGTTTTGGTTGGGATCTTGCAGCACAGCGCATGAAGGAAGAATTTCTCATTTAAGGACAGTATCTCCATTCCCTTGGGGCGCATGTTTATTAAAACTATCAAACTAGTGCGATTTTTGAGATGCAAATGCAGCGAGGATAGAAGCGGTGAAATTATATGACTGGCTGCTGCTGAGATGAGTGTTTTGGATCCCTATGGATGGCTGCGTGATGAGATGTTTTCTGAGAGAACGGCTTCCTCCTTGACATTTTGATTTCCGAGACAGTTAATGCAATTTGATATTTTATTATTAATGCCAAGGTGGTGCCTGCATTTTTGGCAACGATATCCAAATGATTGAATGCTAAACTTGCATTAGGTTCTCATTTTTTGTCATTGCTTCACTGTGATGCTAAATATCAGTGCCCAGTTTTTCAGTGTTGGTTTTCAGGCTTGTCAAGGCTCTGCAGCTTTTCAGCACAGAAAAGATAATGACATCCAGTTACTTCATGTGTGGCGCCACAAGGATTAAGCTTCATTTAAAGATTAGTTTAAAGACTTATTCACCTAAATTATCTTCCTTAAAATTGGTAGATATAGACAAAATAGTAGTTTACATTATGAGTACCCAGTATAATACCGAGAGGGCTTTATTCATCTTATTTTGTCTTCCAGGTTTATTCATTACTTTGAGTCACGGCCAAATGACACATAGGACAAATTTCAGAAAGTTACCTTGAATGGGAAACAGAGGTGTTTTGCTTCAAGACTGATTATCTCGATAAAATCACACGTGCAGTGTAACCGGCTGTCATAAAACCCCGAAAATAAGAACAAGTAAGCGAGAGAGAGAGAACATAAACAGGTACGACTTCGATCGAACGCTGGAACTGCGAGATGGAGAAAAATGACCTCTGCTGTCATCCTGCCGGCTGGAAAACAGGTTCAATCGAGCCTTGAAATTGGCTTGGCTCAGTTTGTTTGTGTTTGTGTGCGAGTGTATGCGAGTGCGCGCTCTCAGATCTGCCGTAGAGTGAGGGAGTAAAGGTGATGGAGAGAAAGGAGCAGGAATGAGAGAGAAAGGGAGAGACTGCATTCTTTCATTTGCTGTTCTAGCCAGCCTGTCTCCTCTCTTCCACTCCTCCCACTCTACCTGCAAGGAATGTAGTTTGTATGCTTCTTGAATCTTAACAGTCAGCTTGGGAAAAGGTTTTTTTTTTTTTTAACACACATATTAAGCTGTACTGACCCTATGTGGGACACATGGGGTTTGTATTACATATCTGAGTTTTTGATCAGCAAAAGATCGTGACCTTTTTTATATCACAGAAAGGTGTGGGAACCTGTCTGGTGTGGGAATTTGTTCTGTGCCCGAGTATATTTGACTAGGGCTGGGTATCGTCACTGATTTCTAGAATCGATTCAATTCCGATTCACAAGGTCCCAAATCGATTCGATCCACGATTCGATTTAATTCGATTCGATTTAAATCTGGGAAATTTTGACAGTCAGAAGTATAATTCAGATCAGAACATTTACATATTTTTGTATCTATAAAAAGGAAGCTGACACTCGCAAGACTTTATCCAAGGTGTGAGCATCACAGCAGATGCCTTTGTGTCAAAGTAGCTGAAGATAAAACACAGAAAAACATGAAGGTGATTTTCCTGGCCTGGGATTTTATAAAAATATTCTGCAGTACATCAAAAACGAAAGAAAACCATTAATTAATGAACATTACCTCTGACGTTATAGCGGTTTTATTAGACACACGGCTAAGCATTTTGCATTTTGAATAATATTAAAAAGTTTAAATTTGTTCAGTATTGAACAGCAGAAATGAGGCTTTCTTTTCGGAAGAATGTAAAAGGGAAAAAAACAGCGGCCGACAGCGCTGTAAACAACAGTAGACTTGTGTAACAAGCAAGCGAATAATGAAGAAAGCGAAACTGTTCGAGAGAGAGAGAGAGGGGGGGAGGGAGGGAGGGGGAGAGAGAGAGCTGCGCATCGCAATGGAAGCAAAACAGTAAAAGAGTGAATTCATGACGATGTTTATGTGAAGCGTTTGGATCTTCTTTTGCTGCTGGTTCGGTCAATATTGTTTGGAGAGAGATCAAACTAACAGCTTTAGAATCAGCGCATAAAGGGCGTGAACACAAAGCGCGGACCCGGATCAGCGAGCTGTCGGCTTTCAGCCCCGACTGTGAGAAAGGCGACATCTAACTGATTCTGATCCGCGGGTTGCGCTGTGTGTTTAAGTCTATGTGCAGAATCCCTGTACCTGCTCTCATTTACTGTTTGGTGGTTCTTGAAATTTTGTGAGATGTCACCAGAGATTCTGGCATTTCGGACAAAATAAATTTATATTAAAAAATCGATTCAGGATTTTAATGAATCGATTTTACGTTATCCAAGCCAGAATCGATTTTAATCGATGAATCGATTATAAAAACCCACCCCTATATTTGACCCCCAAAGTCCAGTTTGTTTGACTAGTATAGTGTCTGTGTATGATGTTTGGACACAGCTAATTGTGCTGAGCCCAGGCCCGCTTGATGAAGTGGACTCTGGGCATATACAGGGAGTGCAGAATTATTAGGCAAGTTGTATTTTTGAGGAATAATTTTATTATTGAACAACAACCATGTTCTCAATGAACCCAAAAAACTCATTAATATCAAAGCTGAATGTTTTTGGAAGTAGTTTGTAGTTTGTTTTTAGTTTTAGCTATTTTAGGGGGATATCTGTGTGTGCAGGTGACTATTACTGTGCATAATTATTAGGCAACTTAACAAAAAACAAATATATACCCATTTCAATTATTTATTTTTACCAGTGACACCAATATAACATCTCCACATTCACAAATATACATTTCTGACATTCAAAAACAAAACAAAAACAAATCAGCGACCAATATAGCCACCTTTCTTTGCAAGGACACTCAAAAGCCTGCCATCCATGGATTCTGTCAGTGTTTTGATCTGTTCACCATCAACATTGCGTGCAGCAGCAACCACAGCCTCCCAGACACTGTTCAGAGAGGTGTACTGTTTTCCCTCCTTGTAAATCTCACATTTGATGATGGACCACAGGTTCTCAATGGGGTTCAGATCAGGTGAACAAGGTGGCCATGTCATTAGTTTTTCTTCTTTTATACCCTTTCTTGCCAGCCACGCTGTGGAGTACTTGGACGCGTGTGATGGAGCATTGTCCTGCATGAAAATCATGTTTTTCTTGAAGGATGCAGACTTCTTCCTGTACCACTGCTTGAAGAAGGTGTCTTCCAGAAATTGGCAGTAGGACTGGGAGTTGAGCTTGACTCCATCCTCAACCCGAAAAGGCCCCACAAGCTCATCTTTGATGATACCACCCCAAACCAGTACTCCACCTCCACCTTGCTGGCGTCTGAGTCGGACTGGAGCTCTCTGCCCTTTACCAATCCAGCCACGGGCCCATCCATCTGGCCCATCAAGACTCACTCTCATTTCATCAGTCCATAAAACCTTAGAAAAATCAGTCTTGAGATATTTCTTGGCCCAGTCTTGACGTTTCAGCTTGTGTGTCTTGTTCAGTGGTGGTCGTCTTTCAGCCTTTCTTACCTTGGCCATGTCTCTGAGTATTGCACACCTTGTGCTTTTGGGCACTCCAGTAATGTTGCAGCTCTGAAATATGGCCAAACTGGTGGCAAGTGGCATCTTGGCAGCTGCACGCTTGACTTTTCTCAGTTCATGGGCAGTTATTTTGCGCCTTGGTTTTTCCACACGCTTCTTGCGACCCTGTTGACTATTTTGAATGAAACGCTTGATTGTTCGATGATCACGCTTCAGAAGCTTTGCAATTTTGAGACTGCTGCATCCCTCTGCAAGATATCTCACTATTTTTGACTCTTCTGAGCCTGTCAAGTCCTTCTTTTGACCCATTTTGCCAAAGGAAAGGACGTTGCCTAATAATTATGCACACCTGATATAGGGTGTTGATGTCATTAGACCACACCCCTTCTCATTACAGAGATGCACATCACCTAATATGCTTAATTGGTAGTAGGCTTTCGAGCCTATACAGCTTGGAGTAAGACAACATGCATGAAGAGGATGATGTGGACAAAATACTCATTTGCCTAATAATTCTGCACTCCCTGTACTGTTACATCATAATGAAGTGTGTGTTGGAAAAACAGACGGAGGAGTTGAGATGCTTCTTTACGTTAAGGATGAAGGAAAGACAGTGAAGAGGAAATTACTGAGAGTTAAAGAGCGTACTGGCAGCACGGGCATGGAGAGGGAGAGGCATTTGTGATCAGGCATGGACTGAGACAACTGCCCCTAGTGTGAGTAAACTGCAGCACAAGCAGTAGCCTTCACCAACTGGTCTTTCTCCCAGAGGTTAGTGTAGTTCAAGGTCAAAGTTCAATCAGCTCTCATTGTAGGCAGCTGTGTTGTCCTGCATAGTGCAGTGCATGCACCACAAAACCAAACATGCACAGTAAGGGAGGACGCCGGTGCGAGAGCTGACTGCATCTGTTCTCTGACCTCTGACTTTGTCACGAGGACTTTTTGGAGACGCAACGTCACAAACACATAATTGTTTAGGTCAGTATAATGGGATGAGTTTGTCTACCAGACGAGGAATGACAGATTTGTTTCGGAAGTGTAAAACGATGCCTCTGAGCACATAAATAACATATAGATCTCTCTGTTAGATTTAGTTTCAGTGTTAAATAGTTGGTTTAAACCATTATCAGTCAGGTTCTCCTTGCACACCTGCAAGGACACACACACACAAACACACACCTTCCTGTGCACCATTGTCCATCCCGCCTCCTCCTCCTATTTTTCTGTCTCTGTTTCTCTCTCACAGCTGTTGTGTTGAGGTTACAGTACACCTTGTGGAGAGGCCTTCTCTTTCATCTCTCCCAGCGGTTTTATGGCGCTGTGTGAATGTGCTAGGCTTTTTAATTAGGCTCTGCACCCAGACAGGCCCCAAGGCTGAGGCAGCGCCACTCTGTCTGAAGCTCCCTCACTCCCTCTCTCAATTCCTTTTCCCTCTCTCTCTGGTATGTCATCCGCTGTAATCCGTCGCTCTCCGCGTTTTCTCTGCTTCTTCTTCTTTTTTTTTCACACCATGTCACTCATACACGCTCGCACAGATATCCTCTTTTTTTCCTCCTCTCTTTCAGCACAACAAGCCTCTGTACTCGTTTGAAGACAACGCCGATTATGTGTATGATGTCATGTGGTCGCCCGTGCACCCTGCCATGTTTGCTGCCGTGGATGGCATGGGCCGCCTGGACCTGTGGAACCTCAACAATGACACTGAGGTGTGTGCATACTCTGTATGTGTGTGCGTGTGTGTGAATGTAGCTAATACAGGCCGTGATGGGTGTGGTTTGTGTGTCATCTCTTTGTGTGTTGATGTGCGTGTGTTTGGTGTCCTCAGGGCCTGTTGCTGGGCCTCAGCCCGAACCACACAACCAAACATCCAAGACTTTTCCCTCCCATCAACCCCTCCACCACCAGTCCCTCCACATCCCTCCCAACACACACACAATTCCAGATTCCCCCGTGGGCGTTTCCCACAGACCTTGCTTTAAATCAGACTTTGACATCTCCTTATCCCAGCTCCCACCCAGCCATCCCGCTAACATTTCTACAACCTCTCTCCAATGTTCAGGGAACCTCAGGACCCCACAAACCCCGTCCCATCATCCTCCCACACAGTGTCCCTTCGAAGGGGAACACAGATGTGCCGGAGACCATGAGCAAAGCCCCAGCCCTCAGTCCACAGTTCCATGAAAATAATAATAATGATAAAAAAAAAAGAAACTTCAGACCAGGGGTTGAGTTTCGCAAGGCTGTGGGGCAAGCAGTTATTTTAAGACGAGTGCATTTAAGGCCACTGGAGGACACGTCATAGTATTGAACAGTTTGCAGACAGTGTTATACAGTGAGCAAAATAAAAACACAGCTTATTTTTCTTTTAAAGGTCGCACACACTTACAAAAAGTGGAATCAGGGTTTTTTTTGTTTTGTTTTAACACACATGTACAATAAGATACAGTGTAAAAGTAGGGACGCATTGACTGAAATTCTGGGCCAATATTGCCATTGATGTTTACAGTGCTTATGGTTGGGATATATTCTGGTACAGGTAAATTGCAGATTGAAGTCACCTGAGGTCTGTTTTCTTACCAGTTATGTGCATAATCCTAGCTCCGATGTCTGCTATAGGACAAACATGTATTAGTCAGCCAACAAAGGTCAAAAACATTAAATCTTTATTTCTCAGGAAGATGCTGTAAAACCTTTTGAAAGGAATCCGATATAGGTCAGTGAGTCAGTGAAGCTCACTTCTGAATGATGACAGTGATTCGGAGATGTTGAGGATGTGCCAAAGTGTTGGTAGCGCTGCTGTTTTTGCTGCTGTTAGCTTGATTCTGATGCTTGAGGGAATGTAATCAAACTGTTTATTAGAGGGAAAGTGTGATTTCTAGGACACTTCAGCCTAACATTAGCTGGGATGTTAGCTATAATGTTAGCTTATAACCAGCTATTGTTGTTGTCAGCTGTCCGGAGACGGGAGGGTCGCATGTGTAATCTGCTGACAATAAGTAACCGGGATAATGTCAGGAATAAATCAGCCTATTTATGCACGTTTTTGTGTGTTAGAGTTCAGGAGATGAGGCTTGAGATGTTGGTAGCGTTGTCTCTTTCCTTTCCCTCCTCCTCTGATAATAAACCATACGTATGATCCTTCGAATCTTTGCTCTGAAGACGCAGGCACAAATTCAAATGTCCTTCCATGGACACAAATAGCCACGACTACTTTTTCTCCACAGCCTCCACATATGGAGTCCATGTATGTGGCCAGTCTCTAGCCACATATTTATAACGCTGTTAGTCAAAAGGGAGATGTCCTTCCCAGCTACTGTATTCAAATATGGTGGGAGAACATGGCGGTTTCCACAAACCGCAAAGCCACTCCTATGTATTTTTAATGGATTAATTATACGTTTCTGAACATTAGTTTGTTGGAAGATATAATTACAAACTATTCAGTGTATATTTCAGAGTACAGTGTCCCTTTTTCCTTATTATGTAACATCGCAAATTTACTGACTGTACCTTTAATCTAAGCTAACTGTCATGGCTGCAGCCTCATATTTAATGGACAGATGAGCATCAAACTGTCGAGCTAAGAAGCAGAATCCACATTTCTTAAAATCATACTTTGTTACAACTCTGGGAGCAGAGTGGGCACCAAACCTTTGATCACTCGGGTAAAAGTAGAGATAAAAGGATCCTCCTTTCTCCTTCTCTTTTGGTTTCCATGGAGACAACACCTACTCTCCATCCTCTCTCATAATGTTCTTTCACTCTCAGCGTCTCATTTTCTTCAGTCTACGTACATAAATAAAATTGGATTTGGTGTCGCATCTCTTCATCTGCTAAGCCCGTTACTCTCAGCCGGGTCCATCGGTAGCTGAGAGTCCTCCCTCCCTCTGCAGCGCAGATGACAAGTTTCCCAGGCTTCCCTCAACAGCAGCCTTTTCACAGACAGAGGAAGAGTTCATTATCGGCGGCCTAACTCGACTAACAATGTGCTTTATGAGAAACATTTGCTCAGACACACACACACACACACACACACACACAGGCGGATGTATCGAACACATGCGCGCACACTGCCTCGCGCGCAGTCTAATAGCAACAGGCTTCCATTGTTATCGTCATATTAAAAACACACAGGCATAACGACATTAACAGAGCTTGCGCGGTGCGCCTGGTTCTCATTTCCAGTGCGCACACGTACGCGCACGCATGCACAACCAATTTAGAGCGCTCAGTTCGGATCCGCTCGTGCAGCATGCGGTTAGCGCTGCTTTCAAATACGCAGAAGCTCTGTGTGTGAGGCGACATGATGCCAAGGCCTCTGTCTCCACCGGTGACATATGTCAGACTCGCCTGCCGCATGTCAGGAGCAGTTCATGTAGACTGTGCACGTGGCTTCAGGGGGTTCTGAAGGTGCAGTGTGAGCACTGCTGTTCACCCACAACAGCAAAGTGAGTTATTACACTGTAAATATCCTGTTGTGTCTACAAGTTGTAATTTGACAGCTTTGTTTTTCTTACCGTCTCGTATAGCTGGATAAAGTGGCCCTTTATAAATAGTAAATTTGCTAAATTTGACCATAATGGTATAATGCTTCCATTTACCAATAAACTATAAAGGGAATCGTTTAAACAGCGATTATGGTCGTAAAAAATGAGGGCCGAGAGGCATGATTTATGCCTAAATGTTTACTTCACTGTATTTTCCTTTAAAATCAAAGGAATATGAGAGGAATTTAAGACTAAATTACAAAGTCACTCATTGACTTTTTTTTTTCTTTTTTGAGGAATAAAATTCCCAAACACAAACAGCAGCTGTAACAGAAGCTGTTTGTTAAGTGCTCTGTTTAACACTCACGTTTCCATATTGCTGTTTATTTGTTTCCTGTTGATTCGGCCTGTTCCTTACCACAAAAGCACGATCCGATATCCCCGTGCTGGTGTCGATCCTGGATCGTCAAAACTAACGTTGGTCCAAAGTTCAACATTGCAACTGACCAATCACATTGTGATGTCAGAGTTTACCAGCACACCAATCATATCCTAACCTGACCTTAACCACCTCCTTTTTTAAAAAGATTTTTTCATGAGTGAACATCGGGAGGTTTTGGTCGCTTGCAGTGTTAAACCTCGAGCAGCATTAATTTTGATGATCAGGAACATAACCAAGACCAACTCGGGGATAGCAGACACACCTACGTGTTTACACACCACATTTTACACTCAGTTATCCGTGAACTGTTTGATTTGTTGTTTAACGGTGTGGGTTTGTTTGAACTCTTTGCCTGCCAGGTACCCACTGCCAGCGTGACCATTGAGGGAGCTTCAGCACTCAACAGAGTCCGCTGGTCTTCAGGAGGGAAGGAGGTGGCTGTGGGCGACTCGGAGGGTCGAGTTTGGATCTACGATACAGGAGAGGTACTCGAATTAACTGTATAGCTGACATGTGCTTACACGTTACTTAATTAAGACATTTATAGAATATTTGTGGCAACCTAAAAAAAGTGCAGGATAATGATTACAGAGTAATAATCGTAGCATTTCCAGAAATATTACACTCGGTTGTTTCTCATATGATGTTAAAATTTTGGCAGTGTGCTCTGGGCTTTTACAAAAAGTCTGCTGAGTTCATTTTTTTAATTCACTTTGAGTGCCGTGGTGCACGGAGCCAGGAGTTCTCGTGGGTTTAGTTTTCAAACAGTCAAGATTTAATTACCGCCTAGGTGCCAAAAGCTTGAGTGAACTGCAATGACCAAAGTTTATTGCCACATAGAGCGATTTTTTTTTAGTGCCTGAAATTTAACTTACTGATCTTTTTAAATGGATAATAGTTAAAGCTCATCACAAACACCTCTTTTTCACTTTAATTCTAAACAAAAACCCATCATGTGGTGAAAAAACTTTAATCATCATTTTATAAATATATACTTGCTTATGCTGTGATTCATGTGTGTTTGAGCCACTGACATTATTGTGTAACAGTAGAAATAAGGTTGTTTTTTTTTCAGTAAAACCTGCACATACAAATAATTCATCTATTTAGGTCTCGTTCTTCAGTGTATAAAGCCCCCACTAGGTTCATCTGAGTGAAAAGAAACATTCACACTCTCCGGATGTCTCTGCGACCTTCAAACCAAAAAGTTGATTTTGGAGATAAAACTGACGTTTACATCAGATCAGTGTTTAGAACACAAGACGGCATTAAATGTGCCATTAAAACTATATACATTGGAAATACTGAGCTAATGACATTGAATCAAAAATCCTTTCTTTGCCTGTTCTCTGGAAATTTGAGTACTTTCCAAATTCCTGTGCACTGTCTGCAAACCTGAGAGTGGAAGATGAGACGATGATTCAGTAAAACATTGATCAGCTGATCAGCTGAACTTAGGTGCACTGTAGCGCTGCCGTGAGTCGCATTTGGTAAGTTAGCATGAAGTCTGTCTTTAGTCCTTGTACTTTTTATGGGACTCTACTGTAGACAAAGATTTGATGTAGCCTGGACTTGACCTCAGTGAACACCTGAGTCATGTGTAGCCACTCATTTCAGCAAGGCGTTACCAATGGGTGACATCACAGTAGCTCCGCCCATCTTTTGTTCTGTGTTTCTACAAATTGAGTCACTGAAGTGGAATTCATGGTTCCACATTTGTGTCAGATTAGTGAATAATTAGCAACCAATTAACACATTTCCTTGAACTGGATGAGAACAATATGAGAGTACAGAGAGAAGAAAGAGAAACACAGTGGACAGTTTTCATTGTTTTACACACTTGATGTGTAAAACACACCTATTCTTATTACGGTCGTTCCCAACGGCTGGAATTTCTTGGTTTTTCAAATTTTATGTATGCAAATAAACAGATCTGCATTTTTTGACAGGGACATTCTGAACACAAAAGTGTGTTCAGTGTGTTATTTGTCACACAACAAGTTTGCATTTGAAGCTAAGCTTAGCGAAGCTAAACGACCAGAGCAGTCAACAGTACTGGTTACTCTGCGTATTCTGGACACTGCCCCCTTGTGAATGTACACAGCAACAACATTGGATCCCTGTAGGACCAGTGCACAAACACGCCTTTAACCATCCCTCATTTAGTTTATGTTTTTAAGGAGGCAGAGGCCAGTGTTAGTAAATCTACCCATAATTTTAAAAACAAACAGTTTAGATGGTTAAAATCCTGCTTGGCGATGTGTGGTCCTGCAAGCTCCACCCACAAAGAAAGCAGCAACCCGTAAGCAACCATAAGCAGGGGGGTGAGGGGTTAAGTAATTTCCCTAGACCTTTATTTAGATCTTTCTCCCTGCTTTGTTAAACCCCCTCAAAAAGGTTCCTGCAGTGGAAATGTTTGATATTTTTGTGCCCCATCTCTTTCATGTGAAACGGCCTCCACGTGACACTGCTGTCACCACAAAGCGGCCAGCCCGTATGTTCTCTCATGTTTAGAGAGCTCTGGTTAGGATCCCAAGTGAGTGCAGCCTAGCCTAGCCGCTCGGCTAATTTTAGCATCTTTTTTTTTTTTGTTGTGTGGTAAACTGGAGAGGGGCTGAGCTGGTGGACTCCATGCTGAGTTCATGGTAACCATGAGAGTCATCAATAAGAGCGAGCGGGGCTGAAAGGTTTTATGACTCCAACAAGCTAAGAGTGTGTGTGTGTGTGTGTGTGTGTGTGTGTGTGTATTGTGGGTATTAAAGTCACTACAAACTCCCCCATACAGCTATAACTGGGAACAGCATGTGAAAAAAAGAGATGGCCAGCAGTTTCATCCAGAGAGCTGTGGTCCTGGGACTTAGAGCAGCCCTTTAGAGTTTTCCAGTGCAGTAAAATACCAAATACTGTTATTTCTGTTTTATTTTACTGAGTACAAATGAGAAAAAACTGTGTCATCAGAGATTAGAGCAGTTTTTATTAGGACCTTACTGGTATTGCTCTGTTTTTCCAGATCATGTTCCTCAGCATGAAGCATTTTGAAGCTGCTGCTGTTTAAAAACCTGACTTCAGCCCAGCCAGCCGTGTTTCTGAGCCTCTTGTCTTGCTGCTAACGCTGAAGTCACTCAGGCACCAAGTACACAACGATCTGCCAGAGCCCCCCGCTGTGGCCAGCCCAGCCCCTTGGGGGGTGGTTCAAAATGGCTGTCTCCCTCTTCCTGGTTCCCGATTAATTACAGCCTGGGCAGGCAAAGCGGTTGCAGGCATCTTGGGTGGCGACTTCAGTCCCACTCACTCTGACTCCTGCTGTGCACAACTCTAGCAAGACACTTTATGAGGAATAAAACACAGTTTGACATCTCATACTGGCCTCATGTTCTCTTATCAAACACCAAAGTGAACCTGTGACGCTCATAGTTCTGTTCTGAATGCTTATACAAACACAGGCTTCAGACTGCTCTGAATACTCTGTTTGCAATGATTATTTTTACCTTTTTGGTCAGTATGATGCTGATGTGGTGATGTCACGGCTTTGGCTGTGAGTACAGAAGCGTTGCTATCATAGATCAGCATCATAGGCCGTGCTTCCAGTGACAGTATCTGATTGACCAATTTGATGTCTCAGCAGCAATTAAATGAACTATCAATGAAATTATGGAAAACATTTATGGCCCCGAATATTGAATCCATGTGATTTCATTGATGACTTTGCCTTTAGAGCTCGGATGTGAATTTCTTTGCTACTAGGAAGAATTAGTGATCGCATTGATTTTCTGGGAACTACTTTGGATCATTAAGCAGTTGTACAGGTTGCCTGGTGTGAGGGAGCCTTTCTGCAAATAACCACACAGGTCGTCTCAGACTGACTGCAGTGACTCTGAGCAAGTGACAGGCTTGTAATAATAATTGTCTTATTTTAGATCACCAACACGTTTATATAAGCTTGCACTGATGACTGCAACTCCTCTCTTTGCAGTAGGGGACTCGACTCAACTGGTTGCCAGCTGGTTGTATTGTGGTTCTATTCCTATATAAAAGCAAGGTTGCTGAGCTCGTGTGTCACGTTGTAGTTAAATTAAGCCCTGCATCAACTACGTCAATGTTTGTGGAGGAATTGGTTTCAGATCTGTGGGGTTGTGGGTGCAGGCTGAATGTGAGAAGTTAATGTGAACTGCTGTGTATTTGCAGAGCAATAGCTTTGTAAATTTTTTGCAGATGGCACCTGACAGCAAGTGGTTGCCGAGCTGGTTAAAGGTCGATCTGTGGTCATCTCTGGCTCCATCACAACCGATGAGCAGATGTCACCTGTCCAGTGTTAAAACAACTGAAGAGAATATGAAAGCTTCTCAGACACCGAAACACCGAACATCTGTTTACCATACTTACAGACACGCGGTTAAACTCTGGAAAATGATCACGGAGAACAACTGCTTTATCTCATGTTGCTTGTTCATGCTAAACGTAATCTGCCAGGAATTTATGGGATTTTATGACATCGTTTTTCCTTGTGGAAAAATCTGGAACCGGGAGAAGCGTGGATTCTCTGTGGGAGTCCTCTATGTTGGCACGGCCGCTGTTCCAGCATCAGTACCAGGATCTGATGTCAGCACAGACAGATTTATTGCTCATTTCCTTCCGTTATTAAGTCATGCTGTGGTACCCGTATAGTGATGTACGCGATTTCCCTCACACCGTGTACCTGTGTGGTTTTTACAGCTTTCGGTGGCCCACACGGACGACTGGGCGCGCTTTGCCCGTACGCTGATGGAGATTCGTGCTAACCGTGCTGACGGTGAGGAGGAGGGGCCTATGGAGCTGGCTTCATAGAAAAGAAAGACTCCAAAACCAAAGTGGGCGGATCCAGAGACCTGGTGTGCTTCTGCTGGTGTCAATGTAGCATGTGCTTCTCACTCACTTTGGGTTTTGTTTCTCCACGTTTATGTTCCTCTCTTGTTTGTTTTTTATTGTACTTTTGCATTTCTAAAATCAAATTGTACCGATTTGTTGTTATTTATTCGTCCAACGACTTCAGGTGATGCGTCGCTTGCAACTCGTGAGCCTCCAGTATATAAAGAGCAGCAGTCTGTTAGCCTTATGGAGGTGTGTGTACTGTAACAATGCTTCGCACTACTGTAAAAAAATAATAATAATGGAGCAGGTTTCATAGACTAGTCATGTTTCGTTTCCATGTTCACTTTATGTTGTGCTTCTTTTTGTCTGTAGTAAGCCTGCATGCAACGCATTCCCAAAATATTCCAGATGCAGAAATGTGGGGTTAACATGGAGCGAGGTTATCACACATGGAGCTGCTTTATGTCAGTGTTCGAGTCGATGCGTCAGAAGCTGAATCGAGTGGTCCTCTGTACTCAGTGACAGCTTCAACTGTATATTATTTAATGAACTGTGACGATTAATAAGAGGTATATTGTAATTCAGAGTGATTGCTGTTCAGCCTGCTAATGTTGACTATTAAAGCAGAGCCCAGGAGCCGCTGTGTTGCTTTCATTTCCACCTCCAACCAGGAAGTAGTACTGCAAATAAAACCTCCACCATACTTACTAATACAAGTGTCTCTTTACTCCGACCACACATGTTGCTGCCATACGTTCAGTAAGGCACAATTATTACACACCACATGTAGCTCCTACAGTCTCTGCACCGTACAAGTTTAAATACAGAGCCATGGCACACGCACTCCTTCATATATTTCCACATCTGCATACATTTAGACCTGAACCCAAACATCTTGACAGCGGTGAACATTATGTACGGTCACAACGTTAACGCCGCGCCTTTTACATTCAAAACTTCTTTCTCTGGTCGTATTCTTCTGGATTCATTCGACCATAAATCGACACAGTTGAAAAGAGCAACTCAATCAAAACAGACGCACACATATGAAAATATGTCTGGATTTCTAATATATACAGAAGTGCCACATTTACTGTATTTTTTGTGTGTAGCTGGTTTTATGATCATGTGATTAATGTGCTTTTGGTTATAAAGCAACACAAAAGGAAGACACTGGAAAAAGCTGCAACAGTAAGTAGCCACCGATATTTAAAGAAAGTGTTCAAGTGTATTTGTGCAAGCCCTTCTGCTGCTGTGTGCATACTGTGTACGAGTTTGGAGTGTAAACCTAACTAGTATAACACAACACTGTGAAACAAACACTGCGTGAGCCCTGTAGCAATTACACACTTTGCTAATCGGTGAGATCGCATATAGATGCTTTTATACAATAATTAGAACAAAATAACTTCAAATACTGTGAAAACTAAATGGACCTGATAGTTTCTCGGTGCTTTACGTATGAAAAACACTTCAGCTCCCCCCCCCTCAAACACACACCCGTGGAGGTTCAGGGGGTGCTCACGTTGGAAGGGGCCGCTGCCGTCGGCACCGTGTAGCGTGGGAGATGGAGTCCAAACTTGCTCTTGATGCCAGCGAATGTGGCCACGGCCAACCTGAAGCCTCCGATGTGGTCGGGGTTGGGCGCCGGCAGGCTGATCCGAGACTTGGGGGTGGGCTCGGAGCCAGCCGGCTTTCTGTGGTGTGTGGAGAGAGAGAGATGGAGGAGAAAGTGAGGGACATGATGAGAGAGAGAGGAGCAAAAAAAGAGGTAGAGACGAGGAGAACGGAGGGAACTGTTCAACAACATAAACACTGCAAACTGTTAACGCACAGGGGTTTTATTATCATCATTATTAAATCTTAAATTAATATTATCATTCGAAACGCTGTTCGCCACAGAAATAAACAATCTTAATAGAAAATCAAAAGCGGAACGGCTCAACGGTTCTCCCTGAGAGCAGAACTAAATCAAATCCCTCAAAGATTTCACGCCGCGCTCTGTGAATCGCTGCCAACACAGACAGCAAGAAAAGGATCTGCTCGGGTCCAAACCGCAGCGAGCTTTCACTGGATCTGCAGCTGATTTTGTGTCGCTGTGAGCGAGCGGGGAGAGAGGGCGCTACATGGAAAACGAATGAGCCGTCCGACCAATGCGTGCATGTGCATCGCGGTGTCTGCTGTCCATTAAAAGGAGGCAACCCAAGTTCCCCAACGGGGTTTAGAGTGAAGGAGTGAATTATTCTTGACAGTGACCTTCATGAGAGGAGGATGAGGCTCTTTGAGTCCCAGGAGTGGGGAAACGACACGCTGAGGTCAAATGGGTGCTAACAAAACTTGTGTATTTGAGGAAACTGTCAGAGGGACTGTGTGACATCACTGTGTGCTTGCATTCAGGAAGAAAAAGGCTTGTTATTGTTTCTGTGCGGTTGAAGATACTTACGGTCCTCCAAAGTCGATATAAAACCAGCGCTGCAGGAGTTCATAGGTCACCAGTGTCACCCCAAACTGAGGCGAAGAACGAAACACTCGAGCTGCAGTGGAGAAATGTGTTTATTTTAATTAATAAAGACGCAATTTACACAAACGCAGAACCAGATTGGTCAGTTGGTTTGGCCAAAATCCTCTCTGAGATGCAAGGAGAGTGAAAGTGTCTGTTTATGCTTTATGTCTTATGATCAAATCAATGTAAATCTATTACAAGAATTGTGTTGTAATTGTGTTTGACTCCATGAGCGTACCTCCAGCTCCTTTCCAGAAAGCGCGGGGCCCCTCTTCTCTGAGAATCTTCCAGAAGCAGTCCATCAGGCCGCTGTAGGTGGTCTGGCCAGCACGCGCCGCCACCTGTAACCGTGTCTTGATCACGTCTGCCGGGGTCACCAGAGAGGCGGCCGGCATGCCTGCAGAAAGAACTCGAGAGCTTTCTAAAAGGTCGGAACGTGTTTGATTCTAAACAGAGCGCACAAAATCCAAAATCAGGCCCAAACAAATGAGATGATGTGCAGAAAGCAGCCATCAGCGATTTATTGAAATCTTGCATATCTTTGAAACCGCATCTCATCGAGTGGATTTTTAGCCGTCTTTGTTCCCCTTTCTGAAACACGTCATCTTGGATCTTTACCATCTTGCAGTATGTCTGCAGCATACATACACTATACACAAGTAGGGGCCAGCTCCTATCACTTCACCATCAACCAATCCAGGCCATTATTTAATCTCTACCTTTTTTCTTCCTTTCCTCTCTCTCCCACTTTTCCTACAGCCGTTTGAAAGAGGCCAGACAATGGACGGTAATGAGAGAAATGCACACTGTGCCCCGTGTGCCGCTCAAAGTGACTGGCTGACTGAAGGGAGTGACTGCAAGGCCCCCACTCCAGCCACTTCACTCATGAATGGGCCCAATCATTGATGGCTCGGTCATTACCATCAACTGCCCTCTTGACGATTTACTCTGACTTCTTGGTTTTTGTAACGGCAAAACGAGCTATTCAGCAAGCCTGATCAACTCGGCATTAGGTAGCCGACTGGGACCCAGTGGAGACTGACCACCTGCACTGAACTGAGGAGAGGAGCGGAGAGGAGAGGAGGGGAGCAGGCAAGATGTCTGAATATATATATATATATATATATATATATATATATATATATATATATATATATATATATATATATATATATATATATATATATATACACATATCTACACACACATAAAACTGACTATCCTGAGACTTTTAATTCAGATAAAGGTAAACTTTAAACTTTTAAAATCATTTGACAGAATAAAAAGAGTCTTGATATACAGATGCTGAAACAGAACTTTATCCAAAATTTTAAAAAAGATAAACCATGATGACAGCATCTTTATCTCTACAAAATGTAATCAAACAAAATCCCCCACACAGTATGGGATCGACATGAAAATTGCATAGAAACAGCAGAGGTGTAGCTACAGGGGGCCCCAGCCCTCCCTGAAATTTTATTACCTGCTACTAGGGATGTTCAAGAAACCATACTGCCATGTTTTATGGAAAGAAAACAAAAACAAACAAAAAAATCATTGCAAATCAACTATATAATGTTATATAATATAAAGTCTGCAAAGTTTAACTGTTTAAGTTTTGAAAAACATGACTGGTTTTATATTCACATACACTAAATCCTGAAACCTGACCCCGAAAGGATCAGTGAGACACTGCTCTTCACTTTTACAGTCATAACTAGACTGGATTTTGAGAGCAGCTGAATCTTGTGCTTTACTTTGCAGCCGTGTCTGCTAAAGCATTACTTCTGGAATTAGAAGAACACCCTGCTCCCAAACCAAATATCCCACTAGCTGTGATCTGGTTCTTGGTCCCTTCTGTGCCATCTCACTTAAAAAAGAAATCTGCAAGCATTAGAGACAGACAGAGCTCATGGGCTGCAAAACAACAACAAACGCAAAGAAGTGTTTTTGCGTAGCTGCACACATGAGCAACAGGATAAAGGACGTGAAGCAGGAAAACGAGAAAACTGCAGTGGACTTCTCTAACCTCAAGACCTGTGGCTGTGTGCCACTTATGTAAAACGGGAATGTTTCCAAGCTTTAAAAGTCACGAAAAAAATCATTATATTTGCAAGCGCTTTAGCTACAGTATCTACAGTAACTTGCTAACATATCTAACAACTGTGGGAGCTAAAAGAATCTCCTGACATAAAAACATGAATAATTTTCACCAACTAAAAGCAACTTTAGGCCTTAGTCGCATACTGTGTGCCTGACTGTTTTCTCTGTCTTTGTTTTGAGACAATGACGCCTCACACTTTCTCTTCACTTCCTTCCTCTGGAAGAATCTGCGTATTTTCCAAATATTTGAAATGATCTTCACCTTTTTTACTTAGTCTTAATGGCTCAGTCAGACTAGAGTAAAAATAAACCTTGGTTAGAAAAAGAAATTAGTTGTAGCAACCAGCTGACTGCAAGAGAAGACAGGTTGGAGGCAACCTGTCTACAAACCATCGCAGCCTGACTCAGACTGACTGCAGTCACTCTCAGGTAGATGGGCAAATGTTTGCAAATAACTGCTGCCAGATTGCCAACAACACGCTGCAATCAATCTGAGTCAGTCTGGGTTGATAAGTGCAAATCATCTGCACTGTGTCTCTTTGCAGTAGGGGGCTCAAGCCAACTGGTTGCAAACAAATTTGTAAATTTCTGTTTTAATTCTCTGAGGTTCTGGGTGGAGTCTGAATGTAATTAGTCGGTGTGCCTTTATATGTAAGCAGACAGCAACAGATTTGCTAATTTTGCTACATTTGTCACAGTTAATTGCCGTATTATCACAGAGAGACAACCTGCCAACTTGACTCCAATCAAGTGCAAACTGAGAGCAGGCTGTCTTATCGATGTTGATGCACCAAAGTGGCTTTTGAGACAGCGCTGACTGTGAGCGGTTGCCGACCTGGTGTCCAAAGCAAGGTTCAAGTAAAACATTCAATTTTCTGCCGGGAAACAATTAATATTCCCGCCATATTTCACAGTGACAAAACAAGCGAGTGGATATTTCTTACACCCCCACAGCTCGGCCAAAAATCCCCTCCCTCCAATATTTATCCCATTCGGAGCTAACGCGAGCTGGAGATGTCCACGCTACATTCTTCACAGACCAGAGTAATGCCTAGCTAAATAATGCTGTACAAACTGAGCGTGTAATTCAATTTCCTGTGCTGACTGTAAAACACTAATTGCCAGAATGCTGCAACCGCTGATAAATATATGTGAAAGAAGGATGATAAATGCGTCAAAGCAATGAAAAAAATAAAGAAGTCATGAGGCTCGTTTCAGTCTGTGAGCCGTGGCTGCCAGTCTTGCGGTGAGAAAGTAAAAGTTGGAAGCGAGGCAGGATTTATGATTTTTTTCCATGTTGCCTTGCATCAAAAAGAGAGTGCTGCTGACACATCTGAGGATTCAAAATAAATAGTCAGCCGTTCATGCCAATGCTGTAAAGCTTTTGAACTTGGCAGGGCTGTTATTAAGGATAAATCAAATATTTAAGCCTTTCTTTGGTTAAATCATCTTTTTATGCAATGGATAAAGCTCTTAAATCATAACTGATTGTTTTGCTGTTCCAGTTCTCCTACAGGCAGGACGGGACTGTTCACCCTGCTTCTTTAACAGAGCAGTACGCGCGACCATCTTTGTGCATGTGCATGCGTGTACAGTATATGACGACTGGAAAGCCTTCATCCCGGCCCGGTTGGCTGGCAACCGAGGCGCTTCCCTACAGCACAGCTCCAGAAACCCCAGTCCCCAATCACTGAGCTCTAATTAGCAGCTACCGCCATGGAGCCTGCGGTCAAAGGCTGCCTGGCTCCCAAACTCCGAGCTCTGCTACTGTTACTGCGGGCTCGCGGACGTCTGAAGCAAGAGCAGAGCGAAACCTGCTCTCGCACTTTGTTCGAAACGGCCAAAGATTTTATTTCATAAATGTCAGGGCTGTGCACGTCGCATCGGGGGCAAAGCTTTTAGCCTTTCGGGCTCGCTTGGAATGGTCAGTCACTTTATAAGCCAAAGCACTGGTTTTCAAGCCAGGGGCAAACACTAAAAGGCTAAGCTATTAAAATGCAACATGGGACTGTGTAGACTAAACAAATGACCTGCAGAGAACTTGCATAAAACATACCATCTGAGATCCAAACAGTAATGGGTAATGGCAGGTAATAAAAATGTATGCTGTACTGTAACATGGCCGGTTATAATGGTGGTGTAACAAGGGGCGATCCAACAGTGCTGTTTTACAACTTTACAGAAACTGCAGTACATATTTATACAATATAAATATATACACTCACCAGCCAATTTATTAGGTACACTTACATAGCCATTTTCTAGATTCCCACACACACAGCACTTTAGCTGCACACCCTCACACTCTGATGCACACAATGATGGCTGCCATCTTGCCCGTGGATACCTCAACACGCACAGTAATCTGCCTGAGTGTACTTTCACCTCCTGGAGGACCCAGGGGTCAAACCACTGACCTTACGTTAAGTAGATGACTCTACGGCTTAGAGTCAACAAGGTGCTGGAAATAGTTTCACCACATCCCAAAGGTGCCCTGGTGGCTCGAGATCTGGTGGCTGTGGAGGTCATTTGAGTACAGTGAACTCACTGCAATGTTCAATAAACCAGTTTGAGATGATCTGAGCTTTGTGACATGGTGTGTTATCCTGCTGGAAGCAGCCTGAGAATATGTATGTACACTGTAGTTGTAAAGTGATAGGATCGCTCAGGTAGGCTGTGGTGTTTAAACAACGCTGAACTGCCACTAAGGCGACTAAGATGTGCCAAAAATATTCCCCACACTATTAAATCAACACCAGCAGCACGGACTGTTAGAAAGCTGCATAGATCCATGCTTTCATGCTGCTTATGCCAAATTCTGACCCTACAGTCTGAATGTCATAACAGAAATCAAAGCTCATCAAACCAGGCAACCTTTTTTGAATCATATAGCATACACGTGTGTATGTGTGTAATATGTAATCACATTGTATATTGTCCTCTGATAGGAGTGGCACACAGTGTGGTTATTTATCTGCATACTTTGAGTTGTCGTCACATTCCTATCAGCTGAAAACTGTCTGTCCCTCCTCCTTTGACCTCTGACATCAACAAGATATTTTCACCCAGAAAACTGACGCTCACTGGATATTTACTCTTTTTCAGACCATTCTCTGTAAAAGAGAGGGCTGTGTGAGAAAATCCCTGCAGATCAACAGTTTCTGAAACACTAATGCTCAATCTGAACTTCAGCAGGTCATCTTGACCATTTTTACATGTGTGCATGCATAAAATGTGTGCCAGTAAGTGCTTACTATGCAATACATATACATATAGATGCAGATCTGTTTGGAGGTACACCACATGTGCAGGGGTCAGACATTAGACACTCTTCATTTGACAGTGGTAGACAGTGATTAAAATATATTAAAATGCACATACAGCAAAAGCACATATAAAATCAATGCTTTCTATTTTAATTCAAGCACTCTAGCCTCTGATCTTATATACAAACTACTTTTTACCTCTAAATTTTATACTAGTTTGTCCTTCCTTTTATTTTGAAGTGTAAAGGCTCCAGGGGATGGACGTACTTTACCTGCCAGAGCTCCGGCAAACAGCATCCTGGCTGGCCCTATTCTTCCATCCTCCTCAGTGAGGTAAGCCTTGGTGTGGGCGTAGCAAGGGAAGTAGATAGCCGAGAAGGGGATGTCCCGCAGAAAACAAGCCTTGGAACCCTAAAAAGAAAGTTAGCGAGATACTTTGGGTCAAAACACCGGGTTAAAAGTTGAGCTCCCAGAAGGAGAAAACAAAGACAAGAATAAACACAAAGGGGAGCAAAGAAAGATTAATGAAGCTCAGGGGATTTAAACCTTGATTTCTGGCTGAGTTCTCTGAAAATAAATTGCAATTTCTAGCCACAAAATTAAACAATCTGTTCCTGAATCACATATCCAAGCATCAACTGATGTTACCACCGTTTAAGCTACTTCCAAAAGACCCCTGCAACTCATGAGGCAGAATGAAATGTGGGCCGAAAACATGGCAGAAAAATCATGTCTCTCCATATGCAAACGATCAGTGCTCTCAGCGGCAGGTGAGGGGGCGGCTCCAAACGCAAAGCTATGAAAAAGAAAAAAAAAAACCAAAGCAGAGGAAGGCAGACTGGCTGGCGAAGATGGATCCTTGTCTGCGACTGTAAACAGTACTATATCATCAAGCCTATAGAGTTTCCTGCTGTACTTTAAACCTGCTGGCTCACTGCCAGCTTTTTGACACAGCAGCTACAGTCAACAGAAGGCGTTTAAAGACCTCGCCAGAGTCTCCCTGTTTTGGACAGGCTTCATTTAACTCCCATGGGATAATCCTTTGGTTCCTCCCTGACACATACACACATACATACAGAGGATTGGCAGATACCTGGGCTATCTCTTTCCCTCTTTTTCTCCTCTGGCACTGCTTGTTTGCCTGTCCCTCCTGGCCGAGGCCCATGTGGCTGCTGAAAGCCTCGAGATCCTATCGAGGCAGGACAGACAAGCAGCGTCACAGGGACTGGGGATGAGAAGTTTGAAAAGCAGGTTTAAGGTGTTCAGTTGGGTAATGCACTGGTGGACCAGAGACAATGAGCCGCTTTACAGTAGTCCTTTAATACAGAGGTGAAAATTAAATGATTATTTTAATACAAAAATAGAGCCCGACCAGTATATGGATCAACAGATTATCGGTTGATATCATCAGTATTATCGATAAAGGTATTTACAACAAGTGATAAATAGAATTTTTTTTTTAAAAAAGACGAGGAAATAACACCATCCAACAATTTAACGATGCTGCATAGTTTCTCCATCAGGGGGCACTCTACAACTTTCCTGTTGACAACACACATGCGCACACAAACTTGTTGTAACCATAAAGGAACTTTATTTTTAAATTCAAGTGTCATAATATTTTAGTGCTGACTACACCTAACAAATTTCAGGGAAACAGGATTTTGAAATCTCCAAATATCAGTCCTAAAAATCTGATATCGGTCAGATTCTAACACGAAATCCAAAGCTCTTACGTTACTTGCAGGTAACGTGATATACAGTAACTTCACATACATGAAACATTATCTGGTTCGATATCCCTACAGTGACAGCTTCTCCCACGGATGAATGGTGGCGCTAGAGCGTTAGTAACCATACCAACTGGTAGCTCCACCAGCTGAGGGTGAGCATCAGGATAATTACCCTGACAAAGGCAGCTCTGTGCCTGGGTGCAGCCCCTCCGGAGCCAGCCCGTCTGGGGCTTGCAGGCTGGAGCGCGTCTCCTCCCCACCTCTCCTCCACCACCACCATCGCCGCCAACACTGCTACTGCTTTCTCAATGCACTTTGTCTCCTCTCTGTGCACCGGGAGACGAATGCAATTAAGTATGTGCACGAGCATGAACACATACATGCACTGGCACTGCTAACACAGCGTTTGGCGGCATTTTCACAAACAGGTGAATGGAGACAGCAGCTATGTGTGGACACACACCTCACGGTCATAAATTACCACCCAAACACGGTGACAGGTAGACAGAGACGTGAGGAGGCTCCACGGTCTTTTACAGCCTCGTTAACAGAACCCAAAGGTTTGTTTGCAAGTTGCCACAGCAGCAGACGCATGGACCAATCACTAAATAAATAAAAGGAATATTAAAGTAATAGTCTAGTGCAATAAATAATCAGCAGACATATCTGAAAAATAGTTTACTACCTGGAATTTAAGGACAGACATGCTGCCACACACCAAAACAAAAAAAAGTGTCATCTTATTTAAGTAAAACATGACTAATTAATGTAACCACAGGTATTAGATTGACATTTTCACAGTTGATTGCGTTTACAGTTGAGGTAGAATCTCTCCCACCAAGCTCCATTAGGACTTATTTATGTAACTCAATTAGACATGCTCTGTTTCACCCCCGGGACTAATGTCCCTGTCAAGCCAGTTAAGCTGCTAATGTTAGCGTTAGCCACAGCTCATTCACTGGCTCCCCCCAGCTCTTTCTGCTAACATCTCACTGCTTCAAACAGACCAGGGTTAGAAGTCCAAATATTTACAGGAATAGTAATTATTGAAAAAACAGGACATACTCTTTGTAATACAACAAAGATTGCTAAATTAGCAACAAGTTATATGCTCAAATAGTACACTATAATTTTTAGCCTTGCGCCACTGAAAAATACCAATTATGGCAATTAAGGTTAAATACAGCTTTTAGCATAAATTGTGCCGTTTGTGGTTCTCAAACAGACCACAATGAATTGTCAAATTAAATGATAGCTGATGTGGGGTAAGGTAATGCGTATAATTGAACAACAGTTAATAGAAAAATCACATATGATTTAGTCACAACATTATTAAGGAACAATAGATTGTTGTGAAGTTGCAAGGCCAATCAAAAGAGAAAAGACAATCTAGGAGCAAAGAAAAACAAATCAGCCCGAGTTTCTGTCTCTTTCAACTGCATCTGAAGACGTACGAGTTTTAAATTAAAAAAACAAAAAGCTGAATATCATCCCTTCTCTGTCTTGGGAATGATCTCGTGTCTTGTGTTATAATGAACTTACAGATCATTTCTCTAGTCTACACACCGGCAAGTTTGAGTGCGACAGACTGACATAAAACCGGGACTTTCAGATTCTCCTCCCGAGCTAACAGATCACTGTACACACATACTGTAGGCAGCTCCAGTGTGTCCAGTCCACACAAACTACACCGTGACCTTAAATGGGTCCTCAGCAACATTCACTTGAGGGCTTTGAAGAGCTTACTGCAGTAAAGAATTTACACCAGAAATCTCATGGAAACTTTTCATAGACAAAGACCCATGTAAGAATATTTTGATCATTTACACCTTAGTGTGGACCTGAATTAATGACCCTAATCTTAAGTATATATATTTTTAAAAAGCTCCATATGAGGACCATCAAACAAAATATATACTAACTACACCTTCACCTCTCATCACAGAAGTCTTTCCCACCTTGTAAAGCCCAAAGAAGCCCAGGTCCCTGATGACCGACAGAGCGCTGACCCTCGGCCCCGTGGTGATCTCTCCTGCCACCTGCAGACGGATCTTTACTATCTCCAGAGGGTTTGTGAAGATCACCTGGGATCCTCCAGCCTGGAGGAACACATAAAAAACACAAACAAAGCGAACTTCAGAAAAAGGGAAACCCTCACTTTAATCGCTGCAAATTAAACCCAATTTCAATGACGGCTTTGTCTGTGCTTTAACGTGAGAATTCAAGTGTTGCGCCAGATCCACTTAAGCGATTTCATTTCAACATAACGTGCTGAAATAAAAATCATTATGAGACAAAACTGCTACAATTATCTGGCTTATGATGTAATTTTAGCAATGTTGCAGCCTCAGCAACCAACTTCAAAACAAACACGGAGAGAGGAGGAGAGTACCAGGAATATCCAGCTGATGCACGCGAGTCTGTCAGCTGTTTGTCTTCATCACCCAGACCCTGCGGGGACTCTGACCTCTCTTTTTCTCCCTAACCTCTCTTTTCACATCATCCTCCAAACCTGTACTTGTGATGGTGGGCGGGGGGGGGGCACCACCACAGCAAGTTCAGGCTGGTTTCTGTGTCTTTTTGTGGTCAGCAGTGCTTTTAAGTGTATAAGAGGTAGCTGCTGTGAAGGAGTTGGGGCAAGACAAATGGTTAGCTGTGCAGTGGGGGGAGCATGGCGGCCTTTCCAGGACGCTTCGAGACACTGGGAAATGGAGACAAGATTTTTATTTCTTTTCCTTTTTACCCCCTTTCACCAATTCTCCCCGTTTCTTTCTTTGACCTGCTCTCAAAATGATCTCTCTCATCTTGTCCAATATCGTCCGCCTCTGCCAACGGTTGCCAGTGGTTACCGAATCTACACGCAAAAGGGCGGCACATCGCAATTAGATAGCAATCGGTTGCCATGGCGCCACTTCTGTCTTAAATAGGCCTGGTCTGTTTGTTGTTGTTTCTCTCCCTTTCTCCCCCTCCTTCGTTTTGCATCGTTATGAATGATGGATTGTGCTCGTCACCTCTTGCCTTACGGGAAGCTGCAATCTGCAAACGTGAGCACCGTTTTTTGCTTTGAGTCCCCCGGCTTTAAGCATTACCACGTACTACTTAAGAGGAGGGAGGGAGGGAGGACAGACAGAGAGATTATAATCGTCTCATTGAAGGTGTGTGTGCAGCTGCTTTTTTTAAACAACACAAAGAATAATGGGCTACAGCTTCCCTTCCAGACCAAGAGAGCGAGAGAGAGAGGGCTGTGAATAGCAAGAGGGCTGCTGCATCTCACAGCTAACTCTTTATGACTTGTTTTATGGAAATAACCTAGTTGATTACATGCTGGCTAATAGCGCAAGCATTAAGAGGCTATTGGCCCCGGCCTTTAGCAGTGCTGGCTGCTTCAATTGGATTCAAATGAGACTGGAGATGGAGGAGATAGAGATGTTGTTTATTCGAAATGGGTAAACAACAACACTGTTCAGAGAGATGAGCTGACAATTAGATCTGACAACATGAGATAAAAAGGAGTGGTTGAGGGTTTTTTTTGGTGCTGTTGAACCACCCCAGAGTCCTGCATAACTCTGGAGGGCATTGGGAGAAGGAAAAAAAGAGTGAAATGCACAGAAAATAGCGAGTCAGACAAATAAACAAAAGGTGCTAATGAGAGAGAGAAGAGGAGCAGTCAAAACAAGAGAAGTGAAGGAAAGGTCGAGACTGAGGCAGAGAGGTTGAGGGTTGTGATTATGGAGTGACAGCGTCGGCAGTCCTCTGATGATTCCCAGGTAATTACAAGGCAAGGTGATCCTCGGAAACCTGGGACGTCAGCACCTTATGCACGGATCGCAGCTCCTTGGCCGTGTGTGTGCTGGAAAAGGAGCTTAGTAAAAGTTTGAGGACCCGCCCACCATCAACCCTACACACGTATGCCGACCACGCACTTACACAGGAGATTAGCACCAGCTAAAACCCCCCCACAAAAACACAAAAAGAAAAAAAAAGAAAAAAATGTAACCACAGTCTATAAATGATAATCACAGCTTCATTTGTTGCCGTGGCGTGCGCATGTTAGATTCACTGATAATGTTTTCATAACTCATGTCAGGCCTGAATAAGAAACTCATTAAAAACCACAAACGCAAACTGTAACACATTCACAATGAATGGGAACAAACAACCCCGCTCCTCCGGTCAGCAATGACCCAGCAAGTATTTCGTGTAACTTAAGTCCTGAAACGCAGGCCAGTTACTGCCAGATAAGCATCCACCCAGCTCGGTAAACGGAGCATGCCATTCTTACCAAATAATCATTAGAAACTGGCAAACCCGCACCGGAGCTTAATGGTGCTGAGCCGCAGGTTTAAGGACAGAAAAGAGGAGGAGGAGGAGAAGGAGCGTGAGAGGTGAGAAGAGAAAGAAAAGGGACCTAAAAACCAACACTTTGGGGCAGATAAAGATAAAGATACTGACATATGAAAAGTTTTCTTCGCAGAAAGCAAACATATCTTCTCTTTTTCTTTCTCGCTTCTCCTTTTTTTCATCTTTACAGACTGTGAATCTGAGGCCGACATCGTGGTCCAAACCAACACTTTCACAGCTACCAAATGATATAAACAGATTTCATGTGCTGTGGCTGGAGCCTCGCTAAAACAGGGTTCAGGGAGGTTTGACGTCTGTGTGTGAGTGTGAGAGCGTGTGTGTGTGTGTGAGGGCAAAACGGAAAAGTGAGGACACTTTTTCACCCCTCTTCAAAGAAAAGTTTGAGGGTTTGGACTCGTTTTTTAGGGTTAAGATTAGGTTCAGCGCTATGTTAAAGTTGGGGTAACGAACTGATTTGTTAAGGTTAGCATAAGGGGCTAGGGAAGGCAACTGGTCCTCATAAAGATAGCCATACATGTGTGTGTAAGTGTCTGTGTGTGTGAGTGTGCATGTGTGTAGATAAAGTGGCAGGCAGAGTGCAGTGCCAGCACTAACACCGGGGCCTCAGCCAGGATGAAAGGAGCTGTCACGACGGCTCACGGAGGAAAAGAGGAAAAATCCATCCATCCACACTCCTCTCCTCTACATTTATCCTCCTCCCCTCTCTCTGCGACTTTTATGGTTCTGCTTTTAAATTCATACGAGTTATTATTATTATTATTATTTTTTAAAGGCAACCACTATTCTTCACACCCAGGACACCACAGAGCATGTCCTAAGTATATTTACTTTGCTGTATGTTTTCCATTTCTCTCTCTCACAAAAGAAAATCGCCATCCAGAATGTAAGTTACAGCAAATGTAGTGTGCCATAACATTTCTTAAACATATTCCCAGAACTAATAAGGTCAATTGAATGTGCCTGAGTGGAGCTAAACCCATAATGACTTGTGTATCCTGAAATACTTTGCTTTAGTGATCGACATCAAAAGAGGGTTCAATGAAAGACCTTCTTTCATTTGGCCTGGCTAAAGCTGCCAGCCTTGTAGGACCGAGTGTGTGTGTAAGAAAGAGTGTGTGTGTGTGTGTGTGTGTACATGCATTGGGGGGTAAGTAGGGTGGGGCAGGGGTTAGACTTTGACAGGTCAGTGATCAAAACCCATGATTGGAGGGGGAGCAGGTAACAAACTGAGTAAGGGGGGACTCAGGTATCAGCAGCTGTCAATCTTTGTGTGTGTGTGTGTGTGTGCTTGTAGTACTCCTCATGCACACACACCTCTCTGAGCATGCACAGTGTGTGTGTGTTTGCTCTTTCGAGTGTACAGGTTCCATCAACAAATAGCAACCCCTGGACTCCAAAACAAGTCCATGTCTGTCTGCTCAACTGTCAGCATAGTTAAGACATGCATGCCGACTCAATACTGCACACACTGCCTGAGTGCTGTGCAGCATCACTCCAACACAGTGCACTCTGGAAAGGCAGAGGGTGCACACCGAAATATGTAATTTTACTGTATTTGATTATGCTCATAATATTTTCTTAAAAATGACTCGGCCTTTTGTGTCTTTTCAGTAAAAAGGGAGTAAAAAGCTCTTTCGTGTGTTTTTATTTCTGCAACAGCAACGAAAAAAAGAGTCAGTACAGAAAAGAGCAGGCATCAGTGGCAGCGATTTAGTCAGATCATAAAAGAATGAGCTATGGTCGATGTGGGATGCAAAGCAGCTGTAAGCAGACTAAAGCAACTATATGCAAATTGCTAATTGGATGTGCAAAATGGTCAGCTGAGGCATCAGATGGCAGCTTTTAATAGTTTTTGATATGTTCAAAGGCTGTATCACATGGTGTGTGCACATTCCCAGGTGAGCTACCAAAGCTCAAACAGCTCCTTGATAAAACACCCAAAATCTGTTCAAGCAGTTGCATCTGACCTTCACTTAACCAACAAACAAAGGCGTTCTCACATAGAAATACAACAAATGTAACAGCTGTCTATAAACTTACACATCCACCAGCCAGAATCTCAGCGGCAAGCGGGACTGTACCATCCTTCTGTCTGGTCTTTCCACGCACAAAATCATTCACCTAGAGACACAAAATGTATGGTTTAGAACATAAGCAATAATCAGCGGACACAGTTGTAGCCATATGTTTTTAGACGGTGACAATGAGTTTGTCAAGTTGCCTCTATACATGACCACAGTGGTTTATAAATCAAACAGTCAACATGTAATAAAAGTCCTGACTTTCAGCTTTAATTCATAGGGTTAATCCAAAAATTAACCATTTTTTTGGATTAACTGATCAGTTTTGCAGCGTTTGGCTGAACTTGAGCAGAGAGTACCGCCCTGTACACTTCACCATTCATCCTGCTGCTTCTATCAGCAGTCACTTCATCTGTCAACACAAGTGACCGACTCCAATGGCCATGCCACAACAGGCTTATAGACGATATCTTATGCTTTGGACTATGAGCTTTTTTAACATAATGATGGCCTCCCTCCCTCTTTGGACCTCATACTGGGTGTTTTAGTGAACTACTACCAAATACAAGTTCAACACTTGAAATCAACTCTAGGGATGGGTACCGGTGTCCGGTGCCATGATGGCACCGGTTCTGACATAAACGGTAGTAACCAGACCGAAAAGCAGCGCAAATTTCAGTGCTTTATTTCGGTGCTTTTTTTTCCTGAGCTGTGATACACTTCTAGCCAATCATTTTACGTTTCCGAGGATAGTAGGCGGGTCCAGGTACGTACGTTCTTTTAGAGCAGACCTACAGATTAAAAATGCCCAAGGCGAAGCGGTCAAAAGTCTGGTTGTACTTCACAGCAAAATATGCAAACTCAGCAGCCTGCAACAAGTGCTTTAAGCTGATACTGTGATACTGTCAAAGGAGGTAACACCTCAAATCCGATGAAACACCTGGCGACGCATAGCGTTTTTTTTAAAAGCCCAGAAATGCGCCGTATGATAGCTTGCTGCGAGACCTCACACCGAGCACATCTACTGCGGGTGGGTTGCCAGTTATCGGACCCAGAGTTAGCAACATCCCCCAGAAACACGAAGAGGAGAGTCCTGGCCCCTAGCCCTGTCAGTGTAGCAGAAATGATGACGGATGATGATGGCAGCAGCAGCCGTTCTTCTCTGCGTGAGTAGCTTAATGTTGTTCGTGTGTAATTTACGTTGAGTAGGCTAACCACGTTATTACATTAATGCAGGTAAGGTGAACTAGCAAACATCATCATAGCTACATGCGGCTGTCTTCTTGTTTGATGGCAGATACTCCCTTCACCCTGGCCAAAAAGGCTAAAATGACCAAAGAAAAAGTGGAAAACAGTTAAACATGAGAGGTTTTTGGACAAAGTTTGTGTTTTTTCCATTGTTTAAGCACTGCTTCCAGCCAAGAGTGATACCATATATGCCCCATAGCTGCAGAAAAGGCTAACATTGTTATCTTTTTACAAAGAAAACAGCTGAACATGAGAGGTTTGTGGACCAATTTTGTGTTCTCCATTCTTTAAGCACCGGTTTGAGCACCGGCACCGTTTCAAAAGTACCGATTTGGCACTGGTATCGGATAAAACCTAAACGATACCCATCCCTAATCAACTCTACTTAATTTGTCATGAAATATTGAGGGAGCAGACCTCAACTAGTCCTTGTCAGTCAACTGATTTGTAAATAAAATCTGAAACAGTGAAACTTCTCCAGTTACTTTTCAACTTCTGAAAATGAGGAGTATGTATAAAAATGACTGCAATTCCTGAACAGTTTAAACAACATTTCGTTAAAATCCTTGAATTAAAGCCGAATGTCTGTACTTTTTACATCTTGCTTGATTTGAAATCCACCGTGATCGTGTACAGAAAGTGTCTCACTCTCCAAATACTTATGGACCTAAATGTACTGACACATGCTTCAATGATGGTGTATGCCACTTAGCGTACCACAAATGTTACACTGCATGCTGTAAATGCTCCTCTGACTGACAGTTTACAAAAACAGGAAGGTTAAGGAAGTAGCTGTGTTTGTAACTATTTATCTAATTGTTTGCTTCATAAAACAATCTAAAACTCATACAATAATTTAAAGGGATTAAAGACCCTCGTGAATCTCTGCCTGAGTGAATCTGAGTGCATGTGTCTGCACGGGCTCTAACACAGTTACTTACTGTGAGCTTTATGGCTTTCTCGGGCGCCACACCCAGTAGCTGTGGTACCAGACCTATCATTAGGAAACGACAAGATGATTAGAAAAAAAGACTGCCGTGGTACCCCCACTCTCACACACACACACATACATATATATATACATATACCACTTCCCCACGTTCCACATCAATGTGTGGCTTCCCGCTGCATGCGCCCGACCGTGCAAGATCCCCCAGAAGCTAATGAAATCTATTGATGTGGAGTGTGGGGACATCAGAGTAGAAAAAAGACAGCGAGATAGAGAGAAGAGGATGAAGGGGCAAAGAGAAAATGAAGTGAGCGAAACTGCTTCCCAGAATAGGAAAAAAAGGGCAGTGTAGCAATCAAAGCCACCAAAAGTTTACGCAGACCTCAATTACAACCCAGAGTCGGGTAAAAATAAACAAAAATAATCACAACGGAGCACAATGAAACTTGGCCCCCTACCCAGTCCCAAGGCACGAATCACTCACGCTCAACCATTTGTTCAAAGTAGCACTCGCACTTCATAATCGAGTCCTTTGTGTGTAGTGAGGCCAAACATACACACACAAACAACCACACACCCAATCATATACCCAATTTGGAAGTTGCAAGTTTTGGCTAGCCTGAAAAAGAGAAAAATCAGCAGACATGTGTTCATGAAAACAGAATATACACAACAGGTTTGTTATTGAATATTTGGTCTTGCCATCGTGTTTCTTTCGTGTGCTGTCCCAGCATCGCATCGTAAAGCAGTTTTGGGCCGTTAATTCCCTTCTCTTCCTTCTGAAGAATGTTTCAACAGAGATGGCCCTTTCAACTTACATTACATAACTACAGTTTAGGTGCCAGGATACCTGTCTCGCCTTCTACCTGGAGCCAGACCTGTCTGCGTCTGTCACTTCACTCTTCATAGCCTTTGTTTCCCACAGAAATTCAAGCATTCAAGTTTCCTCTTACGAAACCTAGTTCTGTCAATCAAAATCGTAGGATTTTTTTTTTAAAGCCCCACCGTCATTCCAGGAGACCTCTTTTCAATCCTCCTTTAATCTGACCCCAACAATGCAGACACTCTAACCGCAGTTTCTGAAGGCAGGGCAGGTAGTCATTACTGGTGTCGTGCCCTGGTATGTACGTACCTGCATGCCCAAGTAGTCCCCTGCATGCCTACATACTTGTGTGTCTGTAATGTGTTTGCACCGGTGTGTAGGTCTAGACGTGCGACATCACTACATCGTGACACAGGCCTCAAGGTATGTGGCTTTGCGTGTGACGTTCATTGTGCTGCTCTGAAAGTCCCCAGCCAGCCGGTAATCACTTCAAAGAAGCCAGGTCAACAGAGAAGTGAACTCACACCGCCCTCCTGTCCACCCTACACTTTTCTTCTCTCATCTTCTCTCGATTCCCTTCTCTTTCATTGTTCCTACTACTCGATTCTTCTTTGTACTCCCTCATCTCAGCCCCTCCTTTACTTTAAAAACCTGTTTTGTAGATTTGACCGCCAGTGAGTTGTTTTCCCTGAAAACCTATAGTTTTGAGGAAGGATTCGATTTACTTTAGTGTTGACTAAATGTAAAGAGCTGTTTGTTAAAACCACATAAAGTTTTATTTAAAATACTGATAAAAGTTATGTGGAAAGTGCCTGTGATACATTTTAGTGAATGCATATGAGAGATTCTCAACAAAGGAGCAACTTCCTGAGATGAAAAATGAAGCCAAAAATTGTAATTTCCAGCTGGCTCCAAAAACAAGTCAATCTTCATAGACTTGCATGAAAAAATACCCACCTTAACAGTATTAAAACACATGAACAAAACAATAAAAACCAGATTTGGGATGAATGTTGCACAGTGCAGGTCGGTGTTGGATTAATCCCGACTCCTCTAGTCTGCATAAAATACTGAACCCTGCGCCCCCCCCCAACACATCCATCAGAGTGTGTCGGTATGTGAATGTCAGGACCATTTTTGTGAGGTTTTGATATTTTTTTGGTCTATTACACTTTCAGTACTTACAGTAGTTCATGGATGTTTATTGTCATCAAAGAAATCATCCAAATATGCTAACTTCTGGCTCTAAAAGAAAAACGGGGGTCAAAATGCTAACTTTGAGGCTTCAAAATGTCGAGTCCAATAACCACTGTGTCATGCCATCTTTTATAGTCTGTAGCCTTTAACATCTGACTCACCCCCACAGCTTCTGTCAGAAACCTTCTCAACATTTAGTTTCAAACTCTCAGGATTTCTGTAACTTTGGTTCAATATTAAGTTCGTGTCTTTGTTTGTGTATATGTCGAGTATGAATAAATAACACTGGAGGTTCGCGTGTTCTCTACATGTATGCTGACCTCGGTAAAGTCCGAAGAAGCCCTCGTAGCGCACCACCTTCTTGAAGCAGTCGAAGCTGTTCTTGTACATGAGCTCTCCCACCAGTGACCCGCTGCTCCTCTGGTTCTGCATGCGTGTCTTCACCAGATCAATGGGGTACACTGCTGTTGCACCCACAGCTGCAGAGAGCGAGACACGTTTATTTAGATGCTGAGTGTTTTTATGAAACAGATTTTTTATTTACAGTAGGTCTTATGACCACTACTGTTTCTCTCCCCATGGAAAACTGAGTGACTCACAATAACATGCTATCACGATCATCCACAATACCTATTATTCCATGGCACATATTCCAAGACAATAAGGAATTATGTATTTACACTCACCGACCACTTCATTAGGTACACCTGTTCGAATGTTAATACATTAATGCAAACATGAGAAGAATTTAATCCTGTACACAGACTTGGTGAATGGGGAAGGAAGGTGATTTAACTGACTTTGAGTGTAGCATGGGTGTTGATGCCGGACGTGCTGGTCAGAGTGTTTCACAAATTGGAATTGTTAAAGTGGATCTCTAGTGTTTACAGAGAATGGTCAGAAAATGAGAAAATCTCTAGTGAGTGGCAGTTCTATGAACTAAAATGCCTTGTTGATACCAGAGGTAATAGGAGAATGGCGAGACTGCTGATAGGTAACAGTAACAAACAAGGTATGCAGAAGAGCATCTCTGAATGCACAACATGTCCAGCCTTGAAGCAGATGGACTGCAGGAGCAGAAGACCACACCAGGTATCGATTCTGTGAGCAAAGGAGAGGAATTCACACAGGCTCATCAAAGTTGGACAATAGAAGATTGGAAAAGTGTTGCCGGCTCCAATAAGTCTCGATTTCTGCTGTAGCATTTAGATGTTGGATTTAGAATTTGCTGTAAACAACATGACACCATGGATCAATCCTGATGTGTTGTAATATTTCAGGGTGGTGGTGGTGGTTTAATAGTCTGGGGGACATTTTCTTGGCACACTTTGGGCCCCTTTAGTACCAGTTGAGCACGGCCTCCCCATCCACCTCAATCCAATAGGGCACTTTTACGATGTGAGGGGAACAGAAGATCCACATCATGAACAGCAACTGTGTGATGCTGTCATGTCAAAATCTCTGAGGAATGTTTGCAGCAGCTTGCTGAATCTGTGCCATGAAGAATTAAGGCAGTTTTGAAAGCAAAAAGGGGGACAACGCAGTACTTGCTAGGTGTACCCAAATGATGTAGCCGGTGAGTGCATTTGCAGCACTGTGTAGACCACCTGCATCTTTTAATATATATGTTTTTAATTTTTGGTTCTAGTATATTGGTAATAGTCTCAAGAGTTGCAATACAATATTTTTCCCCACTTTACTTACCTTAACCAGCATCTGTAACCCTTTCCTGTGTTTCACAACATCAAAAGGAAACACTGATAAAGTGCTACACACATAGGCTAACATATGTTTATATAACTCATGAGGAATAACTTGTACAAAGTGTAACTACAGACACAGACTAGTTTGTTTCCAAGTACAAAAATATAGTGGCTTTCATTGAGACTACAGTAATTATTAAGTAGAAAGACCTGTGATCTGTTTTAACAGCATAGTCTCTAAAATAATCTCAGTAAAGAACACGCAGAGCCTAATACATGTATACAAAAAGATTAAGTGGTGCATACAAATTTTTTTAAGCAAAATTGTCTCAATCACCAGTGAGCTTGGAAGACTGGAGGGAAGTTCATAAATGAATTCATAAAAGGCTCGCTGTAAAACAGACTAGAAAATACTTGCTTGACTTAACAAATATCATGTTTTAATCTTAATGATAGTGTTTAAATAAATGTCATGTCATAACTGAAAGTTGTGCACAAAAGAGTGGAACAGGTGATCTTATAAAGAAGTTGTGGCTTATATCAGTAATCAAAATCTCACTATCAAACGTTATATTTCACTTAGCAATTTAATAAAGCCGACAAAAATCTTTTTCAGTACCGACTCTGCTCATTTTTATTATTGGGGGATGGGGGGGGGATTAAAAGAACAAAACAAAAACTACCTGCACTGTCAGATCCCACTATAGAAAGGTGGAAAAAATGTTTTGGTAATTTGTGTGAAATGACCCTTTAAGAGCAGAGACGGAGGAGGAGGAGGAGGAAGGGGAAGTCTTTGGGAATAATGTTAATAAAGATGTGTTGTGAGTTGTAGTGTCTTCAGCCTGTCACGCGGACACAAACAAAAAGAACCGACCCAAGGCGACAGGCTTAATTAGAGAGAGACCGAGAAAGAAGAAGAAGGGATGATGGACCCATACCTCCTTATTAAGCTGTCTCCCTTGGGAAAGGAGGAGGAGGAGAAGGGAGGAATGAAGGAAGGGAGGAGGAAAAACAGTGGGGTGTCTGGAGCCAAACACAAGACCTGGGCACCACCCTTCACCCCCACCGTCACGTCTGTCTTCTCATCACTCACAAAGGTACAAAAGAACGCACAAGAGGGTTTTCCCATGGCACCCAGAGAGGCATGAGACAGGACAGAGCTAGACTGAGCGAGTGTAGGAGACAGAGACTGAGCGAGAACAAGGAAGAGAGGGAACACTTCTCTTTAAGCAGGAGAGTGACTGTTGCTCTTGTAAGGAAAGGGCAATAGAGGGGCCATTGTCCATTCTCTCTCACCCTTTTCTTATGAGGACAGCACAGGGCGGGGGGTGGTAGGTAGGCAGGCAAGCAGGTAGGTGGATGGATGGGTGGGTGGTGGGGTGAAGGTATGTAGGGAGCCAATGGGGCGTGACTCTTACCCCCTGCTACTGAGCCAAGAGCGAATCTGTAGATCGACTCTGCCACCTGGATAAGGATGGGGCGGGAGCCGTCGCTGCCCGAGTGCTGCCCGTGCGCAGGAGAAGAGACAATTAAGACGTTAGTAAGGACGTGAGACAGGAGCTGAAGATGAGAGCTTGCAGTACATACACCTGACAGGACAGCACACTTTAATCCTGATTCTTGTAAAACCCTGTATGCCACGCACCTATTTCCACCCAGAATCCAACGCTAGTAAATCCGTCTGACAGTCTAGCACAGTTACATTTGTATACAGTACAACATTCATTTAATAAAATAATGCTCAGGAGAAATAGAAATGGATGAGCAGAACGTCATTAATTCTAATCAAAGATATTAAGTCTCATCCTAATAATGTTTTTGTATTTTTCTGATATTAATTGTTTAGATTATGATAAAGGTGAAAAACTTGTCAAACTTTAACTGGAGGATGTTTAGCTTTAAACAAATAAAATTACAAGCATGATTATCAAAAAAATTACTTGCCAAGCATAATTTGTTGAACTGATGTCATGCTGCGCAAAAGTCTTGAGGAAAAGTCACCCTTGATTTTGTTCCATTTTGTTTCCATTGGGACTTTCTTGTAATTTTTAAAGTTCTTTTAGCTGTAGTTCTCCGGGCTCTCAAAAGTTTTTCTTTGGACAATTGTTGCTTTTTCACTCATTTTCAGTCCAGGCCTTGTACCTGACATTTTTCAGAGGAATCTTTTGTGTTTGTTAAGCCGCTAAACTCTGACCTATGGATCAATCAAATACAAAAAAGGCACCTATCTGTGAGCATGAGCCGGTGCTGTGTCCACACATAACAGATAACTTAGCAAAGAACCAATTTTAAATTGTATCTTTAGCAGCTTGTAACAACATATATTTTCTTTCCTTTTTTAAAATTTAAATATGCCGAATTACACAAGAACTGGACTGAAAATCAGTGGCAACCCAAATTAGCACGGCTTCATTTTTCAGCATGATAATGATCCCAATGCACTAAAACCATACCTGGAAATAAAAACACACATTGCTGCTCTATTCCCATCTTCTGGACCTGAAAACAGGATATGATCTTTGGTTTCATTCTATCATACATAAGAGAAACTTGTGAAAATGTTGATGCCTGTCTGAGAAAAGTGTATAAAGTGTGTAGTGAGGGGTTTAATAGCCTTAAAACATCTATAATAATTGTAAAAAATACAGTTTGCTACTTTGCGGATTTCACCTATTGCGGGTTATTTTTAGAACGTAACACCCATGATAAACGAGGGAACACTGTATATTACATATCCCATCCAAATGTCTTCCAAAGTCTACCTTGACTCAAAAAATAACAACCCCCCCCCAAACAGTATGCATATATGAGTATACATAAAAAGGTATGATCATCAGATCAACATATGATCTCTTAACATATCTTAACAAGTCTGTTACTCCCTTAGATTAACTTGAATCACAAAGGTGTATTCAGTGCCACCTGAAAAAGACCTTTGTGATCATTATCACTTCACCATGCAAAGAACAGAGGAATGGTAACAGCCACACTCCCCCATTCACCTGAGGCACCTGTTGCTTTGGCTGGTCTCCTGAGCCCTGACCACTAGACCCTGTTTGGGGGGTGGCTGCTTTTGTAGGGTTGTAGCTTTGCGTTTGTGTGTGTGTGTGTGTGTGTGTGTGTGTGTGTGTGTGTGTGTGTGTGTGTGTGTGTGTGTGTGTGCGCGCATGCGCAGTGAGAATGGAAGAGGTGGGGGAGTCTCAGCTGGAACACGTCCACCTGTCAAACTGTACCCATGCTCCCTTCACATATCCTGCTCTTCTACTTCATGAGAAATGATTAAACGTTTCAATACTGTCAGCATGTTTAATGGAGAAAGAGGAAACAAGTTAACAGGATATAAAGAGAGAACAACTCAAACATGTATGAGAGAGAGGGAGGGAGTAGATTTAAAGAAGAAAAAAAAAGAAATGGGGAAAGAAGTAGCAAAGATGAGGAGAGAGCGCTCCAGTAAACTGAGGGCCAGCCCCTGAGTCCAAACCACAAGGGCCTAAAGTGGCTCATTGTGGTGGGACTGGCGTCTGTGCAGTGCTGGGCCCCTTTGCTTTCTCCCCTTTGGCCCAAGCCGGCTCCAGTATGGCCTGGCCAAGCCTCTACTGTAGTGCTGGAACCCACCAGGCAACACAGCCCTGACCAAACAGCTGGAGAAAGAAAACTGTCTTCTGCTCATCCATCTGTACGTCCTTCTTGATTTTCTTTGTTACAAATTGCTCTTATTATCCAGCTACTATAGTCAACATGAAGTATGTTTGACATTCATTAGCTCTTGAGGATGGCTCTGCTTGTCTTTGTTTCCATGGATTTCTTGATTTTTGTGCGTTTGTTTTTCAAGATGTCAACCGCACGCCAGGGAGAGGCAAAGCAGTGTTTTCTCTGAAGAAAGTCTTTTAAGGTTCAATTCAATGATGGGAAATTACTTAAAACTTGGTGGGAACAACTGAAAGGGAGTAGGACTGATGAGTACTGGCCAACTTTCCATTTTTATACCTGACTAAACTTAGTTGGATCTGTTACTCCTGCATTTCACTTCTATGCTTGTTTTGGTGGATTATTTACATGCAGGAGCTATCATTAACCTAAAATTGTAAATCTTCTTTATCTTTGCAGTCACATTTAGCCTAAGAGAATGTATCAAAAGGGAAAGGAGCTGCCAGTGTGGAAGAGGAAACCAAACACATCAACAAGTCTTCATATTCTCTACCTGTCTCTGGACTTCAGCCAAGTTGTAGGGCAGGGCGCCTTCCTCCAGCGGAGCAATCTTCTCAATGTCCGCTAAACCAACACGTCTGGTGGAGACAGAGAAAGAGACAGAGAGTGAGAAGGTTCAAGTAACTCTCAGAGGATTATAACAATCCACCCATGTATCACCGAGCTCAAGGAAACCCATCGGTCTGAAGTTACTCAGAGTTTAAAGACAACATCGTTTCAGATGAAAATATTGTGGCATTCACAAATCCAGACCTGTGCTTGGCATGACAGCGTTGGATAACCGACCAATAGAAAGTGATGACTCATGCTTCCTTTATCACTTCATCCAAGTATAACAAAGATATTTAATCTTTTCATGTCTCTCTATTGCATCTCTTTGACGGTCACAGAATTCCCAGGCTCAGGGAACTGGGAACGCCAAATCCCCCCCCTCCCCATCTCGTCTGTATATTGGGACTATTATCTCTCACATCTCCAATCAAGGGGAGTGGAGCTACTGGGCTATTAAAGTATCCCATTGCCCAGAAATAATAATCAGGTGGTTTCTCAGGCCGGGGTTAGAAATTATGAGCGTACTGGTCGGGCCGCGAGGCAGATGCAAAGGAAGTGGGGGAATGTGAGACATATACAGTTGTTTTGTGCCACGGATTACAGGGACTGAAACTGCTCCTCTTTTTTTTTTCCTTTAGAATAAATGGGAGTTTGGTTTAGGTTCAGACTGAAAGAAGATTCCCTGGCACTGGATACAGGTCTGACTCTTTTGATCCACTGCAGAGAAGTTTGACAGAGTGTTCGTCTCTCTGAGGTATGGACCCCGGGGCAAAATTTTCCCTTCAGGGTGGCAAGTTTGGAATAGTCTTATACTGCATAAGTACTTGACTAGCTCAGCAGAGGCAACCTGGCTAAAGTATTAATTCAATTGCGTCTTCTATACTGGTTTAATACAGCTCAAAATCACCAAATATTTTCTGCTTTCTTGTGAAATAAACATGAAAGAAAGTACACAAGCCAGTAGTGTCTATCTAAAATAATTCAGTTTGAACACCAGCCACCTAAGAAGTATGTCATTTTCTACTTTTACTTTACTTTCTATACAACTTCTTTTAATATTAAGTAGTTCTTTGTCATATGATCATCTTACCCACGAGGCTCCGACAGGTCAGCCAGCTGAAAGAGGATGTCGACCTCCATGGGCGTCACCTGGCCGAACCTTTGAGCTGCCACGATAAACTCCTCTGCAGGAAAAGGCAGATTTTCCATCATGTTTTCACTAATAAAATATTTAAATATATGTAGAAGTATTTAAAACTTGATACATAGCCTCTGCCTATCTCTGTCCGGGTCACATGTAACAGTCAAGAGCCAAGATGGTGTCCCCTTGGCCAGGAAATATACTGTGTCACTTTTGTAGTGCATTTCTGGCAAACTCTAAAGGGAAGCACTGTAATCACAAACTTGAACCCACAACTGGCTTGTTTCAATGTAAATAATCAGGGAGGGAGAGCTGCTCGTCTCCCTCCACTTTGCCTCCAGCCATTAAATGGACTGTACTTATACAGCGCTTTCTTAGTCAGTCACTCATGCTTCATTCATACACACACACACACACACACACACACACACACACACAAGCAGTTTTTTCTAACATTCAGACTCCGATGGATGCATTTGGGACAAGTCTGGGTTCAGTAACTTGCCGAAGGACACTTCAACATGCAGACTAGGGGAGTTGGGGATTAGACCACCAACTTTCTGATTAGTAGACAATCTAATCCACCTCCTGAGCCACAGCCATCACGCTAGACGGCGTCCCCTCTTTGAGCTAGGTTCGCTGGAGGTTTCTTCCTGTTAAAAGGGTGTTTTTCCTTCCCACTGTCGCCAAGTGGTTGCTCAATTCAATTCAATTTTATTTATATAGCATAAAATCACAACTACAATTGCCTCAAGCCAGTTTAGATTGTAAGCTTAAGACCCTACAATTATACAAAGAAAACAGAGAAAACCCCAACAATCATAAGACCTCCTTTGAGCAACAACTTGGCGACAGTGGGAAGTGCTTTTGTTTAACAGAAAGAAACCTTCAGCAGAACCACGCTTGAGTAGGGGCGGTCATCTGCCGCGATTGGTTGGGGTTAGGGGAAGAAGACAGGACAAAGATTTGCTGTGGAAGAGAGCCAGAGATTAATAATAACTACAGGGAGTGCAGAATTATTAGGCAAATGAGTATTTTGTCCACATCATCCTCTTCATGCATGTTGTCTTACTCCAAGCTGTATAGGCTCGAAAGCCTACTACCAATTAAGCATATTAGGTGATGTGCATCTCTGTAATGAGAAGGGGTGTGGTCTAATGACATCAACACCCTATATCAGGTGTGCATAATTATTAGGCAACGTCCTTTCCTTTGGCAAAATGGGTCAAAAGAAGGACTTGACAGGCTCAGAAAAGTCAAAAATAGTGAGATATCTTGCAGAGGGATGCAGCAGTCTCAAAATTGCAAAGCTTCTGAAGCGTGATCATCGAACAATCAAGCGTTTCATTCAAAATAGTCAACAGGGTCACAAGAAGCATGTGGAAAAACTAAGGCGCAAAATAACTGCCCATGAACTGAGAAAAGTCAAGCGTGCAGCTGCCAAGATGCCACTTGCCACCAGTTTGGCCATATTTCAGAGCTGCAACATCACTGGAGTGCCCAAAAGCACAAGGTGTGCAATACTCAGAGACATGGCCAAGGTAAGAAAGGCTGAAAGACGACCACCACTGAACAAGACACACAAGCTGAAACGTCAAGACTGGGCCAAGAAATATCTCAAGACTGATTTTTCTAAGGTTTTATGGACTGATGAAATGAGAGTGAGTCTTGATGGGCCAGATGGATGGGCCCGTGGCTGGATTGGTAAAGGGCAGAGAGCTCCAGTCCGACTCAGACGCCAGCAAGGTGGAGGTGGAGTACTGGTTTGGGCTGGTATCATCAAAGATGAGCTTGTGGGGCCTTTTCGGGTTGAGGATGGAGTCAAGCTCAACTCCCAGTCCTACTGCCAGTTTCTGGAAGACACCTTCTTCAAGCAGTGGTACAGGAAGAAGTCTGCATCCTTCAAGAAAAACATGATTTTCATGCAGGACAATGCTCCATCACACGCGTCCAAGTACTCCACAGCGTGGCTGGCAAGAAAGGGTATAAAAGAAGAAAAACTAATGACATGGCCACCTTGTTCACCTGATCTGAACCCCATTGAGAACCTGTGGTCCATCATCAAATGTGAGATTTACAAGGAGGGAAAACAGTACACCTCTCTGAACAGTGTCTGGGAGGCTGTGGTTGCTGCTGCACGCAATGTTGATGGTGAACAGATCAAAACACTGACAGAATCCATGGATGGCAGGCTTTTGAGTGTCCTTGCAAAGAAAGGTGGCTATATTGGTCGCTGATTTGTTTTTGTTTTGTTTTTGAATGTCAGAAATGTATATTTGTGAATGTGGAGATGTTATATTGGTGTCACTGGTAAAAATAAATAATTGAAATGGGTATATATTTGTTTTTTGTTAAGTTGCCTAATAATTATGCACAGTAATAGTCACCTGCACACACAGATATCCCCCTAAAATAGCTCAAACTAAAAACAAACTAAAAACTACTTCCAAAAACATTCAGCTTTGATATTAATGAGTTTTTTGGGTTCATTGAGAACATGGTTGTTGTTCAATAATAAAATTATTCCTCAAAAATACAACTTGCCTAATAATTCTGCACTCCCTGTAATGATTAAATGAGGAGTGATGTATACACATAGGTGGTTATTTGATTGTTGGGGTTTCTCTCATATTTTAGCGGGATCTTTACCTTACAGTCTAAAGCACCTTGAAGCAACTGTTGCTGTAATTTGACTCTATAGAAATAAAATTTAACTGAATTCTAAACATCTGAGATAACAGTTCAAAAGACACAATCACAGAGGAGTCTTAAGATGTGAATCGACAGGTAAATAAAGAGCGGAGCTTTGAGGCACGGTTCACCTTCAGTGTACTTTCACCTTCAGTGTACAACATTACATCAACACCCCAATCTGCCTGTCCACTTCGCTCTCCTAAATATCTTTACTTTAAGCAAGTTCAGAGATTCTTCACCCACCCTACTCTTAAGACAACAGCTCTCCCTTAATGCTGTGTTCACACCACTGCTCGGGATGTGACTGGCTGCACGCCATCTTCAGTAGAAACATGGAGCTATAAGCTCACGACCTACTTGTTCTTTTAGCAGTGCAATGATGTGGTGTAGCAGTCACAAAGTGTTTATAGTGTGAATGTAGCAATTTGTTATTTTTCTGGCTGACAAATATTATAGATAATGAAAGCTTCTTTCACCAGATTGTCATACCAGATATACCCTTCATGGTGCAACCCTCACAGGTTTTTGTCTCCTCCCAGTCTCGGACCAGGACTCTTTCACATGTTAGACCAATATTTTAAGAGATTGGACTGAATGACTCAAGGCAACACAGACATCACATCTCACAACAGGATGTGTTGTTAAACGATAAACACTGGACTTTGCTGCAGTGCATTATCCCTTTGTTGCTCTTGTCACTACAGAACACATACACCAAAAATAAAGTGGGTCCTCGAACTCCTCGTCTCCCTGACGAGGAGTTGGAGTTATCCGAGTTATTGTCAGTGGCTGCGTTAATGTTATGGCTCCATATGATGGATTTTTCCTTCAACTTCTGTCACTCACGGCAGCTTCCCTCTGCGAGTTGGTTGTGAGTTAAGAGTACAATGTGTCAAAGCACGCTGAAGAAATTAAAATAAAGAAATACGGCCATGGAGAGTTATGACTTTAAGACCTCTTTGAGGCAGCTTTAGCATGTCGTAACTTAAGACCTGCTCTATTGTTAAATGAAAAAGGAACAGGTTGACTGTAGGCAGGCTTACAGTGGAGGAGTCACCATTGTTTGACCTGCTTTATTCAAAGAGCAGCAGGCTGGGGTTGTGACAAAGTCGTCCTACACTGGAGCCATTCACCCCACAGAGGCTCAGCTTACCCCCGAGGCATGCTCTCTCTTTCCCCCCCCCCCTCTTTCTCTATCACATACACACACATCTATGAGTAAAAGCAGGTAATGCCAACAAGCATGTGAGGCAGAATAGTTACACAAGAATAAATAATTTAGGGGGGGAAAAAAGAACAATGCTGGGAAGTAGATGGGGAAAACCCTAGAAAAGCATTTACCAACTTTATATTACTGCTTGATATTTAAAGAAAAACTCCTACTATTCCTTGCTAAGATAATCTTGGATGCCATAAATAGGCACGACGCTGCTTTTTAATGGAAGCGTCAGCGTGCTAACATTTTCAAAATTACAAAGCATCACAAAGCAGGTTTGTTCGTCACGCTCACCGTCTGAGTTTATCACGTCAGCGTGGTCACATCTGATAGTTACCACCGAGGGAAAAATAAAAGTCATGGAATCACCAAAGTGGTTAAAGTTTAAAGGGATGAATGTTTGCACTGAAAACTCACAGCGATCCACAGTGAACTTGACTCAAAACCAAAAATGTCAAACGCAAATGTCAATGATAGCGCTGAGGAAAAGTCAGGGGAACACCTAAGTCATTATCTAAATCTGAACCACGAGTGTTTCCATAAAATTTCATGCCAATCAGCTTAATAGTAAACAGGTCTCAAACCATGAGGACATGGGATGTCTGCGCAAAAGATTTTTTGAGTCATCTCAGTCTGGACTGATTGGTGGCAGACAAAAAAGGTCAAAAATCTGATCGCAACAATTTACGTTTTAGATCTGTTGTTAGTAAGAGCCAGACATCTCTCCTCAGCTTAGGACATGTAACATTGCTGGCTTCATTGGCCTGTTAAACTGATTTATTCTGCTGTTTAGACAGAAGGTCCCTTTTACTATTACGGCTTCATTCAAACACTCCCATGACAATAAGCCAAAGTACTTACATAATGTTATGTGTAAGACACCCAGCCGACCGAGGTCGGAATTTTCTTAACACTGATATTAGAATATCAGTGTTAAGAAAATTACACTGATAATTACAGAAGTCGCATCATCCAAACATACTTTAGTAAACCGATGAGACAATAATTAAAGACTAGCTTATAAACTGTTACTCTCTGTCATCAAGAGATCAAGTATGCAGAGTGATTTGCTGCTAGATCCTGACTTACATGTCAGGTATAATTAATTATAAGTAATTAATGAAATTACTAATGCTGCGCCTTGTGCTTAAATGTAACTCTGTGACATAAGAACGGCTTATGAGTGGCTCACGTTGCCGTTTCATGCCACATGAATGCAATGAACTCACAGCAAACTAACCAAAGTCAAAAAAATTAGAAGTCTTGTTAATCCGATCTGTCAAAGACTGTCATTGTAGCAAAGATAAAGATTTCAACATCTAATAAATAAACTGTAGAGCAAAGTGGACAAGAGAAAAACTCGGGATGTAAAACTATGCTTGCTGACTTTGAAGAGGTCAGTGTGCTCCTACAGAAACTAAAGGCACTCTGTAATGTTCATGGACAGATGTTTGTGCCAAAGCGAGAACACTTCAGACATTTTGCTGTGTGCAGAAAATGTCTGTTCAGCCATTTTTACCCGAACGGGCAGCTTCGAGCCTTCTATGACATTAGTTTGGGTAGCATGTGACTGTGAGACAGACAGAAAGCAGGTGTCTAATGAAAAACCTTTTTAGCCCTGCATTATAAATACATAGGGCATTGACCAAAAAAATAGAAGAGACACGATGATGTCTCAATCTTGTGAATGCCAATGTGTTAATGTGCCTGCATGCACTCATTCTTGTGCAAAGTTAAAAATCACACACAACTGTTAACGGGCCGGACCAGCAGGATTGTAAGTTTGGACTTTCATGCAAAAAGAGGCTAGGTTTTAAAAAAAGCCAACATGATGCCATCACATTAATGAAAAGAAGCGTATGTCTGAAAGGGCCTAAAGGTACACAGTCGTGACTTGTTCTGTGGCAGTGCACTGCTAGCCCAAAAAAGTGCATCTCCTATATAGGTCCCCTGTGTGCATACGCCCAAATATACGCGTACAGCTTTGTGAGCACTGTAATGGTGTCTCTGCAAAACAGTGGCCTTGTTGCACATCAGGAATCAATCAGGATTATTACACATGTGTGCATGCTTGGCTGTGTTAATGCATTTTAATGCTTGAGCGTTATGTGAGAAATGCTAGAGAAGCGTGTGTTGCAACATGTACACAGTCTTGATACATGCAGATGTGTGTGCGCTATTTGTGTGGAGCTGAGCATTCGCAGTCCCCAAGGAGGCCTTAATGACTTCGGGAGTGGAGAGTAGATAGGCGGTGGCCGTGAAGGCCTGGCTGGCTGCGGGCCACCCTGGGTCGAGCCAAGCCCAGGCCTTCGTGTACCCTTGGTGGGAACAGTTTGTAGAGTGTACGGGCTTTTGGTCTGAGTCGGGTACAGTCCACACCCCTGATAAGGCTTCAGATAGCATCATAAGGCTCCGTTAGTGGCCTGGAGCCATGTGGAGAGAGGTCAGAATGGTTTCTTAAAGACAACTAGAGCTCAAGAGGGAGTCAAAAAGAAAAAGATGGCAAAAGGGAGAAAGACATTGAAAGCCATTAGCCCTGCCAAGTACTGAAGAAAGGAATGAGAGACAGCAAGTGGGGCAAACAAGGGAGAGAGATTTAAAGGAACTAACTAATGGAGACAGAAAGATACATATAAAATAAGTTATGAGAAATACAACAGTATGTTTTTTTTTCAATAAAGAAAAGCGTCTTTTTTCATTATGCTGTAGCTTTGCATATTTGCTTTACAGTAATGTAGACTGTGGAGTTAGTATTAAGCATATAAATGACACTGGATCTACAGGGTTAAACAACACAGACTCAAAAGCAAGGAGCAGAATTTTACCCACTTTTATTCTTTGTTTTTCAAATGAAATGAAGTTTTTCCTGTGTTCCTCAGATCACTGCCAGGATATGTAATAGACAAGACAGGCACCATCAGGGACTGTGGGCATGCAGTACGTGTGCTGGGTTGAATCCAGCATGCCCATTTAAATGTCACTGGGAAGGAAGTAACCCAAACAAAAACAAGTCTCCAAGCCCTGTACAACGCACATAGACATACCTATCTGGAAAGCGCATTACTGTGCATGTGGTGCATACTTACATTTGTTTTGTGACTGTGGTCTGTATTACATAAATGTGAATCTGCTTTTTTTGCCATCTCAGTTATAATAGGTATGTGTTATATATACAGGGAGGGGAGTGGGAAGTTCTCCCCGGGTACCTTTAGTGACTTCCACATCTCGGCGGTGGCCAGCCAGAGTGCTGTAGATCTTTCTAATCAGCTCCATATTGTTGAGCAGCGAGTTGAAGCCGTTGAAGTAGGAGAAGCTGACCTGATGAGACGTGCTACCCCCTGCAACCTGGGCAAGAAAGAAGAGGGGTACTTTAACAAGCAACCAAATAAGAAAAATAAACTTCAACACAGCCGTGCATCTGGATGTTACTGTTATGAAAATACACACAGCGTAAAACATGGTGGCTAATTAGCCGCGTTCCTCTCTAGCATTTCTCCACAGGGAGAAGCAAACTTGTTTCACCCGCTACTTTTTCCATCACATGATGCGCACTCTAAGGGAGTTTAATTAACTTTCTTTATGAGATGGAGGAAGTGGTAAAAGAAAAGAAAATAGAAAAAAAAAAAGGTAACAGATTAAAAATAGATGCCGGGCTCTAGAGGACATTCCAGGCTGCCCACAGCCTCTTTTACGCGAACCACGATCCCATCTTTATTAAATGAGGCTCTCAGAGGCTTAGAGGAGCAGCTCTAAATGCTGTATGTTTAAAAAAATATATGCGTTCAAGTACGACTACTGTGGGGTACTGTTGAGTTAGAAGATCACTGCGACTGTGCTGGCCTGAAGGGTTAAGTGAGGAGAAAATGTTGAGCTTCCGTTCACTAGATGGCACTGTTTGCTTTACAGACGCATTCAGAGAGGTCGCCTGCTGCTCAACATGGTCGCAACAAGGGAGGGAAGCTCTGGCTTAGGTGAAACTGCTCTAACAAGGGAGACACTTTTGCATCTGTTCATATCTGTGAGTGTACAGACATGGATCTTCCCACAGTGGAGAGAGGAGAATGGTATTTTGGTGAAAAAGAGTGAGGCGCTAATCAATTACCATGTTTGGTGAGTGAATTAAAGGTTGCCGTCTCACTGCCTATGCTCTGCTATGATACTGCCTTTAATGTGTCTGCAGTGTTTATGAGGTTTTGTGATACATGTGTGCGTATGTGTGTGTGTGTGTGTACGTGTGGGAGCGCGCGTGCATGAGAGTTTACTAACAGCACACCAAGATGTCTGGTCGGTGAGGTAAACACAGCAGAGAAAATGACAGAGTCTACAAGGTGTTTATGAAATGGGGCAAGACATGGACGCAGACACAAGACGCACACGCGCGCAACGAAAACACTAACACGCAGAAAGAAAAGACAAGAGGCAAAAAAAAGACAAACATCTCAGAGTTCAAAACAAACAGAGAGCCCGCACAGGCGCACAAACACACGCGCGCGTGCACAGGCAGAGATGATGGACTGTAAAGCTCCAGTCTCCATCTATCTCTATCTTCCCCATTCAGCTCTCCTGCTTGGCTTTGACACTGCCAGAGAGGTTAGACTTAATGACATGTTGGGAGGGAGAGAGAGAGACACGGGGAAGGGAGGGAAGGGGGAAGGGAGAGATAGAGGGGCGGCTGAGAGAGAGGAAAGAAAAAAGGAAAGGAGGGAGGAAGAGAGAAAGAGAGCAAGGGACAGATGAGAGGTAGCAGGGGAAAAAAGATAAAGGGGAAGAAGAATGAGAGATGGCCAGAAGAGGAAAAGAGAAAGCCACAGTGTTCGGTTTGTGGGGCTGTGAGAAAAGAGAGAAGGAAAAAAAGCACAAGAAATAAGTGGTGAGATAGAAGAAAAGAATCTTGACTTTACCTCTTTTATGGAGAATACAGTAATGACAGGCTGCTTTGGCTTGCTTGCTGACTTCAGCAACCAAATCATCATATAGTGCATATGAGCTGACAATACCGTGCATGCTTCTGCATCCAAAGTGTGCATCATTGCACATTTGGAATTTATCACGACATTTAGAATGACTTATTTAAAGATATGCATACATGAATAATCTACGAATGAGAAAAAAATGCATCGTGGTGGATAAAAAAAAGCCTAATTTTTCCAATTGGTGGTGCTAAGGAACACCTGATGCATCCAACCTTTTATTGTTTTAACATATCATGACTGAAGATAGTTTCCAAGAGACACCAGTGACTTGCTATTTTTAACCAACCTGACTTTGTGGCTCTTGTGGACGACAGTAAAACAAATAGATGAGAAAACCACAGAGCCAAAAAAAAGGGAAAAAAAGAAAAACCCACCGCCACGAGGCATTCCTCTACGAAGGGTGTGAGCATGTGCGGCCGAATGGTAACCATGATGTCCCTGAAGTCCAGCCGCTTGGTCACGCTGGATGAAAGCCTGTCGCGCGTGTTCCAGCTGCATCTCCTGCAGAATGGAGAGGTGAGGAGGAAGGAGGGGAGGCAAGTGCGTACACTAAATTGATATTATTGTGCACATATGTGGGTCAGACACCTCTTTGAGTTGCCTTTATAAATTAAAAATCCACATAAACACTTATGAATAATGACACACCATTTGCTTTCATGGGCCCCCACAGTGCCATCTGCCCCCCACCCCCTCCACCACTACTCTCAGTGCCAGTGTTTAGCCAGGCTTTAGCCTCGTCTCCTCTCCTCCAGCACAGGGGCTTGCCTACTGTGAGGCGTCGCTTGGGCTTTTCACACTCTCCCTAAATCCACATTAAATCCACTTGAGGGAGAAACATACAAACACACACTGGGGCAAGACAGCTAATCGCCCAACTGCTCACTTTGTCTCTCTTCATGCACACACACACAAACGCACAATAGGTCCAGAGGGACAACAGCAGGCTGTGGTGGGGACAGATCCCACAAGGCCTTTGAAAATTAGCAGCCATTATCAGTACCTGCAACCACAAGTCTACAGAGAGAGGCTGTAAACAAACCGCTGACATCAATGCTTCCTCTATCTATCAGCAAAAGACGGGGATTTCAGGCCAATAAAAAAACAAAAAAAACAGCAAGATAAAGCTAGCTTGTGAGCGTCTGACTCACCTGCGGTGTATGAAGGCCTTCAGGTCAAAAAACATATGAAGGCAAAAAAAAAGAAAAAGACAATGAGCCTGATGTATTTTTGTGCATGAGGTTTCTGACACATTACAAGACCTCAGGAAAGTGCATATATAGGGAATGCACGGGGTTATTTTGGTGCTCAAAAAGAGGTTTTAGTCAGAGCCAAAAGAAAAATCAACAGTGTCTTAAAATGAGTTATTAGCTTGTTTTAATTGGAGTTTTATTTACTCATAGACAAAAGGTATTTTTGCTTATCAAATATATTAAAAATGATACACAAAAAAATCATAGATTTACTGTTAAATAACGAAGCTGAACACTTTACTGTGTATGGGTTAATTACGTCTCATCTCACCAAAACTGGTCAGTTTTCTAATATGGAACATGAACATGTTCAAGATCCTAACACATGCTTTTTGTTCATATTATGCATAATAACTGCTAAGAAAAAAAATAAGACAGCTGAGTAACCAACAATAAAAATACATGTTTCAGCTCCAGAGCTACATATATGTAAAGAAACAATCAAACTGAAGTGTCAAATTAATTTTCTTGATATTTACTTGAATATTATAAAATTAATTAAGAAAGATTTTTGAATTACATTTCTTAAAGTATTAGGACTGGCTAACAATATTTGTACAGGAAGAAAGTAAAAATTAAGATTTAAATAAATGAATATCATTTTTTTAAAGTCACGTTGGACAAAACATATGGGGGCTGATTAAATCTTGAACATGCACGTTATTCAGCTGATTGATTCAGATGTTATTGTTGTTAAGAGAACTCTTTAAAAAAGGTATAACCACAACACAAAAACCTATGAGACTATGACTTATTGTTGTGTTGAATTTTTGAGTGATATTTCGCTGACAGCATAACCGATCGAACTCTAAAATCGAGGCGCCCGAGAGAAACGACTGGGGAAGAGTGACATTTACACAAAGCTGAGTGGAGACCGGAGGGGAGTAAGAATAGACATTGCAACAAAAGAGCTACATTTGCAAAAAAAAAAAGAAGAAGAAGAAGAAGAAGAAGAAGAGGAGGAAGAAGAAGAAAAAAAGCAGTAAATGTAGCAGGCATGTGTCAGTATCACCTATGAGCACAGCAGGGGCTCTGGAGAGTGCATAAGTGAGTGGAAAGCAAGGAAATGAAGAGAGATTGACGCATGTAAACACTTCCAAAGTAAATAAGGTGAGATATTTTAGTGTCAGCATCCTGAGTGTCGTGACTCACTTCTTTGGTCGGTTGTGAGTAGGTCAAAACACTTTGGTAAGACATAAACTGGGAAGAGAAAAAGATTTGGGGAGGGGGAGGGGAGCTGAATATCTACAATCAAAACAAAAACAAAACAAAAAAAACAAACGGGAGAAGCGTTTCGTTTTGCAAGCATGACTGTGTGTCTCTTAACATCGCAGGAAACACTGATCTGTGCATTTGTGTCCATCTGTACATGAAAGAAGAAGAAGACAAAAATTAGATCCCATTTCTCTTCAGTCCCGAGTCTGAAAAGCTACACGCCAACCACACAGAGCAACAAACAACTGCGGTGCAGGCAATGGAGAAGTTTATAGTCTCGGCCTCCTAAAATCTTAACTTGTAACTGTGCGAGTGTTTCTGGGACGTGGTTTTTATTTGGGAGGGGAGCGAGGGAGGCAGGAGACATAAAGCTAGGGGCTTAAGACACCCAGGGAGAGACTGTCAAGGCATTCCTAGTAGCTTTAATTGCCCTTGGACAAGAATAAAAACATATGACAACCCACCTCTGTTTGTTTTTAATGGCTGGGATTCCTTTTTCAAAAGTTAAACAATAGAAATGAGCAGAGTGGGATTGCTCCTCTCTCATTCCCCAAGCAAGCTTCTAAACGGCACCAAAAACTGTAAAGTTATCAAAGTTATCGGAGGAAGAAGCACAACGGTCCATTTAAACATGTGCCAGTGATGTTAAGGGCTGCCCACTGATTCGTGGTCGAGTCAAACATATAATTGGGGCTTTTAAAAATCTGAGTAATGCCAACAATTCACTTTTTGAGTGCTTAGGAAAGAAGTGGGACATGTGGTGTCCCCTTCACGTAATTCAAGCCCTTTACTTGCCAGAATTTATAATATGAGCTACTATGTGCCACTTCTCTGGACATCGGCAATACCGCTGCCAGGGACAACAGCACGCTGACAGTGCGAGCCGAGCCTTGGCCGGCGTCCATGTGTGAGACGGGAAAAATGCATGTAATTGGTGAGAATCTCTGGCTTCCATCAAGACAGTAATTGGCCAGAGAGAGCCCTTGTGAGAAATATGCGGCGCAAACGTTTTCCCCGATAATCCCATCTTGTGAGCATCTGGCAGTGGCGTGGTTACAATGGCAGAAAAACACAATAAACACATGCATGTATGGCAGGAAGAGGTGGAGGGAATAAAGGATGAGAACATTTTTTTTGGGGGGGGGGGGGGGAGACAAGGGTGGGTGGGAATGGATGTTAGGGAATTAGAGAAATACACAACATCATGTGTGGGTTGGTGTTCCCAACTTTGAGAACTTTTATGGTTGCACAGTGTACTTTGGGATTAAATTTAACTGTCTCTCTATTAATAAGCGTGTTGTAACATAACAGCATAACAGCAAACTTAAAGTATGATGCAATTGCACAGATTTGAATTTTGGGTCAAGAAATCCTGTTATTTATAACTGTAGCTGACAACATACAAATAATGCAGTGAGCAAATATTGCTGGAGGCTTAATACTTAAGTCACAGTTATAATAAAAAAGAAAAACATGATTAAAAACCAACATGACAAATATGTACTGTGGATTTTTACAAGTATCAGCAGACCAGCAGAAAAGCTGTAACACAAACTTCACTTTCTTCTGTCGTTTATTAAGGCATTTATCAAAAGCTATGAAAAATGATCAAACGCAGACAGCATGAGCAGGAAACGTGCATTTCATAGTTGAGCAATGAGTGCGGCTGGCTGCGAGCCTGCTGCTGTGAGGAGCTGGAAACCACTGACTGAGTGACTGGGAGAGAACTGGGCATGCTGTCAATGCAAAGTACAGCATCTACTGGCCGCAACGCCACACAGCTGCACTCCTGCGCGCACACAGGCAAAAACAAGCATACGCAAATACGCAAACACTGAAGTAAACACGAGGCATGCGTGCTGATGCTTACACATACAGTACAGTAGAGCCAGTGTGAGACAAGGACAGATTCCGTACGTGGAACTGTAGTTATGCAGAGACACTGCTATGCGCTTATAACAATGTCCCAATATCCATCTGCTGCTGCCCGCTGTGTTTAAGCCATCTGGTCCAAGTTAAGTGTAATATAAAAAGCTCATTCAGATACATGGTGAGTGTGGATGCAAACTTGGCACAGCTCAGGCCCTCCCTCTCTCCCACCAGCTCCACCACCTCTCCCCTGCTTAGGCTTGATTTAAGTCTAGACATCATATTGGAAAATGGCTCACACGCCACAAATACACTAGAAATATTCCAACTGTACTACACTATTTATGGAGGCCGAAATGTGTCTTTACCTGCTTCAGAATAGGCGGAATGGAGTAATGCTACGTGCATGTCAGCTAATGGAAAACAAATGCAGAAAATGTCCCAAAAGCATAACCTCAGTGTTTCATTAACGACTAATCTGGACAATGTGGAGGACTGTGCTGGAGAGGGATAGAACCAGTAAAAAACCCCAAAAAACCCTTAAAACATGTGACTGTGTGTTAGTGTGTCCAAGGACTGACAAAAAAATACAGTTACATGATGACAGGAGTATAAGACAAAGTGTACATGTGCATAAATCAGTTGGTGAAGATTTATTGCCTACTCTTTGATGAAAACAACACAGCTAGACAAAAAAGGGAAAACACAATATAAAGAATGTGATTTCATATCAGCCAAGCAGACAAAGAGAGCAGGAGCTCACCCCGGTTTTGTTAGCCGTCAGGGCTGGGGGGCTGGGAGGAGGTGCTGGCCGTCAGACTGGGGTCTGGGATGCGGGGCCTCCCTGCTACTGCAGATAAGGAGGTGGTCCGCTTGCCTCTACCCCAGAGAGAAGGGTTACATCTCCTGGGTCTAGGTGCGGCTTGCCCCTCTGAGGGCGGGGGGACCTGGACCTGGGATATAGAGTATGTTTGGGGAGTGCGACTGTCTGTGCAGTGTCTATTTGTGTCTGTCTACACGTTGGGTGAGTGCCGAGTATTTGGTTGTGCATATGGGGTGGGAATGCACGTCTGTGTCCGCGTGTGCCTGTTCGTCTGTGTCTATATGTCAGGTTGGGTCTTAGACTCAACCTCTCTGGGTACATCTCAGGCCCTCTAAAGTACGGAGGCCTATCTCCCCTCACCACACTCCCTGCCGGTGGCTGATGCCCTCAGACGTTGGTGTGTTGGTGGTCCTTGTCGTCTGGGGCTGGGCGCTCATGTATGTACCGGCTCACTCCTGGTGGCCGATTGGCGGGGCCTGGCGCCTGTGGCCCGGTCGGGCTCCTTCCGGGGGGTGGAGTGCCCTCAGGCCTCTGGGCCTGAAGCTCGGCCCTCTCTGGCACAGCTGGCTGCTGGCAGAGCCCGCGGGCACGCCACTGCAACCCCCTCTGGCCTCTGCTCCGTAGCTGCGGGGTGACCTCTCCTTTGGGGCTCTACTCAGCTCTTCCCAGGAGGGTGGCACGGTTCCCCCCCCTTTGGTGGTCCTCCTCGGGTCCTTGTACTCTGGGGCCTCTGGATATCTGGGGCCTGGATCTCCTCTATACCTGCTTCATACCCTGGGGGACGGGGCTATGGCTCCCCACACTCCCTAGCAGATCGTTACATGGAGAAACCTTTGGAATACAAGCATGCTGATCCACACAGGTGTGCACACAGGTGTACACACGGGTGTTCACAGACGCGGACTACACCTTTCTTGGCTGCTGCCTCAAAGCACATTGTGCGCTGTCTATCTTGCGTGCTGCACAATATCGTTTATTATTTAGTATCTACTGTTATCTACTGCTAGCTAGTTTATTTAGATGGTGCTGTTTTTTTTATTATTATGTTGCTCTTTGTTGTTTGCTTTCTCTTCTGTTTTTTTTTCTCCATACAGGTGATCCAGGTGTTTGTTTGTTTTTTTGTTTTTTTTTCTTTCTTCCCCCCCTTCTCACCGTCTCTTCTCCCCTTTGGTTTTCTTTCTCTCCCTCTCTTTCTTTCATTCTTTCTCCCTGTCCTATCCCCCAGTCATGTCTGTCCCGTTTGTAGCAACCGAAAATAAAAGAAAAATTCATAATTATAATAAAGGTCAATCAAATGGACCAATATGGCAAGGCCATGATGATCCACTTGGTAAAATAAATCCACTTGGCATCTTTCTTGGCCTTAAGACAACAATTCTGATGGCTAAAGATCCAAACGGGACACACAAAAAAAAAAAAAAAGAGAGCAGGAGCTCGGCATGAAACCTACCAGGAGGAACTGGGTGAATTCTCCGTAGCTGAGCTGCTTGTTCCTCTTGGTGCCAAAGTGCAGCCGTATAAACTCACAGTCCCAGTTGAAGGGGATGTGCTGGTGGATGGTCGTCTGGCCAAAAACCTGCTTCACATCCTCTACAGAGGAGACAATAAATGAGATAAAACATTATTTGTAATATTATTTATTTCCTCCATTAACAAGATGCAATAAGTTGATCCTGCAGACCATTGATATTACAATAACAATGCTATTTGTCATCATTAGTATATTGTTAATTAACCTCTGCAAGTGCTCAGGCCAAAGTTACTTCTAACTATATTCTGTTGATTAGGTCCATCTGTAACTATAGCAACTCCACGGAGTAGTGGTGAACAAATTCACCCCTTGTGCCGGCCCCGAGCCCAAAGATCTGTGCCAAAACAAATATGTGGATCTATCCACTGTGGTGACCTCTTGGGAAATAAGGGAGAAGTTGATAATGTGTGGGTTCATCTGTGAATATGTGTCATTTTCTAACAGCTCATATTTTACTAGTGGAATCCTAAATTGGCACTCCAAGAATCCCAAACTGAGAACTACAGGAGACGTCTGAAACAGCAAAGATGGTAGTAGAAGTTTAATTTGCAAAAACTGCACGTTTGTGCAAAGTTTTCACATCTGACTGCTGAGTGTAAACATGCAGTTATGTCCTGGTGTCCACTGAAAGAAAAGTCAAGTAAATACAGAGAAATTTCAACCTAATGTGCGCTAACTATTGCATGTTCCAGATGACAATAAAGTAGTTCTTCTACAAAATAACTGCCCATACAAGTTTCAGTATGGCTGCCAAGAGGCGAGACTCGCTCTAGAATAACTTTGATAACATGGAAGCACTTAAGCACAAGTGCCTTCGACTTTTAAAGAAACTTGGTAAATGAACCTTGCTCTGCTGCCCTATTGACTTCTTGTAAAACAGAGACTATTTAAACAAAATGCAGCAACCAGCGAGGCAAAGCAAAAGCATGCCAGCTTTTCCTCGAACCTTTAACAATTACAGATCGCACCGCACTTTTAAGGCTAATGGCCGTGCGTCGTATGAGGCCTCCATTAAATAAAAATCCATCCACGGTTTCTTCCTGTTCAGGTTTTTAGTTTGCTCTAATTAAGACCTCAAATCTGAATGCTGCAAAGTCGTGTGAGTCAAGCCTTAACAAATAGCATGTGTTTCCTGACTTCTGGTTAACATTAGTAATTATTTCATTTCCCCCCCCTCCAAAATAAATAAAGAAATAAAATAAAAAATGTGCAATTGTTGCTGACAAAATGTCAACGTCAATCTCGCGAATACAATTCTGCTCTGATTGAGACTTAAGTTCCCGTAAATCAGTGGTGAATGACACATGGCAGAACTTGTTCGAGCTGTGTAGGCTCTGTATTGAGAAGGAAAGGCTTTTCTTCTCACTTATGTTCCTCTGCCTGAACCCTCTAAGCCTCTGCAGCCAGTGGAGTGGAGAGACACTGAACATGAGTCCTAAATTACAGCCTTACTAAAGAAACAAAAACAAACCAATAGAGCGACCTGTTTCTTATTACCAAACAGGCTGCGCTGAAGGAGTGGAGAAAGGAAAAAGGAGGAAAGAAACTATTTTTTTTCCTTTTTTCTTTTTTTTTTTACAGAAAGGGAGGGAAATAGAGAGTGAGTGAGTGAGAGAGAGGGAGAGAAAAGAAAGGTAATATTTACTTCAGCCCAGCATTACCTTCTGAAGGAAGACAGCTTGTGTGTGTGTGTGTGTATGTGTGTGTTTCTTTACACTTTAATGAGGCAATAAATATACAGCCTTTAATTCTTTAAAGGACAGGCCGCTCCCGAGTGTGACGTTTATATTATCAGCTTTTATAGACCTGTCAACACTCAGACCTCTTTAAGTCTTTTTTTCCCTCCCCACCTTTCTTCTTCTTCTGTTTTTTTGTCTTTCTGGCGGAGCTACAACTGCATTTATACGCTATGTTACGTTGCAGTTTTTATGAAGTCAACTTTCCAGCAAATTATGCATTTATATTTTTTACGTGCTACAAATTCTGAGCAATGCGCCGCCCTTGTACTTAACACAAAACTGCTCGGGTTATTATCGAATAATAATAAAAAAAATAAAAATGGCCTGACAGAAAAACTAAATGAAATTTGGAAAAAAAAAACAGAAATCGGACTACAGACATTTATTACACAGGGAAAACAAACAGGGCTTTAATGCGGCACGAGCTGCATGTATGAATGCTTTTAATAGGTAATAAAAGAAAGGAGTTCTTATTTCTGTGCCTGGCTTGGTGAGGCTGTTTAATCAAATGAGTGGCATGAATAGTGAAAAAGAGAGCAGGAGTAAAAAAAAAAAAAAAAAATCTGCAATGTGTCACAATAAAGCAACTTTGACAAGCCTATAATCTCAGCCACCAGTTATTTGCTTTTCTTGGTGAACACGGTCGCCCGATGCAAGTGGCAGACGCTGCAGCCAGTGTTTATGCGTTGCACGATGTGTGCTATGTTTTTCGTACAATTTTCCACTCGTACGCAAGTCTCATAACTCGCAAGTTTTGGGATATTCATTAACCTTTGGGAGACGCAGAAAAACAGCAGACCTTTTAATTGCCACCAAGACAACGTCACTCTAATTGATCCTTTTAAATATGAAAATTTACATATGTGCATATATAATCACCCGCAATGATCTTGCACCCTGTCGACAGCAACAATTAAAATGAAATTCACTTACTCTTCCCCTGTTTGCGAGCGGGATGTGTGCACTGCATTTCAAATCAAGCCTAATGTGCCAACACCTCGCACACCTACAGAAGGCTGGCATTAGACTTGTTTAAATCAATTAGGCAAATGTGAAATGAGCAACGAGTACAAATGTCTTCCCTTTTCACCTACGAGCTTCCAGGCATCACAGTAATGGTGCCAATCATGCACACACACACACACACACACACACACACACACACACACACACACACACACACACACACACACACACACACAGAGCCACCCACCCCTTCCTCCATCTTCATCTGCATCCCGTAGTTTCCGCCAAACCTCTCCAACGCCGACCCTAACCTCATTTCTGCAGATAAGCTACCAGACCACGTACAGTATTTTTGTTTGTGGATGCAGCTCTAACAGAACAGACAAGTTGAGGTCAGACTCCCCCCCCCACCCAACCCTCCACTCCCCGCACCTCCACATAAACAAAGGAGGACTGCACGAAAACTTCTTCAGGGCACATTTAAGAGGAGCGCGCTGCCTGAATAAGTCTTTGGTAAATGTCAGCGAATGAGGTTCAGTGTTCAGACCTGAACTTTGTCTCACTTTACATAATAACATTATTGCTACGATTCAATAAACCGGCACTTCTATTAAGTCCTGATTAGTTTTGTGAGCTGGTATCATCCTCAACATGATACGAACGCACAACCTGAGGAAACTGCAACATTAGAAAGAGTAGAAAAGGTTTTCCCAGTGTATCTTTTTTTGTCTCTCCAGATTTTGTTTTACTTGAACTAAGAACACATGTGTCGAGCAAATGACTTACCTGACAATATATAACAAAGACAACGATGCTTTTCTCATGATTGAAACTGCGGTACGTGTGATAAGAATATCAATACCATAACAGGAACAGTTTAAAATGAGCACAAAATACGCGTCTGTACCAGAAGTGATCATAACTTTCTGAGCTTTTTACTTTGAGCAGTGAATCAGTATACACTTTTAAAGTTTATCACAATATCTACTACATGCATCAGAATCAGGATCAGAATTATGTTTAGTAAAAATAAAATATGTTTAATAAAAAAAACTGTGGTACGGAAATTGATTGTCTGGCATTTACATCAGATTTGCACAGTAGATGCATCTGTGCAAACTTAACTACAGCTAAAGGTTAACTTGTAAATCAGATGCAGAGTTACTTACCAAAAGTGGTAATCCCAATGCCCGTTTTATCAAACAGCAGGAAGGCAACCATGAAAAGTGAGTCTGGGGCACACAGCACCGATTCAAATGCTACAAACTCCTGAAAGGAGATCAAGCTAGGAGAGAGAAGGACAGAGGGAAAGAGGATAAGTAGGTCTGTAACAGACGGTTAAATGCTGCCATTTGAGCTGATTCATTACTGTGGTACGTTGTGTTTCAGGTTCCCTGTATAAATACTTCATCGGCTACGCATGTGATCATTGAGTCTTTGATATTCAATTAGCCATGTAATACATAATAAAGACTTAAGCGTAAATTACACTAATGAAATGAAATATTAAATAAAATAATTTAAAAAAACAAGTGATTTTTACACAGCATTAAACTGTAGACACCGTCATAATTACTGCCACACAGTGGCAAACCAGCACACTTGGACAAGCTATCAATCTGCGCAACACGTAATTCAAGCAGCCTTTTATCCTTTTAGTCTGTTATTCCATATGTAATGTAATAAAATCATCGAGTGTGACAGCAAGAAAATAAAACATTTTTAAAAGCTCAGTGTGTGTTCCCAGTCTGCGCTGGCAGCTAACACTGAGAGGGCCAACTTTACACCACACAAAAAAGGCTTGAAATAGGACGTTTCACATGCAGAGTGTGCCATTTTAAACAAGCAGACAGGTGTGCAGGGGCTTGGGAGCCAGTTAAGGACATCAACATAAATTTAATATAAGATGAAGCCATTATGTGAAAGCCAACAGGAGCCATGGCGAAAAACGAGAAAATGAAGGGTGAACTTTGTTTGCCACAACACTATGAGACGAGCTGAAAGTCTAGTTTTCCTATTACAGCACTTCATCTCTTTGTCACTGTTTTCCTAGAAGCCTCAATAGAGGTACACACGTCCACATGTACCATCAGCAAGCAAAAAAATAAACACAAAAACACTGCCTATGTGTGAGCCCACTGAGAGCCCCCTCAGGAAAGTCCCACTGTGGAGAACTGGACCACGCAGTCTAGCCTTTATATAGGCCGTGGTTCATAGTTGCCCTAAGTCCATTATGAATTTCACAAATGGATCTGATAATTACAGGAAGGGTCAGCGTTAATGAGCAGTCCCCGAGCATCCATCTATTAAACCCATTTCAATTTCCGAGGGGGAGTGTGGCAAGGAAGGAGGGGGGGCAGTGATTGCATTTTCCTTGTTGTTGTAATTAATTATGTTACTGATGAAATTTAGAGGTGTTTGTTTGGCCTTTAGAGTTTAGGTTTCAGGCTTGTGTGCATTTATATATACACAAAGTATAGGTTTATAACCAGAAAAAGACTGCAGTATAGAAGATTGGAGGAGGAGGCGTCGACAGAAAGTAGTGCTTTAGGAACTTATTCTTAAACATGAATCCCAGAGATCTTTCATAAAGCAGCGCTTGGATAAAAGCTTTATAGTCTTTTGAATGCAGTCTTCAAAACTACTTTTTCTCCCTTCCAACATTCGTGAAAAACCCAACGAGGCAAAGCGGCAGCGACAAAAGACACAGATTAATACCTGCTTTCAATAAAAACCCAGAAATACATTTCGAAAGATAGCATCGATACATTTCGAGAAAGGCATTGTGTGTGTGCTGGAAAGGGAGCCGCTCAAGAACAAAGGGAAGTGTGGAGAGGGGATAAAAGTGAGCGTACGGTTTCTCCTCAGCGGCAACTGAAATCAGCTGTCATTGTTTCAAAGGCAAGGCTAATTGTTTTATTAACTAAGCAGGTAGTTCTTAAGAGCAGGCCCCCGCTGATGGTAAGTAGGTGGAAGGGGGCACAAAAGCTCACTGCAGAGTCCGGGGATCTACTGTTAAAAACAAGGCTAATACCCTCGCCGCTCACACTGCTGGAATACTCACAAACTCTCCAACACCTCGCCGATCCTGTGCGACACGTGCACAGCACACTCGCAGGTTAATAGAAGGAATTTAAGCAAGCACAGCCTCAAAGACTCACAGAGAATCGCTGTTTTGAGATGGAAACAAGGGAAAATGTCAGCTATGTGTTTTTGGAGTTCTTTTCACACGCATCAATTTGCATTCACGCTGGTCATTCCGTCTGTGTTTTCCCAGACATGGATAATCAGGATATTAGTGTAACCGAGAGGGCCGTTGATCAAGAAAGGGATTGGACCACGGGGGTGGGGAGGGGTCCAGACAAGATCCAGGGGGCATCTCCGTAAAGCGCACTGAAAAACATTCCACGTGCTCATAAGCATTTACACACAACTCTGCAGCCAGGGATGAAGCTTATGATGGTTGATTAGCAAGCGCCATGACGGCTGCAAAATGATTACCATGAGGGGAAAAAAAGGGGGGGGGGGAGGGTTGCATCATTTTTTGCTATGCAGACTCAAACCCTGACGAGACCGCTCAATAATCAAATCAACCAACAGCATCTACCAACCATCAACTGCTATGGCATGTGTCCAGGGCTGCCCCATCCATGTTTGCAGGCTGGGATGAACCGCGGAAGACGGGGCTAATGTGATACTCCTCATTTGCTTACTTTACTCCATGGGATTTGTTAAATCCTTTAAACAGCAATATTTATGGGATGTATTACATGACAAAGGCTTGCATGTGTTTCTATGGATGACAGCTGAATGACACTTTTGTCATGATGCCAATTCAATGCAGTTTAAACTGTCTCCGATATGCCTGTCTGACATTACAACTATATTCCACATATATATGTTTATCTCATCTTCATCACCCAGCTTTTACTTCTGTCTTCTCTCAGCAGGCATTTAAATACACAAAAAATATACAAAAAAACCCAGGCTTGGAAATACTGTTTACAAGTAACATAAATGCATGGTGTTGCTGTGGCCCGGCTGATAGAAAGACAGCTCTCCTTCGTTGATAGTAGTGGGGGAGAGGGGCCTAGAGGGGCTTCAATAATCCCCTGTCCGTGGCATCTTGGCACTGTTACTGACAGCCTTCCACCCACCTAGAGAACACTTGCACACAGACACACCCCAAAAACCCCACATACACACACACACGCAGGTGAGCGGTATGTGTTCGGCTTCTAGGAGTGGACACCCACCAGTCCAAGTCCAGAATGCTCGCAGCCTCTGGAAGACTGCTATTTTCCCAGCACGCTCCCTTAACAAAGTTTTTTCTTTTTTTTTTTCCAAACCTCCAAGAGTCTATGGGTGGAAGTGTTTTTTTTTTCACACTTGAACAGATGCTTCTATCAAAATATCAGGGGGAAGAAGGAACGGATAGAAAGGTAGGGAGTCGGAAAGAGGCGAATGAAATAGAGGGAGCTCAGAGTGCATTGTAGTATGTGAGTGCAAAGAGAGAGTGATGATCAGAAAGGAGGAATGTGCGAAAAGTCAAACAAGAAAAAGAGAGGACATAAATAAGTTGACTGAAAGAGAAAAATCTTTAAACCGTCTTCTAGGCCTGTATGTCAGGTCCCTGGAAATTGAGGCATCTCCACCCTCAAAGCCCTGTTTCTGTTTCGCTCTCTCTTGATCTATCTATCTATCTGTCTCTCTGTCTCACGGGGACGGCGAGAATAAGAGGGAGAAAAGTGATTTCCACATAACAGATTGTTAGGACTGTCACTATATCCCCTGATTTACACAGTCACAGAGAGGGAGACAGACAAATGTATTTTCACTGTTTACATTGCTCCCCCCCCATTCCACAAACATTGAGCCACTCAGATACACACTCACACACACATTGTGTAAGAAAAATTTCTCTCGCACAACACAAAAGTAAGCGAGCGTGCCACCTCCCATCCGACCCCCTGCTAAATCTATTGTCCCCACACTCATCTTGCTGAAATGGAGTCCTACCTGGCAAAAACAGCAGCAGGCGCACTAGCTGCAAATACGCTGCACCTCATATACCGACCGAAACGTATTGTTCGCGAGTGTATTTGCATGAGATCGGGCATGCTGGATGAAAATCCAGCCGCTAAAGTGGCTTGTTTTGTCTTGCTCCTTGTTCTTTTCTGGAGCTTTGCACGGCTGAGTGCTTAAAAAGAGAAAACAAAAAAACTACGCAATTCTGTTTTCATGCTACAGGCGACGGCCCTGAGGCTGTCGCATCTCTACTTATTGTGTTTCTTCTGTGTTTGTGAGGTCTGCAGAATAATCATCTGGTCTCTTTTGCCTCATCAACTCGTTTGTCTGTTAAAGTTCAGGAAGAAAATAACACATCACAATGCACAGGCCTGTACAGCGACTATACGAAAAGAAAGTGAATCACATCTAAACTAAGTCTAAACAATATTTGGAAGGAAAAAAAAGATTTTTTTTCTTTTAAAAATGACTCTTTTTCCTGTTTTGCCCCCATATCATTTCCATTCTCTTCCACAAAACCAAAATGAGGTTTAGATACAAAGCCTGGGCCATGGGTTCCTAATAGATTTACCCTGATGCCACGGCCACCATTTATCCTGCTCCAAAGCCGCACAATGCAACTGAGTGCTCCTGAATAGCATGGGCAATTACAGTGCATGTGTGATTTTTTTTCTCTCTCTCTGTGTATGTGTGTGCGTGCGTGCGTGCATGTGTGTGAGAGAGAGCATGCACGTTGCTCTCTCTTTTTCCAATTCCAAAAACCCCCACTACTCACATCTCACTGTCCTCTGTAAGTGCAGACACACACACACACATACACACACACACCTTAAAGCAGATGTAATAACATGAAACTACACAGCCATGTGCACTTTGCTCTTTGTAGAAGCCCAGGTGGTTACCATGGCAATGTGGGCCTTTTTTTTTAAATCTTTTTTGACTTACCCTAACATTTTATTACCCATCATTATGTATCATTAAATACATACATATTAATGTAAAAAACAGGGGTGATGGGGATGGGAGGGGGGAGGCGTAAGTGTGAAATTAGGGGTGTATCTACAAAAAAGCCAACACCTGACAGGGGCCTTGGTGGTTTTGATGTCTCATTGCTATATAATTCATGTATGAACGTCCCCCTGTGCATTTCTTACACCAAAGGATTAAGTCATAGGTTTGTTTATAAAATGCAAAGTAACACTAGGAGGCTAGTCACACAAGATCAAAGGGATACATAATCCATGTACTAATAGCTTTAATAAGAGTCTATCATGAGCTTACCTCCTAGCAGGTGGCTTAATATTAATAAGGCTTTTTCTTTCTCCAGTCTTGATCCACCAACCAAAAGAAACGTGCATCTAGCCAATGTCTGATTTAGGCTTCTGTGTTGAATCTATGCAACACCTACAACACAGCCTATGCAAGTGGTCAACGCAGTTGCCAACACACTATTTCGTGAGGAGTTTCTCACTTCAGTTTCATCCATTCTCTTCCAGCTAGTTCAAAACATGGCAGTAAGAGGAGCTGGAAATGCACAGGAGGAATCAATGGTACCAAACAGGCCTATCAGAGTCGCTGAGGCCTGCATTAGCATGACGTGTAGCTACATTTCTAAGATTGTGCATGTAGGGCTTTAGAAAAGTTTGTGGTCATGACGTACCTATGGCATAAACTTAACACAGATGTATTAATCCACTGTTATTCTACAGAGTGATATCGATGACATGTTGTGGTTAAGCAGAATAAAAGTAGTTCTTCCATGCTTTGAACACCACGAGCAAAGTGATATTTAGTTCTAATATATTCAAGAGAAAACAGACTTCCTATTTTTGGTATCATCAAAACTAGCTACCCCAAAAAGAGTCTAGATCAGGGGTCCCCAATCCCAGTCCACGAGGGCCGGTGTCCCTGCAGGTTTTAGATGTGTCCTTGATCCATCACAGCTGATTTAAATGGATAAATTATCTCCTCAACATGTCTTGAAGTTCTCCAGAGGCCTGGTAATGAACTAATCATGTGATTCAGGTGTGCTGACCCAGGGTGTCAAACATAAGGTCCAGAAGCCAGAATCAACCTGGCAAAGACTCCAGTCTGGCCCACTAGATAGATTTGGCAAATAAGAAGGGCATACATTTTGGACTTTTATTTGTATTTTAATAGGCTTTGCTGCTTCTCTCTCCTATTAATGAAATTGAAATTACATTTTTTTCTTATATTGAAACATCTCAGTCAAATGTGTAGTTAAACTTCTGGTGACTTCTAAGATCAAAGTAGAGTGTATGTGGCCCATCATGTAATCTCTGGTTTAGAGCCCTTAAGCAAGATAAAAATATCCACAAAAATATCTACCCTCCTAGAATTGTCTACAAAACCCTACATATGTGAAATTTTCATTGCCTAAAAGATAAATGGTACACTGACCCATCTTTCTTCTGGTCCACCACTCCAGCCAGCAGATTTGTGGCCTCATTGGTCAGCAGAATGTCCGTGTGAGCATGGAGGAAACGGCTCACAAAGTCCTGCGCCGACATGAAGTATTTCTCATTCTTCTTGACGCTGGCATACTGTAAAACAGAACATTTTTTTTATAAAAAATAAAGACACAAGGCTGAGCTTTAGAAATTCATTAAAAAAAAGAAAAGAAACCCAAATCAAAAGATGGGAGAAAACCTTCTTTGAAACTAGGCAAACTCAAAAAAGAGAACAAAACATATAAGTCAAATCCCACCTTTTCAAAAATGGCTTTCAACTCAGTGGGGTCGGCCCTCCTAGGCAGAACTGCCTGCAAAATGATGAGAGAATGTTTTGTGAATAGACATACCAAACCTATATCATCATCTGAGCCGGTCCTGGTGAGCCACATTGTAGAACAATGTTTTTTTTCTTTTTGGCTACTGGCTTGTAAACAAAGCTTTGTCTGTCTGCAACCACCTCTTACACACTGGAATGCTTTTAATCACATACCTGTGATCACATATTGTACAGTCAAGGTTTCTTAATTAGCTTTTTATGTTATTTTTATTGTTTTAGACAATATTTCTTAGGGCAAGGATGTCAAACTCATTTTACATGGTGGGCCACTTTGATCTTAAGTGGGCCGGAGCAGTGAAACTCCCCTTTCACTCAGTGTAAAGAAGTTTAACTACACATTTAGGTGTGAAGTCTTAATATAAGAAAAATACTTCATTTCAACAGTATTTCTTAGTTTTTCTAGGGGATAAAGAAATACTGCTGTGAGAAATGAAAGAAATGTGTCAGCGTGACTTAAATTGTAACAACTGAATTTGTAAAATTACAGAAAAATGAAAAGTGATATAAAAAAATATCAGACTGTTTTTTAGTGTAGACGATTGTAAAATAAATAAATAAATAAATCTACAGTAAAAAACAGGCAATTTTCTGTCATTTAATTCTATATCTATTACTTATGTACGGTGGTGTAGTATGATTATCCAGAGGTAAAGTTTTCATAAGTAAGAGAAGCAGCAAAACTTAATAAAATACAAATAAAAGTCCAAAATCTGTGCCTTTCTTCTGATTTGCCAAAGCTGTCTAGTGGGCCAGATTGGAGTCTTTGCCGGGCTGATTCTGGCCTCTGGACCTTATGTTTGACACCCCTGTCTAAAGGGAATGAATTATATATGTTGTCTATAGGTTTCTACATTTAGTTAAAGCCTCTGGAAAAAGTTTGTGAAACCTTTAGAAGAAACGTCAGTACCTCCCGTCTCAGATAAGAGCTACACACAGCTGTAGGTGATGATGATGGTGTCAAAAAACATGTTAGAAGTTTCCTCCGCTCTGCGGGAACTTCTGCACCCGGTGGGGCGTTCATAACAGAAACGCCACAACTTGTAGCATGATGCTATCCAAGGTTACCGGTGACTACAACCGACTTTTTATTAAGTAAGGTGGAGAAGAGGCCAGGGAGGAACAAGGTGGAGTTAGAAAAAGGAAAGGAAAAAAAGGAGTGAAGGAAGCGATAGCATCATTGCTGCATTTTACATCACTGTGGAAACACCACTTCATTCAGCTTATAATAAAAAATGCTGCAAGCCAAATATTCACCAACTAGCTAACCGGGACCAGTAAAGTCTCAATGTCATTACCGTGTGGTCAGTGTTAAACTCTAGCACATCCTATTAGCTGGCTAACCGGCAGTTAGCGAGCCCTCCTCCGGGCAAACGTCATGACAGGCGGAGGGCTTCGGGCCGCACACCCCCTGCACCGGGCACACATCACCGACAAGGCGACAGCTCCTGCCAGCAACACGGGGAGGTGACGTGGGGAAAACTCAGCAGCTGCTTACCTTTGTTGCCATGCTAAAGCGAGCTCACTGTCAGATAGTCCTGTTCACTTCCTCCTGCGTGACGGCGTTCCCATGGAGATTACGCGCCGGTGCAGTGCCAAAGGAAGGTGAAAGAGGATCAACCGCGCACGTGGTGCGGGCCATGGAAGGTCGGGTTGTTTTTTTGTTTTTTCAAATTGTATTTGTTTAATTTTTTATTTTATGCATTTACAGAGAGAAAGTTCTCTTGTTGGTACTGTGTCTTGTATTAATCTATTACACACTCCTAGGATGCATAGGATGCATAAGGCATAGGATGGAGCACAAGGCCCTGATAATATGTGCATGGATACCTAAGGAGTCTAAATATTTGTTTTGCCACTTTGCAAAGAAGACATTCACTATAAAATCAGTTTAGGCTCTGTCCCAGACACTAAGGTGTCACACGCTAAGCTCATTTTAAAGTTACAACTCAAAATAATCATCCATTCCTTTATAATCCTTATCCAATAAAACTTAACACACTTATTTTGACCTTTTGGCTCATATACAAACATGCATACGTACGTGTGGGCTTATTCTTACACGCGCCAACTATCTATTGTACTGAGCAACAGAGACCTGTAGACATCAGTGTGAAAGCCTCAGTTCCTTCCTCCAGCCTTTTCTTTCCTTGCAGCAAATTATTCCTATACTTTATATCCAGCTTTTCTAGCCCATCTGTGTCTTGTGCCAGGAGGGAAAAGGTACAGAGAGAATTTCATGACTACAAAAGCAAAGGTTAACATTACTCACAGCATAAAAACAATTTAAAAGGGAGCAAAAGGGCCCTAATGGCCCGACAGTCTTCAAAGAAAATGTATTTTGCGCTCAAAATAATTCATAGCTTTTTGCTGGTGGCTTTTCAGCTTCCCGGAGACCCAGCATGAACCACTGTATTTTTCCCAGCAGGCTCTCTGCTCCTCGCAAAATGGCCTTCACCAGGGCATACCTTGCATCCCCTCCAAATATTGACAGCACCGGGTCCATCGCTTATTGGAAAAATGGCTGTAAGTAATGTTTTATCAGCCGATGCAATCTCCACACCTGTATTTTCTCCTGTCATATGACAATATTTGACAAGATTAATGATTTGATCCAGTGACTTATTTCCCATCACTGTCAGTCTGCTGCAAACAACTCGCTTGCTTGTGGCATTTAGTAAAAAAAAGCATGTAGTAGCATTTTCATTTGTATTATTCATGAACTGCAAAGTTTGTATGAGATGTGCAAACTAGTGTGTAGCAGCTTAGACATGAAACTCGTGATTTTTTTAACAAGGTAATTCCTTTAAAAAAAAATCCCACTGGGCGAAATTACTTTGCTTGTCAAGCCTTGTAGAAAGGAAACCAACAATGATTGTGCCAACCACCAAAAAAGCAAGCGGGTTAAAAATAAACCTTGCAACCTTTGAACTTCCACGGCTTGAGGGGTCTCCTGCCCACGTCCCCGAGGACTCACGTGTCCTGACAGCTTGAGCGATGAGTGGCGGACGGCTGTCTCAATCCGCCTCCTCCTATTTTTAACCCACACTAAACACAGAGCTTCGAAAATAGGCTCGAGCTCTAAACAAATGATTAATAGGGCATTTAGGGTCTCCCCACTGACCCGTGTGTCCCTATTAACAGCCAATAACACAGGCCCTTTGGGGTCAAAAGGTTTAAAGACTTTCTAATAAAAGTAGCAGAGACATGGGGATGTGTTTTGGAGGAGAAAAAGTTTTGTCTCAGTTTGAAATGCTGACAAGTTAATAATCCCTTCTCAAATGGCCCCACCGCAGTAAAATGGCCAGTTTGTTCTTACTTTTTATTGCTATCATCTGTCAGTCACTCACATCTTTTTTTCTGCCTCTTCTTAAGTGGACTGAAAGAGCTAAAACAGCTTTACAGTAATGTTCTTGCTGGGGCTTTATTCTCCTTCCCCACTCTTTCTTTTCTTTTTTGGATGAATGTGAATTCTTATTGTAGTTTTAGGAAGGAAATGCCTAATGGATTCCCAAAGACGTATTCATGACATGGTAATGAGATTCAAATTTGTAAGACGTTTTTACCTGAAAAAAAAGAGGAGTGTGGTTGTGGCAGTGGCTTTGTCCTGTTTTCCACAGCTAAAGAATGCAATTTTTCTGTCACTCTCACTATTCCTAATGCCATTTTGAAATGTATGTGATGAAGATACAAAACCAAAGAGAGCTTAAAAGTGGAAACATCATAGTAATGCACTGATGTGTCGCTTGTCATAACTGGGTTTCCTAGGGTTGATGTAGAGCACGGGTCAGTGGTAAGTTATATCCTGAAAATGTAATGCTTCAAATTGTTATCATTGTACTCATATATTTTTATCAGTAATGAAAATATACGAGCAGAAGAAGAATATAAGAAATGTTTCTGGCAGGTAGATCCAGCGTGAAAGAGATATTTTACAGGGTTTTACAACCTCAGAAAATTATTTCTTCATGTAAAAAATATCAGAGTACTGTGCTGTATAATATGGATAGCTTTTGGTTGCCATTGTATTTTTACTCTTTTTATACTACTGTAGTTTATTTCCAAATTAATTAGGTTATTTGCTCTATTTACTTTAAACTATATTCAAATGCTGTACCTCTGTGTCTGTAAAAGCACAATTCCCTGAGCTGAGTCTAAATCTGGATGTCCTAACCTATTTTTTCTGGATTCAGTTTCTTCTCTTTCTTTAACTGTGACCAGATATCAGCTCTTATAAGTAAATACGTTTATTTATATAGCGCTTTTCAGGAACAAAGGTTACAAAGTGCTTTATAATATAAAATAAGATAAAGCAATTAAAACATAATATAAGGAAGCCTTCAAAGGTGGATCTGAAGCTTTTTCTACTCCTTGTACTCCACTGTAGCAGTAATGGCGCTGTAGTCAACATTTTCAGCAACATCAGCTGTGGCCAGGTGTAATTAATTGCCACAGGGGTTTGGTCATGGTGGCCGGTTGCTAGCTAAACCGTCTGTGTGATGTGTTTTCACTATGGTAAACACATCACAGAACCACAGCAATCCGTTTAAATAAAACATGTCTGAAAAAACCAACACAATTCAGCTTAATTAATAATTTAAAACACTGAAATTTCCACAAGTCTTTGTCCTTGCCTGCACTGAATATTTTACATAATCTGTACAATCTCCTTGGAATGCAATACATTTTTATAGAAAAGTTTCATTTCTGTACAATTACTGTTATTCAGTACTGAATGAGATTTAATACAGCATTGTTTTGTGTGACTTAACTGAAAATGAGTATACTGTAATCTTTTTTCTACATAATTGTACAAGATTTTCTGCTATGCCGGGGGAGTTTGTTACACACTGTACACCTAATGCATCCAATATCAGTGAACTGAAAATATTTGATGCCATAAAAAACGGGTTGAAAATTAGCCATAGGTTAATGTTGCTAAATCTAAATAAGTTCTTTCTTAATAGTAATAGAGGAGAAGAAAAGTGTTGGTACAGTAAACTAATGCTAATGTAATGTGCTCATGTTTATGTGTTGCATTTTATTTTTTTATTTTTATTTTCGCTAAACTTCCATCCATTATTTTATTCTACTTATTACCTCATTATACTGACATGTGTGTTTGTGTATCTGGTAATCCAAAAAAAAGCAATTTAAAACATATTAGTAAGTCACAACATTACCTCACCACCAGAGAAGATCCTGAATACATCCAGAGATGCACAGAGATGTTATCTATAGTATTTTCACATGATTTTTTTTTTAATTCATTGAGGAAGGTATAAAGGTAAAAGAGTACCACTGTTACACATTAGTACAAAGGTAGAACATGTCTCTGATACTGCAAAGTGAAAATGTTGTTAATATAAAGGCTGGATTGAAAATGTCGGAAAGTCAAACAGGAAATATGGTTTTGTTTGTCTGTTTGTTTTTTAATGAGTTACTTTATCGATGAGGGACAGAAAGAAGAGCCCTTCAGGCTCATGTTGTAACACACCAAACCACTTTTTAAATGTACAGATGATTTTAATTTAAATTTTTTAATTTTGGCAAATTCATGTTGGCAAAATCTAATTGCATATTGATAACTGTGTATCCCTGACCTAACTTAAATCTTAATTCTTCCAATATAATAGTTTCTAAAATGGTTTCAGTTGATATTCTCAGTTTATCTTGCTCAAGGACACAACAGCACAATGGCTGCAAAACCTGTAACCACTTGATAATAACCGCCGCACTTCCGCTATAATTGTTTCCCCTGAGAACCAAAAAGATGCCAGAGTCTTTTCTTTTGTGCTCAATATTTGCAAAAATACAAACTCGGATATGAAACAAATTGCTCTGTGGAGGGGAAAAAAACATGCAAACTGGGAATGAGTATCGCAAGCCACAGAGCAGACTGTGCTCGCATACTGTGACAAGACTCAGTCAAATCTGTTTTACATAAAGGACAAGAGAGTGGTGAGGGGAAAAAATAGTGGAGCCATTCCTAGGAAATAAGCCACAGTTTAATATGTTTTACATACAAGGCAGAAAATGTGTTTTGTAGGTTTATCTTCACTGTCACTTCCATAAAAAAGTGCTAATACATAGAACAGCAAATGCATCCTTTGTTTATCAATCATATAGGGCCTATTAGCAAAATAATAGACTCTGTGCATACTCTGCTGCTGGACTAACAACAAAAACAGTTTGTCTTATAATCTACTTACTTTACACCAATCAGGTTGTCAAAGACTATTCTTAATCATCATACATAACATGCGCTGCATTAAAGTGGCATTCTTGTAAACACCATATCTGTAATAGTGTGTGACAAGCCGCCTTTGTTTACACCATAATAACTGGGTGTTTGAATAACTTCTCAGTGACTTTAAGTAACCAGCCAGACTCACTCTGCTTCCATTCAGCTGTGCAGGCTGTTAACCTGAGCTGACGTTTGGCTTGGAGTGGACTGTGGAAGATTATATATCGAACAGTAGGGCTGACTGGACTTCTCAATCATTTCACCTGCGGTCTTGAGTAATGGGAGTGCTCTCCTTGCACACACGCTTAAGATATAATGTGTGTCTGCTTGCCTCATTTGGCAAATCTTGACTTCATAAACATGTGAGACAAGTTCACGCCCGCACGCACTCGGAGACATTTATTTGAAGCTTCACACTCTTTACTCTCTGTCGTGAAATTCCCCTGAACCTCAGGGCGGGCTGTCTTCACTGTAGCTTCTGAATGAATCTGTTTAGTCTCTTTCAGTTCACATGAAGCGCTACACTAACCATGCTTCGGAGCATCTGGGATGGGCTAGGGGCCTGGCATAGCAGGGGAAAGGATGCATGGGAACTTTGAGATGGTCCAGACAGGCTAGTCAGCAGGCTTGAGCTCCTCTCTTTCACAACAACAATAAGGAGCCACTCTGGAGCACGCTCAGACCCTGCAACCTGAGAGGGCACAGGGGTCCTCAAGGATGCCTGGCTGGGATAAATGAACCCAGATGCTTCCCACAAAAGCAGAGCGACCAAGCCGCGGGAAGTAGGCTTGTAGAAAAAAAAGAAGACCTTTCTCTGTTTTTTTTTTTTTAACTTCTTCTCCCCATAGTTGAGGTGGTTGTCGGTCAGATTTCTGTGCTATACCATAACCACAGATCACAGAGGCCTCCGTGCGAGGAGCATTGTGGGAAATTATCAGAGGGCCTTTTTTTTTTAAGGCGAATGAGAGCAGCAGCAAATCTTTAAGTCCTTTCCTGTTCCTCTTCCTGTCAAGCTGCCACCTGGACTGAAGGAGGGAGTGAGAGAGTGACGGTGCCATTTGTCTAAATGACTTAATTGAAGTTCAAGTTGGCGCAGGAAGTTTTAGAATGCAACATGAATGGTGCGATTGAATGTTTTTGAATTATTTATTTGCGAGCTTGCTTTTAATCTTTTTATCTGAGATGCCGAACTCTCGCTCAGCTGTTGGTTCCCATTTGGGATATAATACCTGTCTCATTTTCGTTTAAAGGAGCCATTTCTAATAGCTTTTTTCTTTCTTTCGATCAATACCCTTCTGATGTCTGTATTATAAAATGAAGGTACAGCTAACAGCCACTTATGTTAGCTCAAAGGTTGAAATCAGGGGCAAAGGTGACAAGTTTTGTCTAGTAGCATGAACATCCTGGAGCCTCCACTGTTTTGCTAAGCTTGATTAATAGCAGCCCCATGCTCTATGTTGCCACTTACGACATAGACCTCAGCAGCTGTGACAGCACAGGGATGACACTTCTCTAGCTTGCTCATTATATTAATATAATTGCTATATTCTATTAATTCTGCATTTTTTTTTACAGCTTCTGCTTCATTTCAGTAAATGCAACTGTTCTTCATGATTTGTTGAGTCTAATATTAACAGCTCAGTTTTACATATCACTCACAGATTTATCAGTACACAAGTATAAATGCAAACAGCAACGCTGTCCACTATGGAGGGGATTTATTGCAGCTCTATACATGCTTTAACCTGACAGCTAATATGTCAGGGTAGGGAGAGAATAATGTCTTACTATGATAATCGCAGCATAAATATGTATAGGTCTGTATGTGCCCTTTCTCCTCCCTAGCAGGTCGGCTAGTCAGAACGAAACTTTGCAGGAGCATCGTCACACATGCGGCAGTTATATGTTTTTCTTTGGATTTTTACACATATTATGTTCATTTCATCATCCCCCTGTAAATGCGATGCTATGTACTCTGTTTTATCTGTCAGGTTTAACATACAGCAACAATACCTAACTTAAACTTGTTTCTGTGATGGATCTTTTGATTCAGTCATCGCTAAATATAGAAGGAAGATTTGAAAATCGTTGCAGGCCTGACAATAAACCCCTGTGGGGCAGGTTTTTTTTGCGGGTCATTCTAATAGAATTAAACTGAAACTACAATATACTTAGCTACACTAGCTAAATATATATTCCCTCTCAAATACACTATAACAGGGAGTTACTAAAAATGTAATTGAATCTGTATTCACATATCTGTCAAATAACTAAGCAACCCTAACCTCAATCAGAGTGGGTGGTGTAATAAAAAAATTATAAAATGAACTACATGAAAAAACCGGACTGCAGATATGTTCTTTAATGCATTAGCGCTTCAAAGTGTATTTTCCACTGCAGACTGCAGTGATGCGGTTCTCACCAGGGATCCCGGGAGTAGCCTGTGTCACAACTAATCTGCCAGGCTCCCCTGATGCCATCCAGACGCCCCATCCCGAAACACACACCGGCTTCTTTGTTTGCTTCACTTGAGGTTTAGGCGCTTTACTTTCCCCTAAGTTGGACGCGCACTAACACGTATGCAGATGCATGCAGGCTTACACGGGCACACACTTTAAATAGGTATTTGGATACACACTCAAGCGTATTACTGTATACTCCACCACACAACCACACACCTACATTCACAAACCACCCCCTGTCTGGACTAGATGAAGCAGCGAAGAATAAACGACAAATTTCCTATTTCATTTCACTAAGCCCTGCCTGCTTTAGCTCACTCCTAAGTTGCCTTGCCATGTCGGAAGAGCAAGAGTTAAATTGGAGAGGACTACATTTCCTAAAATGAAATGACTGTCAACTCAACTTTGCTCGTTCATCTAAGAAGAGTGCAAGAAAAATGCCACAGTCCTTCTATTCTGCTTTTGCACGGCGAGCAACAAACACGGTTTGAAAAATGAAAGGCAGCCTCGGTAGAAGTCATCGCTCTCAAATGAATCACGAAAGAAAGTTGCGTTGTTTGTCCGTCTTTGATCTCAAAGTAGCGAGCCAGCAGCATGTAGCGCCTGTATATGTCATCAGGACCATTAGCAAGTGCTGACATCTATCTGATTAGGATGACAAAGCATTAAGCACGTGTGTGTGTGTGTGTGTGTGTGTGTGTGTGTGTGTGTGTGTGTGTGTGTGCGTTCATGCGCCTCCAAATGTAAATCGCATCTGCTGTCGAAAGTGTCCGTGCGCTCGCATTAATGTGATTTCCACGCATTTCGCATTTCACTTTTCACGTGTGCATTATTTTGAGTGTCTGTGGAATCGAGTGTGCATCTTTGTTCTTCTTCAACATCTGTGAGTAAGTGCGAGGATGAGAGAGTGCATGCCTGCATGGTGTGCTGGCTGCCTTGTTCTGCCTTGAGGGGAGATAAATGGCTGAGTGTTGTTGTTGTCCAGAGAGCAGACACTCAGACAGCCGCTCACACATGATTAATTGTTTCCTTGTTGGGCCTGGGACCAGTCGACTGAGGCTGGTCCAAGGCCTCCCACCCAGTATTTCCAGACGAGTTTTTGTGTGTGTGTGTTGTGTGTGTGTGCATATGCAAGCGAGAGAGAGGCAGAGGGAAAGAGGGGTGATGAAATGCAAAGACACTAAAGAACAAGAGAGAATGTTATGTCCTATTTTATGAGTTTGTCTGTCACTGTGCTCTCTCTTGAAACATGTGCTATTGTTTTGGAGGCGGCCGCGCAGTGAAGTGGTGAGGTTGTTCTGGTTGAATGTGGTGAACATGATCGATGTGATTTGAAGGCTTGAATTTGTCCTGCACCCTTTTTATGTTCCCATCATCTGGATTGTGCAACTTTGAGGGTCTTTAATGGACTTTTTCCTGCAATTGTTTTCCGCTGTCGTGCGGCTATAATGCAGATACGGGGACATGTAATTTACCGTGCTCTAATGACTCGATCCAACTCAAGGAAGCTCCACGAATCATGGCTGCACATCGATATCTCATAGGTCAACACTACTCAGGTTGATCTACAGTGATGCTGGGTTTCATGGGAGTGCATGAGTGAGCCCGATGATTGATTAATTACAATTATCAGAGGCCTGATAATTCACCACAGATGATTATAACATCAAGTGTGCTTTATTGCTCTGGTGGAAAAAGCCTCTCTGGTGCCTAAATTGTTCCCCCTGTTAATTTCCTCTTCCTTCACTGTCCAGTGCTTTTAAGTGCAGCAGGACAGGTGGATGGCTGAGCCAGTGTGTTCAAATATTGAAGGCTTGGGAGGGGACAGAGCAAAAATCTGGGAGTAAAAATAGAAAACAAACTCCCTAATTGCCAGGTATCATGGGCATACGGGAAGGAAACTCAGCAGGGGGTGTTGTTGCCACAGACGTCACAGTTAAAAACACGCTGCCATCCGCAGGGCAATTCAGCTCAGTTGCACATTATGGTTTAATGATGGCATAGGGATGACTCACATGCAACACTGATTCACTTTACATTAGACACTTAATCACAGCAGCTATTATCCCCACTTTGTGTTGATAGAAGTACCGAATACCACAAGACTTGCATTCAAAAGATGCGAAACATTTACTCGCTGAGAGTTACCAGTTGAGTTATGTGTGTTTTTGCAGGTGTGGGAGGGTTGCCGGCTACTGTCAGCCTTTCTTATTTAGCGCCATGCTGCAAAGCTGGAGAAGCAGCCAAGTCTTTCTTTCATCTGTCATTGCAGCCTCCAAGGCAGGTCCACGTGAAAAGAGATGATTTCGAGGTGTTTTGCTGTATGTAATTTTAAATGAATTGATTGTTAGATTTTGGGGAAAACATGTAAAAGTCACAAATCTTTACCATTTTTTTAATTACTACTCTGTTTTGGAGAAATCTAAAAGACTGTGTAGAATTCGACCACTAGGTGAAGCTGCAATGGACACAAAAGGGTTTTGTCTAAAAACTGCTGATGTATTTACCACAAATAAATTATTAGAGTCTGGGAAACACTTGACTGAAGAAGCCCTAATATGATTCGATTTTACAGAAAGATTTTTTTTTTTTTTTCACAGTCAATTATTTTTTTTGAACCTTCACCAAAAGTGGCACGGATAATCTTCAGACCAAGTTGCTGGTTTAACTTTTTAAACCTGTTTTATTATGGGAAATCCAAATCGGATGGAAATGTGTTACACAGGAACTTTGAGGTAATAATCTCGTCAACCATTTTTAGTACTAAAGAAAAGATGCACGTATTTTCATGAAGGTGAAGCTGGTGTGGAATTGCCTTAAACCTGGATTCTTTCTAATGGTGGGCAGCTCCTCTGGTTAACAAAAGTCTGGCTGCATTGAAGACCATGGGCAAATGACTTGGTTTCCTTATTTCTGATAAGTTTATAGTCTAAATCTCTAGTTATACATTATATTTCACAATATTATATAGATATTATAAATTATGGTCCCTATTATATTAAAAAAGAAAAGTAAAGTAGGGTATTTTTCAGGTTGGGCCTACTTTATGATTGATTAGCTACTCCTGTGAGTGCAGAGCAGTCAAATCCTCACTTTTCAGTTAAAAAACAAAAAAACACAAAAAAATAGTCCCTCTTTTATATACATGCAATATATGATTGACACCAAACTTTATTTAAGGAGTTGAACCCTTCTCTGACGTAACAAAGTGTAATTTGTACATTTATGAAACAGAAAATTCGTATTTTTCCTGGACCTGCTTAAAGCTACATTTGACATAATCAGATCAAGTTGCCTTAGCGACTATACCCTGCTGAATTGCTTGGCCCGCTCATCGCTGTTTGAAACGACACATTTATAGAATTGAGTTGGATGAATGAATAAAGTACTAATGGTTTTGCCTCAGACGCTTATCACATAACTATTCCATTCAACTTACTAATTAACTGTTACAAAAAATGTTCACGTTTAGTGAAAGAAATCTTTAGAAGCTTCAGTGGAACTAGTCAAACTCTGATTGTGAATACTATGATTAACCCTCTCCACTCACCATAACAAAGAAAAAGACTAGATGAATATAAGATTCTTTCATTAACGCATCCATTAATGTGCAATTTAAAGATTGCTTAAAAACTGCAGGGCTAACCAAGGCTTTTAGATAAACCTGTTTATCAGGTGTTATCTTTTTCCTCCAGTATTATAAGCTTTGATACCAATTTGTTACACTTCTTAATAATGAAGCATCAAAAAAGGTAGAACAAGATAGTCATTAATTCGTTTTCTCACCTACTAGCCTTAAGTAGCCAGCGTGCAGTTACTGTTTATGTAATGAAATAAAGATGCTATAAAGCTATATAATAGTCTTAACTCCACTTTGGCCAAATAGTTGAAGGTCAGAGTTTGTGGGGGATCTGTATGCTAGCTATCCTTAAAGTTTATCACCTTTGTAAAATTATCCATGCATGGCCTATGAGATGGATCATAGTCATAAAGTGCAGGACCAAACCGGGCCACTCCTAATCTGTTCTGACATCAAACCAAAGTCTGGTGTTTTCATAAGAGTAACGTTAAACTGAAACATACCCATCTATTGCTTTTAGTGTGCCAACATGTCATATCAGGTTAAAATCTGGACAGATTTAAGTGACAGTGAGGCCATGGCGTGATCCCACACCGCCTGAACTCTCCAGTGTCATGTTCCCGTGCTCGGACGAGTTTATGCACGTTTTGAGCTGGGCTGTGATGGTACTCATAAAAATTCATAGGGTCAAAGAGAAAAAAACTTGAAATGTGGCCAGATACTGTATCTGGTATTTCTATGTGTAGTGGAGGGAAATATTTCCACATTAGGTGGTCCCTTCAGTAACATTTATGAAATTTTGGGTCAACCTGTCAAGTTAAACTGCTCCTTACTGTTGTAATTATTAGAGATCTGTTGGCTGATGTTTATTTTATTATTTTTGATAATTTGGCTTTTGTGGCCTCAGTTTCATAAGGTATAGTAAAATCTGCACTGATAGATCAGCATCAAGACATTGTATGACACACATCCACAAAGCTAAAAGACAAGTTATCAAAAGGAAAGCATGGATTTAAATGTGATTTCTCATATTTGTCCATTAAAAATAAAGCTACAGCAAGTTGTTTAGTTTCTTAGTTTAAGGCTGTAGACAGTAAACAGCAGGAAAACATAATTAGCAATTTTACTGGACGTATAGTGCCAGATTATTTTTGGCTGGAGTCTCTTCTGGTTGCCGAACAACTGCTGAGAGCCAAGAAATAGTCCAAGACACATTCCACTCCTGAAACAGCAAAATGCTGAGTTTAAACTATGTTCTTTTGAAACGTTGTTAAGATATAACATGCTTATTAGTGAGCTTTGCAGGTGCCTCTGCTTGGATTTTATGATAAAATCATAAAACCACTTTTTGCACCAAGATAAGCAAACCTGCTGCTTGGTATGAGAGTTGTATAAATATTGTAATCTAATTCTCTTCCAATAAGAACATAAAGTTATTTCCACAAATATTTAACTTTTAGTTTAACACAACAATCTTTTCTTTTTTTTTCAGTCCTCTGTGTGAAGACAGCACAGATGCAAAAGTTGAGGGGAATTCTGTTTCCAGCTGACTCGGCCCTATTCTTATCCTATTCTTTTAATGCTATTTGCTGTCTTCTAACACAGTGCGTTATTACGACCTTGCAGCAGAAGTGAATCCATGAAGAAGATCTGGCTTATTCTGGTCTTTTCTTATGTACAGATACATATAGATGCTTAATCATTTTTATTTTCACTACACGTCATGTTAGTGATTATAATGTGCCTTGAGGCAACTGTTGTTGTGATTTGGAGCTACATAAATTGATCCACAGTAGAAATTGCGAGTTTCTTCAGATCTCATAGAGAGTGGGAAAACCATTCTGGACAACTGGGGATCACTTTGATGAGGATGAATGGAGCTGAAAAAGTAGCTCGTGGTCAGTCCATAGTGCTTAATTGAGGCAGTTAGGGTAGAATAGACTTAAAAGCCCAAGTCCTCCTTGACACTGATGATGGTCCTATAAGGGACCCTCAGTAGGGCCCTCAGGTCTTTTGATAGGGCACTCGCCAGCGTCCTTTGGGGTTGTTTCACCCCCCACAAAAAACAGGCAGTCCTTTGTCACTGAGAGGAGGGGGGTCTTGAGGGTTGCTACTCATTATTATTTTCTAAAGTAATTATACCTTATTATCTGTGTTTACTTTAGCGGGGGTGCGAGCATACAGGTGTGGGCCATTCTGCAATGGGTTGGCATTCTCAGTGGTGAGCGCACCCCCGAGTGTCTTTTTTTTTGTGTATTTTTTTTAACACACACCCCGCCATCTTTACTTGGAGGTTTTTGTGGGGTTTTAGTAGTAGTTTTGTAGCCCCACTGCTAATTTCAGCCCAACAAAAGAAACATGCAATTAGGGCTATTATAGTAGCAGCTGCATGCTTCCTAGCTGTGCAGCGACAGCTTCGTCTTCACCCCGGCTGGTTAGTGAAGGGAGCGAAGAGAGGAGTGCAGGGCCTGTAGCAGTGGGAGAGAGAGAGCTGGAATGGTCACAGTAGCCTCCGGTGTCTGCAGAAAAGCGAGGAAAATATACCCTGGGAGGCTGGTGTGTTTCTTCAGTGTAGACACAGCGGGGACTCTCGCCCACAGACTTGTGGACCTTGAGAACAATGGATCTGCCATCTCACAACATGAAGCGTTATGAAATAGTCCTCACCACAGTTCCATTGGCTGCTCTCTTGCATGTGGTCTCAGAACTGCGTGGGCTGAGGGAAAGCAATTTGCAGATAAGGGGGAAAAAAGCTTTACGAAGAATCTAGGCATTGGAAAAGACTGTTCGCAAAATTCTGTTCGCAGAATTTCTTGCATTCGGTTGTTGGTTTGAATCTCTTTAAAGTATTAGCCTACTCCTTATGAGGATATCCATATAAAGAAGCAAAGACAGTAATGGTCTTTTACAGTTCAGAAGATTTCAAATGCAATCCTTTCAAGCAGATTGTTATTCACTTCTACCCCACATCAGTCAATATCAGCCACAGTGTCAAGGTGAATGTGGGTCACAAAGGAACAACAACAACAAAAATTTAAAAAAGAAATGCTAGCGCAAATTAAAGTCATCATTAAAAAAGATCAAAGAGGAACCAGAACAGAGACGCTGAAAAGCCTGATGATCTGTGTGAGGTTGAATATCGAGGGCCCACGGAGGCCCTCTCACCGCGCCAAACACAAGGGACCAATCTTACGCTCTCAGCACAAACAAAATGGTCACAAGTCGTCCTCTGTTGCTCTCACTTACCGATTCTCTCACTTCACTGACTTCCCAGCCCTTAGAATAATCATGTGGCCCAGAGCCCTTATGGGCATAAACAGATTGGGGCATCCCGCATGTTTGAGTCCAAGCTTATGGAACATGATACCTTGCTTTATTTCCTGCAGAGGGTGCTAGAAAAATAATAATCTTCACAATACTTTAGAATACTTACTTCAGTAATAAGTTTTGTACTGTTAATAAACAGTTAAATAATAATTACTGATGTTTACTGACTGACTTCCACTTATTTGGTAAACAGACCTGGGAACAATATCCGGAAGGCTGATTTATGGTTGTAACCGATGTTTGCGAGAGATTGTTTCATTTATAGAGCGTGTAATGAGGCAGTAGTGGGATAAATAAAGAGCACCTTTGTGTAGCTCTGAGATGCAAGGAGCTTCGTTAAAACAGCAGCATATGGTGTCAGGAATGATAACGAGCTCACTGATCAATAATGAAACCTCCCCTACAAAACGACAATTCTTTCGTTTGAAAATTACTCGCAAATGTATGACACTGTGCATTAAAAACGTATACGCGCCAATTGTTTCTGACACAATACATAATTTAAGTATGTTTTATATTACCCAACCTAATGACATAATTAGATACCAATTATAAGAATTTATTAGTGATGGTTGAACTGACCTGTACCATAAATAATCAGCGCTATTCCAGTTTTAATATTGAAAGTCTGTAAGCATTTAAATTTGTGTGTAAGCATCTGTAATTTAGAAGTGTTCGGTTATAAGATTTATAATGTAGCTATTTCGTCCATACTTGAGTGGTATTAGATAAAAGAATAACAACGTCCAAATCTGTTTAGGTGAAATTTAAAGCTTTAATTAATGATAAACTTAAGAATGAAAAAAAAAAATCTATCAATCCAATAGAAATTTGCTATCTTAAAGGTGGTGGAAGGTGGAGATGGGGACGTCATCGTGACAGAGAAAATTTGTTTTCAATTTTCTTCTGTTAAAAAAAAAAGTTTTTTACATAACTGTCCCCCAAACCATGAAACTGATGAGATTCACAAATCTGTGACTTCAGTCCCAGAGGCGCTCTGTCCATTACCTGCAGGTCATGTGATCTTTTTTCTTTCGAGGGGCGGAGGGTTCTTGGAGACTTCTTTTGGAATCAAACATATCTCATTACTCAAACCTTATTTGCTTAGACTAACCAGCACTGGAAAAGATGGTAGTGGTTAGAAGCACTTGTATTTAATTTTACTTACACTGGAATCTGTGATTTCAAATATTTTTCTTTCTGGAGGACTCGGAAAGCTCTTTAGATCTTGGCACCACATGCTTTTATATTGTAAAGAAAATATCTCTGGTTCAAAAAATACAAAAGAAAACTGCAGTGAGAAGTCTAATCTTTAGCCCTTAATCTGGAAACTGTAATTCTAGTTTTATGAATCTTAAAGTGTGATAAATTAAGCAGTTTACGTTTTTTTGGGGCGTGTGACCTTTGACTTGTTTGATCATGTTTTTCTAATAGGGGCTGCTTCAAATCAGACCGAATAATTGCTTCAAAAAAGCCAACAATTTCCATGGAATGCAATTTTTTTCCACAGACGTGAAAAATATTTTTCTAATGTGTCCTGTTTTTATCATTCATCCAGACTCAGAGATAATTTGTGTGTCATTAAACACATTTAAGATCTTTTAAGAGTATGTGAACGTCACGTTACACAAAATGCAAATACACCACAGTACAGAAAAAAATGTATGTAAATACAGTGCTTGTGTAAATGTTTCCAAGTTACTTTCCACTCATGTAGGAGGATGGATATTGTTTTCAGGATGAAAGCGGCTCTTGCAGCCTCGGTCTTACTGGCATCCATTTCACCTCATTAGGACCCTGGGACCGAGAGTCGACAAAACACTGAGAGAAATCATTTTGCCGGGGGAGTGTGGCGGGGATAAATTGGCCTCTGGTTCAGTACAAGAGTCCCCGCTGTGCCAAGCGGAAGAGAAGGGCCTGGCTGGCAGTAGGGGCAGGCCCAGGCAAGGCAAGCTGGGAGGCCCCATGCTGAGACCCCCTCCCTGTCTCTGACAAACACGGCAGTGGATAATCTCTCCTTCAGGGACTCGGCCCAGCGCTGTGGGGCTGAGAGGGAAGGGGGCTGTTATACAGCACAGTGCAAAGGAACTGCCTCTGTATGTGTGTAGCATGCACCACAAGCGCACTTACACTTGTTTGCATTGTGTGTACTTCCACCGTGCACAGCCTATGCAGCTCTATTTTTTTCCCCTCATGCACACTTTGTTCACTCTTCCTCTATCGTGCAGACATCGCTTTGACAGTTTCAATAAACAGAGCCTTTCATAAAATATTTTCCTTTAAAAAAGTACAGTTGAAGCAAAATGATCCCGAATATCTGTTGAGTACTTGAACCTGAGTAAGATCATGCAAAATTCATGCAGTCCAAAATAAATGCACTAAGTGTCAGAGGGCAATAACAAGCTGCCCATTACAGGTAGATTGTGTTGACTTGGCAGGTGTGCGTCTGAGGAGATCAACAGTTCTTACAAAGACTGTAATTTGCAGTTATTTTAGCCAAACCCTGAGTCATCTTCTATACCAACTAGAAAAATGGATTTTAGTGCCTGTACAAAATAAGAGCTGCCCAAGGACAAGCCGAAACCAAAGACCCCCGGCTGAATGTTTGCTCAAGCATCACTGTTGGCCACTGGCTTTTCTTCCTCGATTACAGGGACTGCAGTTATTACAGCCTATTGAATTTCAGCAATATTTTAATGATTACTCAAAACCAACTGGTTTCTTCAGGCTGAGGAGCTAGGACCAGTCTACAGATTGCATTACACACAAATATAAAATTAACACAAATGTAATGCAGAAATTATCTTTAACTGTCACCTAAACATTTGTAGCATAAACATTAAAGGAAAAACACTCAAAGGAACACTTTCTTCCAAACACTTTACTTCCATCAACTTCAATTATAAAAAAGGGCAACAAATTAACATCTTCTGAGCTCTTCTTGCAGTATGTGGTCAGCCAGTAATTTTCAATTATAAATGTCCATATCCAATGTCTCCGAATACTGAAAGGCCTTGTCAGCCACTATGAAGTCTCCATCTTGTAACCATGTTTTTCAAGCTCTGCTCTGCAGGGAGGAAAAGAAAAATAGAAAGATCAAGTCAGCAGAGATGATTACAGGTGGGTGGTTGAGGCATAAGTACCCTCTGCTATTGATTGTAAGAACCATTAGGAGATGAGAAGAAAAAAAATATATAAATACTGCATAATGCATACAGCTATGGATTTGATGATTACATATATAGACATATAGCAGCTGTGGCCTTTAACAATAATGATATCTTTAAGAAACAACTTAATAATATGGCTATCGTAATTGGCCTAAATAAAACAATAGCATATAACTGTCTAAAGGGTACTCAAATAAAAACAAAGCAGCCATTTATCTATCAGTGGATACTGATTGCTCATAGATTTGCCAACTCCATTACATTTCTGCTAAACTCAACATACCTAAGGTACTTTTGCACGTTACAAATGTTGTTCGTCTGTTGCGTTTTAGAGGCGTTTATATTTTTCTACATATGTGAAATATAAACGAGCCCTGCTGTCAAAAAAGGTGATCTAGGCCACAAAACTGGTACAAATCTCACCAGGCAAGTTCATTATTGGTTACTGCATCTTCCATGCTGCATTTAGATCAACGACTGAATTGCATGCACGGCTCCTAAAAGGCATTCTGGTGGTGTGCAAAGGCAATATGTTATATCAGGGAAAATTACTCACCATGTGCTACATATGGACAGCATATAAATAAAAATGTTAATTGTTTGATAGGAGTTTCTCTCTGCATAACCCATCAGGCTCTTCATGACCGATTACATTATATACTGTATGTGGTATTTCTAATTCATATGATGAGGATTCACAGTTACATTGATAAACAGAAATATAGTATCAGCAGTCATACATGTAGCTAAGTAATGATGTTGCCTGTGTTGATACTTTTCGTTTGGGGGGGGGGGGGGGGAGGTAGGTCGTTCAGTAAGTGGGAACCAGGGTAAAGTCTAAAAACTTAATTTAACTTTTGTTTCCTAAAAATTCACACCTTTCACATTATTGTGCCAAAAGCACTCTTTTTTTTCTGTTTATTTTCTGTGGATTTTGAACTTGAAGATGTTAAACTGTGGCCATTGTTTAAAACGCCTGTGGTTTAGAAACAATACTAATAGATAAACAGTGACTTGGAGCATGTTTGTAAACGATTAAACATCTGATAGAAACTCCACTAGGTTTACAAGTAACCGCTGATCGACCACAATGCGTGTAATGTTATTCCGACAGGCACCACGGAAAAGTTTCCAGCGTCACCAGGGGGGCAAATTTTACCAGCTGTCCGATTTCCTGATTTTTCTCGACAGCCAAGAGATTTACTGGACGAGGTTTTGGGCCAAAGTAGTGCACTGTTTATTTGTAGTTTATGCATCAGAAATTGCTCAATGATCTACATTTTTCTGACACAGTTTTGAGAAACATTTGCAGAAAGAGAAGTTAAGATAACAAACACGGGAAATATTAGCAAGTCCTATTGTTTTTGATCAGGTATTGCTTAGCTATTTGCACACAGCCGGCTTGCCAAACATGTGAGATCGATATAAACCAGGTGAAAGGTGTTTAACATAAAGGTGTGGTTTGAAATGAACTAGCTTTTAATTTAGGCAGGCATTTGAAACAAAATCAAAAAAGGTGCACAACAGCAGTTACAAAAACGCACCCCTGCTTTTAGAGCAACAGAAATTCAAATGTTAACACGTCAATGACCTACAAACGCAGAGCAGATGACTGAATTATTAAATATGAAACATCTGTGGATCAAATGTTGGTTTGTTCCATTTAAAATAAATAGAAAGACTGTGTCCCACATGTGCTAAAACAGAAAGATTTTCATTCAAAACGGAGAGTATTTTTGTTGCTTGACCCTAAACTTGATCAAATAAATGTAAGCATAAAGATGGAGATATAGTATGAGATTAAGGCAAGAAAGTAGACAGTAAGGACTTCATAAACTGGCATTCTGAAATGTGCAAAAACGATTCTGATTATGCAAACGTCTTTGTTTGTCATCGGACAGTTTTTCATTAGCTTTTAAGTGATTTGTGAGATTTTTAAAAAAAAAAGTTTTATTTAATGAACAATTTCTGACTGATCAGATTACCTCAGCTGATTTGAGAAATCATCTTCTACGTTATCATCGTCCCAGTTGTCTTCCCAAACATGAGCGTCTTCGTCTTCATCCAGCCCTGTCCAGTCTGGGAAACATTACAGCTGTAAGCTTGCAATAAAACCTTAATATAAAAGTATCTGCTCACCAGTTCTGAACACTTTAGCTTGTTGGTTTAGCTACATTGGCGGTGTAAGACAATTACTTCAAGTATACATAATATTTAAACAGCTAAGCGCAGTCAGTAAGTAAATTTTAGTGGTGAATTAAACTACTGGGAGCTCGGTGAAGTGGTGTGTTTGGTTAAATCGGAACAATTGTGGCGTTTTTCTTCCAGCTAGCTCGCTAGCTAATGCTAAAGCTAATAGGCTAGGCTAGCTGAGTCACTGCAGCAGGACACAGCAAAGAAAAACGTAACGGACTCCAACAAATAATGAAGAGAGAAACAAGAACAACAACACCTCAGATAACATGTGAACTACTCACCCTCGGCTGGGAATTCTTCAAACTCATCATCCTCCTCCAGCAAGCCCAGATCTACGGTCTGCTTCTTGTCTGACATGTTAGCTCCGTCGGTGTGTTGCTGTTTGTTAATGAAGCCTCTTCACGCAGGAATTGTGGGAAGTTAAAGTTGATCGAGCCGGTTGCGGCTGCGCGAAGTGCACGCATGGATGGCACGATGACTGCACAGGGGAGCGCAGGAGGAACTGTGAGCCACAGCAAAGCGAGGTAAGGCAGGTTTACTCAAGAAACACTCGATGTAATTAAATTCAATGTGATTTACAAACGCACACACAGGCAGTTAAGAACCAGCTCTCTGCCCTCAAATAGAAAGCAAAGACCAGTGCAGTAAGAGAAACAGGTCGATATATCCGATGAGATTTTTCTAACAGGTTTAATTAAAGCAGTGAGTCTAACCTGTTTAAGATAAATAAACGAAGTATTTTAAGGAAAATCCTTAATTTCAAGTTTGAACGCTTTTTGTTTTGTCTTCTTATCACACTTAGAGTAAATATGTTTTTCAAATTTGATTTTTAACATTACCAGTACCTATCCAGTATTACAGGTACAGCTTCATCAGCTCTGTTAACATGTTTGCTGTGCAGAAAAAAATGTCCAAAATAAGTTTTGGTGTAAAGAATATTTATTTCACATTGTTATCCATTTCAGTCACAGTGACACTTTATTCCCTGCAAAGTGTTTCATGTGTTGGGGAATATTGCTTATGTATTTAGGATGCTCATCCATCCATTCGTTTCACTCCTCCTATCAGGGTACTGGCTCTACTTCTGAGTATTGTTATTATGTTTTTTATTATTATTAATGGCCTGTTATTTTTTTCAGGCGGTACATTTTACTTAAAGGTGTGAGGAGCATGTTCTCTGCACGTGTCACCTGGCTTGTAGAAGGTGTGTTTTATTATGACTCTTGTATTACTGCTTTCTTTACTCTTTAAAATTCATTTATTATTAATTAATTTATTATAAGCCAGTGTACTCCTAGCACTCAATCCAAACCCTAATGAATGGAATGAGCTGTGTGAAGATGGGTATCCAACATAAAATGTTTTCAAAAACACCAAGGATGAGATTTGCCTTGGGACTGAGCAGCATGGACAGGATTAGAAATGAATACATCAAAAAGAGACATGTGCAGAGGAGGGATAGTGGATATACTGGACAAACGGTGTTGAATATAGCTGCCAGACAGGAGGAAAACCCCAGAGATGATCCATGGACGTGGTGAAGGAAGAGATACAGAGGGTTTGTGAGACAGAGGAGGATGTCAGGGATAGAGATGGAGCTGGGTGATTCGCTGTGGCAACCCTAAAAGGAACAGCTGGAAGAAAAAAAAGAAGTTTTGGTATGCTGTTTATGTTTCAGCATATTTCACAATATAAAAACATTTTAAAGCAGAATGCAGAAAGCAGAATGCTCGAGGTAACTCTGAAATGGCTTCACATTTTTTTCAGTATAACTCTTAACATTTGCTTTATATCTGTATTTTCCATCCCCCCAAATATCACCGATACCATCAGTCCCAAAAATCAAATATTTTAGAAATCTTGTTTTCTTGAATTCCTCCCTGCATGCTTCCCTCTCTCCCAGAAACACATTTCGCTTCCAGGCCACCACAAAAGCCCTCTTTCCTCAAAACATATGCACTCAAGTCACTCAAATTTTGTCAAAGATTTTTCATTTGGGAACAAATGCACATTGTAACCCATGTGGCCCGCTCAAATAATGATGCAGCAGCCACAGCTTAGGATGTATTTTAGATAAATGAGAGCGCACATTTACCACAAAACCACTTGTACCACAATGAAAATTGCTCTCCAGCTGTCATATGTTGACAGATGGAACAAACCTCAACTTAAGCTCTGCGCACTTATTCTATTTTCAAATTATTTTGTAATCATCCTAAGCCTTTACACATGACAATGCCACAACACTCAGAGGAAAGAGGAATAAGACACTGGCAAGTGTAGGAAGCTAATGCTGTTTGTTTAAATAGTTTCCCACCAGTTAGTAGTAAAAATGCATTCATAAAAAACAAGTTGTAGGTGCTGAAAAAGAAAACATCAAGCCCGCACACACGACGAGAACAAGGTCAGTAACATTTAACCACTACTGTCACGTGAAATAATGAACAGAAGGACTTTCTTATTTATCCTGGTAGGGCTGGAACTCGTTTTTTTTTATTACCAATCAGTTAAAAGTTGTTAAAATATCCATCCATCTATCCGTTTTCTGCTGCTTATCTGAGTGTTGGTTGTGAGGGAAAAGAGACACCCAGATCTCCGTCTCCCCAGCCAAGTCTTCCAGGGGGACACCGAGGCTTACCCAAGCCAACCAAAACTCTCCAGTGTGTCCTAGTTCTATCTCGAGGCCTCCTCCCTGTTGAACATCTTCAAAATGGCTTACCTCTGAGACATCTTTGTCACATGTCTGAAGCAAACCCATGCCAGGGATCTGTATGCCCTAGAGATCCCAGGAGCTATATTATCAGGAGGAACTTGTCCCTGGCAGAGTCTTCTAATGTAAGTAAGGTAATTCCTCAGTTAAGTGCCAGACCAAGAGTGAGTCAGAAGATCTCTGTGGACTGGAAATGTATGGAGCATGCGGCCTTGCCCAGACTGGGGTTGAACCTTGTCCAGGGGAGTGTTTGTCAGGCAGTGTCTGGTGGCCTGGCTTTAGCTCATGGGATTGGGTCGAGCTCAGGCCTGAGGACTAACGAGGTCTGGGCCAGGGTATGGGTCTGGCGCTGCTCAGTCAAAGCCTTTGACTTTGGCAGACCGATCCTTGGTTGCTGAAACCGGTTCTTGTTAAAATTTGCTGCACAGAAAATTTCCTGTTTGGAAATTCCTGAGCCCAAAGCCCAATTTACAAGCATGTAAGAAAAAAAGAAAAGCTGCCAGTCATCATATTTGAACTAACAGATCTTGACATTTGTGCTAGAAGTAATAAATTCCCAAATTATAAAAACAGCTGCAAGAAACCTGTTCCACGATAGAATCTGAGTAATATTTCTACCAAACGTTTGTGTCCCTATGCTTATTTTAAATACCTAGAAGATTGATGGATCAAATTTACTTCAGCTACAATCAGCGAATGAAGACACAGGTTCATTCACCTTTCAGTTATAGAGCACTCTGAGCTGCTCTCCCTGAGGTATAGTGGATTCTGGCTCCCGTGTCACTCAATCTCAGGTGCAGGTGAAGTCCTGGGAAGTGGCCACAGCGTCCGCCCAGCATACCTGAGACTGCAGTTACAGCGAGCCTGGCGCCTAAAGTCTCTGTGCTCAGGAAAAATGGGAGGAGGTGGGGTTGTGGGGGGTCATAGAAGGGAGACACAGCGTGGCCTCCCCAGACAGACTCCACCACAACTTGTGTCTGAGTAGCAGCATCACATTTCTGTCCTTTCACAAAGCCCTCTGGGAAAGGACAGGTCGGCAGCCGCTATAAGCACACTGAAAGAGACAGAGCAGACAGAGGTGCTCCCTGATTCTTTATTACAGGCTTGGCTTATGATATGACCTTTAGGCACTGCACAGTGAAAGGTGTGTGGATGGAAACAGATGGAGATTTACAAGAAAAGAGCAATATGCATGTTACCAAATAATCCAGATCACCTCCTGAAGATAACACGCATGATCTATTTTTCCAGCATGTCAAAGAAAGTGACAGAACTTTCTTTGACATGCTGGCTGACGGCTGTGGAGATAACCAGCTGGTGGTACTTGCTTTACCTGTGGATACTTTGTCTAGAGCACTCCTTCCTTGCAATTATACTTCATATTGTGACTTTTCCTTACCTTAAAGTGGAGACTTCCTGCAGTGCCACTCAAAACTGAGTGAGTACATATCTTAGAAACTGAAGCTGTCTTTGAGTTTGCGGATATGTGGAGCATTAGTGCAAATATTATCTTAAAGAAATACCGTGAGACATGCAAGGAAGTGATCATCATGGATTAAAGAGACTTAACCAACCAATTAATCAGGCAAATCCCCCCAAAACCTATCAATTCAAAAAAAAAGAAAAAAAAATTGTAAGCGTTGCTCTGAGGAAATCTCCACAGAAAGCAATATGCTTCCAGGATATGTCTGTCAAGATCCTGTATTAAATTTAATCCCAGCCAGTAAGTAAGTCTACTCCATTGTGCGTTGTGTGGAAACCCCATCTCTCTGTTCATATAAATACTTACATCAAGTAGAGAGCAGTGAAAATTCATTATTTCATGCATAAACTTGGTAATAAAACCAATTAAACGCTCACAGGTGTCAAATATGGATAAAAGTGAAAAACAAAGGACCTTTTTTTAATGTGAGATTTGTTTTACAAACCCATTTTCTGGCGGGCTCATTCAGTGAGATGTCTGTCATTGCGAATTTAAGTTTCATATTTTCCCCCCTGTCTGTCTTGAAAAGCTCTGTCATCTTGGGCTTGAGGTACAGTTTGCCAAGAGGCTAATGGCCCTTTATGACAGTACAATCTGATGCCTGTCCCGGCTAGCCTCCAGGTAATCCTGTCCACCTCGGCGGCTAAGCCCTGCTCAGGCTTAAGTTGCATATTTTGTTTTTATCAGGACACTGCTGATAAATGCTATCAGCGAGGGAGAAATGAAATATGGGGGGTCTAGCTCCATTTTGCCCAAGCCCCTCGAGTTGAAGAACAATGACATCTCTATAGGTGAATCTGGACTGTCTGTAGGACTAAACAGCACCAAAACAACTCCCATAACTTCACGTTCTGTGTCCTAGTTTTGCCAACACGGATGTGGTGCAAATTCCACTCTGACGCTTCTTTTTTTGCAAACAATTTTAGATTTTAAATTCCTTTGCATAAATGCATGATAATCCCGCCACTCAAAAACACTTTCAATTACAGCAGCTTTACTTTTGGACCCCCAAAATATCATTTAATAAAATCATAAAATTACATGCTAATTTATTTCCAGTAATGTGCGCTAATAGTGTACTACCTCTGTGTCCGTGGTCCAACGCCGTGGACCTATACTGTATGTGAAAAGCACTCAGACACTCTTACCATAGGTGATAACCCCCTCTGTGAAAAGCACTCTTATTGGAAGTACCCATTATCTGCAAAGTCTATCCTCACGCTGACACTAAGTCATTAGCTTAAGCTGTCCTCTGTGTAAAATCTGTTAATTTCTTTAGCTTTGGTGCATGGTAGACTGAAATATTTTTTGTCATTGATTGCTGCAAATTAATTATAGGTAAATTAGGTGGGAATATATGATTAATACTATTAATAATTAATGTACAATATATGTGATAGAATTTTTTCATGAATGGCTCTGTTAGCAGATAAATAATGGCACAGTTCTTTTAATTTGGACCACGTTTGACACGAAAGTCAAATGATAAATGTTCTCTCTCCTTCATGCTTATTGAGCCTTGGCTGATTTAGGCCTGAAGTGCATCTATTGTGCTGTGACGTGTCCCAAGATCAGCATCACAAAAGGGCTTTGTGAGAGATGACACATGTCACATGTCCATGAAGAAATGCTGGCTACCTGGATTTCTAACCCCTTTGCCTACAGAAAAAAATAAAAATGTAGTCCTCTGGCAAAGTGCCGACCAAATATATCCCCCCTTCTCTTTATATGCTGGACATTTTTTTTTTTTGTTGCCTGCTTGATATTTTAAGAGGATCATTACATATTGTTTGTTGCACCCATATCTATCATCACTCATGTCTCTCTTTTCTCCCACTTTCCCCAGTCATTTTCTATTTCTCTATCCATCACACACAGAAACAGACACACCTCCCTCTCCCTCCAGTTACAGTCGCGGTATGTCAAAGTGTGCGTGTCCCACACAGCGGGGGGTTCGGCGAGTGACTGACAAGACCTGCTCTGCTCTTCTCTGACACCTGTCAGAGCCTCATCTGTCGTCTGTGTGCAGAGATGGAAATGAGCAGGAATGACACAACATGCCAGAGGTGACGGTGACGGCTTACCTCTTTCCATCAGCTTCTAAATCAGTTGCGTAGCTCGCAGCGTGTGCTGGCTGGCTAACAATAATTATCTACTCCGAGCTTTCAGAACCTCATTTATAATGCAGTGATGTCACAGCGCTTAGACTGAGAGATGCAATGCTGTGGACATGCTGCAGCATCATGTAAGGATGCATGTCTGTCTGCACATAATCCTAAACTACATATGGAATTATTTAAGCCAGACACACAAGATCACGGAGGCTTAAAGCAAAAATATATAGAGTGAATCAGAAACCCTTTTTATTTCAATTGGAGGATTTGTCACTGCATTCAGATTCTTATCTACCTGAGCAGGTTTGCATTTATTATTTGTATCTACGCCTAAGGCTACACAGAATTTACATTGACGGTGCATCGATCCCGCTGCAGCTGAAGTTTAATGTAACTCTGTTGATTTGCTGTAATCTCTGAGCGACTGAGTCTCCACAGTTTAGTTGTACTGATTTCCACAAGACTAATCCCCAACATGTGTCCGTCCATAGCGCCGGAAAAGTCTGTGATTGGTCTGATTGATAAATGAAGCCCTTCTTATGCTTTTGGGCGTCCATTCCAGCGGGGCCTCTGTGGGTCTGGACTATGTCCAGGAAACCCGGGACAGCCACTTATTAAGTAGTTAGACCGTCAAGACGAGGCTGCAGACAGGGATTGCTGGTGGTCACCTGGGTTTGGATTTAGCTTTGGTATCCCTCAGCTATCAGTCAGGTCTAGAGGACTGATTGTGGTCTCGTGTTGTGAATGGGACACAAGCCTCTCTTTTGTGCTGAGGTGAAGGTTTCTGTGTTTGTTCAGCCTAAAAGGCTGTCTTTATTAGCGCTATATCCTGTTCATTTGCATTATAATGCCCCAACATTATCCACAGAGGCTTGCAGTTGAGCAGTGCCTTAAAATTCAAGTATTTTCTTTAATTAACTGTAAAGGTGTTATTATTTTGTGTTTTTGATACAAAAAGAAAGAGAAAGCAAGCTGGAGTAGCCGTTATAATCCAGGTGAAGTTTTGACTTTTTCTTTATTTGTTCTTCAGTTAATTTTTACATCAAGATTTACAGCATTTTTTTTTCAATCACAGGTTTCAGAGAAGAAAGGATAAAAGAAATGAAAGCAGAACACAATACACTTCGCATGTATTTTATTCTATTTAGCTTGATGCATAGTCATATATCCCAAAGTACCTGTGCACGATGATACAAAAACACAGCAGTTTTTCAAATTGCAGTAAGAGTAACAGTAAAAAGCGCGTTTAGCACTGAAGTCCAGGCAGGCGTAAAACCAAAAATGCTTTCTGGAGAAAATGGCCATGAGCAATGCTTAAGCAGCTCGGTGCTGCGGGATCGGAGCAGAGCACCCTGGGTAGAGCCCAGATGAAACACTAGGAGGTGAAAGGGAAAGTGGTGATTTGTCATTAAGACTTTTCAAAGAAAGGCCGATGCCAAGGGTCCAATTTATGCTTGTTATAATTTCACCCGAACGCTCCCTCATGCCCCCTAAACACATTCTTCTTCCAGTTTTCCAAAAAAACACCACACAAGCTGCAACTGGAAGTGTTTGATTTAATGCAGAAATGTTTTTATAATGTTGCATAAAGAAAAAAAAAGTTTCCCTCTCGTATTGTTAATTAATCAAAGTAACAGCACTTACTTTTAACAGTAACCGTTATGCCCCGTTTAACGTGATGAACTGAAGCTGTGCATCCTTTTAGCACTTTGTCATGCTGTATACTTGGCGGCTCCCTCGCTCCTGAATGTAATCTATTTTGGCTTCGAATCTGAGCTGTTTTCTGGACTCATTAATACAGAGAGAAGGTGAGGAAACGCCCTTTTTTCGCTGTGACTGCCAGGTACAGTTTCTCTTGGCCTGAGCAGGATTTGTAAAACATGCCCTCATAAAACCAAAATCAAATGCTCCAGTTCTTGAACGGGATGTTGGAAAATTATTTACAGGCAAATAAAGTTGCGTGCGACCGCGTAAAATGCCGCCCAGTTCTGTTGTATGGTTCTGTTTAGCACAAATCATTTTCGCTGAAAAATTTGGACATGTCGACTGTGATTTGCTGCAGACTCTTGTTAATCCCTTGCACAGTCTCGAAAGTGAATCATCTGGATTTTCTGCAGGTTTTTGCTTTCTGCATTCTGCTTGTTGGTGTGTGTGTGTGTGCAGTGCGTGGTACAGTTTCTCATTCGTGTGTGTGTGCTGGTGGGAGAATTCAGAGGAGCCTCGCTGCATACCTTCCTGCCCACACACACAGATGTGCATCATCACTGGTTGATTGTTGGTGACCTTGGCTGATTGAACTGGTAAAGGGCAGCCAGTTGTGCAGCTGGGGACGAGTGTCTGGCAGCCCAGGGTAGTGGGGCGGTAAGGGGTAAGCCGTGGTAGCGTGACTGTGAGCGACTGCCGAGCAGCCACATCGTGACCCCGCTAGACGCACTCCCAAGTCTGCACACTGTGTTGCACTTGTTCCCCTGACATAGACGGGTAGAGACAAAAGAGCAAGGAACTTCCCCAGACCTTCATTTGGGGTGTTTGGACAACTCCAAGGCCCCCTCCGTGCCCCCGGGGGCCTCTCAGCTGGCCTGGGGAGAGCGAGCAAAGAAGACATGAGGCAAGACTGTGAAGGCTGAGCAGTTAATAGGGTGTGTGTCTGCAAGTGTGCTAGCATGCACGTGTATGTGTGTGTGTGGTGATGGGGAATCCATGACATCATTGTTAGAGTGGATTTATGAAAGCCATTTGTCACATGTTCAGCTGCAGTAAATCTGATTTCCCATTATGCCAAAAAAATTTAACAGTATCTTAAAAAGCTGCAGTGTCTCCCTCTTTGGCATATCAGTAGATGGCATAAATTGGAACACAAACCCCATTTCTGTTTTATTAGTTTAGGGAAACCCTTTTTTTTATCAAGTGTGTCTATGACTTTTATGGACATATAAAGTCTGTTGTACTCTATCATTATCGCTGAAGTATACAGGAAGCATACATAAAAACAAATATTTGCTTAGTTTATGTGTGTATAGCTAGTGTTTTATTGAACTGTGACGCATGATTTCTCCACTGCATGTTTATTTGTTGGCTATAACGGGGCACCTCAGTGAGCTGAGGGAAAGTATTAGAAATGGCCAATGCACATTTCCAGCAAAATAGTGACTTGAACAGACTGCTGCACCCTTACTCAGCAGCCTATAAGTTCAATTATCCTCATGCAGAGAGACTGAAAGAAAACAATTGCAAAGCTTTTGGTAAAGATGCAGTTGTGAGTTGAGACATCAAGGCTTAACAAGGCAGTTGAAAGGGCGAGTCTAAAAGTAATCAAAAGAGGTTTTTATCGAGGGGTGGAGAAAGGTTTGGTTTTAGTTTGAACGCAAGTTGGCCTCGGATGACAAATTGTCCGGCATTGGGACAGGACGGTTCAGCCAGCTGGTTGGCCCCATCGGCGAGTTGATTGATGGTGTTGATGTTCTAAATCGGCCGCCAACACGCTGAGTACAGGACTCGTAATAGCGCAGCTTTAGATTGGCCCCGGAGATAGCAGGAAGTGGATGGGGGAATACGCGGGCGAGGGAGGGGGGCTGCAGGGGGAAAAGGACACGTTCCCATGCATGTATATGGTATATGAGCATTTCAAACTAAATCCTGCAGTTCTTCTGTGGTAAAGTTAAGACAGGAAAACACAGTAAATATGAAGAGTGTATGTTTGAAGACGTCTCGTTCATCGAGCAGTATAATGAGCGTATCGGTGGAGTACAAATGGCGCGTTGTGTATCATATCACCCTCACCCAGGCATCTGGCTTAGTCATATCTCAAGAACATACATGCAGGGTCATCATCTCTTGAAGGAAGAAAAAGCCTGGGGTGAAGGTGCGATCATTACCGTCGAGCAGAGGTCAGAGCCAGCAGTCATGTCCGCAGTCGTCTGACCGACGTGCTTATGAGACGAGGCTTGGGGAGGGTGGAAAAAAAGCACAACTTCCCGCTAATTGTAACAGCAGCCCCTTTATCATACTTTCAGCTCAATGAAAAAACACACGGCACCTTTGATCAAAAGCAAGGCAGTCTGGGATTGTGTTCTCAGATCTCAACGCATGCAAAGGGCAAACACAGGCCACCGTCACTGCAGAAGAGAAGGAGATTTTCTGAAAAACTTCAAACTGTTTTGAAGTCATTAGAAAGTAAGATTGTAGTTCATTACTCAGAAAGTTGATGGGACCCGCCTTTTGATGATTTAATCCAAAGTCAGCACACTGTTTGTAATGACATCAGTGACTTTCTCTAAATTTTTCTAAAGGAAAAAAAAACCAACTACCATATATCTAAATGCTCCTGAAATGAAATTCAGTGTTATTTTATTATTACAGTTTCTTTTATGAAACTATCAAATCAATTAAAACTCAAACACAGCCATGTGCACGCAGGTGTTTTATAGTAGTCCCCCCCTCCCAAAAAAAATCCCCTCATGCTGTTAAAGTGCACGTTTTAAATGCTTTTTACTCTGTGAAGAGATGATAAAGAGTTTAGAATGATGTAACTTTGAGTTGACCTGTTCAGTGAAACACCTCTTCTCTTCCATTATGTGAACATTTTCAGTCTAGAATAATAAGCATATAAAAACATACCTGTCCATATCAGCAGTAACTCTACAAGCTGCTGCTGTGTACGATGTGCAGTGTTATTCGGGTTAGCTCTTAGCAGCAGTGAAATAAAATCAGACTGATTTGGAGCGATATTAAATAGCAGAATATTGAATTATGTCTTATTTGGCTTCACACTAAATGGCATGGAGGTGAGTGATGCCACCAATCTTTTATTCTGGAAGCTTGAAATGTTGACATCTTTTATTTTATGTGCCGTGAAAGACAACATCTTTTCCGTCAATCAAATCCAACATGTTGTATATTGTCAGCTGCTACCAGAAGGTGTAAGGACATATCTAATTCGAACTATTAACTTAGAGAGTAGGCAGTCCATTTCGAAACGGCCAGTAAGGCATCCTCAAGTTTTGCTGGCAAGTCTGTTTATTAGTTCTCATAAAAGGCTAGAGAACATAGAGTAGCTCTAGCTGGCCGGCTGGAGGAAGATAACGGGCATCGGTCCAGGGAGTCGTCTGTGTGAGCTGTTGTTTGGCCGATATCATTCTGGCCTTGGGCTTCTTCTAGTGGCGTCCATGAACCAAACTCATTGTTTTCAGCCTTCCATGCACAGACACAGGCCTACACACACACAGTCAGACCTAATGCCCAGTCACGTGCGCTTGCTCATACAGTGAGACGCCTGAAAACACTGTCAAGTCTCAGTTAGTGAGATATATTTCTTCACCATTTGTATGCGATGAATGAATCAGGCATTTTACACACTTAGCTTTCGCTGCTACAAGTGGAATAACTTCTCAAGCTGCAGACACAAGATACTTTATCCACCACCTAAAACAGTACAGACAGCTTTTGTAGGAAATAGAGCTGCAAATCGTCCCCTTAATCTGACTGATATTTTTTAATCTGCATGTGGAATGTGGAGCTCATTGACTGTATATGAAAGAAACATAGCCAGCATGTTGTTGCCCACCATTTTCTGACGTATTGACACAATCAATCCATCCTTTCTGAGTTAAGCAGGCTATCCCAGACTTCCTCCCGTCCAGCCACACTTCAGTTCTCCTGTGGGATCCCGAGGTGTTTCCAGGCCACATGAGATATATAATTCCTCCAACAACGTTTGGTTTAACCTCAGGGTCTCATCCCAGTTCAGCGTGTCTGGAAAACCTCCAAAGGGAGATGCCCAGGAGGCAACCTAACCTAACCTCAATTGTTTCCTTTTGACACGCAGGAGCAGAAGCTCTATTCTGAGATCCCTCCCCATCTCCGAGCTCCTCGCTCTGTCTCTACAGCTGAGCCCAGGCACCCTTTACAGGAAACTTGTTTCAGCCACGCTTTCAGTCATTACCCAGATTTCATCACCATAGATGAGGGTTAGATTTACATGGACTGGTAAATTGAAAGCTCTCTTCATCATAACAATCTTGTACAACTCTCACATTAGTGCTAATGTCACACAATTCACCGATAAAACTCTTGCTCCACTTTTCTATCACGTCCACCTCGTGATTAAGAGCCCAAGATACTTGATCCCTTGCCTGAAAAAACCTCTCTCCCCCAACCCAGAAGGAGCATTGCACTGTTTTCTGGCAGAGAACCATTGCCTCAGACTTGGAAGTACTGACTCTCATCCCACCCTTTGCACACTCAGTTGCGTGCTGAAGGTCACGCTCTAATGAAGCCAAGAGAACCACATCATCCGCAAACAGCAGGGATGCTACTCCGAGGTTCCCAAATCAGCGGACACCCTCCTCCTCACCCCGGCTACGCCTCTAGATTCTGCCCATGAAAATCCAAAACAGAATTGGAGACAAGAGTCCGACACCCAATAAAAACACGCTAACCGAGCAGGGCGATGAGTTGGATCATCAGCTAGCACAAGCCAAATAATTTTTTCAGATAATTCAATTAAAATGTTCCAAAAGCTACGAATAGCACAAACATGTTGAAGAGGTTTAGCTCAGTGACTTTAGTTAGCAGAGGTGAGGTGTAGCAGACTGCTTTCGGCTACGCATGTTCGCCTCAGTCGGTCAAAGCAGTTTTGCTCCAAGCTTTCAGCATAAAAGAAAAATCACACCCCACACCGAAGTGTGTGTCGCTGTCAAGAATTGGATCGCTTTTTGTACCGAGAATTAAACAGTTTAAGTTGAGCTCTGACACTTGGCATTTTAATGTGGAAGTCTGTGGGGATTGACTCACTTTTGGAGCTAGCCTCAAGTGGCCACTAGAGGAACTGCAGCTTTCAGCTGTCCCACATTTTTCATGCCCGGTGGTTGATAAAGGCTCTGCGAAGATGAGTCATTAGGTCTGAGTCCGAGATGTTGTGTGGGCAAACCAAACACATGCATAGTTTACACTTTATTTTCAGGTTTCTTTTCACCTACCCAGCGTATGATCCACTCTCAGGACATGTGTGCAAAGGTGTAATTTTCACCCTTTCCTCCTGAATCAGGACACCTCCTACCCTGCACACACACACATACCGTTCACCCTGAATGTTCGGATAATTTTGGTCACTTTTCACTCTTGGAAGACGAGTGCAGTGCAAACGATAGAGCCAGAGCAGGCCTTGCAGCTGTGTTCGTGACACCTCATCCACCCCTTAAGAGGTACACACTATAGGCCCACATACACACCCGCACTTGTTCGCACATACCACCTACTGATACAGCGGCAGGAAAAAAAAAGAACACTGTGGTTACCTCACTATTATGTTCTCTGACTCTGTGTGTGTGTGTGTGTTCATGTATGTGTGTGCTTGATTGTCTCTTCCTCCTTTATCTCTTTCTCCCCATGTCTCTCTCTCTCGCTCCCTGCCTCCTCCCTCTCTTGTCCTCCTCCTCTCAGATCCTTCTTCCTCACCATGGTTTCACAGACCTCCACTTACTCCATTGTGCTGAGAAACAAAAAATAAAAGAAACACAATCGCCTTGTCCTCTTTCTCATCTTAATAAGCAGCTCCAAGTTTGATAATTACACGTTCAGCACGCCGCATGAGTTTCTATGCACTGTTCACATCAGGGAGAAAGCCATTGACTCCGCTGTTGAGGGTAGCAACTATTAGGAATGACTGACAACTGTCCCCCTCCCCCTTTGGTCTGGAAGGCTGTAAAAGTGAGAACAGTGCCGATCAATTCTGTCTCCTTGTTAGAGAGTGTGTCTCTGAACGCCACCATGTAACCATCAGAGCAGCTCGTGGACCACATACGTTGCAGGGCCCGTAATCCATTCCATAACCTATCGCCATGTGCTGCCGATTAATGGGGTTTCTGCGGAGCAAGCGCCAAGGAGACGGCCAGACTGAGGGTTTTCTTCTGTGGCGGAAGCCAATCTGTTTAGGATTAAGGGAATAACTGGTGTGGCTGACACCGAGGCATCCAACATGCAGGGCTAAGGAGAAGAGGAGAGAGGAAGGAGTGCAGTGAATGTGTTGACAGGGAGCTGATTGTGTTTTGGCAGGGGTCTGCTTATTGGTGATGGTTTGAATCTATAACTGTTGATTATCTGGGGAATCTAAAGTCTGAAAGCCATTTGCAGTTGTTCAATCCATTCTCTTGCGCCATAGTTATAAAGCATCTTCACTTGTGTATCAAATCTTTGTTGATTATTGTAACTTCCATTTAAAAACCAAAAAAAGCACTTTAGCTGAGATCATCAAAATAAAGGAACACAGTGTTCTCCTTTCTGTTTCCAGGCTATTTGCAGCACAGACATACCTTATCTGAGTTCTCCACACAGAGAAGCCTTCTTTTTTGAACCGGTGGTCCACTTACCCGTTATGATGGTAATCTTGATGATTAAAGACCCGTGGAACAAAATGGGCTACCTGTTGCCATGATGTCATGTCTAGTCGAGGCTGTGATTAAGATTTCAGGCCATTAGAGAACTTTACTGGATGCTGTTTGTGGAAAAATATCAATTAGCTGTTGGCTTCAAAAAAGCAGCTCATGTTTGGGATCTGAAGTTTTGAATCTGGCAAATAAATTAAGCAGCGTGTGTAGGTGCTAAGGTTTGCTTTTCACAATTGGAAATGCCTTAAAACCACAATTGCATCAAGATTCGAGAAACAAATTACAAGTGTTGCATTAAAAGGATTAGCTCTTCCGCTCTTGGCTCTTAGATTCATGGGTTTGGATTTCGCAGCACAGCGCCGTACTAATCAAACATAGTTACAATGAGTTGTGGTACATTTCACGTCTACGTTCAAGCATTTACCAGTGAGCATTTATGTCACTGCTACCAGATTTATTGCAAACAGTAGTTACATAAAAGTATCACAGTTCATAAAGCTGAAGGAAAGTTAGCAGCAGACACTCTTACACAGCTACTGTACACACTGGTGAGTTCTGTGTACCGTATTTCCCGGACTACAAAGCGCACCTGAATATTAGCCGCACAAGCTAAAATCAGGGGAAAATCCTGTTTTGTACATACATTAGCCGCACCTGACTAAAAGCCGCAGGTGTTTCAATGTTGACTTATCATATGTAAGAGAATATGCACAAAGGGAATTGTCAGGAAAGAGATGGCTGTTTGGAGACACACCCCTTTTATTAATATTTTGAAAAACAAGTTATGGGTACATATTTGCACATGTAGTACATAGCAGTAACCTACAGCACACCAGAAAAATAGATTCGGACTACCTTTTAGGCTCAGGTGCAGTGACACGGCTGTAACAAGAAGAAAAGTCAGTCATTCACCATCTTTCTCTTCTTCCTGCGCTCTAAAACCACCAAAGTCCTCTTCTCCAATGTCGGATACAAACAGGCTGAGGATGGCTTCGTCATCCACTCTCCGCTTCTCTCCTTCGTTGTCACTTTCAAAACCAAAGAAATCCTCGTTGTCAGTGTCAGAGTCGAACACCCTCAGAAGGGCCGTGGCGGTGTCCTCCTCTCCATCATGCAGCAGTCCAGCCCTTCAAAATCCGTTGGTGATCGTGGATGTTTTCGCACTTTTCCACGCTGTCAGAATCCACCGGTGGAGTTGGGCATAACTTGCTTTTCGCAAGTTTATCGCCGCTCGTCATCCATGCCTCCCGCTGAATGCGTAGCGCTACTTTGAAGTTTGTTTTTCGCGCTACTTCGTACGGCACTACGTTGCCTGGCGGACGGACATGTGACTAACATACCACTCTTGAACCCCGATCCTTCCGCCAGGCAACGTAGTGCCGTACAACAGCGGAACAAACAAAACAAATCGTCTTACGATATCACAAAAATCATGGACAATCCATAGAAAAGCCGCACCTGACTAAAAGCCGCAGGGTTCAAAGCTTGTGCAAAAAGTAGCGGCTTATAGCCCGACAATTACGGTAATTTATTCTGAGGTACGTTCAGCGCTACAGAACAACCCACTGTTTTCAGCTTTGTAAATAGATAGAGACTAGCTGGTAGTCTATATAGACTATTATGAACAAAAGTATTGAGCAACTTACATGAAATCAATGCCACGAAGCACCCGGTGCACAGCTTTTGTGCTGATGTTAATGCCAGAGGAGGTTTGGAGTTATTGAATCAACAGAAAGTTAGCAGGTTTTATGCACGTTCATGTGCTTAGTGCTATAAATAAAATTTGATTGAATTGACTAGTCACCGTAACAGTTAGTGACCCTGCTCTGTAATGTTACGCTGGTCTACTACTGGGTGGTTGATTGAGGTGGGACTCACCAGACACTCCACGATGTGAAATTATTGCAATTTTTAACAAGTATGTTCTATAGGAATATAACCAGAATGCAACCAGCTCGTAGCCAATTTAGATGGGTCCCCTTGAGTTGTGCTTACAGATTTATTATTTTTTCAATTTGTTTTTATAGATGCAAGGAAGGTCCTATCCTATTTTAACTCATGTGACTGAGACTTCAGCTTATTCTGAATTAGAAGCTAGCTTTGGCAAAACGAGTGTGTTGGATGGTTTTCGATTTAAGCTGATTTGCTGCAAGTTTGCTAACGTTATTTAAGGATTGTGATGGATTAATTGAGCCCTCTTGTTTGTAGTATTCCCAGAGCATTTTAACTTAATAAAATATCAATATTTGGTGTCCCTGTATTGATATATCACCACACAAAAAAATCACGATACTATAATGTATTGCTTTTTTTTTACCCTACTCCTAGTGACTCAGTTGTTGTGGCTCCTAAATGTTTCCACATTGGGATAATACCACTTACACTTGATTGTGGACAATTTCACGAATTGAGTTGTTGCAAACATAGCATTATATTACAGCACCACACTCACATTCATTGAGCTCTTTGGAAACAACCCTTTCTTTAACAAATGTTTGTAAAGGCAGACTGCATGGCTAGGTGCTTGATTTTGCACACCTGTGGCAATGGGACTGAAAACAGCTGAATTCAAACATTAAGTGCTGTGACTCAGTACTTTTGTTCTTATAGTGTAGCAGAGCTTAGCCATTGAAGAGCCAGATACTTCTCTTAGTCATCGAGCAAGACCAAAAGCAGAGCTAAGAGGAGAGTAAGTATTGGATCTAACTTCAGCAAAAACATGAGTCGGTGTCTGGAGGATGTGTAATTAAGGTCTGCTAACACACTTGCAGCAACAACATTTTAATTAGTTTTTCTGCTTTTTGTATTTTTTGTTGGATAAATAGAAAATGTATAAGCACAAGGTCAAAGTGCTTTAGGTTTATGTGTTGGCTGGATTCTTCAGGTAAAAGGTCTTCCAGGTGTGCAGAAACACGTATCCGTCTTTATGCGCGGGCTCCACGCTGCAGAAGCCTGTGCTGTAGCATATGGCTTGTTTCCTCACTTTGCTGCACAGCTGTTTGTGTTTTTAGACTCTGATCAATCCTCCACAGTTTACCTCTCTTCACCTCCACCTCTGCAAACTCCAGTGACACTAACACTTTTACCCCAGGTGACTTAGCTTTTCCTGGTCTCCTCTTTCTTTCTTTCATTCATCATCATATGCATTCCTCCCACACACACACACACACACACGCACACACTATCTCTTTCTCCCACCTTTCATCCTCCACCTCCTCACAGGTGGCTCTGCCCTGACCTCACTCACATAGAAGCAGGCTCTTCTCATTGCCCCGGGCCTCGGCCTCTGAAGCGCTCCTCTGGGAGATTCCACCGCAGGCCCAGCTACACTCTTAATGCAAATGTGCAGCCACACTTGAACTGAAAATCTGAACGACTGCAGCCCTCAGAACGTTTTCCCCTGTAAACGCACAGCACGGTATGCAAGGCTTTGATACTTAAGCGTGCGACTTAGACACACAACCTTCTCCTCCTTCATCCTCCATCCTCCGCCATGGTAGTGTTATTTTTGGCTCCAGCTGGGACATATGTCACTGGGGAGTGCGTGTAGAGCCTGGTTAATTGGGGCTACCTCAAAGCAGGCATAAAAACGGAGGCGATATTTATTAGGCAGCGTTTTAGCTGCGTGTCACGGGTGCGTGTCGGCGCTGTAAAACACAGTTTGAATGAGTCAGTCAGAAAATTTTCTGTAACCGACCATCCCATCCCTGCTGCTCGTGAAAAGATTGGCATTTTGGATTTCTTTGCTCCACTTCATAAATACATCCCGGTGCTGCACTCTATTAAGCGTACTCTCTCATGGAAGATGTATCCCTCTCGCAGTAGTATTTATTTGTTGTAATCAAGTGCACAGAGCAATGTTTGTCCCGTTCTTGCTATACACCGGTCTTCTTATAACTGAACTACAACATTTTTATGCACCAGAAGCGACTGCTAATGTGAGATCATTTACGACGGCCATTTTAAGGTGGTTATGTCGAAGCAGATTTGTTTAATTTTGCACTGAAAGCTAATAAATCCCAGAGCTGGAATGAGTTAGTGTTACAGTCACTTGTGTTCATGTATTCTGGACATGCAGTGAAATTATATATTCCCCTACACTCATTTATTTCATCTGAGGGGTAGAGTGTGTGGCTGGCCATGGTATGGATAGATTTCCTGTTTATAATCAAGGTTGCATTAAATAAAAAAGAAAAAATCATTACTCATTGTTATTACCTACCACTATAGAAGAGAATTTCTAAATAGGGTGGCACTTCATATTTGGATGTTTGTGGTATTTAGAAAAAAAAAATACTTTATGTAAACTAGTCAATTAACTATTCAGCTGAACAATATGTGGTACTCATCCTACCCTTTCATAAAATATCTTATTATTATGTTGTGTCTCTATGTCTGTGCTATGTCGCTATGCTGAGGCATCTCTACCTAGCTGAAAAGCCCTCCCACAGTGGGGTGGGATCATTCCCACTGATAATCCACAGGCAAGATTGAATATAAAAGCTGATGTTTTGAAGTTTATAGTATTCCATTATTTTGTTTTTTGGTGAGCAAAAAGTGATTATATTTGCATGAGAAGCTGATGGGCTGAGTTATCATGCAACATGCATCTACAGACACCTACGTAGTAACTGAAAAGGCCGCTCTGTTGGGTTGAGATCAGGTGACTGACTCAAAGAATATCCCATTTTTTTTGCCTTGGGAAAGTCTTGGGCTGCTTTTGCAGTATGCTGTGATCATTATCCACATGCATCATGAAGCACTGTCAGATCAGTTTTGCAGCATTAGGTTGAAGTTGAGTAGAGATTATAGCCTTGTCCTGTTCACAGTTAATCCCGCTTCTATCAGCAGTCCCATCATCAATAAACACAAGTGACCCAGTTCTACTGGCAGCCATACGTGCCCATGTCATAACATCGTCTTCACCATGTTTGACAGATGATGTGATGTGCTTCAATCACGATCTGTTCTGAGGTCTCCTCCAACATTTATATTCACTTCATTCTGGTACAGTTAGTCATTTTATGGCAAAGTCTAATCTGTACTTTCCTGTTCTTGAGAGTAACCAGCGGTTTGCACCTTGTTCTAAACCCCATCTGTTGATTGTAGACAGTGTTGGGAAGGTTACTTTTAAAATGTATTCCACTACAGATTACAGAATACATGCCCCAAAATGTATTTTGTAAAGTATTTTGTCACGTTACTCAATGAGAGTAACGTATTCTGAATACTTTGGATTACTTAATATATTATCAAGCTTTTTACAACTACATGAATGTACTATTGCTGTGTGATTTGTTACTATTACTGAAGGCTACTGGCCATACAAATATCAAATAGATTTTTAAATCTTAATATAAAATGAATAACAGTAGGGTGGACATTAGGTAAGGCTGCACTTTTTGCAGCAATCGCGTATAGAAAACTGTTTCACGCGTATATAAAACAGGTCCGCGGCTCCGAACTGTAGTAAAGGGACCTCTGGCTAATACGTCGGGTTCAGTGCTCGTAGCCGAAAACTAGCTTTACTTTGTTGTCTGGGTCAACTTTTCTAGCGAGAGACAGAGAGAGGCGTTGAAAGGCTGCTCCAACCAAACTTATTGTTTCGGAGGAAAACACGAACACAGTGTACAGTCGAGTCTTAATAGTCAAGAGTTAATAACTTACTCGCAACTGGGCTACACTGCCCATGAGGCTACATTCTTTAGGGCTATGCCTGTAACACTCTGCCTATTGCCTTCATAATAAATAATACACCTACCCCTTCAAGAGTGTTCATTACTTTACTACTGGTTGTGAAGTTGTTTTCTTAACCATGGAAATAATTCTGTAGTCGTCTTCTATGGACTTTCAGTCCTTTTGGTGTTGCTCAGCCCATTGGACCTCATATTTAGACTTCCAGTGAACATCTACCAAATGCAAGTTCAGTGCTTAGAATTAACTTCAACTCTCCAGTCAACTGTCTAATTATTTTTGAGGCTCTAAATATTGGGGATGTATATAGAAATAGCTGTAATTTATAAACAGTTATTTTTCTTAAACCACCTGAATTAAAGCTGAAAGTCTGCACTTCAGTTACATCTGGACTGTTTGATTTAAAACTACAGTGGTGGTGTACAGACGGAAAAATTACAAAAATTGTGTACATATGAACTCAAGTTTTTACACTATCAGGTAAACCCCCTTATTCCAGCTGTACAACTATCATTTAGACTAGCATTGATCAGTCTCAAACAAAAGCAAGATTAAAACACACAGAGACAAACTGAGCTCTTGAATGTCAGGAGAGGCTAATAGCTGAAATTAAGTTTTAGTTTATTTATGTGGAACATTTTCCAGTGACAACATTTGGAATGTTTGCCATTTGTGACACAAAACAGCTCCGCTGCGTGCAGAATAAAAAGCTATTGTGCTAACTAAAGCTAGTGGGATTTGTGCTTCCCACTTTGAATTACACCTTTTCTCTAACCCCAACTATGTCCTCTCTGCTAATCCTCTCTTATCACATCTCATTAACTCATAGAAAGGACTTTTATAAATGGAACGGCTTCTTTAAATATCTCTCTATAGTTTCTTAACTTAATGGCAATGTTGGTTTTCTCCATTGACTCAGAAACTGGGAATCAAGCCAGCTGTCCCACAGTAACTCAGCAGATATCCTTGAGTCATCCTGTCCCACAATCCTGCCCTTCAGTTATAAAATGCTTCAAATCTCTACAACACAAAACCAAATATTTCCTATTTAACAAAAAACAACATTCCTCTTTTTCACTCGCAATTCAGTGACCTTTTACTTGATATAAAACACAATTCCTCCTTAAGTGGAATTTCAGGTAACCAAAACAAACATATGTCACTTTTTTCTCCAAATCCTTCAAAGTCACATTGAAGTAGCTCGCATGCACAAACTCATTGTCACCTTTTTTTCTTCCGTCATGAGCACAAAGGCTATTGTTTTAGGCTGTGTATGAAGTATTTTGCCCACTTCACACCTGTCATTCTCATCTATCTCAGGAGCGTGAAGGGAGGGTTGTATTCTCCTGTGAAATACGCAGATTTCCCCAGTGAATGAACAAATGTGTGATTGTCCAGTTTACACAAAAGACACTCTACTTTGTCATTGTTCCCGCAAAGGCAGGTTCAGGGACAGCTAACTCTTGTGTTCTTCTACAGTGTCTGAGGGTAGTCTGTCTTGAAGTTGTTGTACTAAATGCAATAATATCATAGCTGCTTCTGTTTCCCCCACTTCCACACAGCTTCTCTCTGAAAGCTCCAATAACTTTGTAATGTGAGCCTGGTGAGTCAAGAGTTCTGGTTTCGTGATTGCTGGCCCGGAGGAGGTTGTGGTTAGGAGTGATAGGGCAAAAAAGAGGCCATGTGGAGGGTCCATGAAGATGATTACACTTTAAGAGCTTTTTAATGCTCATTAACACACGCAGCTCTCCTCATTCCTTGATTTATATACTGAACGTGCTAGCTAACATGCAATACCTCGGGTAGAACATGTATCGAAGAGTCTACATCACTCCGACACCCCTGAGTGGGTTTTTTGTGCCTCAGAGTAAAACCTAATGTAGACATTGTCCAAAGCACACTCAAGCCTCCATAAATAGAATTTATATGCTGCTAGTTATATTTCTAATACCACTTATGTGCTACCTATGTATGTTTCTTTTGTGACATTACAATCAAGTTTGCCACACCTTTTAAAAAATGTGCCAATGCACGATTTGTTCTGCAAAGTTTTCCTTCAAGCTGCTGAGAGCTGTATGTCTCATGCAGTGATTGTTAGTGCATGTACTATTGTAATTGACGTAGAAATAGGTATTTTCCACCTTGCGTGCATGCATAAATGTGACTACGGTGAGAACAGCATGATCACCTACTGGAATTAAACATAGCTCTATTACACTACTTAAAATTATTACTCTGTCTCTCAGTTTTACGAGCCACCATCAGCGTCTCTCCGCAGTTTTCTCTTTTCCACTTTTACTCCATACCTCCTATAGTTTTGGCAATTTAGCATAAATAATTTCGTGATGGCCACATGCTTCACTGCGGAAACATTAGAAAGATGCGAGGAAAGCTCTGTGTGCTGGAAACTTAATCTAACAAGGAGTTGTTGAAATGGAAGACATAATTTCTGGTAGAAAATATAGTCCATTGTACAGTTCTCTGTGCTAAAACCTCAAAGTTTTTTGGTTTTTTTTTAACATTTTACAGCAACAGCCATCTTGATTTTTCTGCTGGCATGACTTGGCGTCATCAAATTGGTTTTAGGGGGACTAAATGAGGTATAGTACAGCTGGCAGGCCCAAAAAAAACAAAGACTAAGCTCTTTACCAAACCATGGCACTGACCAAGCCACTAATCACAGGCTGCTAGACCAAGCCTTGATAGCTTGTGTATTTATGAATGTACAAAATCACCAGGAGACTAAGTGAAAATAGTCAGTTAACATAAACTTGCAATGCTTCTGCTTCTTTTTTACTTTTAAACACTGCTTTTAAACTTAACACGACTTTTAAAAGGAACTTGTTACTCACCTGTGGTCACAAGCTGAGAGTAGTCACCAAAAGAACAAGACAAGAGATACAAATGATGATTAGCTTTCTCTGAAGGTTGGCTGGGACTAGGATGCCTCCTGAATGCCTCGTAGGTGAGGTGTTTCGAGCATGTCCCACTGGGAAGACGTCCCATAGCAAACCCGAGGCACGCTGAAGGGACTGTGTCTCTTGACTGGCTTCATAGAAGCTGTAGATGGATGCTACATTACAAGATTACTGCCACTAAAACAGTTACAGTTTTATGTCCTGTGGAAAGTAAAATGAAGACCTGTAATGTTCAGACAGAGTTTATCCTGTTGAACTTTATGTTCATATTGGCGGCATCCCCTCCATCATCTATATAGCAACAAGCTCATTAAGAGAGAAATATTTGGCTGCCTAGCTTGGGTAAGCTAACGATACTGTTACAAACTTAGCAAACAGCCACACCGTAATCTGCAAATGTTTCCATGTGTGCTGTCAAATTCAAACTACAATCACACAATACTTCTCAGATGCTTTGATTCACTCACGCAAGATTCTTCTTTTTTTGTTAGTCGTTTCTAAATTAGCACATACAGTAGTTCCCCCAACTCCACTATTCGTCTTACATTTTACTTACAGTTTAATTGGTATAAGTGTCAGCTTGTAGTAGGGTTATTTTTCACTTTGGATTCCAGTCGTGACTACAGTTGAGGATGTTTTGAGTTCAGGTCTGTAAAAGCCATGGAATTTATCAGTCTACTCAGGTCCCTCTTAGTGATTCCCCAAATGTTCAATTACTCATTTAATTATATGTTAATTCAACTCTTGAACCTGATCTCAGTGCAAATAAGTCTGAAAAAACACTGCAGGATCTTCCATCATCACTAAGTTCATTGTCTGTGATTGATATTTCTGGGGTTTCTATCAAACCGTGGTTTACTTAACCGTTTAAGCAGCCTTTCAGTCAGTTGCAAGGATCTTGTGCAACTCCCACCAGTCTTGATTAATTTGATTAATTGATAACACAGCCTACAGCTGAAGCTTACTACAGAGGATTTATTCAACGCCAAGGTCTAACATATTATTGAAAAGCTGGAGTTGAAAAATGGCAAAGGGACATGTTGGTTTGTTTTGGCTTGGGAGACTTGTTCCATTCTACAAAAATGGGTTTGCAGACTACTAGTGTGGAGCCACTCTCTTTTATTTGACTTTGTGCTTCACTGCGAGAAAGGAAAAAATGGCTTTGTATAATCACCAACCAGCCATATGACCTGAAAAAAAAAGGAAAAAATGTTGGCAACTGCTTTTTGTGCAGAGCATTAAAAAGAGAGCAAGAGAGAGAGGGTGGGGATGGTGGGGGGGGGGGGGGGGGGGGGGGAGACATTTCTGACCACAACTCATAAACCGCACTTTATTTAGACTGGCGTGCACCCATTATTTGTTCACAGGGGCTTTCAGTCAGTCTGAGGGAAATATGTTCCAGCATCTAGTGGGGGGGGGGGCAGTGGGAGGGAAAAAGAGGGATGATGGTGGAAAGAGAGAGAGAAGAGGTGGGATGAACTCTTGCCAGGTGTCGGTCGTTGCCATGGCGTTCCATCAGCCGACTCCATTGTGGCTCAACGGACTCATCGGTGACTGAATGCCAAAGGGAGGGCGTTTTCGCTGTGGAGAAAGCGGCTCTAAAGTGGGCTCAAACCAGTCTGCACCCACCCACCCGTCCCACCCTACAGGAATGCATAGAATGAGGGCCCGTTTGCGTGACGTATGATTGGCAGGGACAGTTTGTAGTAAGGCACTCATTGCTGGCTTTCTCGGTTAAGTATGTCAGTTCAATGCTTACTGACACAGATCACAGAGCTGGATTTAAAACAAGGCTTGATAATTCCTGATACGCTGTAAGAAAATACAGTTAAAATACAGTAAAGTGCTGCAACTGGATTTGCCAGCATCTAACTGTTATTTTACAGTGTGCCCACTGCAAGTTCCATACCTTATAGTTTGTATTTTTTAAATACATATTTTTCATTTTATTTTATATCATTTTCATATAAATAATATTGTATGATCTTTACGTTACAACATAAAGCGCCTTTAGGTGGCTGCTGTTGCGATTTGGTGCTTTATAAATAAAATTGTATTGATTTGAATTTCATTGTATTGATTTTAGTTTTAAAAGTGAGTTTGCTTGTTTCTGTTTAGTTATTATTATTTTAAAACTTTATTAGTTTCAGTCCTGTTTTACAGTATGGAGGGCATATGCCAGAGGTAAATTTGAGTAAAATCAGTACAGGTGTTACAGTAAAAACACAGAACTCTTTGAAAGCAGCTGACTCATAGATTTGTAAAAATGCCCAGAATGAATAAACAGATCCAGCAAAGGCCTGTCGGGCAAATTGCGATAACAAAATTTACCAAATTAACAAATACTGAACCTTTTATTGAATATTTATTTATTTTTCAATATTCTCTTAATTAGTTTCCAAAGCTCATTTTCATTTAGATTTATTTATTTCAAATTATGAAACAATTTTCATTTCTTTTCATCTTATTTTTGTTTAGCTTTGCAGTATTTTATAGAGCATGCTCGATATGTTGGCCGATATTAGCTGTTTGCCAGCGTACTGATATCGGCATTTATAACAGCCAATAAATAGAAATATAAAAATGCGAAGAAAATATTGAAGAAACACATTTCAACCATGTTATCAGCCCTGACGCTGCATCGTTGTCCACCAGGCCAATCAGCAGCATCCCTGTTTAGAGCAGCGCACACAAATAATCTGAGATTTTAAAACTACGTTTTTCTACTATCTTAGTAATGACTCATGAATGCCGAGATATGTTAAATGTTTGGGAAATCTGTTTATGATTCTTGTATTTGAAAGAAAAAAGTCAGCTTTTTAAATCACCAAATATTGGTATTGGTATCGGTTTTAAAAATACTATTTCAGTCAGGCCCTAGTATTTTACTGTGTGATGTTTGGTTGCCATGGCACAGTTATTTTAGCTTTCTGGTGCTAATCTCACCCAAAGGGTTTACTGTACGATATAACCCATCAAACACTAGGATGACCTAGTTCACCTGCTAGTTTTCGTTATAGTGAACTGTTGATTGCTCACTGTTCTCGCTCACTTTAAACCACATCACTCATCAAAAACAATCAAAATGTTTTAATTAATGATTCACAGTCCCATGAGTCTTTGTTCTTATCAAAGAAAAAATACATTATTATACTATACTATTATAATGTGCAGTGGGCTTCTACAGGATCCAGCTGTAATCACTAAGAACTGTTGCATTACTGTTTTAAATCTCCCGTACTTTTACAGAAATTTCCTAAAGTGTAATCATTTGCTGGTGAGCAGTGATGGGTATGATTTCTCCCCACCAGGCTGTCGCCTGTGGGCTTCACTTTGGGTTGATTCTTCACAGCGATGTGCTCCAGCTGCAGCCATGGCAGGGATTAGGATGTCATTTTCACATCCACAAAGATTTGCCTCAAATACCAAATATCAGTGACATTTTGTCTTAGCCACTCTCATGCTGCTAAGGCATGAATGGTTTACATTATCATCCTCTCCAGTACCCATGATTCCTAGCTGTTTTTCGGTGTTCATGAATATTATGCTGCATTGTTGGAAATGTCACAATCATCATCATTGATACACAAAACAGCTCTATCTCTATTCACCTATATTCCTGCTCAGCACCAACTGTACATATTCACAGACTGAATAGGCCTCGCTCGCTGCAACTCTTAGCAACTGTTGCTGTGTGTAACATTGTTGAACTCCACCTCTCGCTCGCTCTTCAAACGCGAATGACTAATCCATCACGGAGCACACTGAAAGCTCTTCGTAAGGCCCCTGGAGCCGCTTGACGCCCCCCGTGACCCTCTCCTGGATGTTTCCTCATTACTTTATAATGTATTCACGCTTATGCTTCCATGGCGCTCGCCCTGGCCTCGTAATGGGAGGAAGCAGTGAGCTGTTCCAATGCATGCGAGCCTGCCACAATTTGCACTTCATTTTATTAACAAAAAAAAAAAAACATAGCCAGCCCAGCTTCTGGTGATGCCTTGCCAAAGCTCACCAGGTTCCAGTGCGCACTGCCGAGAAATTTCCTGCAATGTGACGACAGGATAGAGTCTCTCAGCATCAGTGGGGTACCTCCGCTGGCCCCCGGGAGATGTTGTCATTATGCGTGTTTGCAATCATGGGAGCTGAATACCTTGGCTGGAAGTGAGAGAGAGGACTGACAGAGGCAGAGGGAGAGGGGGAAGAAATTTAGAGACACAGAGAAGAGGGAGAGAGAGAATGTTTCGGCTCCTCGGCGGTGTTTTGAGCTTTCTGAAATGCATGTGCTATCATAGCAATGTTGTGTTTACCACAGCAGGAGGCAAACACAGAGTCACAGAGGAGAGGCGCGGAAACGCCAGACACAGTAAAATGAGCAAAATACATACATTAGGACTCTCTGTATTCACTACACACAAGCCGAGCAGAGGGGGGAAAAACTCATTTCAATATAAATGGAAGAAGCAGCGAGTGTGTGTCTTTATATCGGCTTTTGAACATTTTTTTTTAATGCTCACCACATGGAAATATCCAGCAGAAGCCCTGAGACGAGTTTTGCTGGGAAGTCAGGATGTCATTCTTTCTGTTGCTAAGGAAACTCTCTCACAGAGGGCTTGCTTCCCTCCCCCATGGCCACCGAGCTTTCAGCCGCTCTCTGTTTCAAAGAAGCCTTTCTGTTTCCAGCCCTCTCCAGTTGTGCAATCAGACTGAGGAACATCGCTCCATCAGGCTGGACCGGGAGACCCCAACATCTGGGGGGGCTGTGTTGATGTCTCCCCAGTGAGCTATTCAGAGCCGCTACTTTCAGCCAGTCTTCTCCTGGCTGTGATTGTCATGCTTGTGTTTTGATACCAGGGTGTAGTAGCCGCTTGTCTCGCACAGACAAGCACTTTAATATATCAGTGCTATACCCCCGACCCCCCCACCCCCCCACCCCTTCTGTGCCAAAGACATAGCCACATCAAGAAAGGGGGGGGGGAGCTAATGTGAGGACAAGTTGCAAGGAAAGCATTGTAAACACTAAACATTTCAGTCTGTCAGCGCCGAGCCAGAAGTGGAAATCACTGACACAAATAGCTGTTGTGTGGCTGCCTTCGAAATGACCCCTCTCAGTCTCCACGGCCACCTTTCCGACTGTGCTAGTTATCATGTAGGCTAACACATCAGGAGCTTAGTTTTAGATGATGTGTTCTTTGGCTCGCATCCACTGCCATGCATAAACCCCCTTTCACCTCAACTGAGCCGCTTCTCTCTCCCTGCAATTGCACAGAAACGCTCAGGTCATTCAATTACCACATCTCTGACTCTGCAATCATATTCTCAGCTGCTTTTGCTGGTAAAACATTTTCCCCCCAAAAAGTAAAAAATCAGTCCGTATCAATCAGTCACCAAAAGAATATGGGGGTGACAATAGTCAAGATGCACCGTGCTGCTCAAAGTTTTGATTTCATTCTTTTCCAATATTAAGTCTCACTCCAGCTGAAAAGCGTTTTGCTCCCGTGCTTCCCCTTTAAGTTTTCTGCAGAAAATCCAGTGTATAGGCCGGTGAATGTTTAAAATAAACAGCAGAGACACTGAATATTGCATGGAGAATTTTATTCACTTTCGAACAGTGAGATACACCCCGAATGTCTCATTTGCACTTGACAGGTTTAATTACATTGCAATTATACAGGATTATTCATAAGTAACAATATAATTATTGAATTTCACACATTTAGCAATTTGGTTTAGCTACAGAATTTATGTAAATATTCAATGCATGATTCAAAAGCCCAAATTTTTACTCTGAAATATAAAATACAGGGTAGATTCTTATGTAATCTTTGAACTGACAACAGTTAGTGTGATAGATCTTAACTAAGAAAAGACTTTCATATTGCATACATACAGTGGGAAACATAAAAATCCGAACACCCTCACAGTGGAAAGGAAAGGAAAATCACTGACATTTATTATCATTCGTTTTCTGTCAGTTGATCTCTTTCCAATTAAATGGTTTTTTGGGGGGGTTTTTGTATTATACATGCAGGATTCGAACAGAATGTCAGTTGTGCGCACGTCAGCACTGAAAGTGGCCGAGGCGAGATCTTCCGCTGATTTCTCCTAAGTGCATACATGCAGGCAGAAGAGATGCTGGCTGAGGGCTAAACAGGGAAAAGACAAAAATGACAGGGATTTCACCACCGAATCCTTTTAGCGGGCCACTGACACATGAATGGGGGCAAAAGAGAGAGAAAGGAGAGAAGAGGGAGTGAGGGAGGGAGAGAGAGGGAGGGTGGGGGGGGGGGGGGGAGAGTAGACAACCAATTTGTGAGTAATGCAACTAAAAACTGACAAGTGTAATTTCATCCATCTGGGCCGATGTGTAAAAAGCGCTGCTCTGAACATTCCCCATGATTCCCCCTGATTGATCTTCCCCCGGTCTGAAACACCTATTATTAGCCACGAGCCTAATAGCACCAGGATGGCTCAGCGCTCTCCCAGGGGCCAATTCTCCGGTCATCTGCCCCTCACTCACCACAGCTGTGGAAACCAACCAGGGAGAGGGTGGAGAGACAGGGGGAGGCGAGGAGGAGATGGAGCTGCCAAGAGAGGATGGAGGCGTACCTATTGGATGAAGGGTGTGGGAGGGAGGGAGGTGAGTGAAAGAAAAAAGGGGTGGGGGGGTGCGGGGGGAGAGGTTGAAGGGGAAAGGGAGAGAGGGGTAGAGTGGGCATGAAGAGAGAAATGGAGAGGAGAGAAGGGGGCAGGATGGAGAAGAGATGGAGACAGTGGCTGGACATGGATTGGGGGGTGGTGATGGTGGTGTGGGGGTTGGAGAACATAAGAGGAACTGAGAGGGGGTGGGGGACACAAAGAGAGACAAAGTTATTCACAGGTATTTATCTTCCTTAAAAAAAAATCAATCAATCTCACTTTTGCCAAAAGTTGAAATGAAAAACATGCCACCGTATATTTATGCCCGTTTTAATTTTTCAGTCTGACCCATAATCATCTTTCAACTTCCAGGTGAGGAAGCTGCACTTACGCACTGAAAAGGTTAAGCACAAAGAACGATTGTCTGTTTTAAATTGAATGAAAAATCCAGCCTATCAGGTCGTTTTAGCGTTGATTGTAAAGTCTCAGTGCTTAAGGAAAGCACTGAGATCTGTATTATCCTTAAGCAATAACACTTCATTATTTGTCACTCTTTATATATTATTTTTGATTTTAAGCATTTCAATAAATCTTCTATAACCAGAAAACCCATAAGTTTGAGCTTTTGTTGTTCATTAGCAACACTTAATCGTATTTATATCTACTTAAAATTGTATTACAGTCTTTTACAAACATACTGCAAATCAGTGGCTCATATGGTAACCTTAGAGCTGACACTTAAATCATAAAATGTGATACATTTTTTAATAACCCCCCTGACAGTGTCAGATATGTTTGCAAGCAGTGATGATAAAAGTCAATGTTCAAGGTCCCAATGCCAGAGCTGCCATCCGGATGCCCCAAGGTTAGATGTCAACAATAAGAAAGTTTGCACGAAACACAAAGCTGAATGAGAAATGTTGATTGCTGTCTGCCCGTTTTTTTGGGTAATCTTTTTTTTTGTTTGCGATGGGTTGAGGTCAGAAGTCATCTGTTAATCGCCCCTTCAGTCTCTTTGATTGAGTGAGCCCTCAGGTGAGGCGTAATGCATTTTCAAGGGCAATGATGACAATAATTGGCTACCTTCACTTCACCAAAATGGACAAAGTCCTAAAAATGTCTCCACTCAAATCTGACAGTTCATTGCAAATGAAAATAAAGCCTGCGAAGGTTTACCAGGCGATGAATTAATAGCTGTGATATTATGAGGCTGGCTATAACCATGATCTCCTGGCCAGATTATTAAGTTGATCTGTGGTCTGTGGTTTTTGTTAACTCAGAGGACACTGGACACTGCTCACTAGTATTTCACAGCAGTGTAAATGCATGGCGTTGTTGGGGTGGGCTTTGCATCCATGTGCCTGCTCCATATTTTAAGGAGTTTGTGTGTTTCATTATTTTTGTTTTTTTTTTGTGTGTGTGTTAGATATAATTACATATTAAATAATTGGCTTCAGAGTAATTTAGAGAAGCTTGAGATTAATGCAATGGCTGTATCGCTGAGTGTAGCAATAATAACAAACCCAGGAGGGCCAAGATATGCACAAAGGGTCTGATAATGATTATAGGGATGTTTGATTTATATATATATGTATATAAAATATGTAACATTTTATCTAAATAAAAGCAAAATCTTTATAAAGGTTTTAGCTTTAAAACTATATTTCAGGAATAATTTCTGCAAATGAAAAAAAAGCAGATTTTTTACAGATTTTTTAAAAGATTTTACACTTTTATCCACATTCACCTCATCCGAGGAAGCCTGTGTGTTTCTTGCAGGAACACGACCATATTTCTTAATAATAATAACAATGAAGCTACACTTAATCCACTGAGTTACACAAACTCTCTGTGAGCACAAAACCTTAAAAAAAAAAACCCCAAGGCCTACGAGAGCAGCAGGTTTCAGGTAGGAGTGTCCAAAGGTTCAGCAAAGGTGCGCACCACCTATCACCTGACAGGCTCCTGCTAAGAAGCAGCAGAGAATGAGACGGGCTCTGCCAGCGCACTAGATTTCACCAGGTGTGACTCCCTTTCTCCTCACTTTCCTTCCACTTCAGCTCACACTGTGCTCTTAAATTTCACGCTCTTTTATTTTGCAGTCGGTGTCGGCTATTGTGAGCAGCACCTCCTTCAGCGGGGCATTCATCTCTATACGTGAGCCAGGACTTTCCTGTTTGAGGGCACGCTATTTGGTTATTAGTTTGCACCGTGTGCATTGGGGATATGTGTTGTGGGTGTTTTCTAAGGAGCAGTTTTATCTGCATGTATAGCCCCAACAACAGGATTAAAAAAAAAATGAGGCTCATTTTCTTATTTCTTACAAAGTTGAATCCTGTAAAAGACTAAATATATGTGCATATTTGTAGTCTAATATAACAAAAACATATTTTAAATATTCCTTTTGTTAGATTCATCTTATTTCCCAAGCAGATGAAGCTTATCTTATATGTTAGTGGGATTTTAAATGCTTAAAATCCCTTCATTTGGCCTGCCTGTGCTCTAAATCTGAGCATTATTGGACACATGTGTGTTGTGATCCACAGTTTAGACACACAGATTTAAATTTCTTTCTCCATTCTGTGGCTAAAACATCCTTTTCATCCCTCACATCTGTAAATGAGATTAGGTTCCCTAAGTGGCCACACTTTATTAAGAAGCCAACCATTTTAATGATTATTTCCCAAACAACAATACTGCTGTGTGCTACAGCCTTTTTTATTTTAATTTTTATTTTATCGTACTAGAGAACTCCTGCGAGGACGGACCAAGTTGTGATGGGATGTTTAGTGTCCACGAACAATTTATGATACCCCTTCCTAAAGGTTCACCATAATCCGTGTGACATTTCTCCATCCATCAGACTGCATGCCACATATGACGCGCACCGGTGGCGCGCTCAGACTCTGTGGAGGTTGCAAAAACCACCTGCCTCCTCAGACACAGACGCTAAACCCTCCTCCTGCACCGCTGGCCCCTCAAACACTGACACGTAAAGCATACATTTAATTATATCACCTCAACGAAAATGATTTAATTAAGTTTGTAGCACGTTATTTAGATTCATATTATTTTTTAGATCAGGCGCAGTAGAATACCTACTATATGAACTGCAGAAGTGATTAACGTGATAATAATGACGAGGACCGTGACGATAATAGTAGCAGCAGCATAAATGTTATTATTAATAATAATAAGATAAGATAAGATATATTTTCCATACATGCTGTATATAAATATATAGCTACCAATTTAAGGAACGTGTATATAATTATATTTCGCTCTTTAATCTGCATCTTTTTTTCTGTAAAGTTTGCTCTTCATTTGTGCCTAATGGCCAAACATTTCAGGAGTTTGCTTAATGCTCCTCGTTGTCAAGTTTTCTTTACTAATTTCTGTCTTTCATTCTTTTTTCCCCCTTTCTCCTCTCTGTCACGACAGATGAAAAGGCGCTCTGATTATTCCAGAAGGTTGGGAAATAAATGATTGTCTTTGAAGTAGGCCCGGGCCTTGGACTACATTAGAAGCCAAGCATGTGATTTGCAACTGTTGAAGTAAAACCTTCACTCTGCTACAGAAAAAAAAAAAAGGAAAAATGAGGAGGGTGGCTTCTCGGCAAAAGAAAATGGTATCTTTGTTTGCTCCCCTTTGTTTATCAGGGGATTCTTTCTCATTTCCCCCCCTTTTTTTTTTTCATTTTTACTAATTCATTTCAATGGCTTTCAAACTGGAAAATGGAAATGTTGCTCCTGCCCTCTATTTCGGCGGCAGCGTCCTGGCAACAGAGCAATTTTCTATCATCAGGGATAAACGGCATCGAACAGTACATTCTGATAATAAAAAAAAAGGAAAGAAAGAAAAAAAGCCCATGATTGCTGGCCTTCCTGTCTGTCATCTACCGACCAAATCCTCTCCTTCAAGACCGACCACTGTGCTGTCAGACCTAATAATGTCGCGTATTAAGTCGAGAGAGGGGGGAAAGGGGGGACTACATGCACCCCCGGTTCTCACTAGTCTTATTTGTCACCAACATTAAATTCAGATCAACTTTTTGTATGTAGCTCCTTTGTTATTTACTCCTTTGTACAGGAACAGTGAGTTAGGCGTGTGCTCGCCGAGTTATAGCGTAACAGCCTAAAATAAAACAAACTGCTATATTGTTAATTCTTCGCAACAAATGCCCTAAGCAGCCTTCTGCAGTCTTCCTTATTATTATTATTATTATTATTATCATTATTATTATTATTATTTTACTTTCATCGCGTTATCAAATTCAGTGGCTTTGAGGCCGTTTTCATTAATCCAGTTACGCTTCACCAGCTCGTTTGCCTTCGTATTTTGCCACCATTTCAGAAGCAAACGAGCAAATATAAACACCATATGACTGGTGCAGGAAACTAAGCAATGCAATCACTCAGGTGGACCTAAACATTCAATATAGGAAGGCGACAAAAGAAACAAGCGGTCTTAATTAGAACATGGGCCCTAAGTGGGTCCAGTGCAGCTTCAGTCGTGCCAAATTAAATCCATTAGTCTACGAGAGGCTGTGAAGACTCAGTGATGCAAGCCTGTGCTTATTTGTGGTCATTTAGCTCAACTACGATGGGTCCATCTGAAGGCCGTTGCCTGCACCTGGGGGCCATCCATGCATGTGCCAATTTTGCTATTTAACCGAGAGATAATGCAATCCTAATTTATGATGCAAAAGTTATGGTAAACAGTCGTCTGCCTGGCAGCGCTTGGTTATCTTTATAGCAAAACCACACTCATTTTTCTCGGTGTAGTTGCACGTTTTTACAAATCACATCAAAGCCTGGCGTAAGCGAGTTTGCATTAGTGCGCTGTGCGCAATTTGCGTGCGTAAAAGCGTCGAGCCGCCATTTGGACACGGATGAACTGTACTGATCGGTGATCGTTTTCGGGCGGGTGTGTGTGTGTGTGTGTGTGTGAGGGCGGTTTGCTCCAGTGAATCCAGTTACAATGAACCACGTTATGCTGACAGCTGTGTGTGGCATGCATCTGCGCTTCTCTTTTGCCACTTCCCGCCCTTCGCACGGCAGAGATGGAGAGCAGTCGACGCCTGGCTGTCTGTGAAGCGCCAGTGGCTTTGCGCTGTGGAGAAGGGAGACATGTTGTTTAAGTGCCTCCCGGTGTCTTTCTGCAGTGACTTGCCTCAGCGTCCTCAACCGCTCCTAGTCCCTGGGAAGCCAAAGAAGTGGCTTTCCATGGGAGCCAGTCAATAGCTGTTAGTGGGACCGACCGCAAACACCCAGCCTCTCATTTACAGTTATGACCTATGTTCTGTTGGAACTCTGTGTTAACGCTCAGATACGATTAACACGTGTGGCCAGATAGACTGAAAAAGACACGCGGTGCTAAAACAGGCAGTGACACGCATTCAGAAAGAGGTGGGGAGATCACATTTACGCATGTATAGATCACCTTATCCACAAGCGTGCTGATATTACCAATTTAGGTTATGTCCTATCGGCTGTGTTAACCACAACATGCCGTTAAGTTCCACCTGTAAATGCAAGCGTGCAAATCTTCTCAGTTTCCATGTACTGCCGTCACAGACAGTGGATGTTAGGGGAAATCCCAGGCCTGATACAGACCCGGCGTTTGGATATTGGAGTGATTTTAAAGAGTCATTCATCAGCGTTTATAAGACAGCAGGAAATAAAGACCACTTCTGTTAAACCAGCACGGCCATTGATTGTGCTGAAGGTCAATCATCTACTTAGGGACAAAGTGATTTCTAGATTTGCAGCTGAACGCTGCTCATTTTGTGATTGACATTTTGTCGAGCTGAAATATAAAATAATTTTTCTCCAGAATAAGGCCATGAACTTGTATAATCCAAGATTAACCGGAGACATGATACAGCAGGTGAAGAATGACTCAAGGGTGTCATTTTTAAAATATATAATTTTTATAGGATAATTGTTTTTGCTTCTGTTCTTTTTAGTAATAAAGTACAATTAAAGTTTTTTTAAACAGTCCACTGATTACATGTTATATGGGTCGCTGTTTGCAATCAGACACGGCTGTCAGCACGCGTGCAAAAAGCCCAGATCTTAAACATTTCAAAAACACCAAGGTCGAGTATGTCATGTTCTCTCCATTCAAGCAAATCCGTCCTTTCACCACTTCACTTAATCTCGGTGTGCACAGAAACACGCCTGCAGGGACGTCGAGACTTTGACATTACCCGCACAGTCATCTTAATCTTAATAATTCCGACGGTGGCGCGCTTGTGATGCTGCAAAAAAACAAAACAAAACAACAACAACAAAACCTGGGGAATGAAGATGTCTCATATAACGAAGGCTGGGGTTTTAAGTCCGCGGGGAAGCGGCTAACATCACTGCAAAGCATGTTCGTGTTTGTAGTAGGACTCAAAGGCGATTAGAAAAGCTATCGGATCTGGTTTCTCCTCTGCGTGTCCAAGTGGAACACGGGCAGGGGAATTGGCCACTATGCTAGATCACTGAGGGGTGACCAAGGTGGGCTGACTCATTCCAGGTCTGCGAGGCCACACTCTTTGCTTAAAATAGCGAATTACAAGAGGCAATAAAATCATTCGTCAATGTCAGCAAAAGAAGCTCTTACCTGCAGCCCTCCCGACGACAAAAGAGCAACTCTGATTAATCTGAATCAGACTCGCTTAATCTAAAGGACTCTGCAGGAATAAAACAAATCCATGTGGATGCCTTCGGCTGCAACACATCCCTGCCTCTGTGCTCCCCTCCTTGCTCCGCTGCTGTAAAATGATTATCCGGCTGGGTTGTGCACTTTTAAATCCCACAAAGTAAATAACAACCGTAGCTGACGATAATAGCAAGGTACCAAGTTCTTGTTACAGAAAAGGAGAAAATTGAAACTAAACGCTGCATTTAGACAACCATTTTTGATAAGAGGATAATTGAGGCCACACTGGCGTATAATTAGGGGATAATTTATGCTATATCCACTTTTATTCCACCCTCCCAAAATAAATCCAGTCCATAATCATTACAGGCGAATTGTTCTTAATTTTATAGCTGCAATTTGAGTAAAGTGTGGCCGCTAATCAAATAGGTTTTCGTAGTAACTTGATTGCAACCATAATTATTTTGCGTCGCCTTTTTTTTTGTTTTTGTTAAATCGCTAAATGCCACATTGCGTGGAAAAAAATGCTGAAAGTGGTGCAAAACATGATTTGAATACCTATTGCATTATTATAAGCGGAAATAGCATTTTATTCTTATTTGCTACTCGAACATGGCAGCCCTTGGAGACAAACTGTATAATTTACATATATTGAGGACCCTATCAGGCCTCATATTGCAACAGGGATAAAAGACACTGTCAGTTTATCCGGGTATCCACCCTTCTATCTGCAAAATAACCTATTGTACCTCAGGCATATTGTTATTTGATGTGTCACATGTACGGTATTTTGAATTGTCTGAGGATCCTTAATCATATGGTCAGTAGCCCCGGGAAAAAATGAACAGTTATAATATATGTTACTTTCAGAGCAGAAGAGGGTGGGGTTTGAAGAGGGGGACAGCTCATTAGGCAAACATCAAAGCAAATACTACACTGCAAAAAACAACAAAAAAAGTGTTTTTCTTATCAAATAGGCTGTCAAGATAAAAAATAAAAATGAAAAAGTTAAATGAAATTAAGAATAACAATTCAAGTCTAAGATAAACTTTCGCTCACTTCCAGATCTACTCCACCTGTTCCAGGTGTTTCCTTGGCATTAAACGCGTCACTCTCCCGCTATAGGCATTAATATTTTAAGTGTCACAAAATGTAAAAACCTTAAAAGAGCCACATAGTGCAGCTGGGATTATTCTTTACTCTTTTATAAATTTGACTGAAAAATCCTTTTTCAAATAAAATTATTGCTGGTTTGAGGAGATTGGTGTTAATAGTATTATTTTTTTTTAATGTAGGGTAAAATAATTCAGTTTCGGTTTGAAATCGATTCAGCTATTCCCGAACACGTGTTTGTGTGATGCTTTCCTATATGCAATTACTTCCTCAGCAAATGAGGACCTAAAGCCAGAAAAGTAAATAGGGGAAACGTAAAGACTGCCCGCTTCAGATTAAATCAAAGTGCACGCTATATGTTGCGCGTCGCGCGTAATTTGGAGTTTGGGTTAAAAAACAAAATCGACTCGGCAGTTTCCAAAAGAGCGGAGGTTTTTTTTTTCTCTCCCCCTTTTTTTTAAACGTGTGGGGCTTGTCTGTAGGAATTAGGCGTCTTTCCCACCACATATTATTTCCCCCATAGTTGTGGTGGGAGCTGGTAAGGTGGGTTAACTACAGCTCAAGTCTCCGTGAAGCGCAGAGCAGTGATGACGTTGGGTTGGATGACCAATCGGGAGGCGCTGCCCTTTGGAGACAAACCATTTTACTTGTAGTGTCTGCATCAAGTCTGGAAGCAAGGGCTCAATTTTAACAGAATCCACCTTAAAATCTCTCCCTTAACTTATGCCTACCTTCCACCACTTTGAGTGAGAATATCACAGGACAAGGGGGGGAAATAAAGACGCCTCTGGAAAAATCGGGTGTTAATAGGACAATATCTGCTCGCGGTGGAGAGAGGGGAGAGAGACAACAGCACAGCGAGAGAGAAAAAACCGATTTGGTCTTGAGAGAGAGGGGGGTGAGTGCTCTCAAGGCAGAAAATTCGATGATGACCATGACTACGATGGCTGACGGTCTGGAGGCTCAGGACTCGTCCAAGTCTGCTTTCATGGAGTTTGGACAGCAGTCGCACTCACAGCAGAGCTCCCCATCGATGGGCAGCGGCCACTACCCGCTGCACTGTCTCCACTCCGGCTCACACTCTCACCACCAGCACGACAACACCCCGTACCCCGGGAGCAACACCTACAACAGGTCGTTACCTTACCCTTACGTGAGCCATCCACACCACAGCCCGTACCTGCCGTCCTATCACAACAACATGGGAGGACAGACAAGGTTAGACGGCACAGGTAAGAGACCCGCGTTTTTCGCCAGCCAAATGGAAAATGCACCACAGCGTGCTCGACAGTGCCATTAGAGCATACCTCCTTCTTCTTCGTTTTCTTTTCTTTTCTTTTTTTTAGTGCGGGTGGTCCACAGTGGGGATCGAACATTTCTCCATGCCAGCCTCGTGGTGTCATGCCCAAATCACCGCACGGCCGCTCCAAATTCGGGAATTATCTTTCGAGCGTAGGCGGGCGATCGCGAAAATTGTGCGTAAATGGCACCGGATAATTCAAGATCCAGCCTTCTTTTTCTTCCTCCGCCGTCCCCTCCTAGCACTCCCTTCGGTTCCCCCACAAAATCTGCTTCAAATGCCCGGGGTGTGATCATGTCGACCGTGCAATCCTCACCAACTACTCGTGGAAATTAGGCCCGCACGCCTTGAATGTTGTAATTAGCATTTAATTGACATGTCATTACCAGCAATATCCTAAATATGACAGCGTATGAGGATTGCGGGCTGCCTCGGCGCTTAAAGCCAACGAGGGAGAGAGAGATGTCAGCGTTTATCAGCCAGAATTTTCATTGTTTTTTTCTCACATTGTTTGTCCCCCCTCGATTTACTCTTTACCGCAACTATATATATTTTTTCAGCGTGCTTCCTGCACACAAATGAACGCGTACAGCGTGCCTGTGGGCTTGAACAATAATAATAACGTTTGCTTGTTTTTGTTGCAGAGCAGCAGAAGACGACAGTGATCGAAAACGGGGAGATTCGTTTTAACGGCAAAGGCAAGAAGATTCGCAAACCTCGGACAATTTATTCCAGTTTGCAGCTTCAAGCACTGAACCACCGTTTCCAGCAAACACAGTACCTCGCTTTACCGGAGCGCGCCGAGCTGGCCGCCTCTCTAGGACTGACGCAAACACAGGTATGAGGAGAAACGCGCACTGCTTTACATTTTAACACTGCCTCCAGAAACAAAATGTACTGTATCAGTTTGGTAATTTTAATAAACGTTGTATTTTGATTTCTCACTTTATTAATCTTGTGTGCTTCTATATTTTGTATATTAATTATATTAAAAGACGAAATGTTGCGTAAATACAACTGACCTCCATGTGGGATCTTTATCCTTAACTAACGGCGCGCGCCCCTCTCGTCCTCTCCCGCAGGTAAAAATTTGGTTTCAGAATAAAAGGTCAAAGTTCAAGAAGCTGCTGAAGCAAGGCGGTAACCCGCACGAGAGCGAGCCCATCCCGGGCTCCATGTCCCTGTCCCCGCGCTCTCCGAGCATCCCCCCAATCTGGGACGTGTCGGCCTCATCCAAAGGAGTAAACATGCCGGCCAACAGCTACATGCCCGGCTACTCTCACTGGTATTCCTCCCCACATCAAGACTCAATGCAGAGATAGACTGACGACGAAAGCAAGGTCAGGGAGCCTGTCTTGGAGAGGCCTCCGGATCTCGGCAATGCAGTTTCCAACGTAGCCTACAATTTGTGTCAGCTCAGAAACTGGATGCTGGAGAGGAGCAGGCAACAACAACAACAACAACAACAACGAAAAAAAGCCCCCTCTCTCTTCCACTCCTTTGCTGAAGGATGAGACACAGCCAAGCCTCGGTGTGTGATGATGATGACACAAACAAGGGAACTAACCATTTTTAGCGTACATGGCTGTTCAGTGGGCTCGCATTTGTTATGCTTTCATTCTTGTCACCATCTGAACCGTCAATATACCAAATATTATCAGTGACATTTTAGCCACTTTGGACAAAGACTGCTCACATTCTCTATGCGCTGCTGTGGCGCCCAGAAACCTTTTTTTTCTTTTGCCATGGTGGACTGCTTTTTTTTTCAAAATTTTCTTCCTTCAATTTTTTTCCCTCCCTGATTGTTTCTCCAACATGCAAAACCAAGCAAATTGTCTGTCTGTAAATATAATCTGCGATTTTAGTTGTACATACACTTTTTATGTTTTGTCAGATTGAGTAAACGGTGACTCAAAAACAGACTCCTGCTGTTCCATGATTTCAAAAAAAAAGAAGAAGAAGAAATGGGTGGGGGTGGGGGGAAGAAGAAAAATATATTCATTTTAATCTAGGCCTTTTTGTGCGTCATATTGGGCCAACATCACGTCCAAAAAAGGGTCTATTTCCCGTCTCCCTGGTGTGTGCAAGCTCAGAGCAGACAACACGAGCATAAGTTAATGACACGGTGCTCACTGAAAAGCCCATTTCACTAGAGTAAACATTTTAAATAAATCCAATGAATGAAAAACTCCACAGTATATAGATTTATCAAACGCACTCAGCACCAGAGGAAATTAACTTACCCTCAACCCGCCGCTGCCTACATTCACCTCGAAAGACATTTGCTCCAGGTCCAGCTTATCTTGTCATTTTCACCCTCAATTATTAGAAGTATTGACAAAATGTTTTCTCCCTTCTCTCCGTCCTAATGCAGGCCGTTAAATGCCAAGCTCCGCGGGATCGATGCTGAACAAAGCAGCCAGCTGCAGCGGCGTTCAATATGAAGGAGATATTTGGGACAATTTGTGGGTTTTTATCCAAGTGAGGCTTTTTTTCTCTCTCCCCCATTCTCATAAATGCAGACATAATTAGGGTAATTTTTGATGTAGCCCGCTGATTACAGCGTTTTTACCGTCAAAGATAATTACCTGTAATTTTCTACCACTTTTAATACTAAAAGGCATCTTTATTTGGATTTGAGGTAGCACAGATGGAACAAAAGGGAAAATTATTCGGTTATTCATATACAAATTGCTGAGAAGAGTGAGCGCTCGGGATATTATCTGAAATTACAACGCTGAAAAGCTTCATGCAGCTGTCAAGTCGCGGATGTCCCACTGGCGCACATTCAGCATACCTGGGCCCCCAGGCTGGGGCCTATCTGCTCCTGGGCCATGATCGGGCTGCAGGGAGCCGAAAGCAGCAGTCGAGTAAACATCAACAGAGCTCATAAATACGCAGTCGCGCATATTCAGCACCAGAAAATGACGATTTTTAATGGCTTTGATGAGTTTCAGACAGATAGATAGATAGATAGATAGATAGATAGATAGATAGATAGATAGATAGATAGATAGATAGATAGATAGATAGATAGATAGATAGATAGATAGAGCTACAGTAGATGGGGGTGGGGAGTGAGAGATGTGTCACTTGCTCTGCGATGCTCACACTTCTCACATAAAAGCTGCAAGCACTGGACAACATTTCATACAAATTTTCATACAAATTGTACCACATTAAATCTCGAAAAGGCTTCCACAATCCAAACAGCCTCTCTTTAAAAGAATATATATATATATATATATATATATATATATATATATATATATATATATATATATATATATATATATAATATATATATATATATATATATATATATATATATATATATATATATATATATATATATATATAAAGTAAATCAGATTTTAGATTTCTTTGTCTAAATCTATATAATAAAGTAAAGTGAAGGGTGAAGGGTGTCGTCGCACCTTATCTAAGAATGGAAGCTGTGACAGAAAATATAAGACTCATCCTTACCTTCCTCCGCTTCTCTAACATAGACTAAACCCCCCAAAAAAGCGCTGCACGGTTTTTACTGCTGGTGGTTGAATAAGCAAATCCAGGTGGAAAAGTGTTTGCACACCCCGGTAAGCTCTTATATATTGCCTGCAAAATTAGCTGTTATTACTGTCACTGTTTAGTGATGGCGAGCTTGAAAAAAAAAAGCCCTCTGCAATCAAGAACCAAGCGCATCTTTGCAAATTATAGGTAATTGTCAATGTCCAGATTATGATAATGGAGGCCCTAATCCTGGAGAATAATTATTGTGGAGTGTTACAGTTGAAGCTGTCCAGTAAAGCTAACTGTCATTATTTAGACTCGATTTGCAAAACGGGGGGAAAACTAGCTGAGTGGAAAATGTTCGGTTGGGAAATAAACGGAGGCTCTCGATATAATGGCACCACAAGTGTGTGTGTGTGTGTGTGTGTGTGTGTGTGTGTGTGTGTGTGTGTGTGTGTGTGTGTGTGTGAGAGAGAGAGAGAGAGAGAGAGAGAGAGAGAGAGAAAGGTGTGTGTCTTTGTGTGTGTGTGTCTGTATGTGTGTGTTTGTATGTGTAGGAGACATATAAACCCGTGTGTGCCCGTCTGTTCGCGCGCCAAAGTGTTCTTGATCACGTGCACGTGCCCTGTTAAATTTTTACATTTCTGGAGTGACACACTAGCATCGCAGTGACCGCTCTGCAGTTTCGTTCACAGCAGAAATCGTGCTTAAAGCAGCAGAGCTGCCAGTGCTTTAGGGACAGCGTTTCCTATAGCTGTGTGTGTGTGTGTGTGTGTGTGTGTGTGTGTGTGTGTGTGTGTGTGTGTGTGTGTGTGTGTGTGTGTGTGAAGTCTATTCAGTGGGCTGCAATCAGGAAGAGGGTTCTGTGTCAGGTGGAAATGGTAACTTGCATGGGTCAGTGTGTGGGTCAGATGCAGCATTGTTTAGTGTATGTTGTGAGAGAGAGAGAGAGAGAGAGATAAAGTGAGAGAGAGAGAGAGAGAGAGAGAGAGAGAGAGAAGGGGAGGCATTTTGTGTGCAACATTTGTAAAAACTCACTTATGTGATCTTGGCGCATATGGTCGGGCAGATTCAGTTAGATCAATTCTCTTAAGTTTGTCACAGTGGCACGGTTTGTTTAATGGATTTTTTTTTAACCCCCACTGGCAGAGCTGGTATTATCGGCTGCTAATGACATGTTCAAACTGTGTAGGATTTTCTTCCTTTTTCTTTTCAGTTCTTGCATTTTTTAAGCAGGAAGGTGGGCTGTGTACGGCGGCCGGGAGTGGCAGAGCTCTGGAGCCGGTCTACCCCCACAGGAATGCGGATTGTCTCAGATCTCCGTGCCGCCCCCCTCGCCTCCTCTCTTGCCATTCAAAGCGACTAATTGTAGGGGACACAAAGAAGTGAGAAAGGCTGCAGACCGTCTGCAGGAAGAAGCGGGCACTTCCCTTACAGACTATCTTAAAGACTCAATCAGGTGCAATAATAATAAGAATAAAAATATGAAGAAGAATACGGGGACTGACTGAAAAATATGAATTATTACTGTATCATGAGCAAATCCTATCATGTTACCATTTGTCTGATAAAATTAAAAATGACATTAAGAAGATAAGCTACTGCCGACTTACTATAGCAATAATAGATGCAATATTACAGAACAAATACACCCAGCTCGATTCAGTAAAATGTGATTGGTGTGGTCGGCTGACGCTTACCATTGCCTGTACCGTTCCTTTTACAGGTATTTATCTTGACAAATGTTTGCTTGATGTAAGCTCAGTCACAAATTTGCCCTTTAATTTTTCCGATTTTGCATTCATCGCAAATGGATAAACTGCCTTCATTCAAATATGTTTTTTTAAATTGTCATTTCTTAGGAAAAAAATAGACTAAATTTTACCTGCAAAAATCTTTTCAGACAAATACCATTTTTTAGTAAATATAAAACATAAAAACCCCCCAAACGACGCACTCCTAGGCCGTAATTGCACATGAAAACCATTAAGATTTGATGCTGATCGTTCAGCTCGACGTACCTCGCAGCCGTGATTTACAACCTTGTGGAAGCAAACAACAAAAAAATGTCACCTGAGGCTGTCTGCGAGCTTTTGTCGTGATTTTCAGAGAAAATAACTGAGGGTTTAAAATAACAAGAGACTGCAGGGAGGCAGGGGGGTGGGGTTCAAAGTTCCATTGTCCATTTAAACGTTTAATAGTCTTCCAAAATGCAATAAATTACATGCACACATTTACACATTTTACACGTTTCTTCTATGACTGCCATCAAATACATTGCATATTCCTCTGAAATTTGAACACGAGTCCCATAGAAGGAGGGGGAAATGAAATCAACAATAGGTTTGTTTTTTGTTTAGTGTAGTTTTCTTTCTTTTCTTTTTTTTCAATATAACGTCCCCGCTCCAAGAGCCAACGAATGCTGTATTGAGTTAGGGGTCTGCAGGTGGGAAATCATGGAGCTGCCGGCTGAGGTGTACCATGACCCCGTGTTTTCCAAAAAGTTAGAAGCCGTCGTGTTGATGCTTTGTGGCTGTAGACTGTGCGGCCTGGAGGGACCCTGTGTGTCCCAGACGGCCGGGGACTGTGGAGAGTTGCAGGCCATGGGGTCGCTGGAGCTGGGGCTGTGTTCCGGGGGAAGCTCGCCGTTTTTCATGATCTTCTTCATCTTTGATCTTCTGTTTTGGAACCAAATTTTCACCTGTAAGGAGCCAAAAATCGCATTATTATTATGATTACTTCCGAAATCACCTCAAAAACAAATGGAGCTTAAAAAACGCTCCTTGCGTAAAAGCGCACAAAGAAAGCCAGAAAACATCGCAAAATCATTATTTTATTCTCAACATTTGAAACACTTAAAACACGATAATTTCTTCCAAATTAAAAGTGATTTGAGAGATCTGAGATGTATTTTTCATCGAAAATCCCACCTGTGTTTGCGTTAGCCCCAGCGAGGCGGCCAGTTCGGCTCTCTCCGGCAGCGCCAGGTACTGTGTGTTCTGAAACCGCCTCTGCAAGGCGGCCAGCTGGAAGCTGGAGTAGATTGTCCGGGGTTTTCTCACTTTCTTCGGCTTGCCATTCACCATCCTCACCTCAGGCTCGCTTATCTCTTTTTCTATTAAAAAACAAAAAAACAAAACCGTGTATAACCATGTATCCATTTCCCCCAAAACCGCATTATCGGAATTTATCTATTACGTGTGTGTGTGTCATCGTTCAGATGTATTAAAATAACAGTAATAACAAAAAAACATACATTTTTATGGACCAGATGCATTTCAGTCCAACTAAAAGGAAAGTAAGTGGTTCCTTTAAATGGACTTAAATGAAATAATTTGAAGCATGCATTTGCATTTTTTCTTTTAATTACGCATTTATAGACCTTTAGTGCAAATCAGCAGTCGACGAAATGGTAAACCTGGATAAAAAATTTAAAAAACCAACCATATATTTATTTTTTCTTCATAACCCTCTAACAATCTGCTTTTATTAAAATATAAAATGTTAGGCCCGTACCTTGTGGACTCGGCTGGGCTTGCACTCTGCTGTAAGTCCCAGCATACTGGTGGTAGGAGGGGGTCGTGTAGGAGCTGTAATCTGTGTAGGATTTTGTCGAGTAATTTCCAGCAGATCCGTTTACACCCGGGTACTGGTACTGATAGGCATTCAGAGGCTTCCCGTAAGAGGTGGAGCTGGGCGAGCAGTAGCCGTGAGCGACTCCTCCAGCGGGACTGTAGTAGCCAGAATCCGTGGCGGAGGATTCGGGTAAAGTAGGAGATTCCTGAGACGGATGGTGCATGCTGGAGAGTTGAAAGGAGCTCTCAAAGTCTGCAGATTTCACACTCGGGATCCTCCGGTCAAAAACTCCGGTCATACTTCGAGAGAGAGCGCGTGGGTTCGTTTTTATTTAATCAGCAGGGGAAAAAAACACGAAAGAAAAAAAAAATCAATAATAAAAACCGAGAGCGTCTGTCTCCAGAGCGGTGTAGAAAAAAAAACTACACTGGCATTGTTGAAAGGCTCTCAGGCCGTCGGGCTCTGGTGAAGACTGCAGCCAGCCCCACAGCAAAGACTTGGTTAAATCCTAAATCGCGCTCTTACGCACTGCAGGGAGGATCTGGTTCCATTGGCCAAGGCGCACACAGACACAGCTACACCCAATTCACTCCGCCAGCTTTCTTATAAGGGGGGAAGCCACCCGGGCTGCATGTTGGCTGCATTGTTGTGTTTTTATACTATCAATCAATGGCAGCAATTAAAGTGTCGCCAATTCATCAGAAGGATAAATTAGAAGGACAAATCCTATTACCAAAAAGGCCCGTGCTGCAAGAGCCACCGATTATCACGCTTGTCTTTATTAATCTTTATTTACGCGTTTTTATCAGAACAGAATTCACTAGCTGCTCTAGTCACGCATGGAAACATGGAATCAAATTTAATAATCTAATAATAAAAGAAAATCGCAAAGACATGAAACTGAGCAGCTTAAGCCAATGAGCTCGGGTTTTTTATACATACATATATATATTCTCATTTTCGTTTTAAGAGGCACATAGCCTAACCCCCATGGAAATTTCAAAAAAGCTTTTCTTGCATCAAATGAATGATGCCAAATATTCTGTACATCATCGGCAAATCAAACACGGTCTGTTTACACAGCTCGGCATCAATAAACGGCTCATTAAATATTAATCCATGTTATTCCCTCCTGAAGCATGCTGCCGAGCACACAAACCAGAGCTCCGGCCGTCAGCCCACACATTCAGTGGTAAACAGCGCCGACAAGAGGACAAAGCGAGGGGCTGCACGTCGTTCACCTTGGCAAACCCACAACACAACATAACATAAATGCACTCAAATTTGACACAACCCAGACGCCCAGATTAAAAATATACCCATTAGATTAAATTAACGGGGAAAGGGGAATCACGTGACACTGGTAACAGTTTAATCTGATAAAAGAGCCTGCAACTGTTTCAAAGTTTTGGAAGACTACATGGGCGTTTCAGCAGGTGCTGCTAACTGGATGTACACATGCGGAAACATTCTGCATGTTTCATAACTCAAATCTGCAACTCATACAATAAATAATTTAATTTAAACGGCATCAGCTACGCGAAACCAGGCTCACAGTTAAAGAGACATGCAGCACTATCTACTCTCCGAAAACAGAAAGAGAAAGAGCCCCCGAAAACAATAACGCAGATTCATTTAATGTGACATAAATACATAACTACACATTAATAAACAAATGGCTTACACAGTGACACCCCTCCATGTCAGTCATATCATTTTAAATAGACCCTCTAAATGTCCCATGGATGGACAGGATTAGAAATGAGTCAATTAGAAAGAGGCGAGGCTGAGATGGTTTGGACATGTGCAGTGGAGGGATAGTAGATATACTGGGCAAAGGGTGCTAAATAAGGGATAGGAAGAGATGGCGGTTGTGGCAATCGCTAAAGAGACCAATGAAGAAGGATCCCTCTTATTATTGTTTTTCTTTCACCCCAGTCAGATGTAAAATGGGGAATCTGGATGAGCAAATAATAAATAAACATACACATTCAAAAACATTCAATAGAAACAACCTACCTGTGTGTATCGTCTTCAGCTTTTTTGTTACTATAGACAATAATTCACTTCTTGAGCGTGTACATCTAATTTTATTTCATTCATTCCGCTTAATTAAAGTTTAAGTAATTTTTAGCATAAGTAAAATTCAACGTGTAATATAAAATCACATGGCTTGATAAATCTTCTGTATGTACCGTCGTTATATTATAATGAACTATAACGTTGGAATTTCTTTGTGGATCCATTACCATGCACTAGCTATGGGTATTATAAAAAAACAAAACAAAAAACTTTGGTACCCCGGAAATGCTTCCTCCGCCGAAGAAACAAACTACTTGGTATGTTGCTGTGCTTGTTGACATTTTTAAAAACCGAGATTCGTGGCTATATACATATATATGTACGTATTTAAACCAGACCTGTATTTTAGCCAGGTTATAAAAAGTCATGTTGTTTTTTAAGCCAGGTAAGCGATCTCTGTGGTGGTTTTTTTTAAAGATTTGAATTAGCATCACTACTGAGACCGCGCAGCGTGCGTCTGACGTCACCGAAAAGCAAGATAGTTCCCCACTTTGCATAAATCTAACCGTTAATATTTCCCCTCAAGTCGAAATAACCGTATTTGAAATGTTTGCAACCGTGTAAAATGTTAACTTTGGCTAATAAAATACTAAATCTGATAGGAAACGTGATTTTTCTAAATTGTGTTATATTGTGTGTACGTATGTGTTATATAGTATGTGTTTTATTTATTTTAAAAAAGAATCAAATTTCGTGGACTGATGCGGATACTAGCTTTTTGACCACATTCATGACTACACTGATGGGATGAATACATATATCTTGTAAAAAAAAAAGGGTGATTAAAAAAAGAAGTCCAAATGTAAATATATACACTACCTAAAGTAAAGTGACCAAAGGCGGAAGGAATGGGAAGGAATCATCTTGAAGCGCGTGGTTCTTTACCCTGCGCTCTCTTTTCTCTCGGCTCTCGTTTTGCGTGTTGGGGGGATGGGGCCGAGCCGAGGATGAGAGACTTCAAATATTTACCACTTGGCTAACTAAATATCTGTTTTTAGAACCGAGTTTCCTTCCTTGCACTTGGACATATAAATACACTTCGACTACGGATGAGTTTTGGTGGAATTCTGCGAAAAACTAAGTGGAGTGTTTGTGCGTCCACGACACACGCTTAAAAAAAGTCGACAAAATGTATTCCTCTGCTGGAGGTAAGTGCTGCGGCTAACGTTAGCATCGGCTACGTGATGCGGCCAAAGAAAACTGACGATAACGGAGCGGCATTTTTCTGTGCTGCATCGATGAAGTGCTTGCTATGTTCCGGCTTCACCCAACTCGTTACGATAAAACTCAACAACGGCTTTGACGAGGAACGTGTCGTCCCAGTTTTAAGTGTTTTAGTACTAGAGGCAAGCTTAGCTAGCTTCCAACAACAAGCTGCCGCTAGCCACGCTAGCTTCAACGGCACCTGGTTTCCCGAACTTGTTTTTAGTTAACTCACTGCACTTTCACCAAGTGGGGGTTGGCTGGCTTATGTTTTCTTAACAAATCACACGAACGTAAACGCATATCATTCATTTTCTCGAACTGAAGCGCTAAACACACTAGTTGAAGCAATATTTCGAGGCCGACCTAATCTCATCACCAGTCTGGGATACGATTAGCCTGACAGTTGAAATCGCCACATTTACATATGTCACATTAATACACCAGCTGTATAAACGCACTAACGCCACCGGATCGTATTTTCAGTGTAACACCGGCTTTAAGACACTAAACTATATAGGAGAAGTCTGATTAAGTTTGACGTTAGGTAGAGTGATAGTTAAGCGACTGAGCCGCCTGTCGTTAGTCAGACAGACGCTGTGTTTGTGTGTGTAGATTTGCATACATGCGTATTTCATGTGTGCGTTTCGGGGTTTTTGGCAGCTGGCTTTTTTTGGCGGAATGAAAGAGAGTACAGGCGACATCAACACTATGTTGGATAATTTTTTCCCCACTTGCAGTTATTTTAACGAGGATGTTTTGTTCAACCAAAACACGACTCTGTGTGTTGAAGCAGTTTATTTCTAGGGGGAAGGGGTGGCTTCATCCGTTAGATTGCCAGCTGCTCAATACTTTTTGCGTGTCTATTGATAAGACTCCTGTGGAAGTGATAAGAAAGGCCTGCTGGGATGTATCTAGTGTAATAAATGAGCAGCGCTCTCTTACTGCTTACTACATAAACAAATGGTTTTGTTATGTTAAGCAGGAATCTTTGGTTTCTGGGCTGTACTATGTTATTAGGTGTACACATTTGTCACTCTTTATTTTAAAATACAGTGTGTATCAGACTGAGCGGATCTTTGAGCATTTATAACATGTTATTTTTGTTCTCTGTAGCTGCTGAGATGCTTGAGGGACCTCGTTCTACTGGGTCAGTAAGCTCTGGTAAGCTTTTCCCATATTCGGGCTTTAACACTTTAAATTGACCCTAGTAGTGGTCCAGTGTAAGTGGCAACATTTTTTTTCTCGCACATCCTTCAAGCATCACAATATGTACTCATCTGAAAAACAACAGGACCTGATAGTGACACCATCCAGCAAAAAGCATATAGGTATTTTGATTCTGTAAGTGAGAGTCTACAGAAGATGCTTTTCTCTTCAACTAGTCAGCACTAGTACACCTCATTTTGTGCGCTTATGTGCAGAGCACTTAACTAAAGGGCACTTATTAAAATCCACCATATATTGCTAGGCTTTATTAAAGGTTTTCTGTTTGAATGAACAGCGCTGGAGCTAAAAGATAATGCACTGAAGGGAATGGAGTGTGTCCTGACTGAAATAACTGAAGTTGCAGATATTGCCGAGCTTGTCCAGCAATAATGAGAGCTGTGTGCATCTCCTACAATAAGTTGCAAAAATGTTAACATTTAAAATCATCTTTCAGGGTATAATATAGTGATTTGATGTAGATTTGGTACATGTGTTAATGTTGTTGTTGTTAATATTAATAAGAATAATTCAACTACTGTATCAAAATAATTACAAATGTGAGATTAAAAAACGTTTTTCTTATATCAACTTGTATATTATTGTCAGTGTGGCTACATAGTGTAGTGGTTTACTGATTTGGAAAAAAGAACCCCTTTGGGGATGGGCCAGGAAGGGGTATCCAGTGTAAAAAACAAAAACATAATTTAAAAAGAAAAGGTGACAAATCAAACATGTTAAGCTGCCTGCTGTGGTGACTTGTTGTGAATAAAGGCACAGGTGAAAAGTAGCTGTATTATTTATTATTTTTGTTCCAACAAAGAAATCAGAAAATATGAAGAAACATTTTTTTCTCAATTTGTTTAAAAAAGTAAATATTAAATTCCCCAGAAGGCTTACTGCAGATAAGTTAAAACAGTCAAATTATGAATGAGAAAAATAATCTGAGCATTTTAATCAAGTTTGAAAAAGAAATTATACAAGTTGCCTTTTTTTGTCTTTTTTCTTTGTAATTTCAGTTACATTGAAAAAAATTTTAATTGAAGCTCTCTGAAGAATTTATTCAGTGGTGTATTTATACTCCGTATGAGCTCTACATCCACAACTGTGCGGTCTGTTGACTAAAACTTGTTCAAAATGACAGCTGCAGCTTGTGCTTTTTCATTTTTCTAGGACAGCCTGAACACATTTGTGAAAAGTCACCCATTATCACTGTTTTAGACAGATTGTTAGCAGATGAGGCACAAATTTACAGTGGCTGATTTTGTGATGGCTAAATGTTTAAAGCAGAGTCCAACCGATTGCTCAGCCAATTTTAGCTATTTGCCAACTTTCAGTATCAGCAATTATAAAATCAGATAAGTTACAGAACAGGCGAGAGAAACACCCTTTCAAACACGTTCTGAATGTTGATGGTGTATAGCTTGTCCGCTAGTGGGTACTCTGCAGCTTCCCTGCAACAGTGTTTGGGTCACCATAAATGAAAGAAGGAGCTGATCTGAGCAGAGTCAGGCAAAGCATAAACTAGCAAATAAATAAATATACATACAAATTTTTTGTGTGTTTGAAAGAATGAAAATACCAGTCATATATTTGAGTTTAAAATACCCCAATATTGGCTTCAGTCTTCAAAACCCTACATGAGTCAGGTTCTAGGTCAGAGATGGTGTGATGAAGAGTTAGCGGATGTCAGATAAATTATTTATAATTTTGTTTGACTTCTCTGAAACACTGAATCCTGCAGCTGCTAATAGTAGCAAAAGTATCAGATGTCACCCAGATCCCCTCCACTGCCCCCCATCCTCAGCCACTGTTCACAAACATACAGTTTTGTAAACATAGATTTGTTTTTCTGTGTGTTTTGGACTTTCGTCCACATGTAAACGTTGTTTCAGATCACCCAAAGCAGCCTTTGCTGCTTCCAGGGGTGAAGATTCACAGATACTGTGCTTCTGTGTTTGTGTGTTGACGAGGAAAACTGACATTTTGTCTTACATTCTCAACATGCCTCGGTTTTGTTTTTTGACATCAGACTGTGAAGCGTGTTATTGTATGTAACTGGCCAGCGTTCCTGTACAGTTAGGGCTACATCATCACATGTTGCTTAGGCATGTTCATCACAGCGCTTGATGTCACTTTGTTATATTTCATGGGGGAAATCCTCGTTTAACCCTGGAGAACCCATGGGGTCAAATTTGACCCCATGGGTTCTCCAGGGTTAAAAAAAAATCCCATGCACACGTGGACATAGCTTTGGTGTGTACCCATTTGTGAAAGTACTGAAATCAGCTGACATGTTGTACCAGATGGAAGAAGTTTTATACAGAACCTTTTATGCTGAATCAATTGAGATGCACACACTTGAATTTGCTGCAGCCCTAGCATAGGAAGAACAGATTGGTTCTGATTTGGAGCTGGGGAGGTCCAAATACTACGATACTGTTTATCAACAGGTGACACTTTTAGTTTTCCTAGTGTAATTGATGGAAGCAAAGCTACAAACATTCGGAGGATTATTCAGTGTATTTGGATAATTAAGTCAGTGTCCTGGAGCTGCAAAACCATGTGGTGTTGTTTAAATTATAAATTGAGTCATTCTGTTTTATTATAATATTAGTATAATATTTTCCAAATAGCGCATATATAATATCCTTGAAATGATGCCAGTTAGAGCTGATGGGTAAGTCATATTGTTAGTGCACATTCGTGATGCTCCTGACTTTAAAAACAAAACAAAAAACCTATTTACCCCTACAGTACATCTTGATCACTTGATTAAAATGATCATACTGCATTATGCACACTGTTATTACTGCTTATGTATGCCTAATCTCTGAGAATTTTTTCAATTGTTTCTTTCCTAACCCTAACCCACTATTAGGCATTATTATGTGTATTCCAATTAGTGGTGCAACGGATCAAAAATCTCACGGTTCGGATCGGATCACGGTTTTAAGTCACGTATCGGATCAATTTTCAGATCAGCAAAAAAAGAAAAAAGACAAAAAATTAACATTTACTTATTCACTTATTGAAGTATTTTTTGCCTGTTAAAAACATTCAACTCAAGACTCATTCCACGCAATTATTAAAAAACAAAAAAATTATGGTTCAATATAGGGCAGTATAGGGCTTTGTATCTACCACCCAATTCAATTCAGTTTTATTTATAAAGCACCAAATCACAAAAACAGTCGCCTCAAGGCGCTTTATATTGTAAGGTAGACCCTACAATAATACATACCGCTCATTATATCGCACTCCGCTGTGATATAATGAGCTGTCATGGTCACGTAGCTTTCCGTTGCCCTGGAGGTCCACTCATTTGTAGTAGTAGGGCAACAGAAGATGCCTGGGACAGTTCAGCCATAACTTTAAACTTTTCCTGCTCATACATGCTTGGAACGATCTTGCCACTAAAGTGGACGCGCAACAGGATATTATAGTGTGGCTCAAGCACGTTCATCATAGTTTAAACCCCTTGTTTTGCACAAGGGAATACGGCCTCCCGTCTGCAGCTAAACACCCCAATAGCTTTTGTAATAGCTTTAGCCCGGTCGGACTGGGCAGGAAAGGACTGCTTAAATACCGCAATTTCCTCTGCTCCTCCACTTGGACTGCTAGCACTGGCCATAACTATCGCTTGACAGACCGACCACGCGCACCATACACATACTTTTTTTTCTTCTTTTTTCGAATCTTCAGATCACGTGCGTCCCGAACCGTGGAGTGGGATCGGTTCAGATTAGGGATCAACTGTGATCCGTTGCACCACTAATTGCAATGCAAACCAACAGCAGATTTTTGTTTTACGTTTGATTTAGATCAGTGAAACATGCTCCAATTCGTTTACATGTGCAACCACAACTCTTTGTTTATAAGGCAGTTTATTGCTGGTTGGGTCTTAAAGGTCTTTTTGATGCCATTCTTACCATTTATTTTGTTGCTTCATTTGATTCACATGTTTTAGATCCCCCATCTTCCCCAGTGCCAGAATATGTGTTCAAGCCACCATCACGGCCAGACTTTGGCACCATGGGCAGGACAATCAAGCTCCAGGCTAACTTTTTTGAGATGGAAATCCCCAAATTGGAGGTCTATCATTATGACATTGACATCAAGCCTGAAAAATGCCCCCGGAGGGTCAATCGGTATATCCTTGTTGATATTTCATTATTGTTCAGCAGATAATTACCTGGGGCATTGCTGGTAATTTGTCCATTTCATTTTCTTTTCAGGGAAATTGTGGAGCACATGGTCCAGCACTTTAAAACACAGATCTTTGGTGATCGAAAGCCGGTGTATGATGGAAGGAAGAACCTTTACACTGCCATGCCCTTGCCAATAGGCAGAGACAAAGTATGTATTCCACACATCAACCTGTAACAGTAAAAGCTCTATTTTGAGTACAAAACAAAAAAAGTATGAGTATTTCTGCAATATGACTGCATTGTATCTCTTCATTTCCTCCCAACTGATCACACAGGTGGAGCTTGAGGTAACTATTCCTGGTGAAGGGAAAGACCGCAGCTTCAAAGTAGCCATCAAGTGGGTGTCCTGCGTTAGCCTGCAAGCTCTGCATGAGGCACTGTCAGGACGGCTACCCAGCGTCCCTTTTGAGACTATTCAAGCCTTGGATGTGGTCATGAGACATTTGCCTTCTATGAGGTACATCAGAATTTCTGTCATTGTCAGTTATAGTTTTGACTCTTTATTTTATCCTTTTATAATACTGTTGGCTTTCTGCTGGTGCTTTTCTTCTGCAGGTATACCCCAGTGGGACGCTCTTTCTTCACTCCTTCAGAGGGATGCTCAAACCCTCTTGGTGGAGGGAGAGAGGTGTGGTTTGGTTTCCACCAGTCTGTCAGGCCGTCCCTTTGGAAAATGATGCTCAACATCGATGGTAATTTTCACAATAAGATTCATTTCTCATGCAAAATGTGTCTAAAGTTGAGCTTTTTCCATAAGCTGAAACTCTGTGTCTAATTACTTTCAGTTTCGGCCACTGCGTTCTACAAAGCCCAACCTGTAATTGAGTTTATGTGCGAGGTCTTGGATTTCAAAAGCATAGAAGAACAGCAGAAACCCTTGACAGACTCTCAACGAGTGAAATTTACAAAAGAAATCAAAGGTAAGATAAACGTAGGAGCTCATATTTTTAATGATTTTGGGAGCTTTGATGTATAAAAAAACATTTATTTGTGAGTTCAGATTCTTATCTGATACTTTTTTAGATTATTTTCTCATCAATTTTCTTCAGATACAGGTTGTAAATAGTTTTTTTTTTCCCAATTTTGGTTTTTCTCTAAGCGTTACCTGCTGCTGATTTTCTTTTTAGCAACTATAACTGACAGCATACATATTAAAGTATTCTGCTACAGTAAAGAGGTGCAAATATTTGAGTGGAAATTAGTTACTGTCCAAACACCTTTTAGCTCACATAGGCTACGTTTACACTGCAGGTCTTAATGCTCAATTCAATTTTTTTTTGATCAAATCCAATTTTTTCGTCTGCCTGTTCGCACTGCAAATAAAATGTGACAGCAAACGCGCTCTAGTGTGAACCCTCAAAGTGACCCGCATGTGCCAAAGAAGATGGCACACACAATGCACTCTGCTTAGAGCCAGACCAAACAGTATTGTTTCACTGATGGCCCTTAATATAAAGACTTGTTTTGCACTTTACGTTTCCCAATTTTGCTTTAAGTTATAAAGTTATTTTGTTATTTACATATGGCCTAATAATTATTCTTATTGCTGTTTTAGAGCGGAGCAGTGCTTCAAAGGATAGTTGCAGATTTCTGTCAGAATCTGCAGATTATACAGTACAAATAAAATGTTCACGTTTCTCCAACGTTGTCTTCCCAACAGTTTCACTAACATCTACACTGGATGGCCAGGAGGCGTTCGCGATGTCTTCTCGGGTGCTTCTCCAGCGCTGATAATTGGCGTCTGTCTTGTGTCAGTGACGTAAAAGACGGATTTAATGCGATCACTTTCTAAAACATCAGATATGTATCGGATTCAGTACCACGTACGAAAGTGACCCCGGTCGGATTTGAAAATATCGCATTTGTGCTGTTCACACTGTCATACCATGATCGGATATGGGTCGCATAAGGTCAAAAAAGTCGTATTTGATGCGCTTTTGCGTGCGGTGTGAATGTAGCCATAGTTTACCTTACAAAAAAAGCAGGCTCAAACAAATGTACTTGAATCATTTTCTAGTATGTTTATAACTTCACCAGATAACAGGAAAATTATTCTCTTCTCTTCTGCTTTGCTCAAACTGAGGCTGCTGCCTTTAGCTACTTGTCCATTGTTAGCTTCTTTAAAGTGTCCATGTTCAGTTGGCTGAAGGTGATTTAAATGACTGGTTAGGTTTGCTGTTATGAATTTTCCCTTAATTTTATTTAACAAAAATGTTTATGTTCAACCTTTGTTTCCTTTTATTGTGATTGCTTTATTCAGGCCTGAAGGTTGAGATTACTCACTGTGGGCAGATGAAGAGGAAGTACAGAGTGTGCAACGTGACAAGAAGACCAGCCAGCCACCAAACGTAAGAATGCTTTTTTAAAAATATCATTTTTCAATTAAATTTTAAAAACAAGATAAATAGCATGCTTAAAATTCAAATATGAGGTTTGCTAAAGGTTTACAACAGCAACAACAAAAAAATCACCTATAACTGCATTTAGCCCTGTTAGATTAACTGCAAAATACTATTTAAAACCAAACTTTCTGTCTAGATGACTTGTCGTGATTATAAGTAGTACAAATTGTGGAAACACTGGTCTAAGAATATTCCTGCTGACTGTAGATTTAAAAGGTTTCACATGTTGAATGCTTTTTCTTCTTTTTTTTTTGGGGGGGGGGAAATCTTTAGGTTCCCTCTGCAACAGGAGAATGGCCAAACTATAGAGTGCACAGTAGCTCAGTACTTCAAAGACAAGTACAAGCTCATCCTGCGATACCCCCACCTGCCATGTTTACAGGTGGGGCAGGAGCAGAAACACACCTACCTGCCTCTAGAGGTAAGCATCATCAACCTCTTGTTCACCAGCTAGGTGACTTGAGATTTTTGTTTTTTTGTTCTTCTAAATGATTTGCGCGTGTCTGCCCCAGGTGTGTAACATAGTGGCAGGACAGCGCTGCATCAAAAAGCTGACAGACAATCAGACCTCCACTATGATCCGTGCCACAGCCAGATCGGCACCAGATCGTCAGGATGAGATTAGTAAACTGGTGAGTTATATGAACTGTAACAGACACTGTTTTTAAAACTTAAGTTTTCACAAGTTTGACACCATTCCTGCAACAACAAGTGAAGGAAAACAGAGAATGTTTACATTGTGCCAACGGCTACACTCAAGTGATTCATCACTGATGTTTGCCCAGAGTTCTAAGGCCAATAGCAAGCACTGCCAACATGATAAACGGTTAGTTATGTCTATAACTTCTGTTCCCTGAAGGAGAGGAACGAGGTACAACACATAAGTATGGGATATCACGCCCTCGCGTGTCCTGGCTGAAGAAACCTTTATTCACGCCTTTACGGCAGATGACGTGTGATGACACGCGCAAGGCCCCGCCCGCACATATAGCCGCTGCCATCACCGTCATCCCTCAGTTCGATAGCCGCTCTTCACCGAGCCAACTGCTCAGTGGGGCCACCCTGTGTTGTACCTCGTTCCTCTCCTTCAGGGAACAGAAGTTATAGACATAACTAACCGTTCCCTTTCAGTCGATTCACTCGGTACAACACATAAGTATGGGACCTATATACACGCCCCGCAGAGCAGCCACCGAACCGGAACGGGACCACCACATCCTTAGTGAGTGGTAGACCCAGCAGAAAGGACAGCATGAGCCACCGAAGGGGCTGTAACGTCCAACCGATAAAACCGCACAAAAGTGTGCGGCGACGCCCAATTAGCCGCTGCACAAATATCAGCCACAGGCACCCCTCTAAAAAGAGCCCATGAGGTCGCCATCCCCCTGGTGGAATGAGCTCCCACCCCGTGGGGCAACGCAAAACCTCCGGTGCTGTATGCCAGCGAGATAGCTTCTACAATCCAGTGGGACAGCCTCTGTCTGGACAGAGCTCTACCTCTATTCGGATTAGCGAAGCAGACAAACAACTGGTCACACAAACGCACATCCCGAGTGCGCTCAATGTAGGTGCGTAGCGCACGCACCGGACAAAGAGAATGCACCCTCCTCTGCTCCTCAGATTCAAAAGGAGGGGAGCAAAAGCTCAGCAACTCAAACTCCATTGAACTATAAGATGCAGGCATGACCTTGGGAAGATAGGCGGCATTCGGACGCAATACGACCTTGCGGCCATCAGGAGAAAACTGCGTGCAGGCAGGATGCACAGACAGCGCATGAAGGTCCCCCACTCGCTTCGCCGAGGCCAAAGCGAGAAGTAATGCGGTCTTATACGAAAGAAGTTTCATATCTACCGACTCAACGGGTTCAAACGGAGGGCCACAAAGGGCCTCCAGCACCAAAGACAAGTCCCAAGCCGGGACACTGGACTTAAGCACGGGCCTCAGCCGGCGAACCCCTTTCAGAAAACGCACGGCGAGGGGATGCGCACCTGGTGTCACCCCGTCAAAACCGATATGACAAGCAGATATAGCCGCTAAATAAACCTTGATCGTCGAAAACGAAAGGCCTTTATCCAACAGCTCCTGCAGGAATGTCAAAACATCCACAATAGAGCACTGAAATGGGAGAGTGTGGCGGTCCTGGCACCATCGCTCGAAGGCTCGCCATTTGTAAGCGTACAAGCCTCTAGTAGACGAGGCCCTGGCGCTCTGAATCGTCGCTACCACACTAGGTGGCAGACCCTTAGCAACCAAGTTTAACCTCTCAGCAGGTAAGCATGAAGGTGCCACAGATCCGGGCGCGGATGAAACACTTCCCCCCCCGCCTGAGAGAGGAGATCCCTGCGGAGAGGAAGCTGCCAAGGACTTGCTGCAAGCAGGCTGATTATTTCTGCATACCACGACTTCGCGGGCCACCAAGGGGCCACCAGGATCAGAGAGAGGGAATGCCGACGCACCCTCTCCAGAATTGGAGATATCATTTCCACTGGGGGAAATGCATACAGGAGCACGTCTGGCCATTGGTGCGCTAGCGCGTCCAAGCCCAAGGGTGCATCGTGGTCGATTATGGAGAAGTACAGGGGGCAGTGAGCATTCACCCTGGAAGCAAAAAGATCTATTTGCGCCTCGCCAAATAGATCCCAAATCTGAGCCACTATTGAAGGGTGTAACCTCCATTCTCTCACCAGAGGACCCCCCCTGGAGAGAAGGTCCGGCCCCAGGTTCAGGTGGCCCGGGACATGGGTGGCTCTTAGAGTCAGAAAATGAACACTGCACCATAACAGCAGAGAGCGAGACAGCTGCAACAGGGGAAGAGAGCGTGTTCCTCCCTGCCTGTTTATATAAGACACCACTGTTGAATTGTCCGTCCTGACTAAGACATGCTGGCCCTGCAGGACTGGACGGAAACGCTTTAGAGCTAAGAACACTGCTAACAGCTCTAAGTGGTTGATGTGCAGCTGGCGCTGAGCCGCGGACCAGATCCCTCTCACTGACGCACCCTCGCACAGCGCTCCCCACCCACTTAGGGAAGCATCTGTGGACACCACCTTGCGAAACAACACCCTCCCAATCCGAGAGCCCTGGTGCAGTAGCCCGGGCTCCCTCCAAGGACGGAGAGCTAGCATGCAAGACGCAGTTACCGGCAGCCTCCTCCGGAGGTGACGCGAAGCACACAAACGGTGAGAGAGAGTCCAGCGTTGAAACGCTCTCATTTTCAACAGCCCAAGCGGCACTACGGCGATCATAGATGCCATCATGCCCAACAAGCGCAATATCGTCTGGAAACGCAGTCTGCGTCCCAGCTGAAATTGAGCGAGGCAGCGATGAAACGCGGCCACTCTGTGCTCTGACAACCGTGCGCGGCTGGAAAGAGAGCATATTTCCAGACCGAGAAAAGCGATCTGTTGACCTGGGATTAGCGAGCTCTTCTGAAAGTTCACAGAGAACCCCAGTGTCTGAATGTGTGACAGAACCCGCGACAGCTGCGTCTCCGCCTGTTCTCTGGAGCAAGCCACGAGAGCCCAGTCGTCCAGGTAGGCCAAGATGCGGATGCCCCTCTTCCTGAGGGGCGCTAGCGCTGCCTCGGCACATTTCGTAAAGGTGCGGGGAGCGAGCGACAGCCCGAACGGCAGCACTAGGTATTCGTAGGCTACGCCCTCGAATGCAAACCTCAGAAACTGCCTGTGTTTCGGGTGTATAGCGACATGAAAATAAGCATCTGTTAGATCGATTGTCGCAAACCAATCTCCCGGGCCGACTGCACTCAGGAGCTGTCTGAGTGTTAGCATCTTGAACCTGTACGTTCGCAGGTACGTGTTCAAGACTCGCAGGTCGAGGATGGGACGAAGCCCTCCCCCTTTCTTCGGAATGACAAAATAACGGCTGTACCAACCTTTGTCCGTCTCCGAAGCGGGGACCCCCCGTATTGCTCTCTTCTGTAATAGCGCCTGTATTTCCTCTCTGAGTACCAAGGCTGCCTCGGGGTTGACAATCGTGTTCACGACTCTTTGGAAACGAGGCGGCTTGACCCGGAACTGCAACCGGTAACCCATGGCAACGGTTTGCAGCACCCACGGAGAGGGGGCGCAAGCGCGCCACTGAGGGAAGTGAGCAGCCAGCCGGCTGGCCTGCAGCACTGACGGCGGGGCGCCGTCGCCCCCCAGTGTGTCTGCAGGGGACTGCATCCCCTGCCTGACCTGGCTCATTTCGCCTGCAGGTTGAGCATTTGAGATTGTTTGAGAGTAAACAACACTCTTCATTGATTGCAACATGGGAACATGTACATTTATACATTTTGTTGGGTGCACCTTTTCCGGGGCATAACAATGAAAAACAGCGGGAACACTCGATGTGGTCGCTTGAACATTCAACACATCTGAACCGTGTGCAGGGGTTATGTGCTTGGGAGACCGCGATAGGGAAGTGCAGCGCCTTCTGGGGCTGACAACCTGAACAGAACTTAAGCGGCACCTCTTGTGCGGCAACAGAGGGGTAAGAGCAGCGTCTCCCTGCTGCCGGATCCCTTCCCCACTCGCAATCACAGCTAGGAGGGCTGAGGCTTCTTCCTCCTGGGCGTCGGGTCCCGTCGGGGGCCCGGGGGAGGGCCTTTGCCCCAGGCCGACTGGCGTGGAGCTCGGGCCGGAGTACGTGCTCTCGCCGGCGGCCCTCCCACTCCAGCAGTGGGCGCCGGTCTCTTGCCAGCTGTCAGAGGAGCGGCGGGCCTGTGAGAGCTAGCAGTGGGCTTGGGCTGGGGCTGGCGTCTGGGGATGATGTCGCGCAGAGCTTCCGTCTGCTTCTTCCTCAGATCGAATCTAGCCTGAATGGCTTCAAGTGAATGTCCGAATAACCCAGCCGCAGACACTGGTGCGTCCAGATACACAGCTCTGTCTCTATCAGGGACGTCGGAGAGGGTCAGCCACAGGTGCCTCTGCGCCACCACTGTCGAAGCCATCCCTCTGCCCAGGGAGAGCGCTGCACAGCGAGACGCACGGAGGATGTAATCCGTGGTGACTCTAACCTCGTTAAGAAGAGGTGACAGCGGGCTGTCCTCCGGAACCAGCGATCCAAGCTCCGCCAGGCACATTGCTTGGTACGTCTGGAGCATGGTGACGGAGCTCATGGCTCGAGCGGTGCCGGCCTGAGCCCGATAAATCTTCTCCAGCTGCGAGGCCGAGAATCTGCAGTGCTTGGACGGCAGAGTTGCGGGGCCACCGACACCATGGTTATGGGACGGGGCCAGATAAGCAGCCAGAGACGGCTCCATAGGGGGTGGGTTAGCTAAACCAGCTCCCTCGGCGCCGTCCAATTCCATGTACTGTCCATAGCCGGGCACAGTGACGCGGGTAGACAGAGGTTTGTCCCATGACGCTGTTAGCTCGCAGAGAAAGTCTGGGAACATGGGGAGGCAGTTTTTGGCCGTTGCGGGCTCCGGTGGAAGGAAAAAACCCGCAAACCGCGACGGCTTCCGAGCTGGTGGAGGAGAGGGCCAGTCCACCTGCAGCTTCTCAGCGGCACGGCGAAACAGGGAGAAAAGAGAAGTGTCATCGTGGCCGACCGGCGCAGCAGCGGCGGCATATTGGGTCGACAATGAGCTCTCCTGCTCATCCTCCGACAAACCATGGATGTCCAGGCCGATGTCCAGCACGTCATCGTCTTCCTGGGGAGCGCTGGCGGGCTTCAACCCAGGCTGAAGCCCGTCAGCGCTCCTGCATGGTTCCGGTCCGTCATCGGCTAACCCGTCAACGTATTCCATGTGGTCAGCCCAGCTAATCGCGGGGACATCGACCTGAAAATTTTCGTCTTCGGACTCGGACGAAGCCGGGGCTCCAGACTCGGAAAGAAGAGGGTCATGCCGTGCGACAGCCGAGCGTCCCAGCACTCTTTCCACAAACGTCACCCGTCTTTCCAGGGTCGAGCGTCGGAGCTGGCGACAAAACGCACAAGCTTCGGGCTCCGTCAACGCTCTCCTAGCGTGGACGATCCCCAGGCAGACAGGGCAGGCATCGTGCTGGTCGCTGTCGTGCAAAGAGAAACCACATCCCTGAGGACAGGGGCGAACAGAAGATTTCTGCTTTGCTCGCTTCGGTTTGGAGTCCATTCCCAAAACGCAAAGCGAAACGCTGCACAAGAAAAACTTGAAAATAGCGCTCCGCGGGCAGCCTACGCACCAGCTGGGCGGTGGAGGCTAACACCAACAGGGGCAGTTAAGCTAGGTTCAAGTTGGCAGACAACGGAGCTAACTAGCAGTAGCTAGCTAGCCCAACTCAGCAGAGGTGTTCTCAGCGAGGTGAAGAGCGTAAGAACTGAGGGATGACGGTGATGGCAGCGGCTATATGTGCGGGCGGGGCCTTGCGCGTGTCATCACACGTCATCTGCCGTAAAGGCGTGAATAAAGGTTTCTTCAGCCAGGACACGCGAGGGCGTGATATCCCATACTTATGTGTTGTACCGAGTGAATCGACTGAAAGGGAACTTAAAAATTAATGGGTTCAGTGAGGCCAGTGCTGGAAGGACTGCTAATAAAGACAACAAAAGTCTTTGAGATTGATGGTTGTAGTGAACTGCTGATGAATTTGCTCATTGGTATAGAATGTTTACAATCATAGTCCATAATATTAGGGCTGCTCAATTAATCGAATTTTAATCACGATTACGATCTGGGCTTTCAACGATCATTAAAAATGACTGAGCCGATTAGTAGCCCCTCCCTCATTTATCCGCGACACCTTAAAGGCCGTCTGTGAAAATATTGTCGGGCATAAACCGGTCCGTGGCGCAAAAAAGGGTGGAGACCGCTGATTAAGAGGGCCCGAGGGAAGCTCGGAAAGCTAAGCAGAAGTTATTTGGAGAGTGACTGCCGTTGGTTGAAAAGAGAGTTTAAAAAAAAAAAAAAACTTCAGTGGTGTTGCACACCATTTTACATTATTTTTTTAAAGTCATTGTTAACCCTTTAAAGCCGGTCAGAGCAGCACGCTCCGTTTTGCGTAACTATTTTTAAATCCCTGTAGAACCTGAACCGTGTAAGCTAGCGCAATAATTTGTTTTGCATATGAAACCGGAGGAGTTGTACTTACACCTGATGCCATCAGCTTGTCCTCGGTCACGGTTTCGTTCCACATATAGCTTTGCAAAAATTGCATAAAAAGCGCTTGCAGGAACAAAAACATAATATTCCAGAAACACGCTTTGCCGTTCCTATCAGCTGTTCGTAACACTTCCCACAGTGAAATGATGCACATGCTGTTTTCTTTGCAAATTTGCATCATAGGATTGTTTTTTGTTTTTCCTGCAGTATATAAAAATTGCTGTATCTCCAAAATAAAACTATGAAGACACTCAAAATAAATTTCCTGTGGTGGGAAACTATTTTTTTGCAACTTTATTGTATTTAAAGTTTTGAGGGATAAGCCTCTTAAATTTCTCCAAGTAGAAATATATGTAAACAAAACAAAAGCGATTTTCAATTTTTTTTGTAGTTTATTGCGCTTTTTTGCAATTTATGTAATTACTATGGACTTAATGCATACATATTATTAAAATATGGGCTATAACAGTTGTATTGATGTATAGCAACTTGAAATGCTCCCACAAATGGCACTACAACATGTAAAAAAAAATAATAATATAAGCTCTGGTGGACTTGGTTCTATGGTAGGTCTTAAAGGGTTAAATAAATATCGTCAAATAATCGTGATCTCAATTTCAGTGAAAATAATCGTGATTATCATTTTTGCCATAATCGAGCAGCCCTACATAATATTATGATTATCATTAATAACAATACAGATTACCTTTAATATGAAATGAATAAACATGAATAAAAGAAAATAAATAACTTGACTAAAATCTTAAAGTTTGCTGTATTATGCTAATGAGTGTGTGTGTGTTTATTCAGATGAGGAGTGCCAACTTCAACGCTGACCCTTACGTTCGTGAGTTCGGAGTGATGGTTCGGGATGAGATGACGGAAGTGAATGGCCGTGTCCTACAAGCTCCTTCCATACTGTATGGAGGCAGGGTATGTGTTAATGTGCTTTTAATGCATGAATTACTTTATTCGTTTTTATTCAAGTAACTTCATCGTGGATGGTGTGATTAGCACTTATGATGTTGCTCTCATTGCAATTTGCAGAACAAAGCAATAGCCACACCAATCCAGGGAGTGTGGGACATGAGGAACAAGCAGTTCCACACTGGTATTGAGATCAAAGTGTGGGCCATTGCCTGCTTTGCGCCACAGAGACAGTGCACCGAACTCCTACTTAAGTAAGCGCGATACATTGAACGTATGTTATCTATCATATGCAGATGTATGTCATGCCATCGTGTGTGCGTGTTATTGTTTGATAGTAGACAGCTTAAGGCTTATGGTGCCGGGTGTGTTTAAAAAGTTGTAAAGCAGAGCGTAGGTCCTGTACAGAAGTGCGTAAACACAGTCACACAGTCCTTTTTGTTTTTTCTGTTAAATGTTGACCAAGTTTACTGTGCAAATATAGTTCTGTGTAAAAGCACGTGCCAACTACATACAGCTGTGCTGTGTATTTACAGTGTGTAAGCCAGGCTTTGTTTACTGCATTCATGTTATTTTTGTATTTAAGCAAGTCAGTATGTCCTGACTTTTCATGGCACTCACCAAGACTGACCAGCTCCTTTTTAATTGAAGTCTGGAAAACCAAACTTTCACTGTAATTTAAAAATAAATGTTAGGAAAAGCAGTCCAATGGGATAATTTGAAAACTTCATACAATGTATCTAAGGCAGGCAGGCAGCTCTCAAATGTCATCTAACCTAAACTAGGACTGTGTCTTAACCCGTTTATCTTTAAATTAACAAGATCTCCACCTGTCAGAGCTTTCACAGATCAGCTGAGGAAGATCTCTCGAGATGCAGGAATGCCTATCCAAGGTCAACCTTGCTTTTGTAAATATGCCCAGGGAGCTGACAGCGTCGAGCCCATGTTCAGGCACCTCAAATACACCTACCAGGGCCTCCAACTGGTGGTAGTGATCCTACCAGGGAAGACACCCGTTTATGGTGAGGGATCTTCTTTTACTATGGTATTTATTTTGTCTGAGAAATTTATTTTTGTTTGATTGTTTCCAAACAAACAAACACTGTGGCTTCTCCAGCCAGGTGCAGTTTAAATTTACCATTTTAAAAGCCGCTGGTGTGGCTCTTCACTCAGAAACAAGTATGGTCATTGTTGCTTCGCCTGGATGCTTGCATTTAGCTCTGTAAAACAATTTGACACTCAAGGGCTGTTTTCAGAGTTTCTCTGAGTTCCCTTTAAATCTAGGTTAAGTGGTTAAAGTTGTGACATCACAAACAGATGTGAAAAGTATAAGCCTGCTTTGTAGAGAATGAGAGTTGGTTAAAGTGATTGAGTTTGGGTAAAGTTAGGCATCATGTACTTGTACAAAAGTATCTCATTTTGATAATTAAACTCTTATTAATAACTGAAGCATTAACCTTTTATAAAGAACAGAAATCAGGGAACAGTTTTATTCATGTTATTTATAACTCTCCTTGAACCTGAAGGGGGTCTTTAATTAGTCCCTACCACTCCAACCGCATTCTGCTGCAACTTCAAAGACGACTCCCCACTTCTAGTGTATCTGAACATGCTGCTGCGCTATTGCCTGCTCAACAAGTTTTACTGCTTCTGTATCTGCTTTAGAAGTAAACCACAAGAAATTACAGAAAAAGTTATATACTCCGCTTCATTTTTGAGCTTCAAGTTAGTTATTTTAAGTCATTTGTGCATAAATAAATAAAACAGACATTTATCCTTTACGTAGAAAATACTTTTAGTCAGCTTACTTATGTGCACTAAATCGTCTGGGGCAGATTGTGCAACACTCCATTTTTTTATTTTTTATTATAGCAGATCAAATTATATCTCCCCCTTGTCCTGATGTGTTTTTAGCTGAGGTGAAACGTGTTGGGGACACGGTTCTTGGCATGGCCACACAGTGCGTGCAAGTGAAGAACGTTCAAAAGACGACGCCTCAAACTCTTTCCAACCTGTGTTTGAAGATTAATGTCAAGCTGGGCGGTGTTAACAACATCCTCCTCCCACAGGGCAGGTTAGTGGAAATTCTGGTGAATTCTTATCATGAAACTAATGAGTTGCTTTTATATTTTTTCAACACATGAAAGCTATGCCATTGTGTTAAACTTTTTTATGTACATCTACTGTTCTAGGCCGGTGGTGTTTCAGCAGCCAGTGATCTTCCTTGGTGCAGATGTGACACATCCACCTGCAGGAGATGGAAAAAAGCCCTCTATCGCTGCAGTAAGCAACAACACATTACGACCTACCCTTCACAATATGTTATATTTTTGTGTGTGTGGACTGACACAGAGTAACAAGATACTGTGTTCTAGCTTAAACACACACTTCACATATTATGCAACAGGACAGTGACATCACTGCCTCAAAAACAAGAAAGAAAACTGTTTGACCTCCAAGCTCATCCTAATCAAAGTGTCATCAAAATGTGATAGACTGAGAAAGTCCAGTTGTCTGTCATGTTTTTGTTTTTGTTTTTTTTGTTTTTTTGCTTGTTTGTTTTCATTGTAAAAAACTATGTGGGACGGGACATCAAAAGGATGAAGCATCTATCACTATCATTTGTCATTCTCAGTAAATCCTTTTTAATGTGGTCATACCTGTTTTTGTTCATTCTTTCTTTTCATTTTAGGTGGTTGGTAGCATGGATGCCCATCCCAGCCGGTACTGTGCGACAGTACGGGTGCAGCAGCACCGCCAGGAAATCATTCAGGACCTGGCTACCATGGTGAGGGAGCTGCTGATCCAGTTCTACAAGTCCACCCGCTTCAAGCCCACCAGAATCATCTACTATCGGGATGGCATCTCTGAGGGCCAGTTCAACCAGGTGATCCATATATCCAGGACCACACAGAATAAACTATAACAAACAGGAAAAGTGATTGATTTTCCTTATGCACTTGTGCTGTTGTAGGAAATTAATTGAGCTGGCAGAAGTTGCTGTTAAATGTTAATCATGCTTTTGTTGTACATATATTGTTTTATGGGTTACCTTTAAGATCTTACGACTTTGTTGCGTGCAGGTTCTTCAGCATGAGCTGCTGGCAATCCGGGAGGCCTGCATCAAACTAGAGAAGGACTACCAGCCTGGTATTACCTTTGTGGTTGTTCAGAAGAGACACCACACGAGACTGTTCTGTATGGACAGAAATGAGAGGGTTAGTACTCTGTCACTGCTAGTGCTGGGAATTTATGAATGATCTGGGTCAATTATTAACTGAGTGCATACAAGTTTAGGAATAGAGTGATGTAAGATGCTCTCACCAGTGTCCCTAATAATGCTTCAGAGGAAGTTTCAAAGATTTTTAAGTATCCCATCATCATATGCAGTCACTATGAAATGCAACAACTTGTCTTATAACAAAAACTAAAAACAATAACTGGGATAATAAAACACCTTGACACACTAACTTCTTGTCTATTAAAATGTTTATGATCCTTCAAGGTTTTAAATGGACTGGCGGTACATTAATTAGCTGAACTCTTGCTTTATCATAATCAGGTTAGAGCTCTAAAGCCAACCAACCAGATGCTCCTGTATGTTCCATGATCCAGGCATAAAAATAGAGGTGATCTAAACCTTTGTGGTGGCTGCAAGTAGAGTGTGGCACCTTTGACTTTATCTCCTATCGTGCTGCAACTCTATTCTTGTTGTTTTTCTTTTCTTTAGTCACTGTGGGGATTTTCTTGTTGTGTTTCATGGTTTGGATATTTTCATAGTTGAGAAATTTGGCAAACTCTTGTATGTATGTATGTGTGTGCGTGCGTGCGTGTGTGTGTGCGTGCGTGCTTTTTCTTTTATATTCACCAGCTTGGGAGGTTTCAAAGTAATGTAGGCTTGTTGGGTCAGAGTGCACTTAAGCAATTCCAGCTTAACAAGCATTTCCATGGATGTCAAAGGAGCTTGCAAAGAAAGGCAAGCTCCTTTGACTACAATGACCTGGATGACTGAGAACCTTCACAGACATTTCCATGGATATTTTTTTTATAGGTTGGGAAGAGCGGCAACATTCCGGCAGGCACCACAGTGGACACCAAAATAACTCACCCATCAGAGTTTGACTTCTACCTTTGCAGTCATGCTGGCATTCAGGTAAAAGTCAAGTTGGATAAGATGTATTGATAAAGGCGTCTTCCACTGTGTTTTCTAATGAAAGCAGATTGTGAGTTAAAAACAACCCATTATACCTGACATCCGCTTTACTTCCGGACAGGGAACCAGCAGGCCGTCTCACTATCACGTGCTCTGGGACGACAACCACTTCTCATCAGATGAACTGCAGGTCCTTACCTACCAGCTTTGTCACACTTATGTGCGCTGCACCCGGTCAGTGTCCATCCCAGCACCAGCTTACTATGCCCATTTGGTGGCTTTCCGGGCTCGCTATCACTTGGTGGACAAAGAGCATGACAGGTGAAGAAATTAAAATCTCTTAGTTTGCAGATGTTTGTCTCCTTGTTGGAAAAACTGACAGTTCTGCAACTTTTTTCTCTTTCAGTGCCGAGGGCAGTCACACATCAGGTCAAAGCAATGGGCGTGACCACCAGGCCTTGGCCAAAGCTGTTCAGGTCCACCAGGACACCTTGCGCACCATGTACTTTGCCTGAGAGCACCCAACTCCCAGGAAGGCGTGGGTGAGACATCACTGATGGAACGCACTACCCTCCGCTGTCTCACTGTCAGCTGTAGATAACATTACAGTGGTTTCACATTGTGATCTCCCTACCAGACAAACATGTCAGTAACCCAAATGTCTACAATTGTACTTAAACCCGCCAAAACCATTCCAGCAATTAGACTGTAACATGCAAAAGAGTCATTCTTTCTTGAGGATTGAGCTGGAAGAGGCTTTATTTACATGTCGTGCATTAGTTGTATTTGTACTTGTTATCTGTTTAAAAAAAGGGTGAAAATTATGAAAAGACAAGGCAGAGTTTGTATGTTAATAGAAGAATTTTCTTTCTTTCTTTTTTTTTTTACTAGCAGGCGAAAACAGTATACAGTGGGGTGGTTTCACATTTCGAAGAAGCCAGTCGCCCTCCTTCTCCTTTTGTTTTGTTATTAGGCTCTTGGTGCTTGAAGGGAGAAGGCAAAAATCAAAAGATGTGGGGGTCCATTAACTGTTATATGCCTAATGATTTAGTCCTCCCCACAGACATTATTTATCAGCCTATCAAAGCAAAGTGCACTGACCAGGATGAGCGCTTTAATCAGGACAAAAGTACTTATATATATATATATTGAGGGTTGTTTGTGTTCGTTTTCCCCCACATAGGGCACTATGTGATGAAAAGTGCCATTTAAGAGTATCTTCTTTCTTTTTTCTTTTTTTTTTTGCCACTTCTATGTAAAACAATGAATTTTTCTTCCAGTATTTGTCCTCTTGACACTGATGATCTTATTATGCCAACTCTGTTGACAGTTAATGATCTTGACATCAGATTTGTTTAACCCCTGAATCTACACTTTTTTTAATTTATTTTTTTTTAATGAAGCTCTTTTTGTATTTAGAAATTTGGGGGGGGGGACAAACATTTTTTTTTCCTCCTTTGCCCCACTGTTAAGTCTGAACTGACAAACCAGTGACCTGAGATGTAATATATTGGGACTGGTTCCCAGTAAGGACACATTTCTAATGTATTCTGAGCCATGTTGACAAAAGACACTTGATTAGGAAGTCACCATAGTGGGGAACATGTTAAAATCTGTGTGATTCCCATCTGTTCTTACAGACTTTTTAAAATTTGAATAACTTCTCCAATGGATATGCATGTAGCTGGCTCATGTTTTAGACATTTTAGGCATTTGTGATGATTGTTTATTTCTCCCTTTATACACATCAACCCTACTTCTATTTTTTTAATGTATATAACACAGGATCGTGTATTCTGCTGTGTCATTTGTGTGGCTTGTCGGTAACCAGGCATTCGGTACAGTGGAGTCAAAGCTGCAACATTTTAGAGTTTAACTGATTGAAATTCCTTAAAACTTCTTTAACGTAGTGTTTGCTCCAAGAACTAGGGGCTGTCATCGCACAAAAGCTTGGGTTTTATGCAAATGACTTTTTTGTGAGTCTTTATACTATTTAGTAATGTTGGTAATAAGGTATATTTTGAATAAGCCTTCAGTGGAAGCTGCTGAAAGATTATAGTTTTTTTTTTTCTTTTTTAAAAAACTGGCCCACGTGTTAAAAAAATTGTCTAAATTAATATTGTCTTTGTATGCAGATAAATGCAAATATATGGCCTTTTAAGACTGTCATGTCTTACTAATAACATTATTATATAATAATATCCCACCTAAGTTTTACTAATGCTATAAGCAGGCGAATGTTGACATAGTCTTGAGTGGAGGCGAGTAGTTTATCTTTTCTAACTATGCATCATTTTTAACCAAGAGATTTAGCAGTGGGTATCTCACATGAATTGGAGTCATTTCTAGAGGTAGATAATCAGGGCTTTTTATGTTGTTTTTAGCATATTGCATTTAGTAGCGTTTCTTAGTGCTTATCAACGTCTTCATACCTTTCTAATAGGATGAAGTATTTATGTGGTCATTTGTAACATTGTAGATTTTATAGCCTATAAATTGGGTGGATCCTTTGTAACACACAGTCTTTCCTAGCCAAACAAGATTATGAACTTTTACATGATGAATATTAAAAAAAGAAATATATATATATATATATATATATATATATATATATATATATGTATATATTTTATATGAAAGCACAAAAGGACATCTCGATTCTAGGTGCTAGATGTTTTCACTGTAAAACACCTTAAATCCTCACTGGACTGGTCCACAAGTCTCCGTAGTTGCATGCTAAAAAACAAGTAAGCATCATAATGTTTTGGATCTTTTCTCTCCCTTTGATGACCTCTCTATGGTTCCCTTTGTACTCATGACCTGTAAAAGCAACTAGAAATCCGACTGACTGTGTTTGTGGGGCATTCTGAAAATTCTGTACTTGATATTTACTGTTATGATGTCAATATTGTTCTTATCGGTGCTGGTCTCACAACATGTAAATTTGGATGCACTTTTGATAGCAATGGTGTGACTTTTATAGATAATCAATTGAAGCGAGAGGCTCGGCCGTTTTGCGTGACGCCGGCGTAATTGTGTGGAAATGGCCGTGTGTACTACCTCTTGTTACCTGTTTTAAGTGTTATGGTAACATCACACTGCTGGCCATTTCTGTATAATTACCCCTGCAATCTATCTAATTGGCGCTGTTTGAGTCTTGCATCTTGACAGAATAGGTTTTAAACGTTTGCTGTGCTTGATGGTGAACGTGCTTTCTCAGTTTGTGGTTAAGCGATTTATTTTTTAACTTTTTTAATTTTTCACCCTCATAGTTTTGCTCAGACTGATGAGAGAATGTGTGTTTTGAGTGTTGAGCTGTACGACCAAATTCCTGAACTGTGTTTGTACCTACACACAGATTTCCCTGCTTTCTTTCCTTTTATTCTATGCACCAATAAGAAGCAGCATTTTTTTTATTTTATTTCTATATTGAATAATAACTCCTTTGCTTTTCAGTTGAGCAGTATGCCATCAAGTATGTCACCCATATTTGGTCTGATAATTTTATTTCATTATTCAAAAGTAGAAGGTACAAAGTAAATGTACCCAGTTGGTGCTGTGTGTCAGACTAGGGAAGTAATCTAGAAAAGACTGCCCACGGATAGATTGATAGAGCCTGAAAACTATCACATAGTACTTGTTGATATCTGTATGAAAATGACACAGCCGAAGATTTATGTCAAATTTCACCCCAGAGCATTTATTTCTATGTACAATCATGCATTTAAGTCCTTATTTAAGCTTTAGGTTTGTTTTGATCCAGTCATCTCGGTCAGAGTAGGTGGATCAGAACAGATGAATTAATCAGGAGAAGCCCATCTTTGGCTCTGTACTTGGAAATGTGAATGTCTTTGTTCCTGTGTGATTGCAGGCCTTTGTAACGCGACCACAGCTATCTTCACTTACTCGAATGTTCAGTTCTTAGACTGTTCCTCAAAGGGACGCGTCGGAATATAGTGTAATAGTTGGAAGTCATTCTCTAGAAGTTAACCGTCATGTATTGTTGACAGATTGAATCATTGTTTCCTGTAACAGCACAAACATCAGAAACTGACTGGCTTGTAACTTTAAGCTGTCTGTTTTTTAAGAGATGACTTTGAACTTGTTTCCGCTTCTTTACGTTTTACATTACCTACACCAGCACCTTATAAAACCTGGTCAAAATGGCTTTTTTCTCCCTATACTTAACAAACAATATTCGACAGTGTGTTTTGTTTTGTTTTTCTTTGCACTAAACAAAGGACTTAGAGCTAGTCATGTATTGAAAGTGTTTATCAGGGGGCAGGCTGGCAGCCTGGATTTTTGGATTTTGGTGGCTTTTCAAAATAAAAGATGCACAGTCAACAAGTGTCGCCAATCATAGGCAGGAGATTTGCGGGGGGTTTGTAGCCGGCGCATCAATGCCACAGTGTTTGAGTATTAAGGTTTGACACGGCTGTGACAGCCATGTGCACATTAAGTTGTTCTTAGTAAGGCCTCTTTTTCTCTAAAATCGCTACAAACTACACATATCACAACTCAGAAGAGGCTTTTCCTTTTTCACATAAATCATCTTCGTCACAATAGAACAGAATACTTTATTGTGACTGTTACAAGAACAATGAAATACAGTATGAGCTCAGTCAAGAATGTTTAACAGACCAATACTTGTAGCCTGGATGAATGTGGCAATGCTTTTCAAGTAAAGTGGAGCAGTGAGGCTTTCAGAACAGCTGTAGTGCTGCCCCTAAAAACAAACAAGGCAATTAAATGCACACATTCACCTCACTTTGGCTGTTTTCCCATTATCTTTTGGAGCGGCCAAAACGCGGATAAAGCAAGTTTTAGAAATAGCTTTTTCGTAAACTAAATGGCATATCATAAGCTATTTTAATCAGCAAATTATTTTCTCATAATTTTCTTTAGTTTTTAAGAGGTAATGATAACATTTCTCCAAATGGTAACCATCAGCCTTTGCGTTTTTGTTTGTTTGTTTTTATTAATAGTATTCTTTTTAATTTATTTTCATTTTTTTTAATGGTCATGGAGTACAAAATTAAAGCCGGCTTTCTAATGAAGCAGTCCCCTTACATGAATTAATTCCATACCATTACCCTCTGTATAGTAATGTCTCCTCTTTCTGTCGCTTATCTGTCTCTTGTGGAGAAAATCTTGCTGTTATAAAGAGATCTCTTGTAGAGTAGATCCTATTTTCCTAGCTCCATATATTAAAAATGAATGTAATTAGAACCTGCGTGGTTTGTAATGTTGTATAGGCTATCCATCCAGTACATTTATACTCATCTTTGCATCTTATGTACAGCCTTTTCTTTCTGTTTTCTTCTCTTTATTTATAGGCTTTATTAATTCCAGAAAGTATTGTTTTCTTCTTCTCAGTCATTTAAATATTGCTCATGTCACAGACCATATAATCTTTTTATTTTTATTCTTTCTGATATGAAATGAAAGTAGTAATTTCACAGTTGTGCTGTCTTTCTCTGGATGTTGGCTACTGTACTTTTAGGAGACATATGTTTCACACTGGTGCAAAGAGTAGCCATCCTTTGAGTCCTGGCATCATACTTGTGTGAGGTGCTAAAACATAAGCGCTTTGTGTGTATATTAGGTGGTTTGCGTAGGTGTGTGATCTCATTTGCTGTTCGATTTTAAACGTATGCTTAAGCCCTCGGGTCTCGTATTCCTGTCCAGCCCCTACAGAGCTGTCTTGTAAAATCCTCCCTGAATTATTACATTAATTAGTGCAGTGCCACATAAATGCAGAGAAGCTTTTTGTTTTAAGTGTTACTTCTGTTCCTTTTTTCATTTGTATTGCTACACAGCTGGGTTTTTTGTTTTGTTTAGTTTTTTAGTTGTTGTTGTTTTTGTTTTTTTTAGATCTATAACTGACCTATATATACATGGCATATACATAACATCCCGTTCCTGTGTGACATAGATTTTTTTTTTCTAAATAAGCATCACTTTTTGTCTCTGACAGTTATGCCAATGTCCACTCAATTATCTGTAACCATTTGCTGCCAGTTTGGTATCCATAAAGTTTGCCTGTATTCTTGTTTTAGCTACAAGTGTCAACAATTAGTATAAATTCCAGTGGTGTACCAATAAGGAAAGACCTGTTCAATTCCATTGGATGCAGCTGTTTCATTCACTTTACCTTGGATGTGTTTAAGACATCAGTCACACAGGCCTAGAGACCAGTTGGGGACTGCCTGGCAACCATTTTTCAGTGTGGTTGCTGGAAGTTTCTTTTTCTTTGTTTTTTGTTTTGTTTTTTGCGGTCACTAGGTCAAGTTGGCTGCAAAGGGGTATACAGCGCTAAGCCAAAATTCTCCTTGTTTTGGTTGCTAGCACATTTCCATGGTCGCTTCTAGTTTGCATGGGAGATGCCAACTTGTCTGCAAACACTTAGCAACCACCACCAAGCAGTAGTGAAACTGTGAAAAGTGCGACACAAACTGGAAATGGTGCTGGTTTGCCATCAAAGCAAAAGATGTGACTTTTAAAACGTGTTGGTTTCAGCTAAAATTTCACTTTTACTATGACAGTTTTTGTTTTGCATTGCACTTTTCACAGTTTCACTACTACTCAGTGGTTAATTGGCAAGTGTTTGCAGACAAGTTGGAATGTTCCATGCAAAATATAGGCAACCAAACTATTCACTAGAAAGGTTTTGGTGACAGCCAGGAACTTCCAGCAACCACTTAACAACTAGTTAGGAATAAACATTGTTCCCTGGCCACTTGAGGTTTCCAGGGATCGCCAACCACTCTCTAGACCTGTGTGACTGAAGCCAAAGAAACGGGAATGCAAGATTACAGTGTTGGCCGTACTACTTTGTTTCTAATTAAACATCTAGTGGAAAAATGGCCAGGAAAATGTCTTGATCATAAAAGGATCAATCCCAGTCATTTTGTTAGCACTTGAATTTTCTTTATCCACGGAATATTTTAATGTCAAGTAGATGGTTTGGTATGCTCGAACTGCACTTTTTTAAATCATTGCCTGCTGGATGCCATTTTATCCTAATTTCTTGTCTATAAATTCTAATTGAATATAGCTATTTATGTGCATTCACAAGTGAACTTCTAAGCTCCTCTGGCAACCAGCAGGGTGCAGAAAAGCACACAGTAATCTGGCAGCTGTGGCATTGACAGGTGACACATCTGCATCCAGGTGGCTATTCAGGGTTAGGCTGGATGACGTAGTAAATCAGATCTAGACTGAGGAGAGCCGTTACAGAACTTAACCAAGCCATCACCATTAAGCTGAACTATATGAATCCAATCATGCAAGACTTGTGGGTATTTTTTATTTGTATTTTTCCAAGCATTTTTAGTCTTGTGAACGACTTGGCTTTTTATTTACTGACTTGGATAAAACTACCTCAGAGCAGTGTCGGGTGCTAGCTAATATTATCCCTAATTTATGAGTGACAACAAAATGAAGAAATTGTAGTGACCAAACCAATGAAAGCCAATATCACATCAAAGCACTGTCTGTTTTGGGGGGTTTTCACCCTTAATAAGTAATCCTGCATGGACTGGTTGGTTGCTTTAGTTGGTTACATTTTACCGGACCAAATTTTTTTACTATCGGGAGTCTCATTGTTTTTAATGTGAGTCGATGAAGACAGCCAAGCACAATCTAGGACTCGTTCACGTGTAATGCTAACTATAAAAGATGTCTGGATCTTTTAAAAGGTGCCATCGTAATTGCTAATTCATGACATGTTGATAATCCAGCAAAACCTGTTGATTTTAAAAAGACGTTTGTAGTGGCGACGAAGGTTTGTGGAAAAGATGTATGCACAGCAATAAATTTCCTGAGCGTGGGCTGCAGATTGTTGGTGTTTTTTCTTTTTCTTTTTAAACCAGTCTGTCCACTGTGGGCAGGCTTTTAGTTGGCAAGACAAATGCCTGTGAGATCAGACAAACTTAGTCTCAATTTATGGAACCAGCTTCTTTTTCAGTTTTTGTTTTGCCAGCAAGTTTAGAAATATCAAGGCTTCTTAGTGAACAGAGCCACGCTGTTATCACATGCCTACATTTTTTTCAACCCAAACTGCAATAAAATCCAGAGTGGATTTCCCCATCTGGTACTCGCCACACTCAATGCCATTATTTTTTATTATTATTATTATTATTATTATTTTTCATTAACAAAGGGAAAATCCACATCTGAATACACTTCACACAAAGAAAAAGAATTGAAATCCGACGGAAGGCACACGCGAGGTCGTGTGTGGTTGTTGAGTACAGGTCGTAGCCTTTTGTCGGATCTCTCTCTCTCTCTCTCTCTCTCTCGGGTTTTGTGAGTCCTTTCAAAATAAAGTTTTGACTAAAATCTGTCATGCCGCATAAAAAGTAAAAAAGAAAAAAAAGTTTTAACTACCATGCAACCTCGTGTGTAGATGCTGCATAGAACGATCAGTATTTGTGTTTTGCACTTTCAAAGCGGTCTCAAGAAAAAGAAAAAAAAAAAAAAGGAGGCCCATCTGAGATTGGGCTGATAATAAGAATAAAACTGACGAGGTATTTTACGCTATCAATAGGAATTATAAGGAATAATATGACTCGGAGGAGCTTTTCTAAAAACGTTGATATATCTATATATTCATGAAGTACCTCATAAGCCTGATATATGCTGCATTGACCTTTTTTTTTTTTTTTTGTTTTGTTCTTTTAGTGTGCTTCATATTGTCCAGTAACATAATTTTCCCCTCTAGGGGAGGTTTGAATGTCACTTCAGGCTGTGCCCACGCTGATAGCTCTTCTTGTAACATGTTACACCATGTGGCCAAATAACGTGTCATTTATGCAAGTCATAATGTCAATCAGAATATTCCTCGTCTCATTTCTGCGTCCTTTTCTATTTTATTTTATCCTTTTTTTTTTTGGCATCTTCCCTGCATGTGCGTAGCCAAAAAGGAAAAAAAAAGAGATTGGGTTCAGTTAACCAAGGGTTGACGTGCACCGAGCAGCTGTGGTAAAGCGCGACTGTTGACTCAGGCACTGACATGTAAGGGCTGTATCTGCTCACCCTGTCCTCCACCCCTCCATCCCATCCCGTGCACTTCCCTCCTCCACCCTGACACCCTTTGTCTTAAAATAGCCTTAGATCTACAAGTGAGGTTCCTATTTGGCCTTAAACAAATTATGCACTACAGTTTCACAGACTTGACAAAGAGCTCGATTCCAATTTAGACACGCTTTCTTTTAAGACTTCATGTTATCTACCTCCTGAGAATGTACAGTCTGTCCTGGAGTTGCAGTTGACTACAAAACTTTTTTGTTGTTGTTTTCTGACAGAAGATAATCAAAATTGATACAAAATTAACTCAGAACTAATACCAGGACACTCCTTTTTTTTCTTTTCTTTCTTATAATTATAAGCCATGACAGAGAAGCAAAGTGACCAAAGTCTCTTGGCAGAGGTAGCCCTGCAAAGCCACGTGAATTCAAACCTCCCTTTCCTCCTGTCATTTTGAGCTCACTTATATTTTGCATATATTTTAGTTTCTCTATCTCTTTTACTCCCTTATTTAAACCACAACATGCCAAAACTGAATTTGCTGTCATTCCTGTTCTGGTGAGGGTCTTTTGCTCATTTCATATGTTTCAAATCCACTGCTAAGCTCCTTGTTCTTGTTATTGTAAGCTTTGATTTCTCTTATACGTTTTCTTTTTTTTTTCTTTTTGTAACAATTATGCTTACAGAACACAAGATATGCTGTAAACCCTGTTAGGACATAATGTGAATACGTATCACTTAATATAGTTCGCTCTTTGGCTTGACTGTAAATTGCATTAATTAATAAAAATGTTTGAAAAAGGTTTTCTGCTGCGTTGTCACTTGATGTTTTCATTCCTGTATTTTCATATCCTGTCCAGTTTTGCTGAACTGTTACCAGAGAGGAAGTAGAAGTTCACATCAGAGGGGAGAAGGCCTGATTCAGATACCTGTAGACTGAAACAAGATGACTACACTATCAACACTGTCTGTGAAGATGATTATGTGCCAGTAGAACAAGCAACACAACAAAAAATATCACATCAGCTGAGTCAGGATTGTTTTATTTACTTAATTTAATTAAAGTATCAAAGCACAATATGCATTAAAAGAAAGGACCACTCCAAATAATAAATAAAACCAATGAATGGAACATCTTTATTCATACTCTAAGAATAAATCCCTTTCCAGGTGGTTCTTGCATGAGGTCAACTGTGTGAATCTAAACTGGCTGCCTTGTTTTTGTTTGTTTGTTTGTTTGTTTTGTTGTTTTTGTTTTTTAAGTGCACAATAAGTAGGGGGCCATGAATGTGTGGCCCTATCATGCTCCGTATCTGCATTGCTCTTCTGGCACTGACTCATTTTGAGTCTGGCTGCCTCTACTCGGCCTCCAATATCTATGGGCCAGATGGTGTAACAATTGGGGCCACATCTGGCCCACATAACACCCGCCCCTGTCATATTTGAGTCCTAAGAAAACCAGTGGAAATGAACCCTAAATATCAACTTAAAACTCAAGGCAAGAAAAATGAAGATAACAGAATTTTTCACATAAATATTTTATGGTTTATATTAAAAAGATTGAATGTAAAGAATATACATTTTAAAGGGCCTTGAACTTCAACGATTGACCAGGAAGCAAAATGCTCCACATGTCCACTGAAGACGAGCAGCGCCCCCTGCAGTTTGTGTAAGTGAAAAAGCTTACAGCACCTGGTATTCCCAGGCGGTCTCCCATCCAAGTACTGACCAGGCCCGACCCTGCTTAGCTTCCGAGATCAGACGAGATCGGGCGTGTTCAGGGTGGTATGGCCGTAAGCGACACCCTAAACGACAAACACCCCTTTTATTAATGCTTCAGGAGCACTTCTCAGACTTTTGTCTTGCAGATCGTCTCCAAACAGTTTGTTTTGTTACTTAAATAAATGCGGTGATTTTAAGAGCCAACTGCACGCTATTCCGATCTAAGATCAGTGACGTGTTACTCTAAACAGCTTTCTATGCTGAAGTGAAAAGTTTACCGTAGGAATAAATGTTTCATCATTGGATGGAAAACGTGTTCAGAATCTTAATTGGCGAAAAAAGTGGTATTTGGCATGTATAAAAGGTCAGTTTGTGTGCACTTCTTTCGCTTACGGCCATACCACCCTGAACACGCCCGATCTCGTCTGATCTCGGAAGCTAAGCAGGGTCGGGCCTGGTCAGTACTTGGATGGGAGACCGCCTGGGAATACCAGGTGCTGTAAGCTTTTTCACTTACACAAACTGCAGGGGGCGCTGCTGCTCTTCTTCTTGTTTGTGTCAAACGACAAATTGCAGAAAACAAACCGTTTCTTAAACTTATAATAGCTTGTCATTTATTAAGTACAAACTTGTAGGTCATAATTACTTTGCAGGGCATTTTTTCCTATTTTTTATACTTTCTAATAGTAACAGTAAATTAATGAAACTCCTCATTCCAAAAGATCCACTATACAGCAGCTAAGGCCATAAATGTACATAGACTCATATCTGAGCCCAAACTGTGCCAACAACATATCCTCCACACCATTACACCAACAGTCTGAACCGTTGAGACGCAGGATGGATTCATGCATTCGTGTTTTTTCTGGTCCTACTATCTGAATGTTGCAGAAGAAATGTTTCCAATTGTCTGTTGTCCAATTTTGATGATCCTGTGAGAATTGTAACCCCAGTTTCCTGTTCTGAGCTGACATGAGTGGCACCTGGTGTGGTCTTCTGCTGCTGTAGCCCATCTGCTTCAAGTTTCAGCGTACTGCATTCAGAGATGCTCTTCTGCACACCTTCATTGGAATAAGTGTTTTTTTGAGTTACTGTTGCATTCCTATCAGCTAGGAGTCTGATCATTCTCTTCATCAAATCAACGTGCCCATGTCTATGCACCTAAACGCACTGAGTTGATTGGCTGATTAGACATTTGCAATAAACATTTGAAGAAGAGGTGTACATAATAAAGCATCCGCTTTGTATGAGGTTACTAACACAAATACGTTTACATGTTGTTTTTAGACACAATGACTTTGCTTGAATGCAGTTTTTTTCAAAGTATTGAGGTCTGATATTTTGTTTTTGTGTGTCTGGATTTGACGGAAATGAATCTTACGAGGTATAAATGGAAATGTTGCACACATAATTTAACAAGAAACTAGTTTATGAGGTTTATCAAATTTTATTCATCACAAGTTTGCTGATAAAAATGTAAAAAGAAGACATGAGGTTGATGTGGAAACACTTGAACAGGCAGCAGGGCTGTCACAGAATACCCTCAGCATTTTGAAATGGTATTCACTGTACATTGCAACGAATATCCACCTAAAGTGATTTAATACTCATTTTATCCTGAAGTCACGAAGTCCAGGACAGATTTCAGGTTTTTCTCAATTCTGTATCTGATTTAAGAACTGTGAATTTAATATTTGATTCAGAGCATGATCACAAGGGCTTTGGCATAACCGCAACACTGAAGATGAGGATCATTAAGGAGCGAGTGGGTTTGAGCCACATTCACAAAAAATAAAACATTAACACATTGTAGCAGGTAAAGATGATGGCCAGTGACACTGTGACACTCATACTGCAGACAAACAGACGATAGAAGCAAACGATTGAATGCTACACTCTACTAATCATCACGCTGATTAAAAAAAAATAGCAAAAACAAAACAAAACTAGAGAAAATGAACAGACATGGTGTTTGATCTTTTAAAAAGTACGTCATAACATTGTTTTTCTTTTATATACCGGATGAGCTTTTTAGCCCCTCGCTCATGGAGAAAACCGATTGAGGATTTTGGGGCCGACGACATTAAAAAAATAACATTAAGGATTCAAGTAAATGAAGGTGAAAAGAAAACAGAGCAATGATGTTCAACATGTGCCACACCGTGAGATTTCTTGGACAATGACGGCTTCAAGTTCTTGTCATCGATCGCCTTGTCCTCGTCTTTGTTTTGGAGTTCGGGTGGCGACCGTGAATCCTCCGTGTCAGCGAGGGAAGACTGATAGAAGTATTTAAAAATGAAGGAAAACGACTACAAAGCGACACTACAACAATAAATTAATGCAAAAAAGTATGGCCCGAGCACGTGACACGACTTTCTTTCTTTTTTCTCATGGTTGGTTTGTTTCATTCTCACTGTAATCCCACACTGAATAGAAAGATCTTTCATAAAAAGTTATAAAATAAATAAGCACTCTTTCCCTTTGAGTTTTGAGTAGAAAAAAGTTGCAGGCCTGAGAGGAGAAAGAGCGATGAGATTTCATTGATTACTTGCAGTAGTATCTCTGCCCTTCATCTTCTTTGGCCTTTGTGATCACAAGCACACATACACGCATACATGTTGGTGGGTCACTGAGGCCCACGTAGACTGGACAGTGTAACGAGTGGTGCTAGTCCTCAGTATACCCAGTTCACTGGGACCCACTGGGGTTCACTGCACAGTTTGTCCACGGCTGCCTGTAACGTCTCGAAGGCCTTATCCAGGTTGTCGTTAATGATGGTCAGGTCAAAGTAGTGGCAGTAAGCCCTCTGGATGCGGGCGCTCTCATCCACCGTTTTCCTCAGATCCACATCCTGCAGAAACATGAAGAACGGGTCAGTTCTGGGGATAAATCCAAGTTGTATGCATGAGTGTCAGTGTCCAGCACATAACAGTGAAGACCAGGACAGGTGGACAAATGATGAGTGTATGGATATTTATAGTCATGGTAAAAAGAAAGTAGACCCTCTGTCAATTCTAAGGTTTTACCTTTCAGGTTACAGTAAAAAAATAACCTGGTCTTTCAAGAACAGAAGAACAAAATATAACACAACAGACTGTGTCTTACAAAAACTAAGCCAAAAATGCAGAAACAGTACGACAAAGACAAAAACTACACCCTTACTTCTTCCGTATTAGCAGCAATGTGCAGCTGATATGGTGCTGCTAAAAGAGGCCAGGTGCTGTCAATCAATTCAAAATCGCCTGATTAACTGATGATCAACAAATGTAAGGACCTCCATAAAGGCAGAACCTTTGCCAGCTTGCTGGTCTGGAGCATTCGAGTGGAAAGCATTCATGACAGTTGCCAGTCTTCCCAGGAATGAACTTCCAAACACATTCACCTCAAGGTCAGACCGGTTACAGGCCTCAGCACGATAAATGTGAAAGTTCATGATGATTCAATTAGGGAAAAAACGAACTCGTTTAGAAGGGTTTCCAGGAGAAATGCTCTTCTCTCTAGAAAGAAAATGGCAGCAATGCTTAAGTTTAAAAAGTTGCATCTGAACAAACCACAAAACATCTGGAAAAATGTCCTTTGGACAGATGAAAACAACGTGGAGACGTTTGGCCATAACACACAGCAACCAAACACAGCACATCAGTACAAACACTTTCATATCAACTGCCAAGCACTGTGTTTGAGGCGTGATGATATGCAGCCAGAGGAAATGAGCAGCTTGCAGTCATGGAGTTGACCATGAACTCCTCTATATACCAAACTCCACTAGAGCCACATATAAAGCTATCTGTCCAACAGCTAAAACTTGGGTCATGCAACAGGACAATGATCCCAAACAAAGCAGCAAATCTACAACAGAATGACTGAAAAAGAAAAGAATCAAGTTGCTGCAATGGGCCAGTCAAAATGTTAGACCTCAGATTGATTCAAATGGTTTGGTGGGAGCTTCCGAGAACAAATGAGTTCAAACAACGTCGTAAAGAAGAGTAGAGCAAAATTCCTCCTCAACGATGTGCGAGACTACTGAAGTCATACTTCAAGTTATTGCTGCTAAAGGTGCTTCTACTAAATCAAGGGGTTTATGTCACTTTTAACATGACGCTTCTGCATTTTGGCTTTAAGAACATAGCATAATATGTTGTATGCTGTTGTTCATCTCAGATTTTTTTGTTCTGATATGCACAATGATAGAGATGATAGACGGTGTACTTTATTTTCACCACGACTGTATGTAATTTAAGGTACTTTTAGAAGGATTTTGTTTGACCAGCAAGTAACATGATCTGCTTCCAGGCAGTGTTTTGGCCACAGGGTCATTCAAATCGGCATACTTATATTTAGCCACCCTGTCCCTCAGTCTATTTTTAGTAAGGCCCACATAGAAAGCATATGAGGGTGATTTAATCTTAAAAGTGTTAAAAACATTAAACCAGAGGGAGAACAAAATCTTAAACAATGAGAGGCAAACTGGCCACCAGTTACCACCACACCTTTTTTTCAAATGTCTTTAGTGTGTCTTTTATCTCAGTGAATCAGTCATAGTTTTTGTGACTGACTACAGTTGACATAAAATATTGCACAGTTATCCCCATGATATGTAAGTGAGGGCTCAAATGTCAAAAAACAGTGACAGATAATGCAAGCATATCACTATGTATGCGTGTGTGTGTGTGTGAGAGAGAGCATGGTTGTTTGTGTGTGTTTACTTCATCCCATTGTTACGCATGGGTGTTGTTAACCTACCGTGAGCTGCTTAGTTGTGAGGCCTGCATCCACCACAGCTTTGTGCATGGCCTTAAGAGTATCAAAATCTGGTGCTCCAATGAACACCACATAAGGCATGAACTCTGCTGTTTTCAGTACCTTCAGAGCCTGAAGAGAGACAAAGATGTTTTCATTATACTATACTTACACGGACCAGGTAATGTGTTAGGAATGAAAGGATGCCACATTATTTGAAATAATAATTGTCAACCTACAGAGGTCTGAATTCAAAGACACCCCACAAATCAAAGTGAAAAAAATGACACATTTTGGCAAACTTTCATTGCAGCAATAGTTTGTATGCATGCCTCACAATGTTGGGACATGCTTTTTATGAGAGACTGGCTGGTGTCCTTGGGGGTCTCCTCCTAGATCTGGAACAGGGACCTGGCCCTGGGGAAGTTGGATAGATGGAGGCCCATCTATATAATATCCCAGAGTTCTTCTCTTCCAGGAACTGCCTACATACTCTTTGCACACGAGGCCGGGCATTCTCGTGCACCAGGAGGAACCCAGGACCCACCGCATCAGCCTAGGGTCTGGCAATGGGTCCAAGGATTTCATCCTGATAACTAATGGCAGTGGTGGACCTGCCAATTCTGGTATTCTACAGGTAACGCCAATCAGACTCCATGGTCGGGGCAGTGAATATAGAGACCACAAGACGCTTAGGCGTCCTTAGACCATCCTCATGAAGTCTGTTTCTGATTGTATGGTCAAACATAGTCACATCAGTGTCCTACTGCAGGTAATTTTGTAGCTTCAGCAGTGCTCATCCTTCTTGCACAAAGGGGCTGATACCGATCCTACTGACTAATGGTTGACGGGTTAAGGACCTTTCTCAGGCCTCACCAGCTCTCCTAGAGTAACTGCCCGACTGCTTTTGAGACAATGCTGGGAGACACAGCAAACCTTCTGGTAGTGGCATGAGTTGATGTGCCATCTTGGAGGAGTTAGACCTTTTGTCCAACCTCTATGGGGCCCAAGTATCACCTCATAATAACAGTAGTGAGACTGGCCTTAGCTAAATGGAAAACTAGTGAAAAAACAATCAAGAAACATTAAATACCGCCTCTGCTACTTAACTGATCAGATCGATATCATAGAAGTTTAATTGACTTGATGCTATACTGCTATACTGATTAATGTGTTCCTTTAAGTGCTTTTGAGTAGCATATTTTTTCAAATCCTTTAACACAAGGTTATTATAGTTTAAAAGTAGATCTGAAATTGCAATTGAAAACCACACTGTCTCATAAGGCTTTGGTGCACTAAGACTTGGCAAGTCTACATGACTCTGATATATGATGTCATTTCTGAACTTTTCCCCTGACAAACATCCACCAATATTAGATTAATTAAAAAGACTAAACCTAAAAGTGGAACTAATAAAAACTCAACTGAAAGTAAACTTTCTGAAACAATGCAAACTCAACTGAAACAAAGTCCCGCTGGTCCAAACTTCACCTAATAAAACTCTCCAATGTTCTCACTAAAGGTCAAACACAGTGAGTAAATGCTGCATGTCAAAGCCACCCTTCACTGCATGAAAATAACCCTGCCACTGACATTCGCTCGCTTTGGACCCCTCTCATACCTGCGGGTTGACATCCAGGATGCAGGTGCGTCCCATTGCGACCACCTCGTGAATGCTATCAATCTTTGTGCCGTACAGGTTGCCGTCGTACTCGCCGTGCTCCAGGAAGCGGCCGGCCTTCACATCAGCCTCCATCTCTGTCCTTGAGGTAAAGTGGTAGGAGTTGCCGCCTAGCTCCTCATCACGGGGTCTCCGTGAGGTGTCTGACAGAAGACATGAATCAGGTAAATGTTGCACTGTTGTAGCAAAATTTGAGAAAAGCGGTTAGAAACCCAAGTGTGGCATACATGGTATAGTGGTGCCAAAACGCGTGGGATGGAGGACCATCAATCGGTTCTTGAGGCTGCGTCGGCCCACTCCTTGGGCACCTATCAGAACCAGCGTCTTCCTCTGGAAAGCAGGAACCTTTGCCACTTCCTCATAGATCTGCAGTTCATGTCTATCGAACTCTGTTCAAAGACATTTCAAAGCTGTTAGCCACTTGTAGAGAAAGACAATGAAGACATTAACCAAACATCTAGACCATGAAGAATATTCTGACCTGCGTTCTTGGCTGTTAGATACATCATCTTCTTCTTCTTTTTTCCAGCCAAGGTGCCACAAAGAATTCCTGCAAGACAAATATGCACGTTTATATCTTTGCTGTTACAGCATTTGGCCAGACGGGGGCAGGCATGCACTGAAAATACTAACTACCCATTATTTTTTTTATTTTTTTTGCCATCAATCAGCTAAAAGCTTTACAAGTGATAGAGGTCTGGCAGTAAACCAGTTCACAGGCCACTCCATCCCTTCAAAAACAGCCTCGGCTTAAGAGAAACATTAAGAACTTGGGTGAGTTTTAGCTCAGGAATCTTTCACAGAGTGTTTACACAAAGGTCTGGCATCACTGCCAAGAAGTACAGGTAGGGTACTCACCTGATCCATCCAAGTCTCTGGGAACAAAAGCTTTCCTCTTCTCCTCCAAGAACTGACTGGGGATCAGACCCGTGGCACCACCCACTACGTGACATGCCTGGCGTGGATCAGTTCAAAGTTAAATTTAGAAAATTGAAAGTTTAAAGTTCGGTCAAAGACAGTCTGTGAAGGAAGGCTCACCTGCCACCAGTTGGGATCTTCTCTGTTTACAATCTGAAGAATATCACCTTTCTTGAAGGCCATACCTGCCTCCCGACAGGGGATCAAGCTGTCATTGGCGGGATCATAGTCAAAGTATGGCCGGACATATACCTGTGAGGAACAGAGGAACAGGTGTGAGCTCCTGAAGCGCTTAAATTAGGATTGAAGAGGAAGATGGCCGTTCACAAAGCAACAAGAAAGACAAAGCAGCTTTAACTCAGCATGGCTTCTCACACGTCGGCATGGTGACGGCAGCTCTTTCACACCCATTACGGCCCGTTTCCCACAGCCGCAGCCGACACAGCTCTTCATGCTGCGTCAACACGCTGCATGGGCTTTTGCTAGAAAGGGTAAGTGCTTTGGCCAGAGCATTAGATTAAACAAGCAGCCAGAGGAAGCAATAAAACAAGCCAGTGAAATATACTGTGCAGCGCGCTCTGAGCCACAGAGCAGGAAGTGATTTTGCATTACGTCTCATTCACTTTTACTGCCCTTCATTCAGTTTATAAGCATTTCCAGGTTTATGTGTTCCAAGATTCAAGGTATATATATATATGTGTGTGTTTTTTTTTGTTTTTTTTTACACAGAAGACATTACTGGAGCGTGTCTGAGGGGAACTGTACAACAGCGTCACACACTACTGTACTCTGCATGTCAGAGAGCATGAAATTACTCCAAACACATGTGCGTGTATTTGGAGTGCGTGCATGACACAGAAACTGCTAGTGTGACCTAGATAGCATCTGGAGTGTTATTAATAGGACTCCCAGAGTTCAAATTCCTGCGCGAGGGATTGTGGGAAGGCCGTAGGACATATCGTCAGGATGGTGCCACCACCCAACATCTGCCACCGGTTACATAAGCAGGAGAGTGCATGCCTGTGCTTGTACGTGCTCACCTGTGGAGGAGCAGGAGCGTCTCTGTAGCTCGGGAGTATTTTCAAGGTGATCCCTCCGCTGCAGTCTTTGAGCATCTCCTGGAGCTCAGTGGGATTATTGCCAACGTCTTTCCCGTTTACTTCCTTAATGATGTCGCCCACGTGGAGCAGACCCTGTCTGTCAATCATGCCTCCGTGAAGGATTCTCGCGATCACCAAGTCGTCTTTCTCCACACGAAATGTCACACCCTGAGAGGAAGAAGAGGGATGTTTTATTACCTCTGATTCCTGCGCACTCACACTCACCCCCTCCCTGCGCCTGGAGCCTCTGCCAGAGGTTTCTTCCTCTTAAAAGGGAGTTTTTTCTTCCCACTGTCACCAGGTGCTGGCTCGAGGGAGGGTTCGTCTGATTCTTGGGGTTTGTGCTAAGCCTCACCCCTGTTAATTTTAGTAACCTATCGACCATGTTTGTAGTGTTGGCAGCTTTTGGAGCATTTTAAATGGAATTATAAAACAAATATGGTAAATGGCCTGCATTTGTATAGCGCTTTTCTAGTCCATAGGACCCCAAAGCGCTTTACACTACATTCAGTCATTCACCCATTCATACACTGGCGATAGCAAGCTACATTGTAGCCACAGCTGCCCTGGGGCGCACTGACAGAGGCGAGGCTGCCGGACACAGGCGCCACCGGGCCCTCTGACCACCACCAGTAGGCAAATACGGGGTTAGTATCTTGCCCAAGGATATTTGGCATGCAGCCAGGGTGCAGCCTGGGATCGAACCACCGACGTTCTGATTAGTGGCTGACCTGCTCTGCCACCTGAGCTACAGCCACCCCATGGATAAATAATGTGGCACACTCATGCAAACACATTCAGTCAGCGTGCAGTCTCCTCTCACCAGTGGCTCCCCGGCCTTCTTTCGAATGCCAATCATGCGCACGGCATCGGCCTGCATAAGAGCGCTATTCACCGCTGCGTCATTGGCTGTCTCAGTCGGAGGCGGGGCTTCGTAGCATTTTGAGGCTACCATGTCATGAGCCTCTAAAAGAGACTGAGAGAAAGGGAAAAAAAAGGAGAGGGTAGGCGAGTGCTAAGGCTTAACTACATCTTATTGTAGAGGAAGAAGCACAATTACACTTTCACAAAAGTAAAGTCGATACATTACTGAGTTCCATTCCCTCAGTAGTTTTATTGTAAATGTCACTTGTGACCACATTGGAAATTTAGTCTTCCTCACAGTAATATTAATAACAAAACTGTGACTTGATGTTTCAAGTGAATAGAAAAGCTCTGTTGGCAGACGTTATAACAGTGAAACGGGACAGTTATACCTCCAAACAGCCAACTAGCATATTAATAATTTAGGTGCGGCTTAAAAAGTAATCATCTAATGGATAAAATCCCAAATATGGATAACCACCCAAATCTAATCACTTAATGTCTGATTCGTGAGTATCCCTCCAACAGCTTTCATTCAAGTTGCTTTTTCCCCATATATTATTACTGGTTCCAAATCACCACCAACCGCTCACTGGTGAAAAATACAAAAAGTCTGTAAAATCAAACACTCAGTTTGTGATGTAATATCTGTTTTCCTTTTCCCACCTAGCCTGCTTTCCCCCCTCCGCCCTCCGTATCTCTATTGCTCAGTAGGTCAACAGAGTCTTATCTTTCAGCTAAAGGCACAAAGAGCTCTGATTGGTGCAGGGGCTTCGCTCGGCTCAGAAATCTACCTCCTATTGGCCCTGCCTGCATAAAGCCCCTGCTAAGTTCAGGCACAGAGGTTAGTGTTCTACTGATGCATGAGCGCAGGCTCCAAAACATCTGATCTGTGCCACTGTAGCTAGTGTTGTAACATTTAGAGTACGACATACTGTTCAGATGAAAAGCAGTCCCCATTTCACAAACGTGCAGTAACATTACAACAACTACTGCTAATAATAAAAAGTAGAATAAGGTGGAAAAAAGTGCGCATCACTTGGAAATATATAAATTCAATAATTATTTGAAATGATTGCATTTAAAAAGCTGTATTCTTTTCAAGCTAACCACTTTTTCTCAGGGAGCATCAAGAAATGAATGTTGATGTAGAAATAGAAAAGAGGATGAAAACATACAATGTGCCACTCAACAAACGTATGGAGGGTCAATACATAACAGCTAAATGAAGAAATATAGAATAGAGAGAAGCCATAAGAGGACATTTAGCAATGAAGCAGAAGAGTCAGCAAAGCCAAAACCAATATGATAGGATACAATTTTTAAGACCTATTTAAACAAGAGCGCTTTAGATAAAACACAAGTCTTATTCCTCATGAGGCCCACAGGGAGACACTGTTCCCAGATTCAGAGTCAATATGCTTAAAATGCTTTTAAGAGACAGTGAAAGTTTTATTGCTGCCAACAGAGAGCAGCAACACCAGAATTTATGTATTGATTATGACATAACATTATAAGTACAGTGCTGTAAAACAGCATCTGGTTTATCATAGTGTTTTGGGTTGCCACATATTACCTCATAAGCTAAGTTAATAACCAGTGCTTGTGTTAACGGCGTCTGTTCTAGCCTACCTAACTGTGCTCGCTCTTGCTCTGGCTCACCTGGAAGTGCGGCTCCTGGAGGATTCGAGACAACTCAGCCGCGCTGTCGTCTTTAACCTTGAGGTTGTTGATGTCGCCCAGGATCTCTGTCACCAGCTCGACGTTATTGTCCTGCACCGCTTCCAGCTTCACTTCCTCCAGCTGCTCTTGAGCCTGGGTGAGACAAAGAAGCTCAGGAAAAGTGGAAAGATGGCGGTTGCCTTTCATAACCTTCCTGGTTTTGTTGGTATTTATTTGGATGTGCAAAGAGTGAATGACAGAAAGTGAGACTTGCTCAGTAGCCGTGATTGTAGATATGATATGGTGCTCTACAGGGAGCATTTGAAAAAGCACAACATGACAAGACCCTGTATGGAGGAGCTACAGCTGTGGTTAAACTGAACTCACTGCACACTAGACTTCAAACAGCAGTGAAGGCGTGTTCGTAGGTGCATGCACTGTCAATAAAAAAGGCACAGAAATGCAAAGCTGCACAATTTTCTTACGTCATTATGCATTAGGTCTGATGCACATAGCACTGTGTGTTAATCAAAGCCTTACTGTACTTCAACGCCTCAGCCAGAGCAAGCAAAGCATTGCTGAGAGCAACATGTGGGGGAGTTTGAAGCTGGCTAGTGGTTTGTCTGCTCCCTGCTGCTTGCCCTGAGCTATGTGTGTGTGCTACCTTAGCCAAGGAGCGTACAATGGGACTTTCCATGATGCCGCGCAGGAAGAGCAGGTCGATGTCTTTGGCTCCGGCAGAGGTGGGCAGCTCACCCACATTATCCAACACCTGCTGCATGGCTGGACGGATGGGACGAGACACAAAGATCCAGAGAAACAGAGACAGAGAGAAAAAGAGAAAAGCCAAGTTAGCCAGGCCTGAAAGTCATTCAGAGTGTAAACATCCATGACACTGTTGACGGCAAAGCAACAGCAAAAAGAGATCTGCTCACACTCCAGTGCAAAAGAAGACCCAAATGTTTCAGATGCAGTGAACGGGCATGCTTTCACTCAGTTTAAACTCCACAGCCAGGATAACATCTGGATCTAATCTGAGATGCTTTTGGTACTAATTACAGCACTGAAAATGATGTGTGGCCTAGACAGCATAAGATGGTCCAATATGGTAAGTGCAGTGTGTGCCAGATGTGGCCCAAAAGTCACGAGTTGGGCTTGAAACATGTTACAGTAAGTATTGTCTGGGCCAGCTTTCACCCAAATGTCACAACACAGCTGGCAAATGGTCTTTGAGTCAAGGCAGCCAGTCTTACCCTGAGTCAGCGCTGTCAGTCAAGAGCTGATTTGGCCGACAGACACCATGTATTGTTCTCTGGGAGAGTTTTGGATACACATACTTTGTATACACAGACAAGCACCCCAGAATATTAAGCCTGGTCTGCACAGAGTGTGCACAGTTGTGTATATTCACTTTAAAAAAGCTTAACTTTAAAGCTTCAAATTGCTTTTTTTTCCAGATTCCCTCAAGGCCCTAAACATTCAACTAAAGGCTCCTGGATTCAGATGCAGTCAGCCTCTATGCTGTTAACATAAACAGAGACAGGGAGAGGTGTGGACTGTAGGTATCAGCTAGCTGAACGCCCTAATGCCAGTGTCTTAAAGCCAATCTAAGCACATTTTAGCCATTTAAATCCCTGGAAATGTATGTGTATGTGTGTGTCATTTTACACCTATGTGGGTAATAACTATGTCCGGTCAGCACTTGTATACAGTTGATTCACTCTATGATTTCACTCTGCGTTTTGCTTCACTAACCCATTATTACTCTTAAACCCTGAGACATGTTCCATGTCATCAAGTCAAGCTATAGTCTATGACTTCAGCCCCCTCTTTAGAATAAAGTGCCCCATACCAAATCGCTGCTTTGAAAATACAGATTATGAAATGCTGACGTCTATATATTATATTTTTGGTAGGTTTTGCAATCTGGCATGTATACCTATTAAAAAATATTGGACATTTAGCTTTTATTTAAAAGAAACAGTAACAAAAAGATGAAAAATAGAGAAAGAAAGGAATCGAAGTCGTATTGGACTGAGGAGCCGCTCAGGACATTTATACAAATGCGATATGACCCTTTACCACTTGACCACAGCGCAGCTCTGCTGATATGCACTTTAATAATGTTTAATCAGCTTTTCCTTATGTAAAAGAGGCATAAGCATTAAAAGTTTGGAATGCATTTTAACCAAGATAAATTGCAGCATCACACCATGTGGGAGAGTTGTAAAATATTACCGAAAAAAGTAGCATCTCTTGTGTAACACACGTTTCCTTCTGGTTGCTCATTTCTATCCAAATGAATGCCTCTCTGTGATTTAGATCTCAGTTTAATCACTGTTTAAATTCTGCTTTCTCTGGTTTGCTGTACTGAAACAGTCACGGTTCAACTCGAGCTCTACAGCGTCTGATAACCACAGGAGCGCAGGGAGACTGCATAAACAACAGGCTCGGTGCAAAACAGACCTTAAATATTTATGATCCTCTTTAAGAAGGACAAATAGGGGGGAAGAAGGTTAAAAACAGCACTGCAGACAATCAAACCTGTATATCAATGAAGCTTTGTGTATTTAAGGCACAACAGCACAATCTAAGACTCAGTACGGACATATGGACACAATAATTTATTTCTTCTTGGGGAACCACACACAGATCTTCCACAGGGCAACGGTCATTTCGGGAAAAGGCATCTACACACAAACACAGACACACACAGACAAGACGAATATGGAAACTTAACACTACCATGGCACAACTAACTTTTGACTTGTATGCAATAAATAAAGCTACGTTTACTGCAAAACATGAACATATCCGGAGTGAAAACCTCAAGCATACACAGAATAACACACAGCTGAAACCTTTTGTATATCCCGGTGTCGTCTTCATTGACCTTTACCTACTTACTACATCCCCGACAACAGGAACCCTTACTCGTCCACGCTTCTGTGCATATTACCTGTTAAAATTTCTGTCCGGTAAAAGTTGGGAAATGAACTAAAGCCTTCAAACTAAAGTCTACATAATCTTTTGAAATATGACACAGAGATCCAAATGCTGTGGCCTGAAGGAGTTGTTAATGCTAAGAGATTACAGCACCAAACAGTTGTTTTTTTCCAGATGATTTATTCACATATAATGAATCACTCTCTTTTACCTCCTTGTAATTTCTCCCTCTGTGGCACTTTTGTCTGCAACATCTAACCACTGCATCAGTATGCACACCTACGAGCATGATGTGCACTGAATGCTGATGCAGAGATCACTGCTCTGTTTCTAAAGGAATGAAATCCCAGGAGAAAGAAAAAACCTCGCAACTTGTATTAAACATGGTATCATTATTTTTTATTTTTTTTTTAGCTTCTGAGATGACTGTCAGAGAAGCAACTCCACTGACACATCATCCATAACAAAATATATCTGAGGGTGTTTTTTTCTTTTTTCAGAAGTGCAGTGCAGTTCCTGGGACTCTCACAGCTAAAGCTGCTGTAAAGCAGCACTTCTTAACCGCTCGACTGGATCCCAAAGGTAGGCTGAAATACTGCTGTTTACCTAAACTACTTTAAACATAATTACACTTGCTTATCCTGTGTCAGCTGTAACACCAAGGCGCTAACTGGGAGGACTGAGAGCATGTTTAAACTGCTTAGGAAAGAATCAAGGATATCTGAAATGCTAACTTAAAGTAATACATAATATAAATGACTGAATCAGTTGGCTTTTACTTGATAAACTGTTGAAAAGAGAACTGAATAAACTGATGTGTGTTAAACATTATTAGCAGGTTTTAGCTAGCTAAATGTTAGCTAGCTAAAGGTTAGCTAGCTAAAGGTTAGCTAGAACGGACAAAGGATTTAAAAAATTCACTGAAACTTATAGCTGCAGGTAAAACTGGCTAATTTAGGTTCAAATTCATGTATTAATCAAAGTAGAACAGAATAAAAGTCAAATAAAGTAGTTCTAAAATGAATTAATAAGGAGTGAGAAATTATTGGTTGTAACAGATAACTGCTAAAAGATTTGGATAAACGTTCAAATAGCATTAGAAATGGAAAAATTTCTAATGCTAAAAATTGTCTTATCTACTGAAATTCAGTCCCCTTAGTTATAAAAACATATTCTTCATCTAAACTAGCACTGGTTTAACCTGTTTTTTTTTTAAAATTCAACTTTTTTTGTATATATCGGGCAAAATTTTTTCTTCTTTCAGACATATGAAACACTTGTTGTGTGCAGTTATTATTTACTTTTTACCCTCTGCCTGAATCTGCTCCGATAGACTGGTTGTTGTGGTTTTCAAATATGTGCTGTCAACAGGAAAGTTGCAGAGTGCTCTCTCGTGGGCAAACTGCGCAACCTCGTCGCTCACAGTTTTTGTATTTGTTACTTACTTATTTTTTTAAATCTTCATTTATAAATGATGATGATATTGGCCCACTGATAAATCAATCACAGCACTGGATACTGTTGATTGACGTATGACAGAATAGTAAATACATTAATGTTACCTAGCCTGTCTGGTAGCGACCAATCATTAGCTGCATTAAACACACATTAACAAACTGCTGTCCTGTGTGGACAAGGCTTTATTTATTCATTGCTTGGTATCCATCACAGGGGACTCAAGCAAATCTGACACAACTGTGGGGATATAAATGTTGGGAACTGTCGCTCTAAAGACTTTCCACATGAAGCTGAAGAAACCACTGGAGTTACCCATCTAAAGCCTTCCATCTTAAATGAAAGATAACAATATCCCACTATTCATCCTAATATTTGAAAGCTCCCTTCTTCCTCCTACTGTCCTCACCTCCAGATGTTTCTGCTCCCTGGGTGGATCGTACAGCCGGGGGCCCCTCCACGGCATGCTGTCCCAGGGGTCTCACCTCCTCCTCTTCCTGTGCCCCATTGGGACAGGAATCCTCCATTGCTGTGACCATCGCCAAGCTCTTCCTCTCTGTTGCCACAAGTATGCTAAGGCTAACCACGAGTAAACCACCAGTAGCTCTGCCAATATGTCTTCTGTCTTGTCTTTTCTGGCACTGCTGACCCTCCACACTTCAAAAAAAAAAATGCAGAAAGGGGAGATAGGAGCAAGAGAGACAGAGGGGATTGAGGGCGAATAATGAGAGAAGAGACACAAAGACAGCGACAGTAGAATGGGATTAATATCAGAGGATTTTAAGAGACGAGGAATGATAGGGGAGTGAAGAGAAGTAGGAAAGCTGAAGGAAGATATTTTTTTAAAAAGAGAAAGGAAAAGAGGCTGATGGTTGGACGAGTTTGCAAAGACAGGCGTGAAATGAGACGGAGAGAGGCAGAAAGCTGGATAGCACTCACAGATGTGGACATGCATTCAGTGCCTGCTAGTTCCCTCCCTGTACTCTGACTTTAATACCTTCTCATACTACCACCCCCGCCTCTTTTGATAACACACATAAACACACACACACACACACACATAATCCCACGATCCTCCTTTACCAGGCCTGCTTGAGTACCCCTCCTCTTGTATCCCTGACCCCACCCAAAGTCAAGTTAACCCTCTTGTCTAGACAAAGGCACACACACTCACACACACTAGTTGAATGTGTCATTATGTAAGTAATCTTACATAAGTGCTACTAAAGAGGGCCTGACCCTACATTCCCATTCTTGTCCTCCTTCTTGCTCCCATTCACACTTATTCTGCTCAAAGCCAGAAACTCTGTTTGTGCACACTGTGCTCGCACGAATTCCCTCAGTGGTCGTCCAACTCTTTGATTCTTCCTCAGCCCAACGGGAGCTTTTTCTCTTTAATTTTTTGCTTCCCCCCCCTAAAATGAATGTGCCTCTCACCACCTTACATCTCATTAAATGAGTAGACTCGAGGTGCTGACAGGATTATGCACATTTTTTTGGACTGCAGTTTTTCTTGTTTCTGCCTTTTGCCTAAGTACGTCTGCACAAGCTGCTGGCTGCATGACTGTTTCTTAACAGAAATATTATCTTAATAACCGTTTGACCCTGTCTGTCCTGATTTATATTGAGGATAATAAGTAACATTTCACAAAGAATGCTTTAACACATCACAGCAAGGCTCTCTTGGAAATAAAAGGCAAGTTATGTTGCTATACTTACTAAGAACTCTTTGAGGCTATGCGGCATAAAGTTGCTAAGAGCTAAATAAAAGCTCATAATCATAAAGTTCAGTACAGCTCACATGTTTAAATTACATGCTTTAAAGTGAATACTAAAGGGCAGTTGATAAGCTTATATAGGGATAAAATTAGGAACTGACCAGAATTCAGTTCACCTTAGTGGTGCGGCCCCCAACAACAGTCCCAGTTCCTCATGTGGCCCCTTGGAAAAATCCATTGCTTACCCCTGCTTTAAAGTATTGGCTCTTCCTTTTCTTCAGTAAGTACTTGATAAAGCCTATTTTTTTATCAGGCAAAATTAGCATTCCATTTAATATCACAAGGAATCTTGCTGGTTAAGCAGTGCTAGCATTAGCAGATGTGATACCAAACACATTATTGACTCCATATTTTGGAAGTTCTCCCCTAGTCTGTCATCTGATTACGACTTGGTTTAGAGACAAACAAAGAGACAAACAGCTGCCTGACCATGTCAGCACAGTCCAATTAGACCATTTTTGTAGGAGGCCAGCCTATGGGCCATTACTCTATGAATAATAACATAAAAAGTATAATCACAATAAATACATTGTGCATACAAATGTGACTTAGATGTTATGATGGTGGTCAGAGGGCCCGGTGGCGCCTGTGTCCGGCAGCCTCGCCTCTGTCAGTGCGCCCCAGGGCAGCTGTGGCTACAATGTAGCTTGCTATCGCCAGTGTGTGAATGCGTGTGTGAATGGGTGAATGACTGAATGTAGTGTAAAGCGCTTTGGGGTCCTATGGACTAGAAAAGCGCTATACAAATGCAGGCCATTTACCATTTACCATTATGATGACAGGGAGCAAACATTGGCTGAATGCTCTGGTGCGTTTAGCTCTAGCATGACGTTACGTAAAAGATTAGCATCAACCACACAAGAACCACACAACTTATAATATCATGTCAGCAGTGACACTACTGTAAAGTATGGCAGCTAGCCAACTCTGCACTGCTGTCATCAAGAGTACTTAACTGGATTGCAGAAAGCAGCTACAAGCAGGTTAATTGCGCTTGTATAACACATGTGACGATGTGCTTTGGTCACCATGTAAAGGAGCACTAAGTGAGCAGGTGCTGGACTGGCTAACTAATGACAGACATTTCAATTTTTACAGCTATGCAAGAAACAACAGTCAGCTTGAGACCCCCTGAATTAGTGCAACCATGGCGCTCTATAAGACGCGAAGGATATGCTGTGATTTAACCTGAGATTCAAATCTCCATTTCTGTATCAAGACCAAAGTCATGGAAGCAAAAATGAGAATAATCTAGAACAAGCTCCTCCCACTGCCCCCCATCAGGCTCCTCCCAGAGCGTCACAGCTGTGCAAGAAGCAAATCTGTAGGCTTTAATCCACCCCGCCTCTCCCTCCACCCCATCCTCAGCAATACCAGTCAACCCCTCCCCCAACTCAGGACGCGGGATTTTAATCCTGCCACGAAAGCACTGGATTACAGAATCTCTCTCTCCCTCTTTCGCCATATCTGGTGTTCAAACATGTCCACAGGGCTGAAGTATGCTACATAGCTGTGCTTGGCAAGGGCTGAAATGGCCTTTAGCGACGCACTGCAACACACTGGCAACGACTCTGAGTGCAGAGGGAAGCAAGAGATTTTCTCTTTGGCCATCAGTGCAGTGTCACAGCACATTTCTCCAACTGAACTACAGGCACTAGACACAGCTGATCGCACACGCAAGGTTTTTTCTCTAAAACGTCGATCTAATTGCTCGCCTTTAGAAAGTAAGGCAGCGACTGCCGACTTCACACAGAATTTAACTTAGGCAGAGCAGCTGCATGAGAAGAACTAAAGCACCGTGCCATAAGAAAGCACCCTGGGAAGTCTGCACAGACTTAAAAAACAAACAAACAACTGATCCACAAGCGCCAGATCTGTAATGAGCAAAGCAAGACTGTGCTATAAATTATTAAAGCAATTGTTCTATTATTCAGAAATGAGAAAATTTGTGTATATATAAAAGAATGAATGCTGGTACTTTAAAAGGCGAAGAGAGAGAGAGAAGCTTTTGCGTATTCTATCGAAAATACAATGACATCTAATAATAGCCAGTAATGCAAAAGCTGTACTTTCTGCCAGTCACAGTCAGGTAAGATTTGGGGACGCTAAATAAATATATACAGAGTTTGGTTATATAAAACTGATGCTTTAATCCCACGCTTTTAGTTTAACATCAGCATGGCCCTTTCAAGTACAGAGGAAGTGCTGTCAAAAGTGAAATCCACACGGGTACACAAGCACAAACACACACACTTAAAAGAAAACCAGCTGCTTCCTTACTTATTCAAAAGTAAATCTTTAAAAGTAAAGATTTCCGGACCAACACAGTTCTGGCTGGCAGGTCTCCCAGCGAACCAACAAAATCATGTCAGAATGCAAGAAAAAAAACACATTTCAACATCTCCGGTGGGTTGAGAAAGTTGTGTTTACCTATGCCAGTCGGTGTAGCCCAAGCCCAGTCCTACTGGCTGCTCATCAGTCAACTGTGAAGACCTGAAAAGACAGGGGAAGGGTGGGAGATGTGTGAAAGTTTGTGAGGATCATCCATATGAGCCATGAATATTCAGTCCTGTTTGCTTTGCTGCTCGCCAGTTTTCATCATTCCTCACATAAACTCACTTGAGGATTCAGATACACAGTCGTGCTTACCAGTCCCACCTAATAACTCTAGTCTCCCTGTGAATTATTACTTGTATCTGTCTATGTCATCCCTTCCTCTCGTGGGATGCCTTTTGACAGAAATCCCTGACAATTTAATGTCTTTAGCTATTCAACGATGCCCGCATCATCAGCTGGCATTGTATGGGAAATGGCCACTATTCTCTGAAAGTAATGACGAAGCGGTATGCATTCACACCCAGTAAACCTCTCTTCTCATTTTGACTTGCAAACCTGTCTGAGTCTCATGCAGAGGTTTGCCAGCATCTGAGGTGTCGTATTACAGATTTTTCTGTCTCAGCGTGCTGTTGAACACTGTAATGCAGATACAGTCATTCTTTCACTGTTTATCCAGCACAGTTGATATTTAAGAAAGAAACTGTACAGAAAAGATGGAGTGTTACTAAAGCTGTGCATTTCTCAGTTTTAAATTGTATCTTTGAGGACTTTGTTACTAGTAGCCTGTCGCAAAAACACATAATTTGCTCACATTTTTTTAATCGAATCTATGGGAAAAAGGGGGCAGACCTAACAAAACAATTTAAAGAAGATAAACAGTATCTGAAAGTCATGTCCTTAAGAAACAGATGAAAATACAGTAAAGACAGTCTCAGTGGAAGCATGGCTGTCAAGGAGCCATTCTTAAAGAGGGGAAACGTGGAGAAAATGCTGAGGTATGCCAAATTAAACAAGAACTGGACTGAAAATCAGTGGGAACAGGTCTGATGGTGGAGGGACTCCAATTGGGAAATTTATGGTTCAAACCTTCATCAATAGGTACGAAGCAGGTCAAGAGAAAGACACAACAGTGAGTGTCTGCAGCCATCTGTAAAACATGGTGCATGGTGCAGACTCTACCATGGTTTTGGGCTGCATTTTAACCAGTACTATTGGGAATATTACCAAAATTGATCAACTTATGAAACAGAAAGTACTGGCAGATTTTGAACCACCATACAAACCATCTGGAAAGAGTCACATTGGCAACAGCTTACGTTTCAGCATGACAATGTTCCTAAACCGTAAAAGCATACAAGGATAGAAAAACACACAATGGTACACTGTCAGTCATGGATCGAGCTCTGCAAGGTGTGAACCATAGCATTATTGAAGCAGTGTGGGATCATCTTGTTATAGAACAAAAGAAAAAGCAGCCAGAGAAGATCCAAACATCCAAAAAAGAGTTTTGAATGTCCTTCAAGAAGCTTGAAGAACTATTCCTGAAGACTACTTAAAGAAAATACAAAAAGGATAAGAGAGTTCAGGCTGTGTTGAAGAATGAAGTTGATCATACCATATTAACTTGTTAGAATTGTACAAACCCTGTTTTTGTCTTATATCCTACATTCCCACCTACTTTGAAGGACTCTCAAAGCACATGAGGTATTCAGAACATGGGCGTTTTAAGTCTGCTGATGACTTTCATATATGAAGGAAAATGTTTTATCCTGTTTTCCTTGTCAAGAATGAACCTTCAGGTCTAAGTAGTCAGAATTAGCTTTATACACACACAAAGAGGATTTTTGCATCAGCCACATAAAAGCCATTTCAAACACCACATCCTCGCTTCTTTTTCTTTTCTGTCTAAACTGTGAATGCAGGCAGAAAGCACTGCTCCTTCCAGCAACATGCCCTGCCCCGCTGTACGATATTTAATTGTGTCTAATAAAACTGCAAAGTCTGGCAGAGTTAAACACATTCACGCTGCCCTTAAGAGCCATTGTGAAATGGACCGTTACAAAATGCAAGCCAGCATAAAGAAGAAAAACCTGCTTTGAAATGCTGTTATTCCATATAACTGATAGCTGCATGATCACTGCATTCAGCCTTTTTCACGTTCCCTTTATTTTTCTCACCTCAAGCAGTCAAGGCTTTCAATAGTCTAATAAAAGTTGCAAGTTATGTCTGCTTATTTATTATGAGAAATGATCTGGAAGACCTCTCAAATCAAGAAAGTAATCTTCTTTTATATACTCCCCTAACACACACATCGCAGGTACATCTTGGTCTTAAGCCGCTCCCTAGGTAACAAGTACCCTCCTGCAAAATCACTCTACAGAAAATTAACAAAAAGGCGATGACAACACAGAGGAACCTCCACCCATCACTTGTTAGCAGTTATCTCTTATTTCTGTGGCAGTATTTTTTCACCCAGTCGTACCAGAGCTAACTGGTCACCTACTATTACAAGAGGGAGAGTACAGGGGTCAGTTCATTATACAACACAGATTAAAATCAGGTTCTGCACGCTCACTGGAAGTGAAAGATATCCCCTGGAAGAATGTTAATAGAGGCAAAGTCACTAGGCAGTTCCTCGCCTAATCATCCGCATCGAGGGGCAGGGAGCCAAGATGGACCAATCGAAGGGGCCAAATGAGGAGGGAGGAGCAAAGAGACAGAGCCCTATGATATATCATTTGGCTGATATCGGACCTTTCCAGGTATTTCAGTATTGGTATATGTTGGTCAGTATAAAAACCTTTTATTTGTTTAATATTATGCAGAAGAAAATGCAAAGGAGCCGTTGTGAAATAATGCTGATCAAAGCAGATCGAGCGCTACTGTTCACAGTACTTCCAGGATTGTCTGCAACACAGAGTAGAAACACAAAGCAGTAGAGTCTTCATGGTTAGTTGGACTGGTAGTTATTTAGCACTCACCATTTCATATACACATCCATACAGTGCCTTAGTGAATGCACTATCTGTATTAATATTATATCTGTCCCCCTAAAAACTAAACCATTAGATGGGAAGAAAGAAAAAAACAGCAAGGGTCACAATCTGGCCCTTCGAGGAGTGTGTAAAAGGGAGTGAGAGAATGTCAGACGAGCCGAGCAGGAGAGAGATTTAGAGCATGACAATAAGGACCAGATAAAAGGCACATTAGGAGTCTTGAAGAAAAAAAGAAAGAACAATCCTTTAAAGATTAGACAAGGTTGTGGGGAAAGCCTCTCAAGTCTTGGGAAGTTCAGAGGAGGAGAGAGAAAACATGAGAGTCTAGAGGGAGAACAGAGAAGAGTGGTTGCTGAACGCCCTTTCACTTTTTCAAGAACCTACCAAATAACCTTGTCTAGCTATAAGCACAGGAACGTAATTGTAATTAAAGGTCCATAAAAATCTGATGGATATTTGCTTAGCTTATTTTTTCTGCACAAAGCTCCTCAGTGACCAGGTTGATCTGTCTTATGTTGAATTTATGGTTCCACAAATGTGTCTGTTTGCATATGTTGCAGTCAGAAGTTCACACACACTCATCATGGGCGTGAATATCATGATAAATTCAGGCTTTTAATGATTTCTTTAAACTGTTTTTTTTAATGAGGTGTATTGTTTGTACGAATACATCTTTAATGACTTTTAAGCAAAAACAAGAAGAATTGGCTGCACATGTTTGGATTTATTTTGGTTTTTCTCTAATCCAAACAGGGCCTAAAGTCAGGCTCGAATATATATACATACACTACTATTAATATTTGGTTTAATGCTCCTTTTGTAGCCATCAACAAGCTTCTGAATTCATTCTGGCTGGATATTTGACCACTTTCATTGGCAGAATTGGTAGAGATGAATTGCCAGACTTCATTTGCCTGCACTGGCCCTATGGCGAGGGGTTTTGAGCAATGTAAACATGTTTCTGTGCAGTTGTTCAAAATCCCAACTAAACATTGCTTGAGTTGGATGATGCTGTGCATCGGGTGAATGCTGATTGGTTGAATAGTGGACTGCAACAGGGAAGTGTGTGACATCAGAGTTCATAAAAATGGGAGAAATATAAAAAACAAAAACAAAAAACATTCAAAAAATCACAAATACAGCATGAAAAGTACAGACAGTGGCTGCCAGTGGACACTTTTCTTTGGTGCACTTCAGCTCTTTGTATGTTATAACTTTACTCTTCTCTTTGGCTAGCTAGGGTCAACAACAGCACAAGCAAGAGTAGCCCACAGACTGGTTATACAACTTATTTTTGACACTACCCCCATCTAAAAACAGACGCTCTCTACAGGTAGAAGGACTGCCAACACGCTAACCCCGCTGAACCATAATTTCCCCTTTTCACTCAGCATGTCCTGTGCTCAGAACTCCTCTGATGTCTCAACACCTCTGCAGTCTGATCCTCTTTTCCAACTCTCAGGACGGAAAATCACAGAAAATGGTGATTTGCATTCCTGGCTGCCATTGGCTGGTCCGTATGAAAGAACGAGCCCTCCGAGTTCCTCCCCGTTGCCAAGCACTCAGATGATGGACGGCTCATGGAAGAGGGATTATGGAGAGGATCAGAGGGTTTGTTCTTGTACAAAACATCACTGCCGCTTCACTCATGTAAACATGCGTGCGTGTGCATGTGCATATGCATGCTATTAAAGGCGCAGGCGAACATCAGCGGGATGTGTGGTTTTAATTCCTCCAGTTCTGGTCACACTAGCAGGAAATCTGAACTCTACCCGAGACCTGCTGTGTGGGAGTGAGCACATTTTGCAAGTTTATAGTCTACGGTGAACAGTGCTACGCCCCTTGGGATTGTGAAGCACAAATGCACACTCAGAACCTGCCCCATAAGGCATCCATCCCATGAGAACTATTCAGCTGATGTTTGTATATTCTGTCCACCCCTATTCTGTATCCTCCTGTGCCCCAGGCTCTGCGGAGAACTGGGCTCTGAGAGCAGCCGTCACTCTTAGTTCCTCTCAGTGACTTGAGAATCACAAAAGAGGCCAGTGAGCTCTGTCCTGCCTTCAGGTCAAGATGTCACTTCACTGGCTGGTTCCAGGGGAAGTTTACAGGGCAATTTGTAAACTTCCTTTAACCTTGAGCTGCAGTGGCAGACTCATAAGAACAGTGTGTATTTGAAAATGTACATGAGTGTGTAATAACTGGCTATTCATGCAACAACTCCAATCACATAGCCATCCATGCTGTCGTGCCTCTCACCCATCACCTTCTGCCTCCAGACAAACCCTATGTAGGTCACTCCAGCTGCTCAATAAGAGGATTACACTGCGACCCCCTAAGATGGCTATCTTAGCAGATCAGTGTATGCTTAATTTTTTTAACCATAACCATGTTTCCCAAACAGTCATCATTTTATGACTGCAGCTGCAGGATGTTGATTAAGCCACCTCAGTTTCTCCCGATCCACCTCTACGATGAGCAAACCGCTCCATCCTTGTGCTGATTCACTTACCTCTGCTCATCACCTGATGCTCAAATCACCACCATTTTCAAGGCAATAAATTTCTGCACTGGAGCGATTTCCACACATCACCAAGAAATGACCTCAATTTCCTCTCTGGTGAGGTTCCAGCTGGTGGGATGTCTGCGCTTTGCCTCACAGCTTGGGAGGATATAATTACACAGCTCGTCAGAAACTCTCAGCGCCCAGCGCGCATCATCTTAATAACGAGTACCCTCCTGACATAATCTAACCCGCCACATGGCCATGCCTGCATCTTTGCAGCCTTTCTGCGTTCCCAGCCTCCTGCTAGTGATCGTTAGTGTTAAGGAAGAGAGAGGGAGGGGATGGAGTGGGGAGAGGTGATGCAACAGTGCTTAAAAATGACAGCAAAAGTTTAAAGATGAGAAACCTGATGAGCGGTGTGGGGTGGTAAAAAGGCGAGAAGAGATGGGAAAATGAAGGATTTTGTCTTATTTCATATTTGGATTTTTAAAATTATTTTTTGCCAAATACTGCAATCAGATTTAGCCTCTGTCTAAAACTACAGCCTGCAGTATCCTGCTAGCTGAGCCTCCTCCAGGAAATGGACCGAGACTTTGATCTGGTATGCGCTAACGATGGCCTTACATCATCTCAATGCAAATAAGCTTCCAGAAAGAAAAAAAGAGGAAGCTGTTGATCTTAGATATTTATTCTATCATCTTCCCTATTTTCATCACTCAGTTTTTGTGGAGTTTGTAAAGGAGATTCAACCTTTTATTTACCAATTTGAGCAAGAAAGACATGTAAAACCAGGCCGTCTTTTTTGGCAAACAGCTTGTTTTATTGCTGGTTTGTAGTGGCATACTTCTTTAAGGCCTCTGTGATGGATAAAATCTGGTGAATCAGCAGTATAGGCTGCAGCAAAAACTGCCAGACATTTGCCTGGCAGCGATTCTGACACAAGGTTCTTTTCAAAATAATGTTCCTTTGCACTTGAGGCTTAGTTTGGTGTTCGCAGAGATGCCGTTTGCTCATGATAACAGTTACTATGGTGTCAGTTACACGTTAACAACAGGGAGGTGCAGCCTGGTGGAGGGCAGGGAGGGATTATTATGTAGATAACAGCTTTCTCATACATGTGTTGTTCATAGCTGGGAGGCCTGAGTCATTCCACTTTCCCCAGTCCATTGCTCTATGTCTCTACCCTCCCTCCTATCTCCCACACATGATAATTAATAATAGAAACGACGAAGCTTCGGAGGGTTGGATTTGGGGTTCAGCATGGCTCACTGACCGGGGGCATATGTTTAACTCCGAGATGACACAAGGGGGAAATGCATAGCTGGGCTGAGAAGTCTTACTTCAGCAGAACAATAAAGGTCATCCTGAATCATGACTCAGAAGTCTTAAAGGACATCCCCAGCAGCCACTACAGACTTGCTCTGATGTGCTTAACTAACTCAGTCTCCTTTCTTTCCTCCTTTTGTTTACACTAAGAGAGTCACTAAATCTGATTAGATCATTGACATGAACAGAGAAACACCCATAAGCGCCTGTTAAGATGCCACAAGATACATCTATTCCTCTCAGGGGTCTGCATAGCCTGTGTAGCACCTCTGGACAGATCCACAGTGATGTTGTGTATGTGCATGGGCTTCCCCCGTCACGTGCACGATGCTAAACTGCTTATAAAGCTTGCCCAGTGACCCTGTGCTGTGTTCCTCTGAGCAAGGAAGTCTCCCTGGTTTTATGTTTCGATTAAGTGGCAGTATAAAGTGGTTCTGACATCATGTAAGGAGATTATTATGGGATGGTGCACTCATTCATTTCCAGTGGAGGACAGAAAATAAAAATCAATGCAGTCGTCTAGCTGTACCTCTGGTTGGCCAGTTTGTGCCAAGCCAAGGGTCTGCTGTGTTTTCATTCAGCTTTAGCTCAGTGTGCTGATGCTCGCTGGTAAAGTTTTTGTCTAGTCAACAAAATAAAAGAAATAAAAGAGTTTTAATTTGGTCTGATGACAGAGTAAAAAATCTATCTTTCTCGCTCTCTGTCCTTTCCTTGAGCCCACCCTCCTTTGCTGGTGGATGTTGCAGTCAGTCACACTGGGACGTACGCGTGTTCCAGCCTTCTCATCCTGTCAGCGCAACAACCCGCAGCTCTTTCCTCTTATCTTCCTGGAATCGGCGCACGGATCTGGCGCACGGATCCGCGCGCTCGAACAAGTGTGCCACATCCCGTGCCAAACGCCTGAGCCGCTTTGGCTGACCGGACAACCGTGCGCTCAACCATCTCGCCACACGTGCGGCCATTTTTTTGTTACCCATCCGAGCCATTGTGGCGTAAGCACACTTACGACTACAACCCATCCCATGTATTCCTCGTCACGATAGGCAGGAGTAAAGGGGGGAGGAAAGGACGCGTCCGGGTTCACAGTAAGTGCCCACAGCGAGCTGTTACGTGTCGGAGTGGAGCTTGTTCTGACAAGCAGAGGGGACGAACCTCTCCTTCTTCTGTCAAACTCCACTGCTGTACCTCAAACACACACACACAGCTAAGTGTCTTTGTCTCCCATTTATAGTGCCAGTTGATGAATGAATTCCCAACATCCACGTTTCGGATATGATCACGAGCAGTGACTTACCTGTGGATGGCGCGTGCGACTTCGCGGTAGTCCGCCGATCGTCCCGGTTGGACATTCAGACCCCCCTCAGCTGTCTGTCCCGGTCCCGCAGCAGACTACCAGAGCACACGACGTCAATCAAACCGACACGCCCGGCCTCCTCCCTGACGTCAGGACACACAGACCAATGAAAGCTGCGGCCCGGCCCTCGCTGAAGTGGAAACAATGTAGATAGTATTTTCTTTTCGTCACATTGTGATGCGCTCATCCATTCACGTATGGATATTACGTGAGGCAAGTCCAGCTCAGACTGTGCGGGCATCGCATTTCTAACGTAATGTGCGTTATGTAGTAGAAAATAACTAGAGATGGCGAGATGCCGTCCTGTTGACCTTCATTTCGCTATTTTTAAAGGAAAGCACAGCTGCTTTGCGCCCTACAGGTGTGCACCGCATTTATTCTTCATTTTGTCTTTGCGCGGAAAGTACGAGTGAGAGAAAGCAGGGCGTAGATTTAACGTCTTCACTCTGAGGCCTGCTGCTAACTGGTGAAAAACTAGTTTTGAAATGTTTTGAAATGTTGAGCAACCACTCTGAACTGAACTCACTCGCTGGTCCTGTTTGAACAGTTCTCCTTCAGTGTATTTCAGAGGATTGCGTATCTGCAGTGCCTCTTCACGACTTAATTTGTACTCTCAGATCTGATTGGGTGTCAGGCTGTGGCACCTAACCGCTCGGATAATTGCAATAGTGCTCCTGGAAATTACCCCCCCCACACACACACACAACACAACACCACCTCCACTATGTAGTTTGAGATGATGTACTTATATGTGCGGCCACAAGAGAGCGCCATTAGCCATTCAATTTTGAATTCAACTGGACTGTGCGTGCTTAACTCGGTTTAACTCGCTTCCCTGCCCAATTACCCTGTCTCATAGAGCTTCACCAGCTGCTACAGTAACTGGAAGACAAGGTGTGGCACAGCAAGTCCGAACCCGATCTCTTCATGGGTGACAAACAGTTTCTGATGATCAGCTTTGAAAACAAGACCTCCCTTAAAGCCCTCATTAAAGCCCTCTGATTACTTTTTGCAAATAATATACAACACTGTCATCGTGTCACTCGTCAAACAGATACCAGGGGATGCCTTTGTTCAAACAGTGAATCTTTAATAGCACAAATATACAATACAATCAGCAGACCCCCCCTCCTCCACTTTACGATCATGTTGCACAGATGACGACTCAGAATCAAGTATTTACAGTTTTATGGCACAGACTTCAAGCAGTGTTGGGTGTGGCTGATGCGTAAGGAAGAGGGGTTGGATATATACGTTGCGGCTCATGGAGGCGAAAGGAGGGCAGAGGCGTGGTGTTCGTTTGGTGTAGGACGTAAGTGACGGACATGTAGAGGTCAGAATGTCAGCGCTGGCGGGACAGCAGTGAGCGAGACGAGAGGGATGGCAGCATCACCACAGTGATGGGTCATATCTGGAGACACGGAGAAAGAGAGAGACAGAGAGGTGTAAAGATCGAGATACAAATACAACGACAGAAAAGTTGCGCCTTTAAACGCATACCTTGACTGTGGAAGCGTGTCTGTGCTTTCCTTCAGCAGCAGCTCTGAGACCAGTGTGTCCAGAATCTCAGGACTGGATCTCTTCCCATACCTGGAGCAGAGCGAGATGGAAAGAAGGAATTAAAAAGGGCGAGCTTAAAAATGAATAACAATAAATATAAATTTCTTTGTCCAATTACGAGCGAACAACTCTAAGTCATATCTCGCTGTGTCCTTGAGTCATATGTCCAGTCATGAGCTGAGAGAAATCTGTGCAGAATCAGACCCAGCAGGCTCAGATAGGAGTTCCATCGCAGGTGGTCACATTTGCCTGAAAAGATAAGACGTGACGGCGCATTTGTCCCTCTGGGTGGCTTAACGCCTGCAGAGGTATCCAGCCCACTGACAGCTGAAAGCCAAGAACAGCGGGTGACTTGCCACTGCACGGTGACAGTCTGGACTTTCTTTTCTTTTTCTTTCTTTCTTCCTTCCTTTCTTAAAAAAAAAAATCAGTGGTAAATGGGCAGCAGGCGATATCTGCTCTGTCACAAGAGAGAACGAATAATCTACAAGACCTGCAAGGTTCAGATAACTCCAACAAGTAAAATTCCACCGGACTGCCAGCTTATAGCCTCCTGGCTTTGAATGACATGACAAGCACTGTCAGAAAAACTCAGTTTCCTTACTGATCAGTTTGACCAGTTGGAAGATACCAGAGAAATAGAAGAAAAAAAAAAGACGTGTTATTGCCTTTACCCGTGTAACTTATGGCATTTCAGCCCAGGGTATAACAACGTTTTGAGATAAAATGAAATAGTCCCACTAAAATAGATTTATTAAAAATTATTTTATAAAAAATAAAAGAACAGTGGGGGCAGCATTTGAAGAGGAAAGAAATAATGAGTAAACAATAAGTACTCTGTTATGTTCAATTCTATTCTATTGGGAGGTTTAATTAGTCCGCCCACCTCTGTCTTGTAATGAGGTTGATGTAATGTCTCAGGGCTGAGTAGTACTTGGCCAGCTCCTCCGCGGGGGCGTCCTCCCCGGGGTTCTCTGGTTTCACCGGGTATGCCTCCGTCAAGGCGCCCAAGCAGACCAGCGCCCACAGCAGGAACCCCAGAGTCCCCAGCCAGCTTACCAAGTTAGGATGCATCTGGCAGAGTGAAGTACAGAACAGTTAATTAACATCAGTGGACACCTGTTATGCTGTGCTGTAAATTTCTTGGATTTGTCATTTATTCTGGATAAATTTCTTTCTGAAAACAAACAAAGCATTTTTTTTATTTTTATTTTTTACTGCAAACAAGGTTAGTATTCCAGAAACCAGGACTTTCATGGCATACCCAGTAGATACGCATTAGAAGTGCTACGGAGAGACTTTAAAAAGCTGAAATAATATCATGTCAACCTAATATTTACATACTTACTTTCCCCAAGGGTTAGAGCGAGATCTGCGCGCTGTCCTGTGGCGTCTCCTTTTCTCTTCTGAGCGCTTGGTGCGCGCGGCGGTTTATATGTGTGCGCCAGACGCGTTGCAGAAAAGCGCGTCAGAGCAGCGCTATCTTTGCCTTTCTTCGCGTGAACGTCACCGCTGATGCTGTCATTAGCGCGAGTGTTTTTTTATATTGAGTATTTGAAGCTCTTCCCATTAGTTTAATAGATGCAAAATAACAACGGAAAGTAGAAACAGAGTGCGTTAATAACAAGCAGTTTTAGGGATGGTTTTTCCAGACTTTAGCCAACCCTGGTGATACGATGGTATTTTATAATCCAAACCAATTAAGACAAGTCATGTCTATGAAGGAGCATAACATAATTATTGCTACAGGATAATTAAATTCTAAAAGGTCCACAGCAAGTGCACAGTTACGCATCTAATGGACAATTTTCCTATTGGAAATATGCTTGGATTATCTTGACTTGTTATTAATGTAACAATATTTTTATTGCACACACACACACACACACACACACACACACACACACACACACACACACACACACACACACACACACACACACACACACACACAGAGCTGCATTTAAACACACACTGTCACACAGACAGGCTGATACACACGTCAGCTCCTCTGTGGAGGAAGAAGGTAAACAATTTCACAATCAAGTAGTTATTCTTCTACATAATGAGATCAATAATCCCATTTGAAGTCACAAAAGAGTGGCAGTAATGCAACACTGTGGGCGAACTTCAAATGATTCCTCTATAGAAGGCCTCCTCACGAAAGAAACTCCTGTGACGGCGCCCTCGGCTGATCTGGAATAAAAAGACCTCAAACCGACTCACATGTGCATGAGCGCCATTTGACTGAATCAGTCCACTAATTTCATTTTGCCGTTATTCCCTCAGATGAAATGAGACTGTGACTCTCAACGTGAACAAAAGCCCTAAATGTGAATGTCACGACACGTCAGCCAAAGAAGAGCCCAATCTCCAAGGAACCCACTTAATAAGAAAACCCAAATAGCACTTCAAATGAATCTGTATCACCGAGTGCTTCATTTACCTCCCATTCATAATCCTTTTGTATACCAGCCCGCAGCCGTATAATCTGTCAAAATCAGTATTCTTCAGCAGTGCTGCTTTTTTAAGTTGCGCAGAGGATGCGTTAAGAGGTTTTTGTGTAACACAGGATGCTAAGAGGGGAGATGAGGGATGGGGCACAAGTGAGAGAGTGTGGAGCACAGAGTCATGACCAAATCGTCATGATCGCAGGCAGGAATGAGAACTTTCAGTCCTCCTCAGGGCATGCGTGCGCGCAAAGAGAGCACTTCATCAGGTATAACAACGTTTTCAAGGAAACAGCTTGCACGTATACGTAGGTGTCTGACTTGTGTGAGTGGAGCAGATGTCTAAAGCACTCCGACAAAGTTGAGAGGTCAAATAGTGTCTGCTTGATTAAAAAGGCGGGGGGTGGACTTTTAAGTTTTTGACCCGATAATGGCACTAGATAAAACGTTAAAGGAACTAAAACATCTCACCGCTAATGGTGGCACTAAAGGAAAAAGCCAGGGCATCACCTTGATAGAGATTAGTCATCTAGGATCCGTGCATGCCTGTGAAAAAGTTTGCTGATCCATCCAGCAGGTGTTTAGAAAGTGTACAGCTCCGAAGAGAAAACGCAGGCTTCCTGGCGATGCTTACAGATGAAGTCATGGGATCACTCATCCACTGGGAAACATGACTGTGTGATCATGAATTCACTGGATGCAATGTTGTTGAGATCTTTCAGTTTGCACCAAAGTGAATTAGAGCCAATCAGTACATTTCCATACAAAGATGTGGAGCATTCAGCATTTGCTCCTGTACTATATTGTACTTTTAGAGGTCTCTGGGGTCATACCATGTGAGGTACTGCTGTTGTACCCTGGACAGGGTGTAGTTATATGTATGGTTTAGTTTTTACAGAGAGAAGTCTTGGTCTTCAGGTGACATTTTTCTATTTTATTCTCTTATTTCTTAATGAGGTACATGGGCTTCCATTAGTTTAGCTTTTTGATTAATTCAGAACAGGATTGGCATTTTGTAAAGCATTTCTTAGTCTTGTTTGGCCCTTAGAAAGGTACATGTAGTTACCTTTAGGTCCAATCAGGGGGGAATATTCATGTGGATTGTTCCTCTAGGGACAGAAATTGACTTTTAGTGTGGCTTATATTTTTGAGAGCATTAAACAGCAACTCAAAAATATTCCTATGCAGGCCTAAAATTTGAACCCAAAGAACTTCCTTTGAGGCAGTGGATGAATCCCAAACTAAATATGCCTGTCAGACAGTGGATTAGGAGACACGCGCAGACAAATCGGTGTCTTTAGGGATACCTTTGAGCTTTTGAAACAGCACGCATCCTTGCCAGCAAGAGTCAAAGAGCCTTTAGACATATAGAAAGAGAAGCTCGGTAGATAAACTCAGGGAAAATATAACAAGTGGCGAATAGCACACCACTACATGAAGTCCCCCTCTGCTGCTTGATTGAAAGCTGGATGGAAATGCAATGCAGTTTAAGTGAATCAGAGACATTAATTGTGAGAAAACTCTGCAGTGCAATTCACACTGGACAGGTTTGATGGGTGTAAAAGGGTGCTATTGTAAATCACTGTCAAAAGTATTTATTAATACACAGGTGAAAATAGTCCCCAACAAATGCACTTAGTCCTGCTTGAACTTTTCTTCTAGATATCCATTTAAAAAAACAAAAGGGCTATGTCTTTAATTCATTATTTAAAGACTATTTTTTTAACAGTAAGAACAATATATAACACCACCAGCCTTATCATTTTACATCTAAGGTGAGACAGGGGATCAAAAATAATCAGCTAACAAGTATGCAATTAGGAGACATTTTGCCAGTGACATCTTTGCTTATTTGCGGCTTCTTTCTTACTGCACATACAGAGGATTAGTCTGTGCTTGGGGTTATAACAGTCTCATCCAGTGTTCTGTTCATTAAATATTCACATCATGATCTATAATTAAAAAAGCTCTGACAACCAGGTCAGATATTGGAGGAAATCTGGTGAATTTCTGTACATCACAAAAGAGGAAAAGGAAGAGGACGAGGGCACCGTTCTTCAAACTCAGGGGGAGAAAAATGGTTAAGTGACAGGGCTAAGAGAGTTCAGGGGAAATGTGATCATTCTTTTATGTTAGCATCAGCACTAATAATATCAGTGCTATTAGAAAGATGGCTACCAATCAGCCTAATACAGTCCCAGTTATGCTGGCTAATTAGACAAATTAAAAAAATACCTGCAATTAAGTTAACAATGATGTATCAATGCAGCACCTTTAAGGTAACCGCTGCAGAAAATAATTTAATGAAGAGCTGGCATTATCAGAAATCGGCTCTGTGGAGACCGACTCCTTCAGAGAGCAAGCTGTTTAAATGCAAATTTGTTTTCTCCTCCTCTCATCAGCCTCCTGGTTTGTACAATAAGTTCTCTCCCGGGATTTGTAGAGATGAAAAGGCTCGCAATTTTCGGCTGCTCTGAATGACACTTTTCAAATTTACAGTGTGTACGAGCGCACGAGGAAACAGAGACAAGCAGGCTATGTGCGTCGTCTCTGTCAGGCAGTTGCATGCAAACAGGCCAAATCCCATTGCAGCTTTGTGCTTTCTTTGGCTATAACGGCATTTTTACATACAACTCTGACATCTAAATTGCTGCTTTTGACTACACTATTGTGCAATGGTGACTTGTGGTAAGCAAGCACTACTATTACTTAGATAGGGCACGGCAGCTCCCGGTTTAGCTGCAAACTGAAGGTGATTTGAGCGCCATTGCAGAGGATTGTGGTTTGTCATCGATTAAATAAACCAAGGCACTGGATTAGCGACTTTAACAAAGTCTGATTGTTGCTTATATAGCTCTGCTTCATCATAATAACAATTGACTTACATTAGGTGACATTTAAGTTAACAATAGTTTTACAGAAAGATTTCTGCTGAACAAACTTCATAGAAGCATATCCACAAATGGTTCTTCTTTGTCTTGGCTTTGACATTAACTGACAGTCTTTGTAGGCAATTATGCAACATCTCAAAGAAACCTAAGCTTCTCCTCTACTTTCAGATCACAGAAAATACAATACTGACAACCCTCATAGAGGAAACATTAATTTCTTCTTCTGTTTATTCATTTCTTCTTCTCCTTATTAAACACCCACTGCTTTAAGAGTCAAACTGCTTTCACTCATTTTAATTTACCTGTCTTAACCTTGTCTGTCAGCGCTCCTTGCTGTCTCCTCTGATCTGTGTGAGTATGCGTCTGTATCTGTATGGGTGTTTGCAAGTGTGTCTCATCTGCTTCTGGGGTGAAAGCAGCACCAGTGTCATGTCAAGAGAAGCATCATATAAGGTCTTTTGAGAGACAGATGAACAGAAGGTCACGCTAGCAAGCTGTGACAGGTTGGTTCGGCTCAGGTGTGCAGGTGGGAGTCCTGAGCTTTTATATTAGGAAACCTGATGAAACCTGTAACACGTCAAAGGGCCCTAAACTTTAGTTTAATAAATGTTACGACCTGTGTAAGACCACGGCAGTCTGTGTGCGTCACTGTTATGTCTGCTGTCACATTGAATTGAATTTATCTGAGTCATTTTGGCGAGGTTTTAATTTTTTTTTGAGTGGCAGAGTGACAAAAAATAACCTTAAACAACAATTAAAATTGATTCTTTTAATTCTTTTAAAACGTATGTATTTAAACACAAGACACACAATCAAATGAATGACGTCACAATTTCCAAATCATAACTATTTAACATATTAGTATGTCTACTGAATACATTGACAGTACTTATCCATCCATTTATTATACTGTAGCTGTAAATATATGTTAAAATATTTTACCAACTTATTAGATACCATATAGAAGACGCCTGGTAATAGTGTGTAAACAATGCATTAGTAGGCAAAGCATCAAGAGAATGTGCTGCATTCATGACGTTCACATTCACTGTGAATCAGCCACTGACTATGCCCCGATACTTATTTTGTACATTAAAAGCATCTGCAGATTTAATGTTATTATTAGGGTAGCATAATGCATGGTTAGGCTACTGTGAATACAGATGTTCACACTAAAACAGTGGGAATTTTTTTTACAACAAGTGCAATATTATAAGTAAAACTGCTTATAAAGATGTTTGAGTTTAAGTGCTGTTTCTTGCATAATTTATTTACTTAGGATTAATGATACAAAATAGTACTGCACTTTAAGAGGCTTAAAATTGGGCTAAGTCTTAAGACAAGGGAGATATTATTCTCATCTAGGCTAAATGTTTTGACCTCTTATAATGGCAAATGCGTAATGTGCTTTAAAATGAACTGCTGCGGGAAACATGCTTGTTTCCTTTGTTGCTTCTTAAATAGGAAGATCCCACAGCTGTCTATTAAATGTAAATCCATGTAAAGCTAGGCTGGTTAGCTTAGCTTAGTCTCTGTTCAAAGGCAGCAAATCCACTAAAGCTCACTAATTAACCCATTATATCTCATTTATTTAATTAAAGAGTGTTTTACTGTATATGCAGAGTTTGAGCTGAGCACAAACACACAAGCACAGGCCCACAGAGAGGGTCACAGCACTTGTTGTTAGCCAGTGTACAGCTAATGTTTAACATAGTTGTTACATTGGTTGTTTAAGATGATTACAAATGGCCAAAAAGGGTGGATTCACACCAATAACAAGGTCAAGAAACATTTTACAAGAGAAAATACAATCACTAGTAATTCATCAGCGTGTCAGATAGGTGTTTTCCAGTCTTCCTAGTTTTTATGCTAAGCTAATTAGCTGATGCAAGGCAACCCTATACTTAACTGAGAGATCTGAGGATAAATGGGACATTTCCCAAAATTGAAATGTATTCTCTGCGTACTATCTTTAAAATTAAGACTAGATTCAATCATCTGACACAGATTTTAGATTTGTGATCGTTAATTGCATGCTAATATATGCTGTCTTTCATGTTTTTATTTTTTGATATTTTGTTGTTTTGTGTTTTCTTATTGTACTATGAAATTTCATGCTGTAATTTTATGTACTGTTGTAAATATGTATTTGGTTTTTGGACCAAATTGTTGTACATTACCTGATGGTTTATTAAATTTATTATTGTTTTTGTCTGACCTGCCAGGGAGTACAGACAAAAAGTAGGTTTTTGGTTTTCTCGCATATTTACTTTACGCTGTCCCTTTAAAATAAATAAATTCATATATATAGGCATCAGTTAAGTTGTCAAAATCTGCTGCTAGGCTTTTAACATGCAGCAAAAGGAGTAACTACATTACATCAGTCCATGCAGGCCAGTTAACTGTTAGTTTTAGAATTGATTTCAAGATTTTACTGCTGCTTTTATTAAGTGCTACAGGTTCAGACTCCAGCCTATATCTGTGAGATGCTGACATAAACCTGCACTGGTCCCAACTAAAAGTCTTGGAGCATTTGAAGTTCAGGCCCCACAGATGTGGAATATTCTGGAGGCAGATCTTAGGTGGGCAAACTCTGTAACCTCTTTCAAATCTGAACTTTAAAAATGCATATTTGTTGCTTTTATTATTATTAGGTGCTTTGTAACTTTTATTTACTTTTATTAAGTGCTATATAAACACAAACAGTGTAAAGTCAATGGATTTTCTTTTTGTGCGTGTATAATTTACCTGACTTTAAGAGAAAAAAGAGCTACAGTTTTGTGGAAACTCTCAATCAAGAGAAAGGACAAGAGTGAGTCTACAGCGAACCTTAGGCTCTGTCCTGCCTTGACAGCTATAATTTTAGATATTTTATATTCTGGGCCTCCTGTTACTTTACATTGTTACTGAAAAACAAATTGTGGAAACCCTACTGTCCTTTATCATTGACTTATAGCTTTCATGGTATCCTAGCATTTATAAGTGCCTCATTGCTAGGTTGAATCAATAACAGCAACACTAGTAACACTAATTCATCTCTATCACTGGCTACTTTGTGTATTTGTTTAAACTCATATGAACTCCATCAGTGTTCATATATTTATGAATGAGTGTGTGGGTGTGTGTAGCTGCTTGTGTGTAAACACGTGCTAGCCAAACAATCATTAGTTATACAATACCTTTGACTCTGTTATCACAGTGTCTTACGAAAAAGCAAAATCCATTTCTCTCACCTCACTCGCCACCCCCCTCCCGAGTCTGTCGACACAGGAGGAGATCGAAGCACAGCATCTATGAAGTCAATTTCCCACTGTTTCTACCACAAAAGAGAGGAAACACACACATCAATGCCTTAGATTCATGAAATTCTGATTTTTTTTTTCATTCCTCTTACACATTACTCTGTTTTCTTCAAGTAAGAACAGAAAAAAGCTCTTCAGATTCTTTTGGTAATCAGGAGAGGATTCATGGAAAAAGACTGGCCTGCCACACTGAAAGTCTTGGGTTGAAGATGTTAGAAAATAATTTAGTAATCAGATTATTAATGAATAACTAAAATGGTAAACTAGGGAACTATAGATCTCACTACATATCCATAAACATAATATCATACTAATAATACTGTATGTTTGTGTAGTAGTAGGTCTACATTAAATTGGACTCTCACATTATGGGACATTCCAACCATTAGATTTGGTGAGAGTAAATTGTCACATGCTAGATAAGGAGGACCATTATGTTAATCATTTACTCATGAATTATATATTATTTATTATATAAATATATTTAATATGTAATTGAACAATGTAAATCTTGTTTGTGCATTGTGGATGCAAAAGTGGAACAAGTGAAAATCATTTCCGTGCTCTGTATTGGAAGTGAACTGCACTGTACCTTTTAAATAAATAAACAAACTGAAATTGAAATACTTATGTTATGATTTAGCATTTTTCTCTTCAGTTTTGGGCAGCACAATGGTGTGGTGGTTAGCCTCAAAGCCAGAAGGCCAGTATAGTTACAAAACCATAAACTGTGTGTGAAAGGTAGAAGTAGCCCCTGGTCTGTAACATGAAGCCACTTTGAAAAAGCTTTAAACCTGCATTTTTACTAATGGCCAGCAGGGGGCAACTCTTCTGTTACAAAAATCCTGGTTATGTGGAAGTCTATGAGAAAATCACCTTACTGCTCATTTGATTTGTGTTCAGTAAGTATCTCATAATGAGTTTATAGTTCCAATCACTAGTTTAAAATCTTCCACAACATGATGTGATATTCATTGAGTAAATGTAAAGTAAAACAGGTAATAAAGCAGGTCATTCGTGCCAGCATGCTAATTACTAGTATGATTGCCAAGATGCTAATGTATAGGTGTGCCCTTACATCCTGCAGTTTCTCAGCCAGATCTTGACAGTATTTGTTTCTTTTATTACCTCTGGTCACCTCTGGTTTTTCTGAAAGTCAACACAGGAAGAGCCAAGACGCAACCTTGGATATACACATGCATTCATTCAATTTATTGTTTATGTCAAAAAGCCATGATTTTAGCTAATAAATAGCAGTACACATAGGCTGTCTTCCTCCTTTCATCCTCAACTGATTGTGGCAGATGGCTGGCCTTCCTAAGCCTGGTTCTGCCAGAGATTTCTTTCCTGCTAAAAGTGCAGGTCATGCACTTTCTATGCAGCAAGTTAAATAAGAAATATCCATTGCAATAATTTGAAAACATGCCACATTAATTAATTTTCCCAAATATTTTGCACGGTACTGTTTTACACCCTTTGTAAAGTGGTTATAATAGACTCTCTCTGAGTTCTTAGCATCATTTTGGGAATTCTCTTCAAAATTGTATCCCTAGATTCTAACTTAGCATGTAAGTGTTTTTTTTAATGATGTGTCAGAACCTATCTGTTGTGTTTCTCTGTGCCTCTGCATGAATATTTTTTACCCCTCTGTCTGTGGGGAAATTGCAGGAAGAGTTCTTTACCTCCAGTTAATTCAGTCTTTGTTTACGATAACTGTCACACGGGTAATTAAGTGTCTTCTTGCGCAGTAATTGCCAATTTAATCTTCCGTTCTTGTCTCTTGATTTGTTGCGTCGAATCTGTCAGTCAAGCAGGGCGTGGTTTCCATGGGGATGAGTCAAGTGTAGTAGTCATTCCCCTCAACAGGTTTCTGAACTAAATTACCTGTGGCCTCCTTAACGAGGTTGCTATGGAAAGGCAATTACACTAAATAGTAATCGTGCCAGACTAATTCGTCAGGCCTTTACCTCTTAAATTAATAGGTTTTTCACCTCTTGCTCTGCCTCACCCCATCCCACTCTGCGATAAGCAAACACTGTAAATAGGTAAAGTTTTTCTAAGAATGCTTGATTCTCTTCTAAGTAGCAAAGGAGAAACACGATTAATATTTTGAAGTGTGTAAACAGCTGTGCATGCTTTATTTAGCCTGATACCATGGGCATTGTTTACTCTGAATCTGAAGTTTCAGCTTTGAGATTTCAGATTCCTCTTGGTTCCTTTTTAAACACTCGCCCGCTGAGACCCAGGTGCATCCATGTCGTCCTTCGAGCACAGACCAACATTCTTTCCCCCACGACCACCTGCTCAGCTCACTAACTCGCACAAACACATGCCAAGTTCCCTCAGGTAATGCCAACATTACAACACAGGTGACTTGAAATTCACTGGGCACCGCCAATGTGGATGCTGATCCAGTTTGACTTGCGATCATCAGAGTAGGAACATCTGTGTGGGAGTAAATCCTCATTTGGAGCCTCATTAATTGTGTTTCTAGGTTGAAGACGTTTGAAAGTGGGCTGTCAGTGAAGAATACATGACCCGCTTCTATCGTCATTCACTGGATGGATTAAATCAACTCTCATCATTCCTGATCTACCGTGAGGAATGGGATTAATCAATCGGAGACAGTACATCTATCTGCAAATTAAAAACTGCGCTCATCAGTGAGCACGTAGCGCCGTGATTCTGCTGTTATTTTAGTGATGTGTTGAGTGGGTGGCTTCTTCGCAACAAGAAAACGTCAGTCATAAATGGCTCACATGCGTAAACTGACCAGTTTTATAACTAAATGTTAGAGTGACTATTCATTGCCATAAGATTTTTAGGAATTAAACTTTAAGGACCACTAGTTCATAGAAAATATATTTCTGGAAGTGGAAAACATTCAATATAACTTCCAATCTTCCCAGAACTGAACATCCCAGGAAATTCACCCCAAGGGCCAACCATGCAACGCTCAGAAAAATTGTAAAAGAAAATCCAAGAGCTCGAGCTCAGACTCTACAGCTCTCAATTAGATGCTAACATTTGTGACAATAATCTTTGGCCTTTGTGTCACTTTGGAGAAAACCAAACACACCTACTGTCAGCACGGTGGTGGAGGGAAGATGACTTTGGCTTGTTTTGCAGCCACGGGACCTTGGCAGCTTGTCATCCCTGAGTTGACCATGAACTCCTCTGTATACTAAAAAGGCCATAGCTAAAGAAAATGGACAATGATTCCAAGTACAGCTGCAAATCTACAACAGAATGAATGGGGGGGGGGGGAAAAGTCAAGATCCTGCAGTAGTCCAGTAAAAAGTTCAGGTCTGAACCTGAGTGAAATGCATTGGACCTTGAAAGAGCTATGTATATACAAATGTCCATAAACCTCCTTGAGCTGAAGCAACATTGTAAGGCACAATTTAAGAGAGCAATCAAGACACACAGAAAACAATGACCTTAAATTCTTCAAACAAAGAAGAACCACCCATGAGAAAACTTTCTTTTTCACATGACTATAAAATGGCTATAGATGTGAATGTGAGCAAGAATGGTCGTAACCCTCAACTTGTTGGCCCTGTGATAGATCAGCGACCTGTCCAGGGTGCATCCTTCCTTTCCTCTTATGACAGCTGGCATAGGTTTTAGGCCCCCATGACCCTGAATAGGAAAACTGGAAGAAGATAGACGGGTGGAAAAGTTTAGGAAAAAAGATAGCTGGTGAACAGGTTCCAAATCTTAGAAAAATGTTATGATGGTGATTGAGTAAAACTCAAAATGATAGCTGAGCAGGTTTTAATTTAGTCTTGTATTTTTCATCTTTGGTTTGCTGTTACAAATGTCTTCAGTCTCTCACTCGTGTAGATGATGAGTGGCTCTTGAGAAAGCTGCCAGGGCTGCTTGATTATGGAAAAAACAAAACAAAACTTAATAGCACTTATTTTGCCCACTGCTGAGATCACAGTTGTTTAATACAATTACACACAGACTTTAGGAAAATTGTAGTCTTATATACTTTAAAAAGGTTGACCTTTGGATTAATTTGAGTTTAAATAACTTTAATAATAATTCAACTGAAGATGACTAAATAAATAATTTAGTCATTCAGGGCGATCGTGGCTCAAGAGTTCGTCTTGTAATCGGAAGGTTACCGGTTCGAGCCCCGGCTCGGACCGTCTCGGTCATTGTGTGCAAGGCACTTCACCTACCGTCTACTGGTGATGGCCAGAGGGGCTGATATGGCAGCCTCGCTTCTGTCAGTCTGCCCCAGGGGAGCTGTGGCTACAACTGTAGCTTGCCTCCACCAGTGTGAGAGTGAATGAATAGTGGAATTGTAAAGCGCTTTGAGGGTCTCGAAAAGCGCTATATAAATGCAATCCATTATTATACATCATATCTTAATTTTTACCATCATAGTCACACTTGTGAGTTTCAGCAGAGACGCCAAATAAAGAGGACCGTGGTTTATGCATCATGGCAGCACAAACAGCATTATAAAACAGACAACATCTACTTGATAAAGCATTGTTTCGTCTTCTTAAAAGTTCACAAAAACAGTGTGTCAAAATCTGGATCATCGTAATAATGTTGCCAGTGGTTCCCCCACTCAGCTCTTTGACTGAACCGATATACTGTATTGTCAGTAATTGTTCAGTTGCATGGTGGGATTTAGTCACAGCTTTTGCTGACAGCTGATTATATCACTTTGTCACGACACTGACAAAGACATACTTTTCAGTGAAAGCTGAAATGATTTCACTTTGAACCAAGCTGCTTGTTCTTCAACTCTGAAAAAGGCATACCTTTGCAGTCCAATGACATTTTTTTAACCTTAGTCTTGCTTCTGCACACATGGTAGATTTTAAATCAAACAATCAACATGTGATGTGCAGATTTTCGAAGTTTCAGATTTTTAATTCAGGGGGTTTAACAAAAGTAGTGCATCAACTGATTGTAAATTACAGCCATAGCATATGCAGAGAAATGAGGGTGTGACTGTATGCAGATAGTATGCACAGTGCAGGCTGCAAACATAGCCTGTGGATTCCTTAATCTAAATATAGCAGTAAGCGGTTTACACATTCACCTAATAAGCGGGAAATCTCTGGTTCGATCCCAAGGGGAGACACAAATCCCTTTGGGGTTACATCAGGAAGGCCAACCTACGGTAAAAAATCTGCCGAATCAAACATGCGAGCTACCCCTGTGGCGACCTCTTGTGAATAAGACTGCAGCTTAAAGTAGCTTTCTACAGGACTATACTGTGTGCACAGATGCAGCCAAATACTGCAAAACTGGAACACCATGTCAAAGTGCAAATGGATAATGACCCAAAGAATACTGCAAGAGCAACCGAAGAGTTTCACAATGCACAGAAATGGGATATTCTTCAATGACTAAGCCAGTCATCCAATCTGAGCCCAACAGAGTGTGTTTTATAGTTTCTGAAGACCAAACTCAAAGCACATACACCCAAAAGCAGCAACAGAAGGTCACTGAGCATCTCATGCAGGAAAAAGAGCATTTGATGATCTCCATGGGTTCTAGACTTCAGGCAGTCACTGACTGCGCAGGATTTTCACAGAAGTATTAAAAATAACCTATTTCAAATTATGCTGGTTTTGTTAGGGTCCCTGGGTCGTCGACCCAGTGTTTTGTGTTCTTGGTTCTTTGATTTTGTTATTTCATTATATTCTAGCTTTGCTTTATGGGTTTTAGGATTATTCTTAGTTTAGGTTCTCTGGGTGGGGTTTGGTTAGAGTTTTAGTGTTCTGGTTTTCTGTCTGTGTTCCATAGTTGCTGTCTCCCCTGTCTGCAGTATCCCCACGTCCAGTCAGTGTCTGTGTCTGCCCTGGTCCCACGTCTCTGTTCCCTTTGTTATAGTGCTTGCCTGTGAGTCTGTGTTATGTTTCCTGTTTTACTTTGAAAGTCCATGTCTCATGTTAATGTGTCTGGTTTTGCTTCCCCTTGTCTCGTTAGGCCTGATTTGCCCCAGCTGTGTTTCCCTCCTGTTGCCCATTCCCTGATTGCTCCCTCTATGTATTTAAGCCCTGTGTTTCAGTTTGTCAGTGTCATGATCTACTCGTATCTTGCTGTGTGTGCTGTCTGCGTAGGTGTATTTTGTAGTCTCAGTTTTGTTACACTTTTGAGTTCAGCATTAAAGCTGTGCTGAACGTTTGTCTCCGGAGTCTGCACTTTGGGTCCTTTTCCTGCCTGCATACAGTCGTTTCATAACAGGTTTATCTAATTACGCCTCTGTAAATGGGGGATAGTGTATAAAAATGGCTGTAATTCTTACAATGCTTACTCACTGCCTGCAATCCACATACAATCCGCATTTCGCCACACCCCCATTTAGTTATACAGCTGTAATTCTTAATCAGTCAATGCAGGACTTTTGTTAAACCCTTGAATTAAAGCTTTTTTCTTTTATCTAAAATCTCCCAAAAATGACAACAATTTCAGCATTGTCCAAATATGTATGTATTGAGTATTTCATATTCATTATCCTATGGATACACACAAACCGATGTTGTATTTTATTGTTTGTTGGTCCCTCTCTTACAGAGAGCAAACCTTGATGCTTTAGCTGATGTTTGGTTGGTCTTTAATGCCGAGCAGCTCTGCTGAGGGCTTTCTTGATCTAAAAAAAAATACAGCAGAGAGTATGGAAATCATGTATGGAAGGAGGTGTCATTGCAAAATATATGCAAAATTATGGAGTAATCAGTCCACTGCATAAAGTTTGAATCTTTTTTACACACTGTACTATAATCAAAAGAAAGACATATATTTTTGTGTCCACACAGCTGTACTCCAAATCGAGATAACCACACACAGTCTTTACTCTACACTTTTCACTTTTCATGAACAAATCGCAGCACTGCAGGTTTCTTCGTTTCAACACTGACACTCCACTGCACTTTGCTGCCCTCCTATGTGCTTTAATGGAACTAACAGTACATACAGTTGAATGCATCCAAAAACACCCTAGCAAAGGCTGGATCACCAAATCCCTCACTCTATAATTCAAAGAGCCTGAGATTAAAAAAAAAAAGGGCTTTAATGGTCTTAGTGCTTATAGGGTGTTGGTGTTAAACCATACATGTGTAAAAACGGATCTCTACTTTTGCTTCCCTTGGAAGAAAGACAAAAAGGTTATATGCAGTTATAGTCTTACCTGAGCCACTGATTTCCAAAGCTAGGTAACCATCAATCAAGGAGCTGAACCCTGTCAGCCCACCCATGGCAGCATAAGGGACATCCCTGCCCACAGGCTGACCGCGTGCCTGCCTCTCCAGTTTTGTCTCAACCTGCCAAGAAGATAGAGCAAACACAATAAAGTTTTATTTGAAATTATGCAGAGTAATAGAAATCTAGATCTAGCATCTGCTTCTTTAACAAGAAGAAAACATGTTTGATGTTTGAGTTGTCTTACCAGAGTCTGGTGTTCAGAGCTGGGCTGGCCACACCCACAGGTGTAGGGACTCTGGAATCCAGAACAAGAACTGCCTGATAAAAAAGTCAGCAGAACAAGAGTCCACATAGGTGCTGGAGTTCACACTGAGTGGAGTAAACCTGTAATACAGTTTTAAAATGTAGTGATTTCAGACTCACAAGACTTGCACAAGTGGCCTGCTGCTTCACTGTGATGTTGAGGTAAGTGTTTACACCTGCAGCGCACAGGGTTTGGTCCAAGCCGAGGGACGTACTGGTAGGCAGGGCAGCAGCATCCCTTGACTCTGCATGGTAAGGCCAGGGGTCGCTCAGAGGGAACCACTTCCCAGTCTGTTTTATGTTGCTTGTACCTGGATTACATTTCATTACTGAGCATGTGCAAGAGAGAAGGATGTCTGAGTGTGTGAGTTATAAAGGAATGTGTTACCTATGTGCACAGAAGCACTGTGTTTCTGGGCCAATCAGCTTACAGTCAATACCCCCAGGCACTCCATAGCTCACATATAACCGGTTTTTAAGTCGCTGAGAAAACATCTTCTTCCTGTATTCCTCATATTGCTCTGGAGTGAAGAGCTTTTCTCCATCATCATCACCCACAATCCTTCAGAAGACGAACCACCAATAGGAATAATATTACATACAGTTAAATCTATTTATATTCCTTGTTTTCCTATAATACGAGCTTATCTAAGTGTAATAGCATAGTCGCTATGTTAACTTTGGCAAAAGCTGTCACGTGACGGTGACTGAAAACCCAAAACCATCAGTCAAAAGACACTCGCCAAACAAACCTTCTGTATTCCCAGTAGTCATCAACTGCTTTTAAAGCGGATTGATCGAGATCTATTTTCTCCATGTTGTTAGAGGGTTTAACTTGTAGCTGTAGCTCGCTCCTTGCACAGTAGCTACTCTTTGTGTTTACAACCAGTTTTAAAATTGCCATGGAGATGGTTTTAGACTTCCCTCTAATGGGCGCAGGGTGAACTACACACACGCGCACACAAAGCAATGACGGATTTGTGGCTTGCTATCGTCGTGAACGTTACAATATGCCGTATGATTTCTTTTTTACGGAATAAACTCATTGTTACTTAAAGGTTTCCCCTTAAATAATACTCGTAGATAAACGAAAGTAATTCAATAAAATATTTGGTTAGAGGCGATACACCACGATAAGTAGGGTATGAATACATTTCCCATAATTCAATAGCACTGACGCATGCACGAGACGTCCAGTGGAACCATGACATTCAGCGCAGTTGCATGCTTGGAATTTAGCTGCCGACTTTTGCATACAGAGACCCCGTCGGTTTTTCGAGGCTGTGTCGGAAGGCGGCGGAATGACTTTGAGCCGGAAAAGACACCTTCACTCGAAGTTCGGTAGCTAACTTTTCGTTAACGGAAACAAAGGGAGGGTGCCGTTCACAACACAGCAACAACAGCCCTGGGTTGCCAAACAACAAGCATCATTCAGTGTCAGCCACCGGTAGCCGCTGGAGCTCACAGTCGCCTCGTCACTGCCTATCTGCAGCCTGCAAATTTCCGCTTCAGTTCAAGTTAGTTTCCCAGATAACACGGTGGGTTGAAATGTGTGTTTTTTGAAAGGTTTTGGGACACGAAAAAGGTTTACCTTCCCTTTTCGCTGTTGACTGTATGGTTTCAGTGCTGGCGAGCAGAAATGTCGAGCTAACGTGAAATATCGACAGAGTTGGAAACCGCTTCAGTGACTGTTAAGTAGTTAAAAACAAATGTCCCGAAATGCCTATCAGAAACGAAGCACACGTGTGGTTTGGATTCGTTTTCAGTGCTGGGTTGGATAATCTACTTTAAACATGTTTATTTTATATTCTGCTAGGTGATAAACAGGTTCAGTAAGTTCTGTATTTTGTTTTTTTGTAAAACCCAAGCACTGTTGACAGTTCGGTATTGCGCACCTGTCGCCCAATTGAACCATTTGCTGACCCTGCCAGTTGTTTGCCTGTGCAGATGACATGCGACAGCTGTTGTGGTCAATATTTAACTTCTGGGATAGATGTGAATGGCTGGTAAGGAGTCCGATAAGCCATGCGCCCGATTAGGCACGCTGTGTTAAACAGTCCTCTAACCAGGTGGAAGATTATTTGTCTGAAACGTTTGTGTTTCCATGAAATTATGGTCCGGTCATGACAAGAGTCTCACTTCCTGACTTACTTATACCGTTACTTTAAGAATTTCTTCCTAGTTGAGTTTGTATTTGCTGATAACTGGTTTTGCCCAGGTCACAGAAAGGACATGTTTGCGTGTATGAGAAGCATCACTTAACAGATTGTGTTACTCATCTTTTCATAATTTATCTGCTCAATCACCATCTCCTCTCCAGCCTCACAAAAAGAAGTGACACTCCCTCACCCAAGAGATTTTTCAGAAAATGAACCTGGTGACAAAGTTGTGAAAGCTGAGAAATTGTCTAATGTGCTTTGACTGTGCACAGTGCGCTTGCAGATTATTTGTCACTATTGTGCCCATTGTGGGATTGGGGTATGAATGCCCTCTGTCTGTTTCTCTCTCCCCTATTTGGAGCTGCAAAGTAGGTACGGTGAAATCTAAACTAGTAATCAGGTTTCTGGGCTAAGAGGGCTGAAAGAGATTTGTAGCTTAGTGTTTGTAACCAAAAGCAGTAAAAGGGGGAAAATGTCACTAGTAACAACAAGGTATTTCAGGAAACCTTGCTATTAATGATAAGATAGATGTGATAATTCACATGAGGTTGTGCTTTCATTAACTCACCCAGAAATACTCATTCTGTGTTTAAAAACATTGTGAGCCCTTACAAATTTAGAGGATGAACAAAAATGAGACTGCAATGGGTTTAAGCTTTTTTTCTTTTAATCATGACATTGCAGCACTGCAAAAAAAAAAAAAAAAATCCATCTCATCCATTTTCTTCTGCTCATCCTTATTAGGGTCGTGGGGGGCTGGAGGCTATTCCAGCTACCATAGGGCATGAGATGGTGTACACCCTGGGGAGGTCGCCAGTCTGAAGCAAGGCTAACACACAGAGAGAGAGAGAGAGAGAGAATCAGTCACACTCACATTAACACCTGTGTATAATTTAGAATCACAAGTTAACCTTATCTCACTAACTGCATGTCTTTGGATTGTGGGAGGGAGTTTTGCTGCAGTGTTTAAAGTAATTGTTTTGTCAGATTTTTCATTGCATCCCTAATGTAAGCATGTTTTTCCTTCTATATTAATGTTGTTATTTCTGTCTGTTGTCTTCTTTTTCTTGTTCTTGTTTGTTTTTAAAGCATTTTCAGCCATGTCTGCTGATCCCCTGCCTAAAAACCCAGTCTGCATTGGTGATTTGGTCTCACACATCTTGCAACCCAAGCACCTTTCCAAACACCCCTGAGTGCCGATGTCTGTGGCTACACTTCTTGGCTTCTGCTGTTACTCCAGACTTCTTCATATCCCCTCACGATGAGCAGGATGTGCAGCAGACTTTGACAGCTTTGACCTCTGTTTGACTAAGGACAGCAGGATTTGTTTCCTGCAGGAACTGCTACGTTGTCAAGCTGATTGTTTAAAAATTCAAAGAACTCAAGACCTTCAGCCTCAGACCGGGCATTCATAGCCACCTTTCCCCTTCACCACAGTACCATGCTGGCTGCACTACTGCGTAGGAACATGTCTCAGAAGCTGAGTATGCTACTCCTGGCATTTGGCCTGGCATGGGGACTTATGCTGCTGAGGTACACTGTGCAGCAGCCTCGCCATCAGAGCAGTGCAGAGTTGCGTGAGAAGATACTGGAGCTAAGCCGGCGATATGTCAAAGTGCTGACAGAAGAGAACCAGAATGCACCAGGTGGGCCACAAGGAACCTCCATGGCAGGATATGGTAAGAATTTAGAAAAATTCAGAAGTGGTGCAATATTACCATACTTTTTAAATGGAAAGTATGATGATATTGCACCATATTTTACTAATACCTACATGACAAGTGTGTCTCATAGTTGCAAGAAAAGCAGCCTCAAGGACTGATTTTTTTCCCCCTTCTGTCTTTTTCTCTGTACTTTACTCAAATAGCTGACCTGAAGAGGACTATAGCTGTGTTACTGGATGACATTCTGACACGGCTTGTAAAACTGGAGGGGAAAATTGAACTGGTGGTCAATTCCTCCTCTACAAACAGCTCCCACACAGCAGGGGGCCTGCTTGCATCTGCTCCTGTAGCCCTGCAGAAACCTGTGAAGCAGCAGGAGAAACCTGGAAGTCACCCAGGGACATATCGCCTTCATCCACACATACCTAATAGGGCCCGACCACATTAAGAAGGCCAAATATTATATCTTTTTTTTTTTTTTTTGTTAAATAAGCACACCAAGTTTTACATCTTTCATTGCTAATGAAGCAACATCAGATAAATAAAGAGCTGCAGGGATTCTTATGGATGCCCAGAAGCTTAAGTTATGGAATGTGTCTCAGAAATATTCATCCAACTCAGAAGAAAGAGGACCTCTTTAGTCTCTCAATGCTGATATTTATTTCATTTTTTTGTACCAATACTTCCAGCACATCTTTTTCTTGTTTTGTATTTCCATTGCTGAAACTATTATGCCTATTTTTTCAAATGTAAGGTGACTGTTTAAGTATATGCCAAAAGCAGATGCTTGAAACTGTTCCTGAATTCTAAATGCTTAATCATAAAACCAGCTTAAAATGCTCCCATCGCCAACAAGTTACAGTACTACTTCAACATATCAAAATGCTGTACATGTATGATAGCTTAGAATACAGTTTTAGTTTTTTGCTGCCACGATTGCTAAGAACTAAAGAACTTGAAGATTCTTCCTTTAGCTTACAGCTAATGAGGTTTTAAGGCAAAATTAACTAGGTAGTTTTCTTGTAACAAAAAATCCAAAGAATATTATTTGCACTCCATGTGAAGGCAATATAAATGTGTATGTGCTGTTGCTGTGAGACGTATGGAGAATATCATGGGATGATGCCTATTTGCCGCTGTAAATGCGTGCGAGTGTGTGTGCTTGCTCTGTCTCACTTCAAATCCAGTAGCTCAAAGAGACTGAATGTATATGCAGTGAGTTTTTAGCCCACTAATGCTGTTAGGATAAGTGACTCACTGCTTACACATATTCATGGTGCACTGTGATTATAGAAACCTTTTAAAATTAAATCATCTGCATTGGACCTGTGCTCTTAGCATAGTTAACACTGGTTTGTCCACCAAGAAAGAAAAACTTGTTGGTCGTTATATTGGATTTGCAACATTTTTATCAACATTTCTTCCTTTTTTTTGGCAGGAGGGGGATTATACAAAACACAGCATGAGTGGCAGAATAAAAGTGAGGAAAAATAAGGCAGTTAAAGCAGCTTTGTTTCAGCTTAACAGTATGTGGCGATCACAGGACTAAATAATCGAGTAGTGGCGCGACCTTAATTTGCTACATGATGCAATGAAGTAAAAATGATAAGGTGGTGACCTGATGGGAGATGTCTTTACTCACACAACCCTATTTTCCAAAAAAAAAAAAAAAAAACCCAAACTGTAAAATAACTGATTTAAAAAAAAAAAAAAATTTAAGCAGTAGCAGCATGCTTCCCAGAAAGCCTAGTCCAACACTAAAAGAAAAATGCAGTTTAGTCCAGTACTAGGTATAATGCATGTCTGGGAATCTTTATTTAAATACAACAAAAAGAGCACTACTATTTGTTCATGTTTTTATTGAGAAGTAGAATAAAAACTTCACCATCTTCCAATGTGTATGAAGAAGGAAAGAAGACACAACTCCAGGAGCATAATGTAGAAAACAACTTTGTTGCTAACCCGTGGACTTTATTTTATGACCTCAAGCTAAAGTGTCACACTGCAGGAATAAAGTTGCTTAATATTTAACTGCAGCTGGACGTTTGTCTTTTTTGTAACTTGTATTTGGTGGAGCTTTTTTTTTTTCTTTTTTAGGAAATGGGGTTGTAAAGTGTGATTTAGACTTCTGCGGAAAATCTGGCACAACTGACTTTGCAACCGGGAGCTCCTAATACCTACACCGCAACCTTTGTCGCCATTCAAGTCGTTGACCTGTAGTTACGTTTGTCGTGAGGAGTACGTCAGGTTATACAGAAGGTTCCGGCGTAAGGTTAAAATGGGGTTCCGATTATGGTGTACATCTGACGCGGAAGTGTAATTCACCTGCAAATTAACATCATGATTTAAAAAAAAGATCACCAGTAAGTTTGTGTCCTGTCCTCTGACATAAAGAGAAGCACAGCACTGAAATACAAAGTAGGTCCTTCTTGAACATTTAAATGTTTTTTTTAAAATCATGTTTCTTCACGTGACTGTAGCCTCTACTTTGCCTCCAACGATCTTAACTCTCACTCTCTACAATGAGAAATTTTGCTCTCCTTGACAATAAATTACTTTATCCTGTGTGGCAGCGTTGCTTTGTACTACAACATCTTAATGTTTCTCCGCGACACTAATGGTCCGTGAAAGAACATTACAACTTCTCCGTGTGTTCGCCATGTTTTTTTTATGTCGAAAGGGGGGGCGTGGGAGATGACGTCAGATCCTGCGGCTCATAAGCATATCAGCAACCTACGTTACGCGCCATCTTCTAGCTACTGACCAGAAAATATACGTAGCATATAAGCCCACTTGCTTATTTTTTGTCCAAATAACTGCTTTTATTAGCTATACCGAGCAATGAGTGACCTCGAGGAAGGAAACTATGAAGGGCGGGTAAGTAGTTCCCGTCGAATGATATCGGTGACATCTTCCTTTCTTCCCTTTCTCTTCCGTGTGGCTTTCAGTAAAGAACATTGTTAGGATACACTAACTACTAGCCAATGGTAATGTGTGCTAACTCTAAATAACCTGCAACGCTTCATCGGCTTGCGTTACAGTTTTCAGACAGAGGCAGAGAAATGCCTCAAGTTAACGGAAGAAAACTATGCTAATACCTGTTTTAATGTGAAAGGTTACTGCTCTGCTAGCAAGGCTGCTTCTAACAGGCGCTAGCTAGCAAGCTAGTTGGCTTAAAATAATAACCAGTGTTAAAACACTGGTGTGTGCAAATTGGCTTCATGCAGTGTGAGTTTAATTGAGTGCACCTGACTCATTCGTTAATGAAAGGAATCACAAGTTATCTCTTACGTTATGCTAGCGTCCTTTTGTGCGGATAGCTCTGCACACTTACGGGTTTTTTGTTGTTTTTTTTTTGTCTGTAGTACTGCTTTGTGTCAGTGTATGAGGGTTAGTCCTAAGCCACTCTTCGTTCTCAGCGTTCATTCTCTGGTTTATCAGGTTGAAACATTGCTAGAAAATTCATTTAAGCTCTTTTTATTCCCACATATGTTACATTGTTCTGCTCATTTGCATAAATTCTGGGTTATTCAAACCTAATGAAGCAGCACTGTAAATGTAATGATGCATTCAGTTTTCCTTTTCATTTCATTCACGATATTCTCCTTTGCTAAAACACTCTGATCTTAATTTCATTGAATGTTCTTTTTTCATTAAGGTTATTGAACCTGAAGGATTTGAAGAGTTTTATCCAAGAATGATGAAGAAAATTTTCAAGATAAAAGAAGGCTAATGAAAACATATACAGAACAGAACATAGAGCTGGAAAGGGAGGAAGTGTACCGGAAGAATGGTGTCAGATAGACGCGCTTGCAGTGTAATGGCTAAAATGAAACAGACCTGGAATCAGAAAATGAGAAAACTGAAAAAAGAAGAATGAAGAAGGATAGAAATCCTCAGAGAAGGGAGTAGCGTGTAAAGAATCTGGAAGAATGAATGTGTCCCTAGGTTAAGTAAATATATTGTTTGTGTCAAAATGTCTTTTCTTTATCATGCTCCGTTTCTGTAACATAAGAAAATGCATGTTTTTTTTTTTTCCCGTGTTAATAGTCCAGGTGAACATGTACATTTTTTAAAATATTGATATTTTAATAATATGCCACACAGAGGTTCATTTATTGAAATTACATGATTACTAACCCTTTTTCCCGCAGTATATAGGCTGCACATTTTAGATAAGTGTACTCTGTGTGATACTTCCATTTTATTTGACTGCTTATTGTGATTTGTATAAATAAATAAATTTTGAATGAGTAAAGGTTGTTAACATACTGCTATGGCAATAGGGGTCACGCTCCCCATCTAAATCGGATCGTGGGAGTCCAGCTCGGGTCAAGTCGGAGAGCAGGTCTCGCTCTCCGAGCCCATCCCGGGTCTCCAAACACTCCGAGTCCAGATCACGGTCTCGGTCAAAATCCAGGTAAGCTTGGCCCCCACCCTTCCCAAAACACACACACACATACACACACTCTGATTATCCTAAATGTTGCCATCTTCTCTTGTGTTGAATTCACTACTACTTCTTCATTTTTAGATCTCGTTCTAGACGGCACTCAAACCGCCGGTACAGCCGTTCACGCTCTCGGTCCTATTCCCACCGGAGAAAGTCCCGTTCTCGTTCCTACAGCCCTGAATACCGGCGCAGGAAGAGCCAGAGCACGTCCCCCATGTCAAACCGGCGCCGTCACACCGGCAGTAGGGTAAGTGTAACTCAAGATGTTGTGGAAGGAAAGGTAAAGAACGTATACATTCACAATCAGACTTGTAAAGACTGGGTTATTGTGTGTCATAGCTAGTAAGTAGTGAGGACATGAATATATACTGCACGATATACTTAAAGTGAAAATTTATACGCTCAAAATGCTTGGGGGGGGTTATTTTTAAAGGAGGCCATGCCTGTAAGTGAATTTCACACCACATTTCACTCAACACATGACACATTTTTATTTAGCGCACCTACATGTTTCCAGAGGCTTCAGGCTAATCTCAACAAAACAGTTTTGTCATTTTGGTTTATTTTTTCAGTATGTATATTATGTATGTATGTTTGTTTGTTTGTTTTAAATTGTTATTAGGAATTACAACTGTTTTAACAGGAAGTGTTTAATTAAAAGTCTTTACAGTCCAGAGAAGTGTTCTCATTGCGTTATGTTATAAAAATATATTGTTGTGTAAAATATGTTTTATGTTATCAGTTGATTGTGGTAAATGCGGTGGGAATCCGCTTTGACATGACATTTAATAATCCCTTTGATAAACCTTCCCTCCATTTCATTATATCAACAGAGCCATGACTTCACAAAAGAAGCATACAGTCATGGCGGTGGTGCTGATGTTAGGGTATGTGGACCTTCTGACATATTTTGGGGGGGTGAAGTAATGTTGTGTGTGGGTCAAAGTTACCACTCTCATTGCAGTGCTGCATGAGGTATAAATGCATAAATAATCATAGGGAAATTTTTAAAAATACAAATAACTTGATGTATGTGGACACTGTGGCTGGTTTGCAACCAGCGTCACCTTTATTATCTACAATAAGTATTAGGTCACCTAATAAATCAAGTTATATTTTGAAACTCCAGTGGAAAAGAGGCCTCAACTAACATTTAAGTACTTAAAAAAATGCTGTCACTATTTCTTTACTGTATGTTTATTTTGTTGCTCCAGTAATTGATGATTTCTGATGTGTGTGCAGTTTTAATGCATATAAAGTACAATGTGCTATATGTGTTTGACAGTAATTTTTGAGCAGATCAAATGATATACTAAGTGCCCTGCCTTTTTTTTTTTTTTTTTTTTTTTTTAAAGTGACTTTAAAGATTCAAATGTAAAATCCTGGTAAAGTAAAAAGATATTGTATATATTTATGCCATATGCACTAAAAGTAATGTGTTTCAGTGGTTCCTCATCTGCTGACATGTGCTTGCAGCACCATGTTTAACTAGTTTGACTAGCTTTCTTAAGCTCAATATTTGTAGGGCACAGCTGCTTTATGTGGGCCATATAATAATACAAAACAGAGCAAGCATGAGGCAAGTGAAAAGGTTTTATAGCACGTGTGTATACATAGCTCTCCCTGTGACATATTTTTGAAAGCAGTTTAAGGGGTTATTAAAGCTGTCATAGTTTACCCACTGAGAATTTATTGTGCTACTGTTTCATCATCTTTTGTTACCCCATTATACAAACATAAATTATATGGATTATATCCTTCAAAGCAACTCAATAACTGCCTCAGTTATAAGTCAAAAGTCACAATGTGAGAGCATGTATCCAGTGTAGGTGAAACAGTATTTTGTCCATAAGCTGCAAAACTGGTCCAAAGCAACTATTAAGCATCAGCTGCATCAGTTATAAATTAATTGATTTAGTGTATTTTATTAGTGATTATTTTCTGTGCTGGGTTTTAGGGAAAGACCGTTTTCTAGCATCTGTGCATAAAGTATGTAAAGTGATCCTGTGTGTATGTGGTGAAGGGTGAGGGGGGGCATCATAAATTCATTAAATATATTCTGTATGCAAACCATTACAAGGGTCGATGTGGTAAGCTACGTCATCAACTCTTACCCCTATCGCTGACCTTTCCAGGCGAACCCTGATCCGAGCACGTGTTTGGGGGTGTTTGGTTTGAGCCTGTACACGACTGAGCGTGACCTGAGAGAGGTGTTTTCACGCTACGGTCCTTTGGCTGGAGTCAACGTGGTGTATGACCAGCGCACAGGTCGCTCCCGTGGATTTGCCTTTGTTTACTTTGAGAGGCTTGAAGACTCTAAAGAGGTATGAAAAATATTTAGGGTGTTATTTATGGATCAGATGCCCAGTGGTCTTCAGACTTGATGCAAGCAACTTATTTTTATTGTAATATTGTATTTTCAGGTTATCTCGTTTTTTTTATTTTATTTACTATTTTAAATCTTTAAAAATGTTATTTAGATATCTGACTGAAAATTTTTGAAATCTATCTCAATTTTGAGTTAAGAATGGAAATGATTAAAACAAAAACATTGTTGGCAGAAATAGGCTCGTTATATCAACAAACATTATCAAAATTGCCAGAAGAAAAAATGTTTACCCCATAAAATGAAAATAGTTTTGGCTACAGTTCCTAATGTTTCTGGACTATTTCACAGTTACCCCAATAAAACAAAAAGTCCAAAAAGAGGCAGTTCTCCATTTTTGTTACCAGTTGTTTAGATTTGCTTCTTCAGAGAGTTGTGTTTTTTGTTTTGTTTTTTTCTCTTAAAAATTGGGTGTGATTACTTGAATATGCCACTAGGTGTCAGCCTTTCTTTACATTCTCTCACCACCCAATCATGGGGTCTAATATAGATGGTTTCAGTGTGCAATATTGGTGGGCCTTCATTATTTAAATACATTTTTACCAAAGAGCTTACAGTGGTCTGACAATATCTTTGTATTCTCCTCCCTTTTGTGTTCCCAGGCAATGGAGCGAGCCAATGGCATGGAGCTGGATGGGAGGCGCATCAGAGTGGATTATTCCATTACTAAACGTCCCCATACCCCTACACCAGGAATCTACATGGGCCGACCTACACAGTAAGATCAGCATTTGTGTCAAATCTTAGATACCCGTTTCCTTAACCTACTGCATGACACTGGAGCTCCATTTAAAAGCTCCATGAAGCTTAAATGCACCTCTGAGTCATACTGATTAAATGCAGTATTGTCTGTGCTTAACATGGTGCTTTTTTCCCCCTCAAGTTTCTCAGAAGTCATTTTACTTTTTTTTTATGTATTTATTTTTTTAATTAATTAACTTTTTTACATTTTTACAGCAATGGTGGTGGCGGCGGCGGCGGTGGTGGTGGCGGCGGTGGTGGCGGCAGCAGCAGCAGAAGGGGAAGAGAGTCATATTATGACCGCGGCTATGATCGCTACGACAGATATGATGAGTACGACTACAGATATAGGTGAGCGCTAATTTTTCTGAGTACAAAGTGTTGTAGTATTATATGGCAGAAGACGCATTTCAAGTTCCTTTTGTCTTTTTGCAGTCGCAGGCGCTCTCCATCACCGTACTACAGTCGATACAGGTCTCGCTCACGGTCTCGCTCCTACAGCCCACGTAAGTGTGAAGAGAAGTGGCGCACAAAAAGCTGGTTATTGCACTTGTTCGAACACATCTCTTGTGCTTAACTCTCTGGTCAAATGATGATCAGTCTTTTTGCACTTCAGACTTCAGCCATTTATTAACACAAATGTTTGTTGTTTCTTGTCTTTTGCAGGCCGTTACTGAGTTGCTTCTTTCAACATTCAGCATCCCTCCAATAACTGATGTGTGTGTGTGTGTGTGTGTTTGCGTGTGGTACATCAAAGTGTTTCAGAGGGAAACATTTTGATTAAGCATGTCTATATCTGCAGAACTCTTGAGTTTTAAAGTAGTTCTTGTTTACATGAAATGTCTTAATTTTTAGACCTTTGGATGCATCCGTGTTGAGTTTGAGCACAGAAATCAGCACCTGTGGCTTACTCTTGCCTCATTATTAGACCTCCATCTTTCCTTCCTCCTTCATTTTCTGGAGCTCGGATCACGTGTTTTGCTCACTTATGGTTGATCAGATTTCTTGTACTCATCACTGTTAACTTTGTATAAAAAATGGGGAAAGAAAAATGACACTGGATTTTGCAGCCTGTGTTAATGATGCACTCTGTGTGTATAAAGATAACAAATTAATGCGAGTGTTAATTTTGACACTAAATAACTTTAAAAGTAACTAAATCAGGTGGTTAAAATGAAGTGCTACCAACATCAGAAGTTAAATTTTTTTTTTTTTCCCCCAGTCAAGAAGTCATTGTTTAAGTTTTCAGAGTTTTAATATCATGTTTTGCAATTTGTTTTATTTTTATTGTTGTTTCTTTGTATGGAAAATACAAATTTATGAAAACCGCGGAAAGTTTAAGGTGTTTTTCTGACTTAATGTTCATGAAATTGAAGTTGGGATTTAGTTGTACAGGTGGGAGTGAATGCTGTAAGTTGAGTGGGTGAGGTGGGAAAGCAAGAGATTCACACAACAAGATGAATTCCAAGGTGGTGTGCACGATAAGATATCGACACAAACTTAAAGTCGCCTGCTGTATTCTTGTGTTGAAAATACAGTGTATCCTCAATATACATTCAGTTTACTTTCATTAAGATGACACCAAGGAAAATAAACACAACGGCTTTTAGCAAGACTTTTATTCGACTGAGTTAATAAAATACAAAGTTCACATGGAGGGGTAATACATTAAAATGCACCAACTTCTTCACCGTTGTGACAGTGGATATTACATAATGAAAAGGAGACAACATGATTAGATTTGTTTTGCATACAATGGTGTTACCAGCCACAGGTACAACAACCCTGCAGAATGCATGAAACCACCATGATCACTCACTCTGTCCCCCACAAAGACAGCTAAAATTTGAACAGATTGAGAGGAAATGGGATTTTGACACAGCGGATAATCACAAAAGTAAACCTGAAGGAATGAAAGGTCCTTTATCTGTAGACCATGGGACCAATAACAAGGCACTTCATTCAAATGGGGTTAATAATCACTGCTGACATGTCATGGGGCCCCTCAGAGTTATGCATTCATTCCTAGTCATTCACATAATTCTTATGATTTCAAGGTAACTACTAGCTCGAAGGACACAAGGGTCAAAAACTCAACACTTTATCGTCGTCTATATCATCTCTAAGTGTGCCTGAGCATTCACTTTCACATTTTCATGAGTGAACTTGCACTTGTACGTACACTTGTTCCTATAAACATTTGATTGATGAAGCAAATTACAAAGTTGTTTCCTGATCGGACTCCTGTGGTAGCCAAATTAGCGTTCAGCGTAGAGAGCAGGTGCAGGGAAATGAGAGAATCCAGGACATTTTCTAGATTGTATAGTTACATGTGCAGTTGTGGGGGGTTTTTTTTAGTCACTGAAATTGTCCTATGACCCAGGTGTCATGGCAGGGGTCGAGAACCAGAAGGAAATATGTTTAAGGGTTAGCGAGATATTATTGGGATTCCATAAATTACACCTATATACCTAGCTTCAGAGTAACATAGTGTGTTTAGACGAAGAATTAAACACATACACTACACAGATTTTTTTTGAGAGAAAGATAACAAAATCATTGCAGCACACTGATTCTACATAAAATGTAGAACTTTCTGAATTTTCCATGAACCTTCACGCATACTTTAACTGTTTCATTTTTATAAAACTGAACCAAACAAGACCAAGGTTTACACCAGGTGCAACCTGTAGCTTTAACATGCCTTTGTGATTAGATTAAAACTGGGAGGAGACGCTTGCAGCGTACAGGACACCGTCTGAAGGTTAAGAGGCAGCAGGAACACTGATGGGGGTACTTCTGAATTCTTCGCATTTAACCAATAAGCTTGGGCTTCTACTTGGAATAACATACATTAACAGTGGTTGATTACCTAAAAATTTCTATTTTTCTGTGAGCTCTGTTCTTAAGGAAATTGGGGTCTTACATAAATACCGCCGGCCTCTTTTAATTGTTTTCATTTGGACCATTATCTCAAATTCTTAATCTTAGTCAGCAGATGCTTTCAAAAATTACATTTCTGAAAGTTAAATTCATTTTTCTATTCATACTTTAAAGAGATTTCCACAAATTCAGCAGATAAACAACATTTTATTACACTAGGAGTGTATTTTATTGCTTTACAAACACTAGTCTAATTTGTATTAACATGTTAAAATAATTAAATAGCCATTTTAAAACATTTTAATGTTTTGCATGCATCTATACCTGACTGCTAAACCCAAATGGGAATCCACACACTAATTAAAAAGTTAATTATTATCTATAATATTTAAAAGCTAGATGGTTGAAGAAAATGCCCATAAACGATTTGTTTTTTAAACACTTAAATTAATGAACAAAAATATTCAAAGTCACAGATGCTCATCACATCACTTTATTTTAAATATTCACATGCTTTCAAGTCACACCTGCATTTCTAATCAGAGGAAACGGACAACTTACTCTGCTTAAGATTCATCAAGTCACGTACTTTCTCGCACAACAAACACAAGCCCATTGCAAAATTGCAAAGTGTTAAAACTCCAAATAACAGCAAATCATGTTTCCATCTTCTTTCAGAAAACAAGTCATTGCTTTTTGGAGGGGGGGTTGGCGTTAAGGAAGGAATTGTTCTTAACACGTAGCACACTGTAACTAATCAATCAAGGTGCTGAAACCAGTAAACAACAGCTGCCAGAGGGGAAGGTTTCCTATAAGAGAGACAAAGCCACATGCTAAAGCATGTTCAGTATAGCTGCAATATATACCAAAGTCTGCAAATGTTCATGTGACTCTGCGTGAAAACTTTTCCTGCTGCATCAACATGTGCTGCTAACCTACACAAAGGCTCCACAACAATAGACTAAAAAAAATGCAGTGATCTTCAGTTCACATGAAACACACAAAAATCAACAAATGTTTATGACGTCAAAGTGCATTTTTGTCCATTTGATGTTCAATTTTTAAAAAGAGAGAAAAAAGAAGAAGAGATAAGTATTCCTAATTACAGCTGCTACAAACGCCATGCTTTGAAGGGTGTGCACTAAGCTCAAAATATAACCAAATGATCAGCTACTTGGTAAATATTTTAATTACAAAAATAGATCAATTAATAAAGGAACAGTTGCTGCCAACTGAAACAAAACAATCGTGTGACGGCAGCTACGTTTGGCCGCTTTTTAAACCTCCCCTCCTCTTCCAGCAAAAAACAAATGAATGATTATTTCATTTAAAACAACAGCATATATAAGCAGTACTATCATCTACTGATGGCATAGGAAGAAGAAACTTTTCCACACAAATTCCCAAGATTTAAGTCGTGTATGGGGGGGGGGGGGGGGGGAAAGGGTGTGTAAGACAAGAAAGCGAGAAAAAAAGAGAGCAGATTATTTTCTGGGATTATTCGTCTTTTTAAAAGAACATAACAGAGATATTTTCTGGAATATTTGCTAATTTGCCAGCAGACTATGGCTATCCCCATTTAACTGCTGCAAGAAATATTCCTTGGCATGTGCTTTAGGGGGCACAAACCGCCATTTTCTAATGAGATGAAGGGTGTCATCTCAAAGCAGAATCTGTGGAATAAACATGCCCTTTTTAAGGGTTTTTGGAGCCTACATGAAAGCACTTGATGACAATAGAAAACACATGTATGGAGCAGAAAAAGGAAAAAAAGAAAAACGCAGTTGCATTAACATCGTTAAGGACATTGTTTGCTTTTAGTTAATGATACTGTAAGGCTCTAGATTCTTCTCAACATGGCGTTCACCACAGTCTTCCCTGACTCTTGTCCGAAGCGGTCAGCAACTGGATTAAATGGTTAAAACTCACGTGGAACGACAATGTTGTCAAAGATGCGAATCGCCTCGCAACAAATAAATAAATAAAAACATAATAAAGCAATCTCACCGGAAAACAGAATCCTTGATTCTCTGTAGCCTAAATAGGATTGTGAAAGAGCCTTGCGCTTGGCGACGTAGACTATATCTTGGAGCGAGGCCAGCTCAAAGTTGGGCTATAAGCTCTCTCTGTTTTTTTTAACCTAAACAATCTCCCTCCCTTCTTTCCCTCCTTGACTTTCCCTCTAGAAATGTCCTACACTGTGATTAAACAGATCGATTTTGTCAGTTCTTTTCCTACACCGACATTAACCGCAGAAAATCTTCCCACATAGGATGCAGTCTAGTCTGAAACTTTATGTCAGTTTTGCCCCCTATGGAATTTGTCCATAGCGAGGAGCCCTGAAGCTGGGGGCGGGGAGACTTTCTGTACATTCCTCAGCGATACATTCACTACTCCTCTTGCAGAGCCTGCAGCCACACACGCACACGCGCGCGCGGACTGCAGCCATGCATTGGCTCATTTAAACCGACAGAGACTGGAGAGCAACTTAACATGACTGCTGTCTCTATACATTCAGCCTGTGAGACTACCAGCTCTGAGACACTGCCCAGCTGGCAGAGCTGGCATTCACACCGACCCCCATCCGTGTGCGTTTCGTTATTTCATGAGGAGTGGAAATGGTTAACGACTAATAAACGGGGTTTTAAAAAATTGTATGAGTTTAACTAGGCCGACGGAAAGCTCCCTGGTTTTAAATAACCCTCATATAGATCCATACAGGAGAAAGACTACAGAGATCTAAGCACTCACTAATAAGTTAATAAGAAACTTTTCGGGGAGCAGGTCTTGTAACAAATTATGAAACGATTAAAAGTCGATAGAAAGTTGCCCTAAAGTTGAATTTTAAACCCTATTTCACGCCTTTATCGTTTAACCTATTTAAGGGTTGCCCTATAAATCCAAATACAACATAAAGTTCTCGGAAAGTTTTAAAGAGGGTATTTTTTTTTATGCAAAGCGCCTCGGATTGAATCACTGGCGTGTTTCGTTACATCTTCATGCTTCAACCCATGACAAAAGCCAAACTGGGCAAACATGGGGAGAAATGCGTGATTGGCGCGCTGATTCATATAGAATAGTCGAGCCGGGGAACCAATGAATGAGCGCGTTGAGGCCGAGCCAGCAGGAGTAGTGCGGAGCAGGTTTGCGGCCCTCCGATTGGACAGCCTTCTCGACCAATCAGACAGCTCGGTGTGTTTGTTCAGCAGCAGCAGAGAAGTAGACCCACCGAGTCAGCCATGGCCCCGGTCTGTGAGCCAGTTGCTGAAGGGCCAACACTCCCTTTGTAACCTGCTTTACATGGACACGCACACCTTGGCCTGTTCATTAGCAGACGCTGCAGAGACGCGGTGCCATCACCTCAGCTCCAGAGAAAAGCTTTTGTTCCCTTCTCTTTTTTTGTAATGCCATTTGCAGGGCTGCAGAGACGACTACACCCACCTGCACTCACGTTTCTAACTCTTTCTTAAAATACTTTTCAAAATAAGACGACCACAAGTCAAACACGGGCTTACAATGAGTTAAAATAAAAGACTAATAATAATAATAATAATAATAATAATAATAAAAACACCATGCATTTAAAGGAGAATGAGATGAAAGTTACTGCTATTGTGTAACTTTTTTTTTGTAGTTGACATTGTTGCTCTCTGGCTACTTCTAACTAACCCGTCACGCCGATTCATCTAACACAATTTTATGAATGAAAGCGTGCCCTCCTGTATCCCCACACACGATCCTGAAAAGAAAATAGATCCATGCAGCACATATCTAAAGTATACTGTGTCGCGTCTCCTGAACACGTGATGAAGTTTAAGCCTCGCTTTAAAGGTGCTGGGTTTAAAGCTGAACTTTAATATTATAATGCAGAGAGAGATGCATTTGGGTGCCAGCTTGTTTGGTGCATAAATCTGAAACTAATGCTATAAAATGAATGCTACCTTCATAAAAGTTTTCTACTTAGCTCTTCTCTCAAACTGCTTTAAAGGGGCACGGATTCAATTTTATAGTCATTTTGGCAGACACTGCGGCTGAATTATGCTCTCCGTATATTGCAGTAACGTTCAGCAACACTGCAAACTATACCCTGCACAAAGGCAGAATTTATTGTGGTACTTGACTGTACATGTGCTTATAAATTTACGCTTTGGGGGATCATTAGTGTTTTGAAACTTTGTGCCCTGACAATATATCATCCTATTGACATCGCCAGGCATGGATTAATCTGCCAATTAGTCCTGTGCATGCAGAAATGACCCGTGGAGCGACCCGTTCGTAAACTGTCGACCTCTGCCTATGGTTTACAAAATCTTACAGACAGTTGTGTAATGTTTTAAGACACGTATTCCACACGTGATTGAACTGGGCTTTGCTTTACATAGTACGCTAGGGGCACATTGGTGTGGGAGACCCCTCCCTCTTTCAGCAAATTCAAATCCATGCTGGGGTATAGCAGAGAGGATTCGCCATGTGTGATTCGCTCCACATGGCCAACGCTTCGTAGTTGTGCCAAACAGCCCGAAAGACGACAAAACAAATGGCGTGGCTGCACTCATTTCGCCCAAAGATACCCCCTCGACGTGACCAAGAACAAATGGGGCCTGCTGTTGGACTTTGAGTTGTGGATCAGAGAGGGCATGGCTCCACTCCACTCAGAAGATGGATGCCGTCATGGAGAGTAGTAGCCTACGTGTCATTCCCACAATGCGTGAGGGCCCAAGGAGTTTCACAGGACCTTTCCCCACTCAAAATACGTACAACTGAATGCGCTCTATATGCAATTTGACAATATGGTGTAAAAAAAAAAATCATTTATGAGTGGCCCCACCCCCTTTTCCATCCGTTGTGTCGCCAATATAGCGCACTTAGCACAGCCGTGCGCACAAGCCCTGGCAATATCAGCGTCTCCCTGCTATGGGTGTGCGTGCGCGCACCGCCGTTTTTACTATTCCTCATTTGACCAATGAGAGTCGAGGCTGTGCAGAGAAAGGCACACGAATGTGATTCTAGTAAAGATACACTAGTTTCTCACGGAATCCCTTTACGCACAAAGCTCGCCAGGTTTTTTCCCAACACCAATCCACTCTTCCCCTCCTTTTTTTCTTCACTCCCCTTTGCTGTCCCCACCCCAGACTCCCGTGCAATTTTCCCCAATCCCAAACACTTAATTGAGCAATTGGGATTCCTCACGTGTGGGCTGATTTGTAGTTTGAACACGTGGCTCATTCAAAAAAGCCGGAATAGCTGAGGATTTTTTTTCTCTCCCCCCTTCTTCTTCTTCTTATTCTAGGTTCTAGACTTAGAGGCGGGCGCCAGCCTTACCGTGTGTGACATTCTCTGTCTCTTTGCCAAGGGGTTTGGAGGAAGACACAAAGTAGTTTCTCCTCCTTTTCACCCAGCCCGCCATCGTTCGGAGACACGAGATTAATAATTGAGCATTTATTTATTGCGCGATAGAGACAGAGGGGCGAGGGAGCGCAAACGCACCGTGAGGCTGCCAGTTTAAATCTATCTGTGGCTTGAACGACCGGGAAGCACGCTACAGCCACTCCGTAGTAGTAAAGGCGATTTAGGCTACTCCAAACACTGCACATCCGCGAGAGCAAATAACTATCTCTCCCTCAGCGTAAAGATTGTCCCTTTCGGCGCAGAACATGAATAAGCTATACATTGGCAACGTAAGCGCAGAGGCGAGCGAGGAGGACTTCGAAACTATCTTTGAGCAGTGGAAGATTCCGCACAGTGGTCCATTTCTTGTCAAAACTGGCTATGCGTTTGTGGATTGCCCGGACGAGAAGGCAGCAATGAAGGCCATCGATGTTCTTTCAGGTGAGACAATCTGGGGCAAAAAGGTGCTATTAGGAAATTATCCCAAACTGCTGCAATTGTGTGAAGATTGCTTTACTTCTGGTGTTGGTGGTGGGGGGTACCCTATGAGAAACGCATGTAGTCCTGTAGGGTGGGGGTGTATCCAAGCGTTTCTTTCTCTCACACAACCTTTACTTGGCCTTTTGACACCGTGGGGCTCACACAAATGGCTTCCCCCAGGTTTGAGTGAAATTCTGCCCTTGTAATTTGACTGAGTGTGGCTTGGTAAAATGCTAGAGTAAACTGCTCAGTGTGAGCAATGCGCGTTATGTCCGTTCAGGGCAGCGAGCGGGGGTTGTGGAAGCCGTGAAGTGAACCCTTATTGTGAGCTCTATCACACAGCCCCAGCTTGGCACGATTGAAGAGTAATGTGTCGTCGCTTTCACCAGTTTCTACTGGAACTTTCACTCTTCTCCAGGTTTCAAAATACAGGCCTTCTCCAACAGCCTCCACTCGCTATACTGTGAAGCCATTTCGTCCATGCTGACACACCAGGTGGTTTAATTGTGTTGGCCTACATTTGGCCAACACAAACTCAGGCAGGCAATCCACATTTAGCTTTTTTTTTTGTACATTAATCACTCCAACCCTTCACGGCTTGTTGTCTAATTTCAAGTTAAGCGTGCACCTACAGAACACGTAATAGCTGAGCTAAACTCGTTCACTATTTTTACGAATAGTGCTAATGTCAGGCTCATTTGTCCTCGTGCTACCAGTGGCTCGCACACTTTGAACAATTTGTGCTCCTATGCGAGAAATATCCAGCTCGCAGTCATGCTTATGTATGCTTCTCTGGATTTTTAGTAGTAAACATTAACCCCTGTTTTCTTTTTTTGGGGGGTGGTTGTTTACTCAGCAGTATGGAGGCCTACACGAGATGTCATGTGGTTAATGAAATTAACGTAGCTGTATTTTGCTAATTTAAATTTCTCTTTTCTTTTTAAGGTAAAGTTGAACTTCACGGAAAAGTTCTCGAAGTGGAGCACTCGGTCCCTAAACGTCAAAGGTACGTGGGTTTTTATTAAATAGTGCTTGGTTAAACTCGTAGAAGCCCCACATATATTTTTAAATTGTAGTCACCCTCTCTTCCTCGTCACACTCTCTTTTTTTTTTTTTTTTTTTTACTTTGACCTCGTGTGTGTCTGTGCGAGTGTGTTTTAATAATGCTGCATGTGTGTTTGTTGCCAAGCTTTACATATTTATTTTAGTTAAAATACGTACGCCCATCACCCCCCCCCTCTTTCTTTTTTCCCTGAATGCTTTTTGGGGTCAAATAAAAGGGGCGTATGGCGCTCTGTTCCTTCCTCTCGCCATGACTGAGGGGGTGCTCCAAAAACCGTCGTGCATTTGAGTTAAACCACCTCATGGTTGTCTTCTCCTCGCTTGCTCCATTCCCTCGTGTGTATGTGTTTAGTGTATATGTGCAGTTCTTGGCGATATTAAAGCACAAAGCTCAGGGCGAGTACCAAAGTGTGCAGGCTGAAATGTGTGCTGAGTGAGTGCAGGCTGGATTTGAGGCGTACAGGCCTTGTGAAGTCGTCCATTTGAGAATGATCTGCCCGTCATTCTCCCTTGTTTGCCCTACGCTTCCGCCCTCCTCAGCACATTGTGCTGCTGTTGCATGAGATGGACTCCAAACGCGAGTGGAATGGGAGGTTTGGGACCCAAGTCACGAAAACCCTATGGTTTCAGAGTTAGACGCCCGTAACCACACTGGGCGGTACGGTGTATGATTTCCAAAGGTGCACAATATATTTTTTTGTGTGGTTCTCGGAATATGTGCAGTGGACTTAAAAATAAGGGCCATTTTTGACATGGTGTGTGTATTTTTATATTATTTGGTGGCGATGCTGTTTGGTGAAAAATTAGCATTTTCCTGAATTAAATTGCTTTTGGTTGATGATAGTTGCGGCAATTTCTGACTAGTATTGCAGGTTTGCATTGTTTGCTCTCAACGTTTAACTGATCTGCTCTTATGTAAAGAAATGGGTCACACTTGAAATTACAAATTCCTGCTGAAACACGTTGGCATTAAAAAAAAAAAACTGCTCCCCGTGACTTGTATTTATTTAAAGCGTTTTGGATATAAAATGGAGCAAACGCAGAATTCGCGAGACCTTTACATGAAATGTATTTTCCACGTGGACATCACAGAAGCATTTCCCGGTGGGCTGCTGGTCTAAATTGTAGCTTGGTTAAATAAACCAGGTGTACTTAAATGAGAATTTGCGTCAGATCTTCAGACGTCCCCTCTAAACGCTGTGGTGATTGTGTTTTTGTGCACACCGAGTCGAGTTTGCGCCACATTTCAGAAAGGTAAAAAAACGTGCCCTTCCTTTGCTACATGGAACACAGTCAATGGGAACAGTATTCTGAGTATACGCTACACACACGCGCATACACACACACGGACACTGGGGCCCCTCTTTGCACTCCAGCTTGAAAATATGAACTTGGGGGGGGGGGGGGGGGGGCTTGGCCAATCACCTTTGAACCTATTAAGGGGGAAGTGCTAGAGCAGACGAGGATCAAGGGTGGGGTGGCTATAGTTTGGAGTTCATACAGATTCCACTGAATACGATGACATGGTTTGTGGGGATGTGGTATTTTTATAGTTTCAAGCGAACCAGGTTAGAGCCCAATTACATTAAAAAAAATAATAATAATTTTGTGCGTATTCTCATGCCTCTATCACGCGTGTGACCAAAGGGGCACCAAAATTATGATCTATGCATTTGGTGTAACATTGGGTTTGTCTTAAGGAGTCTTAAAAAATGGGCTGTAGGCATTAACAGTATAACGCAACGTAATTATTTAATTGGAAACTCATTTTCTGCACATACACGGCGCTTTTGGTTATTTAACTTTGAGTTAATTTATGAACGTTTGCTTTTTACGTTGCGTGACCTTTTCCTAAAAAAAAAATGTGTTAAAGTCTTTTGAAGCAAAAAAAAATCCGCCATTTTAAAGATAACATTCACTTATTCTCGCCAATATCTCCTTTATACGATTGTTCTGTGGAAAGCCTGTAATTTTTCTTCAGCTTAAAAATTCAGTTGTGTAAAGCTCTGACCTAGTTTCATATTTTCATGTATTTGTGTACGTAGACATAAAAAAAACCCAAAAAACAACTAATAAATAAATGGTTTTAAAAATCTCCTATGATGCAATTGCACCACAGGTAAACCCAAATTGAGGTGATGTATAGGGTTGAATTCTACTCGCTACTTGGATATTTTTATTTTTTATTTTTTTCCAACAACGTAAAAAAATGCAACTTGCCCATTCCCACGTGCACATATGTGCACATGTACTGGAAGAAAGAAAATGGCATGGTTGTAAGGGGGTGTAAGGGGGTGGGGTATGTGTATTTGAGAGGAAGACCGACATCAAACACGCATGTTTAAATGTACACAACTTCCTTTAAACTCAGTTCTTTAGTAACATTTTAGTACTGGTGATTTTGTTTCTAAAGCTGGGTTTAAATTGTAAATTAAATTGAGACAGTACTCAAACTTCTCATGGTTGCTTATAGAAATCACTCCTAGTGTAAGAATTCTCGGTCACAGGGTCAGCGTGGGGCCCCACCTGCACCCCCCCCTCCAAAAAAAAAAAGAAAAAGATGAGTTGGGGTGCCAGAGAATTATGAATGTGGCCCCTTGTTTTACTTGGACTGCAGGCAAATGCTAACTCTCCCTCAGTCTAGACTCAAATCAGACTGGCATTGCACTTATAGCTTGTTCTTAAACCTGTTCTGTAAGATCTGGAGGTAAAGACATCGGTGCATAATGGCTTTTCGCATATGGCAAGCTCTAACTGTTCAACTCTGGAACTGCCAAGAATTTCAATATATCCAAATGCATTAATGTAGTTTATTGGGTTCATGGTTTGCATGCACGTAAGGCCTGTGAGGGCAGTGGAAACCAGACTGTGTGGAGTTCAGTCATTCAGAACCTCTGCCTTCTGAATAAGCAGTGGCTGTGGATGGGCGTTGAGCACAGACCTCGTGTGTTTCTCTCTGTCAACAATGGTGTTGACGTACAGTGCTTCATTATGGGGGCGGGATGAGTGAGGAAAAGAAATGGCGATGACTACAGGTATCATGTAGCATTATTCTGCTCAACTTATGAACGCTGTTGTAGTATACATTTGCATGCTTGTGTATACGTGTCTATTGAAACCACCTGTATGCACGGTCTCCCATCAGGAGGCCACAGGTCTCAGCTGGGCTCCAAGAATGGGGACGAATGTGTAGAATGTTGGTCCGTTTGAAAGTAAATAAGGTGCTCGGCCTCCTCCTGGCCATCACATGACGAGCCAACCCTAGTCACTCTTGGCCCTCCCTCCTTTCCTCCCCCTCCCACTTTTAACCCTGCTCTACATGTTCCTGTCAGTGGACTTGTCTGTGTCCATGGCAACGGGGCCCCACCCCCACGGGTCAGAGAGGGCCCTTGTTACCCTTGCTTGAAACTGGGCTATCCCCCCCCCCATACCACACCCCACTCACACAGCCTCACACACACCCACCCCTCCCCAAATCAAAGACTGGGACTGGGGAATGTATACCACCCACACACCCCCACCCCACCACATACCCTGGCTGACTTCTTGTGTGTGTGGGTGGGTGGGTATAGGTTAATCCAACTGGAAGTGCTTTGTGCATTTGCACATTTCGCATGGCGTTCCCACCGCAATGCAGAGCATACCAAATGTGTGGGGAGATGCTGCAAGATCAGCCAGGAATGGCACAGTGGGCCGGAAAGGGCTGAAATTCCTGGTGGGAGTTATTTGGGAAGTTTTCTTTACAATTTGCCCATTTAGAGTTAAGTAGTTTCTTTAATGCGTGGTACTAAATATATTGTACCCCTATAAGTGTGACTGTAGTCCTAGTGGCTAAGTTGAGTAATTTCAGCTTTATGGCCCTTATTGCAGCGGTCTCCAACCTTTTTTGCGCCACAGACCGGTTTATGCCCGACAATATTTTTCACGGACCGGCCTTTAATGTGTCGCGGATAAATACAACAAAATAAAACTGGTACCGAAAAAAAGATTTATTCATAACACACGTGAAAAGACCCAGGAAATCCGAGTTAATGATCAAAACGATAACAAAATAACGCTGAAAACCGATTAAAAACCCTGAAAACCATACATTTCACACCTGAGCCTCAACTCTCGCGGCCCGGTACCAAACGACTCACGTACCGGTCCGAGGCCCGGGGGTTGGGGACCGCTGCCTTATTGTACACATGCAGTACAATTTTTAGTGTGCGCACATTCATGTATGGAAAGTTTCAAATTTGTGTAGTGAATCTTGATCTTAAAAATTAAGTTCACTGTGTAAAAGGGGAGTTCATCAATGCTGCATGTTGAAAGGTGCCATCTTGTGCAAACTACCACACTGTTAATGGTCTTTTTAGAAGAAAAGAAAAAATAAATCTGCCCTGTACATGTAGATCCAGAGGCGCTCGGGGACATTTGAGAGAAAAGGGGGTGAAAATATGTAGTGAAATTCTAGACTTTACACAAGGGGCAAAAATGTGCACGTAACGCTAAACTGACTGCACGGAACTGTGTGTGTGTGTGTGTGTGTGTGTATAATGTGCGACGTGTGTATAATGTGCATGTAAAGGCGATGTGGAACTGGTCTGGGGTCAAGGTTTCATTCCACGTCGTGTGTGTGTGCGCGCATGCCTCAGCTCCAAGCCATATGTACGCCTTTTCTTTAGGTGTGTGTGTCAACAGGCAGTGGACTTTGGAGTGGCTTGTACTTTTCTCACATTTTTACACAACATGCAGACAGACCCTTATGAAACTTAGAGTAACTGATTCAGAAGGCCTACTGTCTGCATGACCTCCACACATAACCACTACACTTATGCAGCTGTAAACATAATGAAAGTGGGAGCCATAAGCAATAATTCTGTCTCAATTATTCCTTCCTATGCAACAATGCAAAACTCAACTGTTTGTCTTCACTTGCGTCTTCTGCATGCACACTCTGAGCAAGTGCCTTTTTTTTTTTTTTTTTTCCTATGTAGTGTGATGTAAGAAGAGATGAGGGGGGAACAACCCAAAAAAACCCAATGGGTCTGAGACTTGAAGTTGTTAAAATCTCATGATTCTGTACTATAGGATGCATGCTAGAGTCAGGTTGCGTAGATGTGTTTTCTTCCCCCCCCCCCCCAGCTTTCTTCGTGATGCATCTTACTACTACCACCATCTGTTGGATTTACTTTTTCCCCCCCTCTTGTCCCCTTCTTCCCCTTGTCACTCTTTGCTCTCTGTAACACAGCTGGTAATTTGGGAGAAGGGCGTGGTGTATGTGATTGTGTGCGTGTGTTACATTAATTTGAATTTTGGGAAACTCGAAACTAAACTACCCCACTTTTTTTTTTTTTTCTCTCCTTTCTATTTCATGCAGGCTGTTTCAGTACACCTGAGTTTAGAGTGGAATTAAAGACCTTCTGTCAGTGTCCATCTTACTGAGAAATAAGTCCTTTGGGGTTTTTAAAAAAAAAAAACAAACAAAACAAAACACAAACCTCTTCTGTATTATCCTTGGTATTGTCACTTATTAACTAGCTGTTGCTTTCTCTTCCATCTTTTGTCCCATCTACCTTCACTTTCTTTATCCATTCACCCCTCACCCTCTTTCCCTCTTGTTCTCTCTCCAGGAGCTGTAAGCTGCAGATCAGGAACATCCCGCCTCACATGCAGTGGGAGGTGAGTGCTAACAGGCTGCTAACCGCTTCCAGGGCGGGGCACCATGGGGCAGCCCAACTGGGCTCTCGTTTAGTGGCCTCTGGAGTTACCTTGCCTCCTTTTGGGTTTCAATTGAGCATGCACTTGATGATTAGTTTGACTTTGGCTGCTGTAGCTTAGTGCAACATACTGACCGGTATCGGTGGGTAAGGAGGGTGGGGGACTCTTACTAATGTCACTAGGCAGTTGACAGTCAGGATTAGAGATTTTAATTTGTTTTTATTAAATTTTCACTACCTTTGAGTGTTGTGGTGTTTTGGCTTTTTAGGGAAAAAAAAGATTTAATGAGGGTAGACTCTCCAGATGATGCTGACGGGCTCAGGCAGGAGTATGTTTGTAGCACTGGATCTACATGCGTTTGCTGCTCGCAGAGACTTGTAAAACAAAAAAGCTGCATGCTGATGTTTTTAAATGGGGAAACGTGAGTTGATTGTTTTGCCATGGTGTCCTTCACCACTGATCACATGGGCTTGTGTGTGTGTGTGTGTGTGTGAGAGATGAGGCTTTCACTTTCAATGTGTGTTCTTGCACAAAAAAGTGGAAATGAATTAAAAATAAATCAGTGTTGTCTGAAGGGTTGTGAAAGATTCATGCAACCCAGGGGTTGGCCTGGCTTTAAGTCCTCCTTTAGTGTATGGCAGTGCATTATTTTTTTCCTTTAAATTGTCATTTTACTTGTTTGATACTTGTGAATTTTTCTTTGTCTAAAACATACAATGCATGTGGGTATTGGTAGTTTTATTATTTGCTACAGGTATCAGTACCTGACATTGAGAAAGGTGGCAAAATAAAATCAGCCCTTGCTCAATTGTATGCAGACCACTGCAACAGACACATCTGTAATGCTTTTGTCAGGTTTGTGAGATGGTTAGCGGTGCAAGCTCACATGGAAATGAGGTGGATCTTAATTTGCTGGACACATTTTACGCAATGCACAATTTGAGGCTTATTACGCTGTTGCATTAAACTGTAAAAAAAAAAACCCTGTATTTTAAGCATTGTCTGAAATAACAGTTCAAGACTTAGTGTTTGCTATTCAGCTCCAAAATGACAGCTGCTACATAAAGTAGTATTTAACAGGGTGTATTATTTGACTTGATTTTTGAGTTTCATAGTGTACCTTGATATATTAGACACCCCCCTTCCAAAAAACCCCAAACAAATTTTCTCTTCTGTAAATTCTTCAGAAAACTGATTTTTAAATTTTACAAAATTGTTCTCAGATGTATAAGTTCATGAGGTTAAGAAGTGAGTATTCTGACGGGTTTAAACTAAGCTGACGTAATTAATTTGCACAAAAGCTACACGTGAAATGGGGGGTGGGATGAATACCAATAGAAATGTTGAGCTTTGACATGGTCAGGACTTCAAGGCCGTTGCCTGATTAGTAGGGGAAAGAAATGGTCTGTTGAGCAACAGTATGTGTGTCATGCGTAGCACCTTTTTTTTTTTTCTTTTTTTTTTTTTTCTTTTTTGTTTCTCCCCCCCCTGCATTTAAAAAAACAAAACACAAACTGGTGTCTGCTCCACGTTCTTACACACTAATCTGTTGGGCACACCTAAAAAAAATTTTATGTGAGCTTAAATTGCAAATTTTTGAACTTTGGCAGTGATTTTTTTTTTTTTTTAAAAGCTTTAAAATGTTGCAATTTATCTAAAGTCAAAATTACGCACTTGCATGTGGAATGTGGCAGCTTTAACACGGCTTTACGTGACTCCCTCCCCCCAGCTACATCACCTCCACTGCAGAGGTTTAGCTGTCTTGGTGTGTGCTTGCACCGCAATTTATATATTTTAAAAAAAAAAAAGGAATAATAAAAAATCTGCTTTGTCAAGACCATGGAAGCCAAACAAGAGAATTCTCATGTTCAATTGCACAATTGTTCCACACTGTTCTGAACTACAAGAGTGTAAAGGTTAATGCATGACTTTAGATTTCAGCCTGCTTCAGTCAGTATGATCAAATGGCTATGGACACGCTCAAGGTTTTGTGTTTTGTGTAAGTAATGGGGGGCTCGCTTTGCCTACGCATGTTCCTAAACTCCAGCTCCAGATACACCCATGTATGTATGTACCTATGTAGCGAGGCAGCTTTCTCTAAAGGTGACATGGAGATTCCTCTCCCCTCAAAAGCGAGGGGGGAGGTGATTTAGAAGAATGGAGGAACTGAATAGAAAGAGGTCTTTTGATGCAAAGGCCTTGTTTGTATCTTATCAGGTAGATAAGACAAACGGGTCATATTTTGTGTGTGTAAAAACCTTCCAGCTAGAGAATGGTGGCGAGAGTAGCAGCGTGTTCACGAGCTGTAGTGAGTGGGTGGGCCTGGACTGTTTCCCCTTCCCTTCCATGTGCGCTGATTCACAGAATGTGTAGCATGAACTCACACCCCTCCCCCAGCTGCTGCTGTTTCCTGCTGGAATGTACCCCACCCTTTCCTGAATGGCCTGGATTCCCATTGGCCAGACTCTGTAGATGGACAGGCAGAGTAGCCAGCCAGCAGCCAGTAACTCCTAGCTTCAGGGAACTCGTATCGGTGCTGGAGCAGCCAATGATGGAGAGTGGAGATGGCAGAGAGGCGGGAGGCAGTCTGGTTGGTAGGGTTGGGGTGCGAGGTGGGACAGGCGGGGATGCGGTCCTGTTGGCTAGAAAGTGGGGTTGAGCTCCTGAGGGTGTGGCCATGGGTTCAAGCATGGTGGAGGTCTTAGCTCAGATGGGAGCCGGCTCGCTCCCCCCTCCTCCTCTCGCTCACATTTGATCACATCTGTGAAACGAAGTCCCGTGGTCTTGGTGGGGTTTTCTGTTATGTGCATATGCTAAGGTTTCTCCCAACACGCCTCTTCTATGTGTGGATTCAACATGCTGATGATCTTAATCTGGTGCATTTGCCACTATTCAAATAAATCCCACAAACAAGTCCTTCATTATGCAATTTATGCTTTTGTCCGCCTTTTACAGCGTTTCTAAGATTTTCTATTTAAAATGTTTTATTTAAAAAAAAAAACAATTAAAAATAAAGAATGAAAGGCACCAGCTTCCCACAGGGAGTGTCATAATTTGAGTTGACAAGCTTTTACAAGAAGCAGCGAATTTATCAGTGTAACTCATCTTTGAACTTGGGTCCAGAATTGGTGGAGTATGTCCTGGCAGTGGGCTAGGCCTGTTCTTCTGGATGATCTTCTGTTCACCAGTGGGTTCAGATCAAATCCTTTAGACACAATGTACTCATTTTTTATTTATTCATTTTATTTAATTTTTTTCTTCCCTCTCCCCTCAGGTTTTGGATGGTATGCTTGCTCAGTATGGTGCAGTACAGAGCTGTGAACAAGGTAAATATGCTGTTGATTAAGCCTAGTGTTACAAGACACACCCTGCACTGAAATCAGTTTTTCCAAATCCTTCCTTACTGTACAATTGTTTTCAAGTAAATGCTTTATTAGCTTCCTAATGAAATTTTAGAGTAACCCAGGTTGGTCAACTTTCACCGTCATTGTTGGATGTGTGCTGACTTTGTGTATTCTCACAGTAAACACTGATACAGAGACTGCAGTTGTCAATGTTCGGTATGCTACCAAGGACCAGGCGAGGCTGTGAGTACGCACACACAGTGTTCACGTCATTAACCTCTATCTCATCTGTCTTGATGCCTCTGACATGAATCTGCTCAAGCTCCCCCCCCCCCTTTTTTTTTCTCCTCCCCCCCCACATTGTGTTCGACACCACATCAAGTTCCTCTGTCAAGTGTTCTTACAGTGCACCTGATTTCCTCCTTCCAACACCCAGTCTAGTTTAATTTGACATGCAATGATAACTGGGGCTGTGTGTGTGTGTGTGTGTGTGTTGGAGATGGAGGGGGTTAAATTGGCCATCTGGTGCCCCCTGGTGTACATGTATCATACTACTCTGCAAGAGTGGTTGGAAGAGTCTCTTGGAATAATTGATCAGTTCATTAAAAATCTAAATCCTTGAGGCTAATGAGGAGTGAGTGCTGACAGGATGACTGTAAGGTGGCGTTTGGCCAGATCCCCAGTACCTGCTGGGAATGTTGAGTTTGGACCTTGTTCTTAAGACACAAATAATTTACATTAAAACCTCTTTGTTTAAATGTCCCTACCTGCTTTTTGGTTTCTTCAATTAATGAAGAGTCAAACTTGAAGCTTTGTAGTTTTTTTTTTTTTTTGTTTTGTTTTTTTACTCCATGTCTGCAAGCCTTTTGCTCTTAAATTAAACGTTCGGTGGTAGCAATCGAGAGGTTAACATGCCAACATCTTTAATTCTTTTCAGGGCAATGGAGAAGCTGAATGGATCTATGATGGAGAACTATACCTTGAAAGTGTCCTACATCCCTGATGAGACGGCGGCACCAGAGGGTCCTCCAGCAGGGGGCCGGAGAGGCTTTAATGCCCGCGGACCCCCTCGGTCTGGCTCTCCGGGTTTGGGCGCCCGGCCTAAAGTGCAGTCAGACATCCCGCTACGCATGCTGGTTCCCACGCAGTTTGTAGGGGCGATCATTGGCAAGGAGGGCGCGACTATCCGCAACATCACCAAACAGACCCACTCAAAGTACGTACACGGAGGTCAGGAATTATACTCGGCATCGCACGTCAGCGGTGTCCTCCTTTCCTTTTCTGCACTGCTGGCCGTTGAGCAGCGATATGATGAGCGCCTTTTCTTTGTGTCAGGATTGACATCCACAGAAAAGAGAATGCAGGTGCTGCAGAGAAACCCATCACTATTCACTCAACCCCTGAAGGCTGTTCGAACGCTTGCAAAACCATCATGGACATCATGCAGAAGGAAGCCCTTGACACAAAGTTGTGAGTTTATAACAAAATAAGTAAATGTGTACCTTAGTTCAGTTTTGTCACCTATTAACCTTTGGCTGAATCTACTGTTACACTGAACTAAAATGAGGGTATAACTGCAAACTGTGATGCTGTTATTTATAATTTTATAAATAAATCACTTTGACAAATTGTATCAAAGCTGCTTCATTAAAAACAGCTTTCCACGCCCCTATAATGGCTCCCATTTTTAACTTCTTATGAGTTCAGACGTCATATCTTGGCTTTGCTTAAAAATATATCAGCCCTGTCTGTTTGCAGCATGTAGGAAAAGTAATAGAACTGATTGTATCAGATTTTGTTTTTCATTTGACTTCGCAACCTCTTTTTCCCACAGTACTGAGGAGATCCCACTAAAGATCCTTGCACACAACAGCTTTGTGGGAAGATTAATAGGTAAAGAAGGACGCAACCTGAAGAAAATTGAGCAGGAAACGGGGACCAAGATCACAATCTCACCGTAAGTTGCAAAGAGTTCATTGAAACTCTACCTATTGACAGTTTGCAGTCTGTGAGGTTGGTTTATAAAATTACACCACACTTAGAACAATAAGTTCTAATGCACCTCCAACCTTTATTCTGTCCAGTCTTCAGGACCTAACCCTGTACAACCCAGAACGGACCATCACAGTAAAGGGCTCCATTGAGGCATGTGCAAAAGCTGAGGAGGAAGTGATGAAGAAGATCAGGGAATCCTATGAGAGTGACATGGCTGCTATGAACGTAAGCAATTTAAAAAAAAAAAAAAATTAAAATTTGAATGAATCACTTTTTCAAAGGGGAAATCTGAAGTAACTTTGTTCCAGTAAATATAAATGTGACCGGTTTCTTTAAAAGTGACGTAGATGGTCTGTTAATGTTCTTGGCTTTCAAGTACACTGGCCAGACATGGCCATTAAACAGGCCCCGGGTGGGGGAGGTGGGGATTTTCTGGCAGGTCTTAGAGTCACCAGGATACTTTCTGTGATTAGGGTTTACATAAAATCAAGAAATCAGATAACAAATTAATCTGCCAAGGAACTGGAACAGTGACGTTTACATGTACGGGAGTGATCTGAAACTACCATGGTGTAATGGCACTCTTTCATCCTCAGTTTTCTTGTAAAGATACGTGTACATTTTTAGTGTTTTATTATTTGTTTATGTATTAAGTCTTCAATACAAAAGACACTTCCACATGTCAGGTATTGTGAAATCAGTAGAAAGGAATACTTTTATTTTTTTTATTTTATTTTATTTTTTGCTACTCCTGTGGGTGAAGAGGAAATTTTTCTTAGTTTCCTAGCAGAGCTCACTAACCCCCAATGTGTCTGTGGAAATCATAACAGCTCCAGGAAATTCCCTTGAAGGCTAAGGAAAGGTGCATCACTGCTTCCTTTTAGCATGGGATCAGCTGGACCTCCCTTTTTCTGAAAGGAAGAGGAGGAAATCCCATCTCACGATTCAAACGTTACACATTTAAACCATTCATGAAAAACAAACTGTCAACGTAACTGGGAAGAGGTGCAGGTCATGTAAATGTAAACTAATGGGTCATGGCAATCAAATGGGAAAACGCACTTGATATTTTGAGCCTTCGCCAGCAGGTTTTAAACCACAGGTGATTCTTACACTGCTGTGATTTTCTTTTCTTTTTTTTGTTTTGTTTTTTAAATCTGCGTGTAAAGTTGCCTTCTATGATCTCATTAATTATACATTTATTCCAGTTAAGCTCTGTACATGAAGACTGAGCTATATCAAAATAATACCAATAAGTGAAGTCAATCTTTTAGCACACTTAAACTGATTTTCTTTTTTTCCCCCCTTCATATCTTTCCTTGGCCTTTATTTATATATTTTCCATCAAAATTGGGGAGGGGAAAACCCCATAAAATTGTGGCGAGGGACTGTACCATTAGTCTTCCTTCTTAGCTGTTGAAACTGAGTTTACAAGGAATGTGAAAAAAGCTTGAGAAGCTGCACTCTGCGGTTGTTTACCAAGTGGACAATGCCTCATTTGAGATTTTCTGACTGTCCTAGAAAATATGCTTCAGGCTCACAATTTGATTCATTTTGCTTGTCCAGGGTTTGCAAAAGTCCCAGCTGAAGTCGAGCTGTTTTTTGCTTCGGGAGTTGATGTTTAATTCAGAAAATTGTCAGTTTTTTTTTTTAAGTTTTCTTTACCTAAAGTGATGCATGTGCAGACACGAATATGATTTGATGGCAGCTGTTGTTGGAAGTCTTTACTTGTCCACTTCAGTAGTAGAAATTCTGTGATGTAGCGTGGTTAATTGTCCAGTGCATCTTTCAGCTCAGCTAGTGAGTGGGCGTGAAGTGTGCTGCCTCCAGGCTGCAAGGAGCATTTCCAGTAGTGCAGGCATATCTAAAGGAGACAGTTTCCTGCTGTGAGAAATTAAACTTAAAGCTTGAGGGGTTTTTTTGTTTTTGTTTTTTCTTTCCTGGGGGGGGGGGTGTGTGTATTTTCCCTTTGTCCAGAGATCATGTGTGATAGCAGTGTTGGTTAGATAATCCATGTGGTGGTGATGTGAATTGCTAACAGAGCTGTCCTTTCTTTGCAGCTCCAATCCAACTTGATTCCAGGCTTGAATCTGAATGCTTTAGGTTTGTTCCCCACTACATCAACAGGCATGGGTCCCTCCATGTCCAATATCACACCTCCCGGAGCCCATAGTGGATGCTCATCATTTGGAGTAAGTGAGACACTCTTGCAGATATGTGCTTACTGCATACACTACATTACACAAATCCAGGGCAGCCCATGTTTAATTGTTACGCTTGGTGTGCTGGTTCCTTGGGTCAGGTTGGTGAAATCTGTTAGAGTAGAGACTTTGTCTTTAGCCACTCGGTATCATGTTTGTTTTTTTTCCCCTTTAGTGCAGTCCTTATGGGGGTGAAGGGCCATTTTGGGCTCCTATGCTGTCAGCGAGTAGCCAGTCCCTTGCTGTAAGTTGCCCATCCCCAAAGTGCTTTGCACGGCTTATGGCTGCTTGCTGTGGGGTTTTGTTTTGAGTTTATTTATTTTTATTTATTTTTTTAGGGGGGTTGCATCCACTTTGTCCTCTTGTGACATTTAGGCAGCTCCTAGTGTGTTTGTGAAGTGAATAGGGAGGCTGTCTTTCTCTGATCAGTTTCAGGAGATTGTTTCTGCTAAATGACATTTGAGTTGTCAGGGAAGGTGAAGGTTTGAACGGCAAGTTCATCCTCTGAATCAACAGCCCTTCTCCACATTTTGTAGCCTGCCAAAGCAACTTGTTAGTGTGCCCTCAGCTGGCACATGGACTGGAAAATTGGACTCGCTCCAAAACCAACAAGTACTACTTCTGTTTGTTTTTTTTGTTTTTTTTTTTTTTTTGTTTGGGGGGGAGACAGTGCAACCACCTCCCTTTCAGATCTTGAGTCAGCCGCACTAGAGACTGGTGATTTCCTGGTCCAGTTTGCATTAAGGCTCCATAGTGTAATAGCTTATTTAAACATTACTGTCCACTTGAGATTTTTTTTTTTTTCCTTAGCAAAAAATAACAAGTTCCATCTAACGGTAAACCTTTGCATTAAGCCAACTCGGACTATAGCTTCTGTAAACAGAATCGGTGTGCAACTGTTTGCCAAATGTTTTAACACCAATCTGAGCATGCAGCACGTTCCCAAAAACACCCAACGATTTTGGGAACATGCTGATCAGTAATGAGTAGGAACCCCACTGGACAATAACGGTAGCATCTGCGTTTACTGCTGCGGGGGCAAACATGCCTCTTCTGATCAAGCAGAGGGTGTAAGCGCCGATGACACTTAATGAGTTTAACAGCTTCCACAAGATCGACTGTTGGCATTTGCGCGTTGGTGTTTGAAAGTTGAGCAAATGTTCTGGGGGGGGAGGTCTGTGCGTGCGATCTTCTCCTAGTCGCAGTAGTACTAAGCTGTTTATATCCAGCAGGGACACCCAGAATCGGAGACTGTTCACCTGTTCATTCCTGCACTTGCAGTGGGCGCCATCATTGGAAAACAGGGTCAACACATCAAACAACTGTCACACTTTGCCGGAGCCTCAATCAAGGTGAGTGATTGACAGGAGGGTAGAGACTCTGAATGTCAATGATAACATTTTGATGCTTGCCGTCTTCCCGTTTTCATTTGATGGGAACTGGAGCATAAGTGAAGTTTCTTTTTCTTAATGACCTCTTTCAGATCGCCCCTGCAGAAGGAATGGATGCGAAGCAGAGGATGGTCATCATTGTCGGACCACCAGAGGCTCAGTTTAAGGTGTTGCACGTTCACAGCCAAATAAATGCATTAAACTCTCATGCTAAGATTAAAAATTAAGATGTCACTTTATTTAATCATAGCGGAAGTTTGCATTTATCTTGATTTTATTTATTCGCGTGTTAGTGGAGCAGAAGTATTTCTGAAAGAAGTTTTTACCTAATTCGGTAGGATTAACCTGTGCTTGAACACATCTGACTGCAGGCTCAGTGTCGAATCTTTGGCAAGTTAAAAGAAGAGAATTTCTTTGGACCTAAGGAAGAGGTGAAGCTGGAGGCGCATATCAAGGTTCCCGCCTTTGCTGCTGGACGAGTTATTGGGAAGGGCGGGAAAACGGTAATCTAGATTCTTTCATGCCCGAATTATATTCAGTTTATATTTTTGCCCCCAATAAATGTTTTGAGTTAATTTTGATCTGTGTGTGCAGGTAAACGAACTGCAGAACTTGACCTGTGCAGAAGTGGTGGTGCCCCGGGACCAGACGCCTGATGAGAACGACCAGGTTATAGTAAAGATCAGCGGACACTTCTTTGCATGCCAGGTGAGTTGCATAAAAGAAAAGTGCTCTGGGCATGTTTTTCTGACACTGAATAAACTGCTATATATTCTTTGCCTTTCACTGTAGCCATACAGTTAATTTCCATTTATAACAAGAACAACGTTATGCACGCTGAGATGCTTCCAAAATTGATTTAAAAAACAAACAAACTAAATTTGGCTATTTGTCTAACATTTTGCACAGGAGGTCAGCATTCTCAGGGCAGATTGCGTGGCATCCTTGTACACTTCATTTTATGCTTTGCTCGGCAGTTTTAGCTTAACACTTGTTCCTCTTGTCACCTAGCTGGCCCAGAGGAAGATTCAGGAGATCCTAGCCCAGGTGAGGAGGCAGCAGCAGCAACAGCAGCAGCAGCTTAAGCCTGCATCTGGACCCCAACCTCCAATGCCACGCAGGAAATAAACATCCAGCGGACCTGGAGGAACGGTGACCGAATCTTGCAAGAAGACTCGACAGAAGGACAGATGCAGCAGAGTCCAGGAAGGGGAGAAGACGATGACGGCAGTGGGTCCTAATGCTCATCTCAGGGGTTAAAGGTTGTTGGAGCCCAACCAAACATCCTCCCCTCGTCTTACTTGGGACTGCGTAGCTGATTTAAGAAAAAAAAGAAAGACCCTGCGCCTCTAAAAGTTCCACCCACTCTGCATCTCTGTGAGAATGTACTCCTGAGGGCTCCCACCGTCGTCACCTGCCCTCACAAGTGCGCACCCCTCAACCGCTCTACTCATCCCCAAAGGATGTGTTTAAACTTGTATTTTTTTGTTTTCTTTTTACACTAGAAACACAAAGAAATAAGGACCCCCGCCCCCTCCTATCACCGCCTTGGTGTTGTACTTTAAACATGACAAGATGTTTTGGTTGACTTCAGATTTAGCGAACACCTGGTCTATATATATTTTTTTTTTCTTGATGTTTAATTGGTTGGTGAAGCTTTCTTATGAGTTTTCTCTGGAATGGAAAAAGGCATTGCTATCAAGGTCCTGTTTGGACCACCTGAAAGATTTATTTGGGGAGGGGGCGTGGGGAGGGGGGTTGGCTCAGATTGTGTGGGTCATGTTTAAGGGGGGGTTGTTTTAGGACAGGACCCCTGAAAGGGTGAATTATATGGGGCGTCCTGCCCTTGTGATAAGTGGCATTTTATAAATTGGGATGCATTTTACAGATAGACCTATAAACAAAAAAGAATTATATTAAAAATATATATATATTTAGAGTTGAGGGCAGCGCCACGACTGACACAGGGAAATGGTGCCGAACTGCTGCTGCCCAGGAAAACCAATTAAATATGCATTTTTACTTAACTACCTCAGGATCTAGTACCTCAGAAGAGAAAAGATATTATATATATGAAAAAAAATTGTTCCTTTTTTTTATTTTGCTTTGTGGTGTTTTGTATACTTTATAAAGCTGATAGTCTTTGAACATTTTTATTTTTTTAAGAAAATTTAAAATTTTGGTCAGCTGCCAACTGACCTTGCCTTCAACTCTGGTGCTTTAGGTGGCATTGTACATGTGTATGTGTGACTTAAGATGACCCTGTACATAAAGTCTGTTTGTACATAGCAGCCCCGGAGCAAGAGTTGGCGCCCCCTCAGCTGGCGGCTGACAGAAGTATAGAGAAAATCGCCTCAGTTTTTCCCCTGAGGGTCCACCATCTTCAGAAAGAAGTGCAAAACAACTACGACATGCAAATAATGCCAACCGTACATGACTGCAGCAATGCAATTTTTCTTTTTAAATTTTTTTTTTTGGGGGGGGGGGATTACCATAGTTAATGATAATGGTACTTTAATTTGTCAAAATTTCCTTTCACCTTCCTATTTGAGGGCTGTGGTCAGGGTGCTGCAGAGAATACTGTAATGGGGTCCTTCCTGTAGCTGCCCTCAAGTCAGCAGAGCATGTGTTTGTGGTCTGTTCTGTTCCCAGGCCTCCTGCCACCTTTGTTGGCGAGTGTCTTAGCGAGGTCAAAGCCCCCACTAGGTTTAATTTCATATAGAGCGAGCTTTGTCATTTCAGAGTGGCCCTTGTAGCAAGGCCATCAAGTCGATGTCGTTAACTGCCTGGTGAGGGTAGGGGGAGTCACACTGATAGATGCAAACGTAACTTTTTTTTTAAGTTTCAAGGAAAATGATTTAAACAAAAGGATGTCTCTGTAACCCGCAAATGTACTTGATGTTTCATTTAGTTATGCTTACAGGGAATAACGAGCCAGGATAGGCGCACAGACCATACTGGGTGAACCCTGACTGGCGTTTATTTTAGGGAAAAAAAGGAAAGGAATCCAAAAACATAAAGATGCAGTTATTTTTTTTTTTCCATGCCGAATGTAAATATGTTGATTGTGGTAAAAGTGCTTGAGTGTATCCATGCTTCCACAGTAGAACGCCGTCTACCTCAGCTGAGGGGGCGGGGGGTTGTTGTGGCACTAGGCACCCAGCCCTGCCCCCACTGAGCGCCAGCGCGCACTGATACCTCAGTCCCCCAAACACTTTCTATTTGGGCGCGCCTTCCTAACACCGTGCTTAACTGAGGGGCACAAGTGATACTTTAAAAAAAAAAAAAAAGTCCCTAACATCTCCCATCTCCCTGCCAACCCACCCTTCCCACAACTTCCCCCTTCCTCCAGTTTATTTTTGATCTACCTCTTTAGAAATGTATTTGAAGTAGAGGCATTCTTCTATTTGTCAGAATTTAACCCTTCTCCACACCTCTACGCTCCCCTCCCCCAGATAAGATTAAAAACTAAGATCATGAACTCTTTAGAATTGAGAAGAATCAAGTGATCAATTTTTTTTTCCCAGTGTTTATAAATATATACATGTCTTGACTTTAATTGAAATCCTCGAAACAATAGTTATTTCCTTCTGCTCTCTATTTTTGGTGGTGTGGCTTCCATGTGAACTTTTGCTTGAATTTTTCTTTTTGCATTCAGTAGCTAAAACAAGACAATACAGTTGTTTTTTTTTGTTTTTTTTTGATAAAGGGCCTGCCTATTGTTTCTGATTTGTAAGACTTCAAGATAGATATAAGTCCTGTATTTTTTTTCTTTTCTTTTCTTCCCCTTTTGTCTTTCTCAGATGTTACACTCGCTGATTCGGTAGCTGTTTTGTTCTGTTAGTATTTCTTGGCTGTGTAACGTGGAACATCCTCCTTGGTATGGGACAGATGAGGGACCGGGCCTGAGTTTTTGTAAAAGTGATCAAACTTCAGCTTGATATTCTCTCCTCTGCAACAATGCTTGTGCCCCTTCACCTCCCCCTCACACACAGCTCCACTTGTCAAATGCCTCTAAATAAAGAAAAACAAAATGGAGAAAAACATTTGACACAAATGCATTTTCTTCTAAGATGACTGGGATGCTTTAACTTTTACAGTTAAGTATGATATTACAAAGTGTTTGGGAACCCCAACTAGAAAAAGTCCTGCGGTGCATAGTGTGTAAAAGTCAGCCTCTGCTGACTCTGTAGCTGGAGTTTTTCAGACCTGCTCATGGTCTGGGTTTCCATGACGGAGCAGATCCTGAGGGTGTTAGGTCCTTGGTTAAACTGGATATGTGACAAATGGCCTTTATAATTGGGTTGACTGACCCTGTCAAACATGGTCTTTATTTATCACAATAGGTTAAAGAGAAAAATGGACTCACCTGCTCTATTTTCTATGAATAACACTAAAAGAAGCTGTGGGAAGTTGCTTGTAAGAAAAGGAAAACCAAACATTATCATGAGGTTTCAGCAAAGACCCACCAATCTTGTTTTTGATCAACTTGATTAGGTGATCATCAAAATGTGAGCACCTCTATAAAAGCAGCGGTCTTGGCAGGGTGCTGTGTGTGTGTGTGTGTGTGTGATATAACACAATGCCACAATTTTCTCAGGAGTGAGGTCCCAGCAAATTCACCCCAAGGACAGAGCATGTAATGCCCAGAGGCCTCCAGAATTAGAGCCATGTCTTGTACTCTCGAGGCCTGGAGACACGCTGATCAACTATGATTTGTTTGGAAGGGTTCCCAGGAGTCTCTAAGAGCATTACCCCATGGCTTAGGTTTGAAGTTGCATCTGAAACAATGTTTACACATAATACGCAGTGCTACATTTAGCAGAAACCAAACGGTGTATCCACACAGGCTCAGCCCAACTGTCTAGGTCTGTGGCGGAGGGGTAACAATTTGGGCTAATTGTGCAGCCACAGGACCTGGGCACTTTGCAGTGAAGTATTGACCATGAATTTCTCTGTATACCAAAGTATCCCAAAGTGAAATGTGAGTCAAGTCATGCAACAGGACAATGATGCCATGGATGGCACAAAATCTAGAACTGACTGGTTAAAGAGAACATGTTGCAATGGCCCAGTCGGCACCTGAATCACAGGGTGTACTTTACACAGGGATGCAGAGAGTCCTGTGAAAACATTTTCCACATGATTGAAGTCGTGTATGAAGTCGATACGAGTTCCACATGTAATGAGTTGACAATGCCCCAAATTCCAAAGCAACATACGTTAGGTAGTGCTGCATTAGAGAAATATTTAAAGTCACTTGGTAAACTTTGCTAAAGGAGTGAAAAATGTGTAATAGTACGGTATTAAAAACTTTAAGTTTAACAATTTGCCTCTGTGCAGTTTAGTGTACTGTACAGTAAAAGCATTAAGTATGTTGTGTGAACTACCTGCTTTAAAATCGGTGACGTGTGATTTGATTGCATTTGATTTGCAGTGTTTGTTTTGATCACAATAATATACAGGATTGTGTTGGGTTACAGGAAAGTGGTGACTTCCTTGCTTGTTTTAAAAGCCCCAAACGATAGTGCTAATGGTTAAAATCCAGTTTTTCACTAAACCATGAATTTTCTGCAGTTAATGTGATTGTGTGAAACAGTTTTAAAACAGATTTAACACCACACACGAACAAACAAATTAATAGAACACTAAAAATCAGTTCATCTAACGTTAAATACATTTTTTTCCAGCTCCATACAAAGACAGATTCCAGTGTCTTCAAAACATAAGTGGTTAGTTCACAGCCTTTATTTAGTGACTGACTTATTTATCAGCCTTTCATCCTCCTTGATTATGGCTATGTTTAAATCTTGGAGTTAAAGAAATTAAATTATAACTCATTTGAGGAAAACCATGCATGTATCACTAGTAGGATTTTTACCCGTACATTAATATACAGTATTCTAAAGCAATCCATGACAAACGGTACAAAAGCACTTTTCATCAAAAACAGCCATTGCTTGAGCCTAATTCATTTTATAGCAGCTACTACACCCTATGTTGCAATCAAAATGAGTGCCTCAATCACATATTCGACAGCCTCTTCAGTAGAAAATCATCACACCAATCAGCAGCTGCTGTAGCAGTAGCAGTTTTCTGGAGCACAATCAAACAATTAAAACAAGCAAAATATTAGTTTCTTTTACAAATATGGTATTCCTGCTATTTTTGCACTTTAATGCTTAAACTTTTGATTAGATTCATATCTGACAATCACATGCTTTAGGTGTTTTTTATTTTAAGTGATGATGCAGCTCAACAAAGCCTACAGGGGGTTTCTCTCAGTCAGCAGGTGACGGCTCTCCTCACTGGAGGGGAAGAGTGCCCCCTTCAGGCGAATCATGTGACCTCCAACCCCAGCATGGGGATCCTCCACCAGTGACCTGCGAATGGGCCGGTACACCTTGTAACGCCTGGAAGAAAGATGCAGGACACAAAAATATGATGGGAGGGTAATGACACTAACTGGATGTGAGCGGCAAGAGTTGGAAAAAAAATACGAGGTGTTTTACGAGCAGGGTAGTAATCAACTGGAAATTCAGTGAGAATCAAAGTGGCTTTGTGTGCATGTGTAAATGCTTTTTAATGTGGCAGTAAAAGGCAAAGTTGTGCATTAAAATCTTTCTGCATCATATATTCAGGTCTTCACACATTTACTGAAGGAATGCTGCTGCATCTGAAGACTACTCACTTGTAGACCACATAGGCAATGAATGCAAAAATGGCCCCCAGAACAGCACTTGAGGAGAGAACGACTTGGGCAGTGTGAGAGGTTGTGGACACTGATGGGTACAAAGGGCAGTGAAGAGAGTGTAAAACAGACTGGAAACTACAACACACCAGGCAACAGTTTCTACAAAGCTGATTTCAAGAAATATCCTGTTGTATGTGTTTGTGTAGCTAACCAGGTGTGTCCTGGGACTTGTTGATGGTGATGGTGGTGCTGGTGAGGGTCAAGCTGCTGGAGTTCTCCAAAGTGATGTTCACACAGTAGGTGCCCGGTTCCAGAAATCTTCGCGTCAGATGCACTTTGCACTCCGAGAGAGGCGGCACATCGTTGCACATGATGTTGCGTACCTGAGTGCAGCTGGGGTCTGACACGATGGTACAGGCTGAAGTGGGGATGCTGCGGATAAGGGATGAAGGATAAATCAAACCTGTTTCTTTATCTAAAATGTATAGGTTTGTGGGGGGGGTGCCATTGCACCTAAGTGACTAAATTGGATGTGCAGGGAGAAGATCATCAAAAATAAAGTTGATAAACTCCAAAGGTTACTGTGATTTCCTCTTTGAATGTTTAAAAAATTATCTACAGTGTTATTTTTTTTACATAAATTTAAACAAAGTATATAATAAATGCATACCTGCCCAGACATTTCACCAGGAAGTTGATGTCAGTGTTGGTGACTCTGTGGGCTGACACTTCCAAAATCCGACTGCTTGGCAGGGTGTTCAGTGGGTGCTTGGGCTCTGTGGGGAACAGATTAATTATTTTGTGGGTTTTGGATGTGTAATCCTCTTCCCCCTAAATAATAATATGATGAAGGAACCAGTCAAAGAATCATAGCATGAGGTTGCTTGAATACAAGTTTGTAGAGAGAAACTGGATCGCAACAATCAGGATTTAATGCAGTTTAAATGGAAGAGTGTTTCCTTTTCATTATCAGGGGTGGTTACGCCACACAAGTACGAGTCCCATCCCTAAGTCCATAGTTCGTGATGAAAGTGAAGCAATTCTGGGATGAAATGTGGGCTGGTTTCTTGTATGTTATTATGATAAATGTGACAAAATGGTTTTTGTTGGAAAGCTTTTAAAATCATACCCACTTTCATTAGCATTAAAGCCATTAAAGTATATTGGAAAATGTGCCCTCGCGTTTAGTTTTTTAAACTGCTACACCATGGCTTCTGTACAATGGTTCATGAAAAAGACTCAGTGGTATACAACATAACTTGAAGGATCCCGCACACTCCCACCTACCAACGACAGTGATATTGCCTGTGAAGGTCCCGTAGGCGTAGCGGAAACACTGGTTGCTGTTGCGACGCCTGGTGCGGAGCCACAGCGGGGTGGTGGGGTTGGATTCTGGGGAAACAGTGGAAGGGAGGGGCTCTGTGGTGGGGAGATCCGTGGAAGCAAAAGAGGAGGTGGTCGAGGGCAGGCTGGTGTTGGGCGGCACTGTAATATGAAGCAAATGGGCTCTGCATAGTGATGCACGCTGGTATTTTAACTTCCTCACATGATATGATTCACCCTCTGCATTCGATATTCCTACATAATCACAATCATAATACACATTTAGCTGTAAAAGCCTCACCCTGTGTTGTCTCCATCTTGGCTGTAATCGCATGAGTAGCAAGTGGAGTTGTAGGAGCCTCTGAGGAAAAGACACGGGAGAAACATGTTTTTCCATTAGCACTGATTCCCCGTCTTTTTGTTGTTGTTGTTTTTAAACAGATACTTGTCTGTGTAGGTTCTCAGTGACGTCATGGTAGTCCTGCGAGCTTTAAAAAACTTTTTTAAAGTTAATTGAAGATGTGTAAATACCCGAGACTCTCCCTCTTTGGTTTTAGATCACCTCTCACCTCTTGGATGAGAGGTGAAACTTCTTCAAGAAACTTAAAGAAGTGCAGTCACCTTCTTTTTACGCTCCGAAGAAACTGTAGGCACTTGCAGATAATGATTCTGTCTTTTAAAGTTTTACATGTATTTTTTGTTTTTACATTCTTCATAACATAACTGTTTAAGTAGCAGTTGCTTCATATCCCCAAAGTGAAGAGAGATAACTTACTTTGTGTGGCTCACATTTCCCTTTTTAAAGTTTATATTTTGGCATTCCAATTATATTAATTAAAAAAAGACTGAAAGACTGTATATAAAATAAGCCATAATCTCAAGGTCGAAAAAGTCAATCGAAAGCAGAGATGCAGTTTTTCTAATGGCCAGCAGGGGGCAGCTCCTCTTGGTTGCAAGGAGATATCTAATTGTATAGACACATTTGAGAAAATGACCCAATTTTCATTTTATTGATGACTTCAGTGAAAACATTCCTCATTAGTTTATGGTCTCAATTGCTTGTTTAACATCTTAATCAATATTATACATTTTCTCCTCTTTTTTTTCCCAATTGCAGAGAAATTGATGGCAAAGACTTGTCTGTTATGTAAGTGTGCAGTATCCTTGGGTTCTCAGTCAGAGCTACCCCTCTGGTTTCAAAACACCAAGATGGTGACACATGACAGTGTGCTGGCCATCTCCATCTGGTTTTAAGGTTTGTATAAAAAGTTAACAAGTCTTCAGATAATACTTTGCTTGTTTTGTCATGTCTATATCTTTGTGACTACTTGTGACAGAACCTGTGGACGTGGTCGAGGTCGGGGTGTTGGCAGAAGGTGGACATTCAACTGGAAACGCTGCCTCGACCACCAGCTTCACAGTCATGGTCCCCAGCTTACTGTAGGCGTGCGTGGTTACGTTGCGATGCGTTACCAGCTGATTGCCGTCTCGAAAATCCCAGATGTAGTCAATGGAGGCAGCAGTTTTCAGGTAGCCGCTGGGGTCATGGAGGTGGACTTTGAAAACCACATCCTCACCACGGATGAAGATATTCTCAGATTGGTTGACTGCACCCTTCTGAGAGATGTCGACCGCCACTGGAATTTTATCTAAGGGAGTGCGTAAGAATAATGTAAATGACGTATTAGGTTTCTGCCTGTTTGTATCTCTGTTTGGCTGAAACATGTAGGCAGATAAAACTGTATAAGCAGAATATTTGTTGTTCCCACCTGTGACAAAGAAGACGGCGTTGTCGGTAGAGAGGGGGCTGTACTTCCTGCGCTCGCGTTTCCTGTAGACCATGACTTCCATGACCTCTGCCCCCAGAGGGATGTTGGTGGTATTGATGGTCACACTGGAGGAAGAGCCGTCACACGTCTCAAAGTACTGGCCTGGGACAAAAAGAAGAGACAAACTGAGTTGGTTTAGATGTTCTTCTTTTTCCTTTCGTATCCTGTGTACATGCAAACTTGTAAACTTGTATCTCACCCATTGTGTGCCAAACATAGACGTAGCTCTTTCGTCTCCAGTCATTGCTCTGAGGGAAGGGTCTCCCATCTGGGAACATGTTGCATTTTGCCTTGTCTATACATTTTCCAAAGCCATAGTCATCCAACCAGGAAGTCCAGTTGTACACGTAGCCAGAGCGAACCTGCCCATTGGCTGTTTGACAGAAAATAAAGTGATGTAAAAGCTTTAATTTTAAAAAAATAAAAATGAACTGATTTTGCATGATAAATCTGTTCAGCGATTACACATGGCTGGTAGCTACAAATGCTAAGATAACTATACTATGATAACTAAAGACAATGAGTAGCCAGGTTCATTGAGGCGTAATTTGTCTATTTTAGTGTTTATCAGCAGCTTGTTCTGGTTTTTATCTTAAGGGGGAGCCTACTTTAACTCTTTCCCTCATAATGACGTGTTTTGACACCCCCTGTGCCCTTAATAACATGTTTTGACATCTCAATATGTATCAATAAACATGTGGTTTGATGACCATCAGATTATGTTCCAGATTTTTTCAAGACTCAAGGGTATAGTGGGCCATCTTTTTACAACAGTGTACAATTTAATTTGCTCTTTGGTGGGCTTACATAAATCAACCACAACATTTAAACCACCTGCCAGCTGTGCTGGTCTCTCATGTGGATAAAACTGCTCTGACCCATCAAGTACAGGCCATTTGATTGACTCCTCGTGATCAGTGTTTTCACTTCACCTGTCAGTGGTTATAATGTTGTGGCTGATCAGTCTATATGGCCCCATGATGCTTTGTGGTGGTGTGATGCTATGTGTGTGCAGGTTCATGGCCTGGCCCGGCCTGGCTTTCTTGGCAGCACCTGACGCCTCCAGCTCCGTACCATCCTCACAGTGCTCATCCCAGATCAGGTTCCCATTGGCATCCTCCTTCTGGCAGGGAGGATACTCCAGCTTTGCAGTGAAGGTGATGGAAGAGCCATTCAGAGCTGGACTGTCACTGGTCAAACGGACTTTGGGTTTACCTGCAGAGAGGTGGACTTTCCAGGTGAATGACCTGAAATACCTACGCAAATGTTTCAAAGGTGAAAAAAAAAAAAAACACCCAGAAAACAAATTACCCACCCACCTCTGTGGTGCATAAAACCATTTAACTGTATGTTTAGTGGTGGGTAGATGTAATCATCCCATGGGTTGGTGTCGGGAAGCCAGCCAGGGATCGGTGGGATTGGAAATGGAAACTTCCCTGATAATGAGTGCTTGTGTGGGAATACATCCCTGTATGCTGGGGAGAGATAAAGCAGAGAGACAAGGACAAGGAACCTTAAAATGTATTTTGGTTTGATGTGAGTCCCTCACTAAAGAGCTTCTGTATTTTACTTGAATCCATTTAGAAGTTAAATGTTTCTTTCCTTCATTAGGCTCCTTTAAAATTTAATTAAATGTTAAGTAACAGTGTAGCCCCAAAATACCCGCATAATGACCAAAATCATGTTTATTTCCTGACATGGAAAAATCTGCTTCCAGTACCTGGTTTCCACCTTTAGTAAAAATATTTTACTAAAAGCTCCCATGACTGAAATGATGAAATGATTGAGGGCTGTACAACAGACTACATTTAACTAAGCCCAATAAAACAGGGGGAAAGCATTTGGAACGTTAGGCATAAAAAAATGTTTATTGTTATACAAAAAAGATATTGGATTTATACATTTTTAGTAAGATGACCTAGTTTTTGATCTTTCATCTCCACATTCTTACTTATTTATTTTTTTTATTCGGATCTCCACGCCCTTGTTTTCTGCTTTCTCGTCATTTAGCCTGAGTGACATATTTTTCAGCGCAAAAACAAATTCAATCTGTGTAATCTGGTTAAAGGTGAAGAAAAAAACGATCCAAACATCTGGAACGTCTGTACGCAAACAGAAATTTATTCAGCCAAGAGAGCGCATGGCGTGAAAATAGAGGGGGAAAGGTGATTTTAAATTTGCATTTATTAAATTAATGTCACATTTGCTTTTTTTATGATACCGGAGGAAAAAGATTGTTAAAACTTTTTACGGGATTCCATCTGGTTATGATAACAAATTAGAGAAAGCTACGATTTCTCCGTTTTTTCTGGATGTAGAGAATTGTCTGTTTGTGGAGTGAGTAGCAGTCTTAACGGAGCACACGCCTTAATCAGTCTCATGGGACTCTGACTGTAGAGAGCGGATGGCAGGACGAGTTAAATAAACAAATGAATAAACAAACAACCCTAGGAGATAAACATCAAACACCAAAATTATTCAATTCACGTAAAGACATTAAATTAAAAATCTGAAATCAATAAACCAACGTTTTTAAACCATAGCCACAACTCTTTCACTTCAAACTATTCCAAAGTAGCGCCACTTACTTTTGCGTCCATCAGCTTGATAAAGAAAGCAGGCACAAGCCAGGAGGGAAACACACTGCCAGGCTTTCATTTTCACTCGTCCGTGGGGGGTAAAAACAGTCGTCTCTGCAGCTTTAAGTACCCACGAATAGTGTCTCTGTGCGCCGACACAGCGTGTCCCTCTTTCTCCTCGTCCGGATTTGCCAGTACTACCCCTCCGTTTGTCCCGCTGTCCACTAATTTAAAGTGGCTCCGCTGAGCGCACAAACATGTGATGTTTCCTAACGAGACGCATCTCATCACTCATTAGTCCCCCAAACTCAGGAAACTCATGAGAGACAAGATGCGCGCGGACTGCACCGTGCGCATGCTCATCCTCTTCTTTCTCTCCCATTTGACAAAAAGTTCAGTGACTTTTAATCTGCTCAATCTTTCATACTCTTGCGTTTTTTAGAAGTGTTATTCCCTTTCGTGTTAATCTGTTTATTTTATTTTTCCCCAGTTTATCATTTCTGTTTTTTATTGTTTAATGTAGTCGATTTTTTAATTGTTAATTAACACGGCAGCACATTGTCCACAATAAATATATTTCAATTATATCGTTTTTTTGTCCCTTCTTTGTTCTCAAATTTGAGAAGTTTTATTAACTTTATTAGATAATAAAATTTTGATCAAACAATGTTTTTCTTAAATATATAAAAAGAGGGTTTTGTGTGTGATTTAGTCGGATCATGTAACTATATAATTACATTAGGAAGCCTGGATATCTTCTTATAATATTATATTTTCCTTAAGTTCTGCCACGGAAGTCCGATAACAGATAAAGTCCAAGCGTGCAGAGCTGTGCACACATGACTGAAATGTTTGACACGATGAATCGGAATCATGCTGAGACACCTCACTCCGCGCGTGGAGGTTGCGCCACAGATGAATCCTAAAAAAGCAGAAGGGATGCCTAATGTTCCTTCTGCGTCGTGTTCGCTTTCGACACCATCCACCATGTGATGAAAGTCACTGTTGACGGCAGGTCTGCTGCTGCAGCTGCTGTCACAAGAGAGTTTGGAAAAGGGTTACAAAGGGATCCTCGCGTGCAAACAGATTTCTTAAAACTGGGTTCAAAAGTCAGCGGAGTCTGAACGAACAAATAGCTCACGCGGAATATTTCTAGCAATGGTATTAATGGACAAAATACTGAAAATAAAGCAATTATTCGTCTCTATTTAAATAAATAAAAGCAGAAACAAAAGAGAAGGAGCTTGAATAAATTGTGTGTCCTTGCTGGGTCGTGCGATTTCAAGCATAGAAAAGCAAAGCAATGTCAGCAGACAAGGTTTCTAACGAATTACGTTTTTAAAATAAATAAATAAATAAATAAATAAAAACACAAGAAATAAACAAATAAATAGAAACAAAAAAACTTAGATCTAAAAATCCGGGGTGTTGATTGTGACAAATCCCCCCGGCCGACAGGCGTGGTCGCCTGCAATTTTGCGAATTTTAATCGGTTCAGTTGTTGGGAGAGCTCCAATAGTGACCTCCTTTAAAGCTCTGAGATCTGCTTTGCATGTTTTAGATATCGAGCTTCAGAATCTGTTGGCATTCGAGTGAAATCTGTGTTTTAATTCATTAAAACCTTTGTGGTGTCCTCGGGATTCCCATATGCTTGTTTGCCACTCACCTAGGGACCATTATTGGTCCGAGGACACCACAATTTGAATAAATAAAAAAGGAAGAAAGTCATTGTGGCGGTTAATTGCTGTCACATGTCAGAATAAAGCCACCAGACATTCAGCAGCTTGGAAAAGCTGCATTGATAAACGAAACACTGATGGCCACTGATCAAGACCACGGGATCTGACAGAAGCTCTTGAAGAAAACATTATTAGAGCAGATGTTTAAAAACGGCACGTAACATGTTATATTTCTTTGATCCAACATGCTTTGTTTTGAAATTCTGAAATTAAAATTTGTGCTTTTTTTTTTTTTTACACTTGTTGTGTTAAAATTCATTTATCACGACTTTTCTTAAAATGACACTACAGTGCGGATCCTTAGATTCTTCTTTTTTTTAATCAACCAAGTGTAGGGGAAACATCCATTACTTGCAATACCGACTTTCTCCAGTAGAGGGAAGCACCCCTCCGCAGCTTCTCATGCAGCCTGTTACTAAACCCCATTCCTCTCGAATCAGATCAACTCTTGATCATTTCCAGGGTTCAGTAAAACGTTACTGAACACTAAAAATTAAGTGTTTATTCTGATTCTGCATATGTTGTTTTCATTATTAATGAACCTCCTGATTAGTTTCTACATTCATTCAAGTCCTTTGCTATAAAAAAAAAAAAATCAATTTTAGTGAAATTCTGAAATGTTTTTATATCCTCAAGTTCAAACCCCCGACAAATGCAGTTTATTTACAGAAAACGGTAAAGCTGGAACACGTTAATTATCGATGGTTCAACTTTTAAAAGTAACCCAAAAGTGTATTATTTGTCCAGCCGGTGTTGTGCCAAAAAGTGATTGTCTGCCAAAAACTGATTTCCGGTATTTGCCAAAAAGCGATTGCTCATATTTAAAGTGCTATAAGTAACTTGTTGGGCTATAATATGTTAAACATATGTCAAATGCATCCCTTATGGATGACATAAAGTCATCTTGAGCCACAAACAACATTCGTGTAACAAGATACAAGCCGCAATCAGTTTTTGGCAGCGACTTTTATATAACCTTTATTTATGCAGTAAAAAAAATCTCATTAACATTAAAAATGTATTTTGTAAGAGTAAGTTGCCCAACAGGACAGCAGAAACGGCAGCAAATATTACAATAGTTCTGTAAAAATATTTTAAGTGGGGATAAAGGACCGTATTGGTTGTACAAGTTGTAAAGATACTTAAAAAACAGATAATTTTTTAATTCTTTATGTAACCCCTTTGTATCCCCTGTTCACTGAAGTCTATTTACGAACATACGTAAAGATATTACACATAAAAAATACACAGAAACACTGGAAATCAGTTTTTGGCAGACAATCACTTTTTGGCACAACACCGGCACAAAAATATGTCTCTGTCTGCTTGTCTTCTATGCAGCCCAGAGAATAAAAAGTGCTCCAGGTTGTAAAAGACAGAAATATGATTGAAAAACAAGCCAACTGTGCAGCCAGCAGTCCCTTTATCCCCCCCCCCCTTCCCCTTTCTCTCTCACTGAAGTGCCGTCTCATTTACAGCTCTGGCTTCTAGCTAGTGGACTGGATGGAGGAATGCAGAAACATTCCTGGGAATGTGGACAGGATCTTCAATGTGTCTGTGTGCGCGCTCGCGCGTGTGCGTGTGATCCTTTGGTGTTTGCACGCTTGTCTGAAAACGTGCTGGCGGTGGAAACTTTAATTCGGCGTGTGTTTTGGCCGCACAGTGGAACATATGAGACTGTTCACTGCGCAGAGCTGGAGCTACACAGAGACATTCTTTCTTTTCCAACCCCGAGGCGCGTAAACACATTCCCACCAGAACACTGGAGTCAGGACCCGGTCACCGCTCTTTCTCCCCCCCCCCCCCCCCCCCCTCCCACACACACACACACACACACACACACACACACACACACACACACACACACACACCCCTTCTCTCTCTCTTTTGGCCTTTCAACTTGTCAGCCTGTCTCTCCAGGTGCTCTGTCCCAGTTCTTGAAACTATAATCATAATTATCAGAAGGCACTCTACGCTGTTGTCCGGGAGACGTGAAGTGTCCTTGTGTGGTCTATAACACACTCATTAAGCCTGCAATGGAGCTTTAAGAGAGCCACTGCCACCAGGACAGTGAACTGGTCTCTCAGTGCAGCCGACCTAAGCTCTTAAAGCTCCTCAGGCTTTCCTGCCAGCTTGTATGGAGGTCTTTCTCACAGATGTTAGCCACAATACAGAGCAGAAGCAGAGAAGCTGCCATGGCGCAGAAGACGCAGAAGGGTTTGTGATGTGCACAGTCTGACCTTCTAATGCCATTATCATAATGTATTAGGAAATTATTAGGCTTTAGTTTTTGCCAATTTTCCACTCAAACCTTTACATGATATATGGGCATGCTCCGAGTGTTTTTCTTTTTCTTCAGCAGTTCAGTTTTGTGGTGTGGGAAATTCCATTCATAGAATACCAAAAACAAGTTTATGACAACACACAAGCATGCACATTTCCACTTGTCGAAAAAGAAAACAGTAAAATAAACACGCGGACCCAAGTCATTCGGTCTTTACTTTCTTTAAGACTGGCTGCCAAGATCTCCACAGAGAACCAAGGAGATCGAAGCCGTGAACGCCCCGCTTCCCGGCACCAACAGACGGTCATGGGACCCGGAGGCCCGAAGCCAGCTGGCCAGAGGAAGCGTCTTTGATGTGTGACGCCCGGAGGGAGACGCCTGCTACAAGCAGACTCTCACACACAGACTGGAGGAAATGTAAAAACATTGTGTCTTTCCACTGCAGTGCGGACTTATTTATAACTGAGCTAGTAAAAATGTGTTTTGAAATGGCTAATTATGGCTTTTACCACTTAATTTAGAGTATTTTAGGATTCCCCACAAGGCGTTTCAGGAATAATAAGATGACAAGAAGACAATACTAATACGGCGTCTGAGCCAAGTAGACTTCCTAAACTTTAAACATTGTATTTTTATTGCGATGGAAAGTGAAAAGCAATAAGTGTATACTACTCTGTGCGTTCTGGAGAATTTTCTTAATTATATTTTTTCTAAAATTATCTTTTAATCCTTCTTGTTATGAAGTAGAGACGAAGATGTTATGGTTCGTTGAGCAGGTTGAGTAACAGGTGGATACAGGAAGTGACGACCTTTACATGATTTACATGACGCAAAAAATTTTGCACAGGCTCTAGGACCGCGGGAGGAGCTGGATGAAAGACAAAGTCAGCGAAACTCCATCATCTCAAAGTTGAGAACTTGTCTCAAACCTGCACTGTATGTCACTCTTGTCCCAGCTCTGGTACTCAATGAATGCGCCTCTACTCTTCTTCAGGGGATTCGTGTGCGATCTATTTATTTCTTGAATCATTCTAGTTGCATCACGCTGATGAAATGCAGTGCTCGTCAAGATGAAGCAAAACAAACACATCTGCAATTCAAAACAGCACCGGGCCGCCTTCTGAGCACAGTCTCACGCCTCCTGCGCCGTTGCTCAGCATGAGGCGGAGGAGCGCCATCCGGAGGAAGATGCTCTGCCTCTGGCTGCTGCTCATCGGATTCGCTCTGGTTGCGCTGGCGCTCTCAGATCTCTTTAATCGGGACAGCGACCGCAATCTTCACAAACCCGGCCCTCCCCGCCAGCCCCTCCAGCGGATCGCCAGTCCTCCGGATCTAGAGGTCATCGTGGACTCCCATGACCCTGCTTTGGAGCTAGGCGCCGATTTGACTCCTCTGAAATCTCTGCAAGAAGACCAGCTGTTATTCGTCCCATCCATACATGGCACCAAGAGCTCGCCACAGAAAAAGCGGAGTTACAAGATGCTCCTTCCCGGAGCAAGTAAAGATTCCACCGTACGCGGGCCACCTACGCACGGTGAAATGGGGAAAGCAGTGCGCCTTCATCTGGAGGGTTTAGAGAGGGATATGGAGCTCAGGGCTTTGCAGCAGTACGGTTTCAATGAGGTAGTGAGCGAAAGGATTTCTCTGCATCGCAGGCTGCCAGAGGCGCGCCATCCAGAGTGAGTGAACAAAGCGCACGATTGAAAATATAAACCAAAAGTTACCCCATACTGGAGTTCAACAAGTGCTAAAAGTTAGTGTAGTTGTTACTGCTTTCACAATTTGTCCCCCTCCCATCAACAGGTGTTTGGGGGAGCAACACATCGAGTCTCTGCCATCGGCCAGTGTTGTTATCTGTTTTAATGACGAGGCTTGGTCCACTCTCCTACGCACAGTACACAGTGTCCTCGACACTGCACCTAAACAGTATCTGCAGGAGGTCCTGCTGGTGGACGACCTAAGTCAACAGGGTGAAATTATCCATCCATCCATCCATCCATCCATCCATCCATCCATCCATCCATTAATTCAGTGTGCTGACAGCTTGTTCCGCCTTTTCTCTATGCTCCTCCTAGGTCACCTGAAGACTGGGCTGAGTGAGTACGTGTCTCATCTGGATGGAGTGCGTTTGATTCGCAGCACCAAACGCCTCGGGGTTGGAGGTTGCCGGACATTAGGTGCTACCAGGGCTGTTGGGGAGGTGCTGGTGTTCATGGACTCCCACTGTGAATGCCAAAAGGGCTGGCTGGAACCGCTGTTGGAGAGAATTGCCCAGGACAGGTACTTTTTTTTTTTAAATTATTCCAATTAAAAATCTATTTTCATATTTTACGGCGAGAAAGCTCCTGTTAGTATGCTGCATACTAACAGGATTCCAAATGCAAGTTCTTAAATGGGTGACATGTCAAAATATAAACAGTTACTGTGCCAGATTTTTTTTTAAACTTTCTCTAATGAGTTCAGCCTTTGGACAGAAACACTTGTGAGGAGATGAAGGGTTCAGACTTATCATTCGCCCTTACTCATTAGCAAAGCAGGGCGATGCATGAGGTGTATGTGTGTGTATCGAGCACTGAGCTCCCATGATTTGGCTCTCGTCTTATGTCTCAGGCTGCCTGCAGCGTGGCTCTAATTAGACTAGGTAATTAAGCTGAGAGCTCGGGCTTGGAATCTGCAACCATTCGGCTCTCTCGGCCACATGTTTGACCCCTCTCCCATTTTTTCTCAATTCCCTTTTTGATCTTTTCATTTCCTTAAAGCATCACGCCACACATGATCATTTGGCATGGATATTTCAAACAGCACACATGGGGAGCCAAAACATTCCTCGACAAAGGACAGTACATGTTTCTGAACTTCCTGTGACACAGCCGGCGTTTGCAATTACAAACACATGCATACAGAAATGAAAACGCAGTGTCTATTTTACCTAGTTGTGCACAGATTAGTAAATGTAAACGTAGTCAAGGAGTTATTAGCTATAACTTGACTAGTAGTGGCATGCTTTACATCCAAAGTAGTCTAATTCACCACACTTAATAAATGCAAATAAAAAGAGCTGCTGAGATCCAGAATGTGGTGTCTTCTTAGGACCAGAGTGGTGTCCCCCATCATGGATGTGATAGACTGGCAGTCCTTTCGGTACAATGCCACCCAGTGGCCAATTAGGGGGGTGTTCGACTGGAGACTTGACTTCTTTTGGGAATCAAATCCAGAGTTGCAAGATAAAGACCCAGAGATGGCTGTCCAACCTCTGCAGTAAGTGTGCAGCTGTTAAGGGGTGCAAGTTAGATTTAATGAGTTCTTATTTGCATGATAACAATGCTAAATGAACCATATTAAGAAAGACGGATCAGATGTAATTTTACACGGTATGTGTAAGTGCATAACTGACCTTTGCCTTTGAAAAGTCTCGAAAATATGACCAATTAGAATACAGAAGTATAAAAACTAAGGACCATACATGTGGAGCTGTTTGTCCTTGTGTTGCAAACCCAGACTTTAACATCCTGAAGTTCATTATGTCACTCTACTCCAGAGATACCAACACATCCATGCAGTTCTTTTTAAAAAAAAATGATGCTGGTTCTGATTGTGACAGGAGCCCAGCGTTAGGAGGTGGAGTTGTGGCTATCGACCGACATTTCTTCCAGAGCGTGGGAGCCTATGACCCTGGGATGGTGCTATGGGGTGCAGAGCAAATTGAGCTGTCAATCCGGGTAAAGGAAAGCTCATTTGATGTCAACTTTCCTGCTAAATCCTCCAGTGCACACACACCAGACAGAGAGATGACAGACTGCATTTGCTTTTTATTTTAAGCCATGTAAGGTATTTTAGCAATACTTTGCCTGAGTGATTCGGTTGCCTTCTGTTAGTGCTTTAGGATTGCTGTGCTATGAGATGATGCCTTTTGCAAATGGAAATTTCAGCTTGGATAGTGGTCTGGGAATGTCCTGGCCCACTGATGAATGTACCAGTGTGAGAGCAAAAATGTTATAAATCAACTTGTCTGCCTGGGATGACCATTAAAATATGAAACAATATGACTAACAAACGGGGAATTTAAAAAAAAAAGAAACACAGAAAACAATTATATTCTTTATTACTGAAATACAACTACATTCTTATAGGTGTGGTCATGCGGCGGCTCCATGGAGGTGGTACCTTGCTCCCGCGTGGGCCACCTCACTCGCCGCCACCTGCCGTATCGCTTCCCAGATCAGGACTTGCTTCAGAGGAACAAGATCCGGATTGCTGAAACCTGGATGGACACGTACAAGAAAATCTACTACAGAAGGGACACGCTTGCTCATTTCATCAGACAGGTGTTTGTGTGTATGTGTGTGTGCGTGTGTGAGTCAACACATCTGGTCAAGAGATTGTCTGGTGAGTGTGCACCACATACAAAAAAATGAAACTTTCTTTCTTTGTCCAGTCTGAAAACCCGAACATCACGGAGCGTCTGCGGCTGAAGAGGAGTCTGGGCTGTAGGAACTTTCACTGGTTCCTAACTACAGTCTACCCACAGCTTTATATCCCCCAGGACAGAACTGCACTGTCAGGAGAGGTATCACAAGCTCTCACATGCTCATACATGCACACGAATATATGAACAAGTTGTGTATGGATGGACTGTGAGGCATCATGTCTGTATCTGCTTGCAGCTGTACAGTGTTGGTACTGGCAGATGTGTAGACTATCCCCAAGGTCGGGGACTGCAGGGTGGGGCCATGGATGTGGCACCGTGCACTGGGACAGGTAGCCAGGTAACCATGATTACAGATTACTTGATGATAACAACAGATAAGTGAGACATCAGTGAAGCTGATCTCTTGCTGTTGTAGCACTGTGATCTAAACTCTGAGGGTGAAGTGCGATGGGGTCCCACGGGAACTTTGTGCTTGGATACTGAGGGAGAGAGGGCGGTCCTCTCTCCTTGCGCCAGCCACCGATTGACCCCCGGCAGACTCCAGTGGAAGTTCATAAAGGCAAGACGAAGAATTGAGCGACAGGCAGTTTTTATGACTACCCGGGGCATTTAGCTGACTCTCTGCATATGTTTTCCACTTTTCCACAGCTGAGCGGCCAGCTCGTTCACCAACTGTCTCAGTTATGTCTGGAGGCTGTAAAAGAGGAAGGCGACAACAAGCGCAGCACAGGAGGTCTTTTCCTGCGCCAGTGCACCCACCACCCCAGACAACAGTGGCACTTTGAACAACTAGTGGCTCCCAAAGGTGCCTGATAGAGGGACTAGCTTTAGCAAGATATAAATCCCAGGCAAATCTATCATCATATCACATATTTGTAGTGTCATACATATATTTATATTACACACACACACACACACACACACACACACACACACACACACACACACACACACACACACACACACACACATGTATTTTGCAACTTTTTGCTCCTGTTTTAAGGATTGCAATTATCATTACCTGTATTAACTGTATTAACTAATGATAATGTCAGTTTCAGTACCTGTTGTCTTTATGAATATTTCATCATATATATTATTATAAAAACTGTATATTAAATTATTTTTGTGTCAGTAAATGGTTCCGTGAATTTGTGATCTGTTTGTGTACATTTCTAAAATATTTAACCGGCAGACAAAACACCACCACAGCTCTGAATTCAGGACAGTTTTGCCATTATGCTGGCCTTCACGTACACCACATCTAAGCAAAAACTACAAAGAGTTTATTTTCTCATATCAGGAAGAACAGAGGTGTTATGATAACATTAAAATGGCTGCATCTTGTTGAAGTGTCCAAACTGCTGAAAGAGTGTGTGCAGCATGGAGAGTGCCTGGATATTATATATCAACAGCAGAGGGAGCCATCAGCCTTCAGAATCATTTCTAAAAGCCAAACTCCTTATTTTGGTATTGTTAAACACAAATAGCACCCCTCCCTCCATTCTAGTCATTTATTATAATATATATAACATGTTCTTATATGCATTTCTGTCATTAGGGCTAACCTAACGGATGTGACAGTGACGTCCATCCGTCTGAGAGAAGTGGATTTGCTCGACAACAGGAAAATTTGGTTTTGTTTCTAGGTATTAACTCACAGTCTAATAAACCAGATTTTCTTTAGGCCATGGAGCTTAAGAATAGGATGGACTCTAAACTGGTTCTCAGTGTCTCTATCTTGGCCTCAAGGCAATGAGTTCTAATAACCCCCAATACTCAGCCTCAAAATAATGCTCTTCTTAACCCATGCTCCACTTAGCCCAGTGAACTTCACAGCACCTTCTGAATAAAAAATAAATAAAATCATATGGTAACCTCTTAGTATGTCTTTCTTAGTTATGCACCTACTGAGCTGTTGCAAAGGAAGTGCAACATATTTCTGTTGCAGTGGGTTTTCAGAGATGGGCTAGGGCTATCGTATGGAAGCTGTTTGCTTCTCTATCAGAAGTAAACAGCTGCTGTTGATTCTAAATGGTCGAAATTGCATGGCTGTATTTACATCGATTCCCATTGAAAAATACAAAAAAAACCCCAATAATATATGTGCTTTCTATAGCTGTTGTGCTTACACTTTAGCATACATCTATATATTTTTTATATTTTAAAATCATCATTATCCGTCTATTGATCTATCCAATAATATTTTTTTAAATGTTATTATTTAATTGTTTTGTTTTTGTGAAGCAGTGGTTAGCACAGTCCCGTCGCAGCAAGAAGGTCCTGGGTTCGAGTCCAGTCTGGTCTTTTCTGTGTGGATTCTTCATGGGTTCCTCCAGGATCTCTCTCAAAGACAAGCATGGGGTCAGGTTAAATGGTGATGAATTGCCTTCACACTGATTTGAAAATTCATGCTTAAATTGGTTTGAATTTGAACATGAATGGCTGTCTGTCTCTGTGTGATAGATTGGTGACCTGTCCAGGGTGTTCTCCCAGGGAACAACCACACAAGTATCAGTACCCACTTCTTTTTTGATAGAGAGTACAGATACTTGGTACTTTGAATTTCACTTCAGTTACTTGATAAAGTCTAATTTACTAGCTAACTCTTGTGATGACCTCTCCACAGACACAGAAACTGCATGCATTCACAATCAGAAAGCATTTGACCTACATGAGAGCAGCACCAGGTACAAAACCTTTGCTGTCCAAACACAACATTAGAGCAAAGCTTCGGTTTGCCATTGAATGGAAAGACAATGACAGAGTCATGGTAAACATGCTTGGTGCACACCAAAGACAGCTTTAAGGGACACAGTATTAAAAGTGAATTACATGCAAGAAAACCCCTCCACCATTCAAGCCAATGTTTTGCTTCCATTAACTACACCCTGATGCCAAGCTTACTTTTTCTGCTTGCTCTTAGTGTGTGTCTCCTTTTTTTGTTAATAAATGACTGAAAAAGCTAGTTTTCCTTATGGCTTTGTAGTGATGTAATCAGTAAGGAGAAGATCTTTACTGGTCTAAAAATAGCATAAAAAAAGAAGAAAAGAATGAGATGTAATTACCTTTCCACATGATAATAATAATAATAATGGATTGGATTTATATAGCGCTTTTCAAGGCACCCAAAGCGCTTTACAATGCCACTATTCATTCACTCTCACATTCACACACTGGTGGAGGCAAGCTACAGTTGTAACCACAGCTGCCCTGGGGCAGACTGATAGAAGCAAGGCTGCCATATCGCGCCATCGGCCCCTCTGGCCAACACCAGTAGGCAAGTAGGGTAAAGTGTCCTACCCAAGGACACAACGACCAGGACAGAGAGCCCGGGGATCGAACCGGCAACCTTCCGGTTACAGATACGCTTCCCAATCCCCTGAGCCACGGGGCGACCGTGGCTCAGGGACACTTCTCATAGACCTCACAGGGTTACTGTGAGGTCTATGAGAAGTGTCCCTAATAACAGTCTTCTTTCAGTTAGAAAGTGTTTGATTTCAAAGAGTTGGGAAAATAAATTTCCAATAGATCATTCAGATTCATTCAAAAATCTCTGGTTTAAGGGTACTTAGACCTTCCATAAGAGAAGCCCACACAGTAACCACAGACTGCCACACATGTAGGACTTGTGCTGGTGGGGGACTGGGTGATCCCGGTGTTGACTTTATTACTGGACAAGCCTGATGGTTCATCATAGCTCTAAATTCCATTTCCACTGCAGCGTAAGACATGTGAAAAAAAAAATCCTGGCATTATATTGTTGTATTAGTACCATTATAAGTTGTTTGTGCTGATTTAGACAGTAAGATTGAAATTCTCCTTCTCCGGAGGACTCTTCTTATCCTCGTCTGATGCTGTATGTGACCTTTTCCCTCCCCTCTGTCTTCCTTACACAGCGTCTTCCATCTCTTCTCCACGCTGAGGTGAGTGTGATGAATACAGTAGACTCCCACATCAAACGCTGATTGCTGCTGGGCATGTCACAATCTCACCAGCCTCTTTGTTTCTGCTATGTTTTTTTTAAACACACACACACACACACACACACACACACACACACACACACACACACACACACACACACACACACACACACACACACACACACACACACACACACTGCAGCGAACCTGCGTGACTCAGATGGATCTCAGCTGCTGCGATGGAGGAAGCTGTGGTGTCTTTATGAAGATCTATGGGGCTATTTCACCCAGGACCAGGGTGGCTCTACTGTACTGTGCAACCCTCAAAGAGCCTTGGGTCTTTTTTTTACAGAGACACTGTTGTTTCCAGTGATTCATAAAGCACAATTAGGTTGATGTGCATGGGCCTCAGGAGCGGGGCTGACACAAAGCGAAGATTAAGTGCATTAAAATGTGACAAAAACTGGGCTTGTGACACCAATTAAGGTCAAAGACAAAAACAGCTTTTGAATGTATCATTTAGAAAGTTCGCGTGAGATGCAAACACTTTTTACTCACACCCTGTAGATTCAGTTTCACAGCAATACCTATATAATTGTACCATTCTAAATCCTGGAAACTGCTGGTTCTCAAAACACTCAAAAATTACCCTAATGAGAAGAAAACAAATTGTTGCAGTCTTCCTCATTCGCCCTACAAGTCCAGTTTTCCACACAGACAACTGTTATGGAACCTCCCCTCCATGTGCATACTTGCAAAGCTGGAATGATGGAAGAGAGCGGGCATTAGTGACAAAAGATGTGTAAAAGGTGGAGGTTTGTTGCAAAGTGGCTTGCAGTGTTTTCTAACCATAGGCAGACTAAAACAGCTGAAAATAGCATGCCCTATATGAGAGTATCCCAGTTGCATCAGCTAATCTGCTGACTGTGGCTGAGGTACACAGAACTAGCACTGCACTCAATTTTAGCTCATCTGAAGATGCGTTTTTGGTCATCTGGTGAATACAGGTCAAAAATTAATTCTCTTTTAGTTCTGCCTCTGGTCTGTACTCCTGAGAGAAGACCTCAGCTGAGTGCTGCAAGAAACAGCTTTCACATTGTTTTCACATTGTCATTTAATACACAGTTTTTCTAGTAAAAAAAAATAGTGTATTAGTCATATTAAAGCCCAGAGCTGTCATCCGAGCAAAGCGTTACTCCAAATAAAGAAAGAAAAAATGTGTGATAAATGGTTGTGAATACACAGGGGGATTTTGAGAAAAGTGATAATTCAGGCTCCTGAACAACAGAAAATCTGCTTTAAAATCTGATTCAGTGCCACAGTAGACAAATTATTGATCTGTCTATCTATCTATACATACAATCTAACCACCAATTGTGCTATATATGTTAGCACTGTTGCCTCAAGAAGGTGATGGGTTCAAATCCTCCACCTGGCCTTTCTGTATCGAGTTTGCATGCTCCCCTGTGTATGTATGGATCATTTCTTCCTCCTACCACAGTCCTGAAAAATGCAGTTAGTGGGGTTAGGTTAACTGGTGATGTTAAATTGCCTGTAGGTGTGGATGGATGGATGGATGGATGGATGGATGGATGGATGGATAGATAGATAGATAGATAGATAGATAGATAGATAGATAGATAGATAGATAGATTACTTCAAATACCAGCCCTGAAAAACACCTAATAATAGGTATAGTTACTTTAAGGTGACAAAAAAATGCCCAGAAAACTAATTAGGGCTCAGAGCTAAGAAACCCATGCTGAGACAAGAGCCTTATTATTTATCCTATCAGTTTAATGTTTCAGCTGGCATCTCAGGCTATGAAATAGTCTCAGCTTGGATGGCTAAAAGAGAAAAACTGCAGGTATCTTTTTTTTTTTAAATGTTAATTTTGGCTAGTTATCCTTAACAAAACACACAACCACACAAAAGAATCTAAAGGCACTCCATATATGGCTGTCTGACAGTTTTAAAGTGCTTCAAAGAATAAAATGCTCCTCGGCATTACATTTACCGACAGACTAAAGCTTTCTTCCTTCTCACTTAAATGTCTAAACATTTTTGACCAGACTTTTCAACAGGGACCCTTTCACCACACAAGGGAAGACCACAATTTACTAAGAGCTCTTCATGCTGATGATCCTTCTATCTTGCATTTAAAAATGCCAGACTACTGCTCGACAGGTGAGCGGCAAAAGAGGTAATTTAGCAGCCATCTCCTCTCCTCCGCTGATGGGCCCAGCCAGACCTACATCCCTAAAAGAAGAAGCAACCATTAATCTCTACATCTCACATGCTCATTGTTCCGCTGCTACCCCTACCACCACTTATACCGTAGCACCCAGAGGAGAAGCTCAGACTCATTTATCAAACACAAAGATGAAACCGCCCCTCCCCGCTTTATCCAAATCCAAATATAAGTATTTGGTTGTGCAACAGCAGCCACCATCTCAGAGTGGAACAGATAAATGTAAAGCTCTTGTACAGAGAGCCGCTCTATTTACATGTGTTTGTGTGCTCTCATAGAGGTCCAAGCAACAAAAAGGCAGCACCACACACAAACACACACACGTACAAGTCAAAGAATGACACACGACAATGAGATACAAACATAATGTGTTCTTCATTTGGCAGTCTAGCTTTTTTTTTCCCTTTCAGATAAAGCTCTGTAAGGCTTGAATGAAAAGACCAAACCATAACCATCTGGCAGATTTATATATATCTCCATTATGACTGCTGAGACGAAAGGGGAGAAATTAACTGTTTTTCCCCCTGTTACCTGTTTTTCATTAGTTCTCACCTCCCGCACAGTGATGGGGTGTTTGAGTGCTGAAATCTGGGGTGAGGGACAAGTGAAGTGGCTCTTTTAACTGGGATAAAGTGCTCATTTGAATGGAAGAGTGAATGTGTGTGCGCACACCCACGCTGTATTTCTGTGTGTGTTTCCGATGAAAAGGGTGGACAGGGATGAATAGTTGCTGTATTTGGGTCAGGGCCATCATCAAACAATGTGAATCGAGTGGATAGAAAACACACACTCGCACACACATGCACATATACAGACACACAGCAATAGAAAGGATATTAAACACAAAGTTCATTGTATAGTAAGTTTAAAAATGAAGAACCATGCATTAAATCAGTGCACGTAGAACCTCTTTTAACTCCTTTTTTAAAGCATTTCTTTAGAGCCATTTCCTATTCCATCCATCCCTCTAAATAAAACCCAACTTTCATTGAAAATTGTAAGTGAAAAGAAGAAAGATGAAAGGAAGGATGCAAAGCAGGAAGCCAGATGGGCCTCAGTTTGCTAATGACAGATAAAGTGGAAAAGCGGTGAATAAAAGATGAGTTTTCCTACCAGGTGGATAAAACGATGCATAAATAGTCAGAGGATTGTCTGCACACCATTAAATATGGATGGGTCTCCAAGACCCTGGGCTAAATGATAGCATTCCCACAGATGTGCCGGAGGTGCTGCTAAGTACACAAGTAACCGTTCACAGTGCAAACACACCACCGCTTACCAGCTTGTCTGGTACGGGAAAAACATGACACTTTCTGGTGGGGAGGGGAGCGTTTTGACCCAACATCTTTGTTTTGATTCTAAAAATGCTTCACCCATCAACACACATCTTGACATGATGGCTCTGGTGTCTCCATCATCTCCACTGAGCGTGTTTCTGATTCAGATAGATCCAGTATTCCCCGGAAAAAACACTTTTTTAAAGATATACAAAACCAAGCAAACACACTGGAGCGGCACCTCACCAGGTAAGAGCAGCTGGATCTTTGAACAGGTGTGTCAGCGTGATCCCCGGCACGCATACTTGCTCAGGTTTCACCCCCAGCCTACGTCACTGGTGGGACCCGGTGGTTTCACTTCAGATGAAGCGTTACACAGCTAACAAAGGGCGAACACATGAGTACACAAAGAAAAGGTACATTAGTATTATAAACAAATCAAAGTACCTCATGTTGCATAACAGAAATTCTGTCTTCAAGTCCAGGAACAAAACATATTAGCTGCAGATCAAATAAAGCTCAAAATAATAAGATTATCTCAGATCAGATTCATGATCATAAAAAGGTGTCAAATGATTCACAAAGTCCTAATATTTTTCATTGTGTGCCGTACAACAAAACATATTTTAGTAATTTTGATGCAACCTTGTTGTTGTTGTTTTTTTGTTGTTGTTCTTACATTTTTTTTTGTTTCATTCACGTTCCTTAGGGAATGAATCCTATTCATTTTGGAGATTCTGTGAACTTCTTTGTCCTGCCATGAGGTTGACATTTGACAACAAAATGCTTCAACAGCTTTTTGATAAAATGCAATGAAAGTTGGTATTTATTATTATCCTCTGGGTTGTTTAAGTTCAATAAACCTGCACACTTCTGTGTTTATTGGCGCTAAGGAGCTAAGCTCAGGCACTCATGGCAGATCAGCTGATCTCCTTCCACACATCCGATTCATTTAAATAGTCTGCAAGCTACTTTGCAATCCCACCTTCTCCACTTTGTGCTATATCTGACTTGATATGGATCATTTTGATACTGATGACTGCTCAGTACTGTACTGGGATTTTGCTGCTGTCCTTTCCTCTCTCCTTTATGCACTTAGAAGGACGAGAAGGCCCCAGAACAAAGTCATGCCGTCAGATACAAATTACTGCAGATGGATGTAACAATCCCCCTGTGATGATTCACATCATCACAGTTGTACTTGGACAAGGCTAAGCACCAACATTTCAGTAATGTCATGTGTTGTTCATGTCAATATTTGGTACATTTTCAACACAGTCTGAACTATCTTAGTACCCCTTTGTAGCATTCGCTGTCGAGATGATCCCACACTCCTTCAGTAATGTTGAGGTCGGGGCTCTGAGGACGCCAGTCGGTGCATTTTTCTATCCAGGCATACTTTTGCTCCATTGGCAGCGTTTTGGGATCATTATCATGCTCAAGAAAATAAGCTGCTGGCAATCATATGCTTTCCAGATGGTTTTGCATGGTGGATAAAAAAATAAAAATAAAATCTATCAGTCAGTTTTGACAAGCTGAAATGCATGAAAGAGCTTCCACTGTGTTTTACAGATGGCTGTAGACACTCACTGACCTTCTAGATACATACTAGTGACAATTTGAACCAGAAATTTCAAATATGGATCATCAGGCCATAAGACCTGTTGCCACTGATTTTCAGTTCAGGTTAGTAGCATTTCTCCCTGTTTTTCTTCCTTATGAATGACTTCTTCACAGCCATTTTTCCACTGAGAGATGCTTTCCTCATGTCCTAATGCCCTATTTCTGGCACTTTTTCTTTTGTCATCCATTTATCCAAATGCTGCATACGATGATGATGCTTTCACTAATACCAAACATCTATGGGTACACTGAGGTTCATTACATGGAATATAAATGGAGCTGGCTCCAGAGAAAAGAGGTTAAAAATATTTAACCAACTCAAAAAACTACAGGCGGATGTTGTCCTATTACAAGAGACCCACAGACCTCTTAGAGGTCCGAATGAACTTAAAACACCTGAGTTTCCCAATGTGTTCTCAGCTTGTTATAATTCTAGACAAAGGGGAGCAGCAATTTTAATACATAAAAATATTAATTTCACAGTACTCGATACAGTTATAGATCCAGAGGGTAGATTCTTAATCATTAAACTATCTATACGTGATAAAAAGCTATGTATTGCAAGTGTATATGGTCCAAATGTTGATGATCCCTCATTCTTTCACGGTTTTTTCAGTGCACTCTCTGAACACTTAGATGGCACACTTGTTCTTGGAGGTGACCTCAACCTTGGACTAAATGAAGACATGGATAGGCTCAATACAGCGGGAACTCAGCGTAATTGGCAGTCCACAAATATAATCAAACAGTATATGAACGACTTTGGTCTTTGCGATGCATGGCGCTCCCTTCACCCCACCAGTAAGGAATATACTTTTTTCTCACATGTCCATCACTCCTACTCTCGTCTGGATTATTTTTTGGTCAGCAGCTCACTGCTGAACGACATTTCAGACACTGAGATTCACCCTATAGCTGTCAGCGATCATGGTCCTGTATCTTTAACACTAATGCACAAGAATAATACTACGCCAAGAAAAAACTGGAGATTTAATATATCACTACTTAAAGATGAAGACTTTATTAAATATTTTAAAAAAGAGTGGACTTCATATTTGGACTATAATGACACTCCCGAAACATCAGCTTCTGTTCTATGGGAAGCAGGGAAAGCTGTGATGAGAGGTAAAATAATTTCTTTCTCATCACATAAAAAGAAAAAAGAAAACAAAAATATTCAGGAATTAGAAAAAAACATCAAATCACTAGAAGAAGCCTACGCGTCCCACCAAGATCAGGAAACATTGAACAAAATACGCAAAACAAAACTAGAATTAAATGAGATAATTGATAAAAAAAATTAAATTCTTAGTACAAAGACTACGCCTACAAAATTATGAACATGGTAATAAATCCGGTCAATTTCTAGCAAACCAGCTAAAAATAAATAAAGAAAAAACAACTATATGTGCTGTTCAAGATTCATCTGGGAACACAATATATGATCCGATACAAATAAACAACATTTTCAGGGATTTCTATAAAACGTTGTATTCACCACAAATAAACCCATCTAAAAAAGAAATTGATCAGTTTTTGGACAACATAACTCTTCCAAAATTATTGGACACTCAAGCAATGGCACTGGATTCACCACTGACACCAGGTGAACTCCAGGAAGCCCTGATAAGTATGCACAATAATAAGGCTCCAGGTCCAGATGGCTTTCCTGCAGAATTCTACAAAGAATTCTGGTCGATTCTAGCACCAGTTTTCTACAGAACGTTGTTGGAAATTAAAGAAAAGGGCAGACTTCCATCAAATATGAATTCTGCAAACATTAATCTCCTGCTAAAACCAGGCAAAGACCCTGTATATCCCTCAAGCTATCGTCCAATATCCCTTATAAATGTAGACCTTAAAATAATCTGCAAAGCTCTCTCAAAGAGACTGGAGAAAATAACCCCCCTCTTAATTCATCCTGACCAAACTGGTTTCATAAAAGGTAGGCACTCATCAACAAATACACGTAGATTACTTAATTTGATAGACTACTCATACAGTAAAAACCTAGAAACTACAATATTCTCTTTAGACGCAGAAAAAGCATTTGACAGAGTTAACTGGAAATTTCTATTTGCAACTTTACACAAATTTGGTTTTGGATCCTCTTTCATAAACTGGTTAAAAATATTATATAATTCCCCAACAGCTTGTGTTAGAACAAATGACCAGACATCCTCCAGCTTCTGTCTCTTGAGGGGCACCAGGCAGGGATGCCCACTCTCCCCTTCACTATTTGCAATTTTTATTGAACCACTAGCAGCAGCAATTAGACAGAATTCAGTAATTAAGGGCATAAAATGCAAGAACGTGGAACATAAAATCAGCCTTTATGCGGATGATGTGTTACTCTTTCTCCAAAATTCACAAACCAATATCTCTGGGGTGATTGAATTGATAAACTCTTTTGCAAGAATATCAGATTACTCAATTAACTGGTCAAAATTTACAGTCCTACCGATTAATTGCTCCTTCCATAATTCCTCTTCTACACCACTGCAATCGGGAAATATAAAATATTTAGGTATTAATGTTTCTCCCAAGCTTGCAGATCTAACTAAATTAAACCATATCCCACTTTTAAAGAAGGTAGAAGATGATCTGGCTAGATGGAAATGTCTACCCATATCACTCATGGGAAGGGTTGCCGCTATAAAAATGATGGTCTTACCAAAAATAAATTATTTATTCTCAATGATCCCAACTAAACCGCCACAAGATTGGTTCAGATCTCTAGATTCATGTATGTCCAAATTCCTTTGGAAAAATAAACCCCCACGTATAAGCTTAAAAACACTACAAAAGACCAAGGATAAAGGAGGACTAGAACTGCCTAACTTTCAGCACTACTTCTTAGCCAACAGGCTTCAGTTTATCTCAGGATGGCTAAAACATACCCTCTTAGATGAACCTTGGCTAGATGTAGAACAAGCACTCTGCAATAATCTAGAGATCTCAGACCTACCATTTATCAGCTCAAACATCCAACGACATGAATGCTTTAAAAGCATCAACATCAGCTCTTCTTTGACAGCATGGTGGGAGTTTCTAAAATTGACGGCGTCTTCATTAATCCCATGCAAACGTACACCTATCTGGAACAACCCTGACATATTACAAAACAATAATATGATAAACTTTTCAGATTGGAGTGATAAAGGAATCAAATATTTAGAACATATACTAGAAGGAACAGAATTTATTTCATTTGACAGACTAGTTACACAATATGGGATCAACAAGAAAAGATTTTTAGAATATCAACAAATTAAATCCATAGTAAAAAAGAAATTTAAACCGGGTCAAGTTGAACTACAAACACCACCAAGTGTGGTTCAATTTCTTACTCTTAAAACCCCCAAATTACTATCCAAAATATACAGAATGCTTTCTAAAACAGATGAATCAATATCACTTCCTATTGCAAAATGGGAAGCGGATTTATCAGTTAACTTAGACCTAAACTTCTGGTCTCAGATTTGCTTAAAAACCTTTCATCTAATTAGAAATCCCAGTCTTCAATTAATTCAATACAAAATATTACATAGAGTGCACTATACAGGTCATCGGATGTTCAAGATGGGCTTTACGTCTACCAACAACAGCTCACACTGCCAAACCAATTCACTGGACAATTATATCCACGCTCTTTGGTTCTGTCCACCAGTTCAGAAGTTTTGGCGCGAGATATGTGAAGACTTATCGAAGTGTCTGAAATGTAACATTCCAACTTCCCCCTTAGTGTGTTTGTTGGGCAGCTTAGATAATGTCACTTCAGAAAAGAATATAGCCCATATGGTTTTCACTGCCCTATGCATAGCCAAGAAAACAGTCCTCATGAACTGGAAAAATAAAAATAATCTTAATTCTAACCAATATAGAAATTATCTATTAGATTACATTAGTCTTGATACAGCCTCTGCCACCACATCAGATCAATTGCTCTGGGCTCCTTTGATCAGCTCCATCACCTAGTGGGGGTGGGGGGTCATAGTTTGGTCCCGCCTTCACTGTTGTGATTGGTGTGGGGGTAGGGACAGGCTTAGGGCGTCGGGGGGTTCCCCGGAGGCATCTTCCTTGGGGGGCTCAACCCGGGGTAGCGGTCATGTCCGGTTAGGGGCTCTGTTGGCTCTCAGGTGACTGTTTCCTCGCGGCTGCGTGCAGCGGGGCTAGGGGAGGGTCTGTGCTGACGGACGTGGGTTACTGACCTGGTAGCCTGGCTGCCCCTGGGTGGGTCCGGGATGGGCGTGAGGTTCTGGGGGCGCTCCGTCTCTGGGCTGGGACCCGGACCGGGCCTCGGGGGCTTGGGTCCTGGTTGGTGTGTTGCCGGGGTTGTGGGCGGGTGGGTGCATGGGGGCCCAGCCCTGGAGCAGGGTGCCGCCGGTGCGTCGAGCCACCTGGGGGGCTCTTCAACTGGTGGGGGAGATTGTCACATCTTGCAGGAGCTTTCCTCTCCTCAGGAGCTCCCTCTGCAGGAGGGGGAGATACAGGAGAGGTGGAGGAAGATCTCAGCCTGGGTGTTTATTGTCTTATGTAGTCTGGAAGATGAGTGGATGGTGGGGTGGGTGCAGTTTTCTCTGTGGTGGGGTTGGGTGGACTGTCCCGGGCTCTGTGGGGCCGGGCGGCGCTGCTGCACTGGGCCCGGTCTGGATGGGCCTGGGCCCCCTTTCCCTGGCGGGTCGCGGAGTATGGGGGTGCCTACTGGGGTCAGCGGGGGAGCTGGCCCCAGGGAGGGGTCACTTGCCCCTCCCTTCCTTCCCTCCCCATCTCCAGCTGCCTCCCTCTTCCCGCTCCACCACAACCACCCACACATGCAGGGCCTTGGAGTAGGGGTATGTCACCAGGGTGCAGAGGAGGCTACCCCCCCCCCCCCCCCCCCCCCCCTCTGTCCCCTTCTGGCTGCCTCTGCCTCAATTTTATCCCACAACTTAGACATTCACATTACTCACACTCTCATTACACATACATATAGGATCTTGGGGGTGGGCACGATACACGGAGTCCAAAGTACCATCAGGGTATACACCCCACCCCTGGCATCGTTGCCCACCTCTCAATTTTAAATACACGTAGACATTGAGGGCTAGCAGGAGGGACCATGCGCTTACCTGCTGCTCCCTGGCAGGTAGCTCCAAGCCCTCCTGGGTTTTAAATGCACCTTAGAACACACATGCATCAACACTACAATGAGCGGGTGGAGGGAGGTTTGGAGTCTTCTCTCACCCCCATTCTCTGCGACCTGCTGGAGCAGGGGGGCTAGGACTAGGAGGAGGAGTTGGCCGTCCGACTGCGGTCTGGAGTGTGGAGCCTTCCTGCTGCTGCGGAGTCGGGGCGGTCTGCCTCCCCCCACCGCAGGGAAAAGGGAAACACCACCTGGGTCTGGGTGCAGTTCCCCCCTCCAGGGGCGGGGGCACCTAGACCCGGTTTGTAGAGTACGCTTGGGGAGTGTGATCGTGTGTACAACGTCTCTTTATGTCTGTCTCCACGTTGGTTGAGTGTGGAGTAAGTGCATATGAGAGCATGAGGGTGGGAATGGATGTTTGTATCTGTGTGTGCCTGTATGTCTGTGTCTATATGTCAGGTTGGGTGTCAGACGCCACCTCTCTGGGGACATCTCAGGCCCTCCAAGGTTTGGAGGCCTATCTCCCCCTACCACCACTTCCCCTGCCAGTGGCGGACCCCCTCAGACATCGGTGCGTTGGTGGTTCTTTGTGTCCGGGGATGGGCGTCCAGGTACACACCGGCTCACTCCTTGGTGGCCGCTTATCGGGGCCTGGAGCCTGGGGCTCGCTCGGGCCACTTCGGAGGTGGGGTGCCCCCGGCCTCTCGGCCTGGGGCTCGGTCACTCAGGCGCAGCTGGCTGCCGGCGGAGCTCACGGGCGCGTCACTGCAACTCCCCCTGGCTTCTGCTCCGCGGCTGCTGAGTGAGCCCTCATCTGGGACTCTCCTCAGCTCTTTCCGGGACAGTGGCGCAGCTGCCCCTCTGTTGGTCTTCCTTGGTCTCTTGTGTTCTGGGGGCCTCTGGATGTCTGGAGTTTTGATCTCCTCCACACCTGCTTCATGCCCTGGAGGACGGGGCTGTGGCCCCCCCACACCCTCTAGCAGATTATTACATGAAGGAACCTTTTAAAAAACAAGCGCGTCCATGCTCACAGGTGTACACACGGGTGATCACACCCACAAACTACACCCTTTTTGGCTCCTACCTCAAAGCACACTGTGTTCTGTTGATCTTATGTGCTGCACAATAATGTTTAATATTTAGTATTTACTGTCATATTCCCATATATCATTGTGATGTTGTTTATTCTATTACTCTTGTTCTCTTCTGCTTGCTTTCTTTTTTCTTTCTCAGCAGGTGATCCAGGTGATTGATATATGCATTTTTTTTCTCTGCCCATTCTGTTGGTTTTTGTCTTTTGCCCTTCTCCCCCGTCCCTCTTCTCAGCTGTTTCTCTTTCCCTCTTTCTTTCTCCCCTTCTTTCCCCCAGTCAAGTCTGTCCCGTATTCAGTAAGTGAAAATAAAATAAACAATAAAAGGTGAATCAAATGGACCATTACGGCAAGGCTGGGATGGTCAGTTTGGTAAAGTAAATCCGTTGGGCATCTTTCTTTGCCTTTAGACAACAATTCTGATGGCAAAAGAGCCAAACGGGACAGTTTGTTCTTAGTGAATCATCTTGTTGGTGCAAAAATACTATTTCAGTCCTGTCAAACTATTTTTCCTCATCATTTTTTACAGAATCAACTTGAAAAATGTAAGCACATTATGATAACAAAATTTCTGAAGATACAAGTATGGCTCCTTGTAAGGAAAATAGAAATGAGGAGTGGCTCAACACTTTTGCACAGGAAATTGTAGCTCCTTGGATGTTGTGCCCTTGAATAACCTCTTTTCAGTTCTTGAATGTTTTACTAAACAAAAAAAACAACAAAAAACATAGTAGGTAACAGTCATAATTGCTGTTTATTAGCATAACATTTTTTTTATCTAATAAATATCAAAATGTTAGGGATAAAAGTTTGATTACAGTACATTCCATTTGCAGAGAAGCAGAGTCAAACCTACATGAATCCAAAAGAGAACAGTAGATCTGTCGGGATGAGAGTTATGACCTTTTCCTGGTTTAGGATTGCATCAGCTGATACCAGCAAACAGCACTGCCATAACTTTTTTATATACAGTAGCATCATTTACTGCCATCCCACACTCGTGCAATTTCTGAGGTAAAAAAATACAGCTTTAGTATCGATACATTCATAGAAATATAAAAGCGTCTTTATGTCCTTATTGTGCTTTTATGTGAGGATATTGCCTTCTTTCTGAGCAGTTGAGAAAGTGGATCTCAGGATTGATGACCCTGGAGAAAAAGTCTACATTGCGGATCATAAACCAATTTAGCATCGGTAATATTTGCTCCAGGCCTTTTCACAACATGGGCGACTATCTTGTGCTAAATTAATCAGATTTTTTTTTTAACTAAGCCCACATCCAATAAATATGCATCAGTAAAATGCCAGGTTCAGCTATTAAAGACTGAACTGTGTTTCCTTTAACTAGATAGATAAATGGCAAGCTGGATTTCCACAGGGTGACATGCAGCATGTTAATGTTTGTCTACAGGCACTACTCAAAAGGCTCGGATAGGCATGCAGAGAGAGAGAGAAAGGAAGGAAGGAGAAAGAGAGAGAGGTGTATGGAGAGAAACACTGGAAAGGGGAAACGGAGAGGGAGAAAGAAAGTCCCTGTGCTCTTAGTGACAGACAACAGCAGGGGCTGTGGTGCCTGAGGCACACCATACCCTACCACCACCTCCTTAACTGTCTTCTTCCACCCCCACCTCCCACACTTTCCCGAGGGCCAGCGGTGAAGAGCACAATACTTCCCATCTCTCTACTCACGCCGTTCTGTGCTCCAAGTCCAACCAGTCACTGTTCCATGAAATCCAGAGCATCTGACACTGGTTGAATGAGCAAGGAAAAAGGGGTTAAAAGAGAGGGTTGCCCTCCACAACACACCCTCACCGCTTGTTCTAAACCCAGCACTCCCAGTGCTTTCTCCTCCTCCAGCATGAAACCATTTTCAGTCAAAAGCAAAAAAAAAAAAAAAAATCTTCTTTTTCTCCTCCATCCTACATTATGGCACAGGCTTGCTGTGGGGGAAGGTACTGGAGGTAAGCTGATAGTTGCCGCTACGGACCAGAAAGACCAGAGCTCCACAACCGACCCAAGCCTCTAACAACACGTAGTTTCTATAAGTTAAAGCTAACACACCTAAACCTTCTGTACTTGTTTTCATGCAATGGGGATTTGAAACACGTGCCTTTAAACAAAAAGAAGAAAAACATCTGAGTTGTGTCCCTGTAAACATTTTCCAGTGGTAGAGGGGACCCCAGTTTATCAGTCTTAGCTTGAGTTTAGGAAAATATCCCAAAAAGTGTTCTTGAGAAAGTCCTGCAGACTCCAAGACATTTGTGATTAAGGTCTGCTACAAATCCTTGGTTGGGTTGTGGTTGACATCCCCGAGTCCAGTTTGAGGAGAACCACCAGAGCTCTGAATAAGACCCTCATGTCCTCCGTCCTGCGGAGGTGGACTGTGTGCACCTGGCCTAATGGAGCTAGAAGCCCTGCCTCTGCAGTGGGGAAACTCTGGAGAGCTGAGGTGCGACAAAGGCATGTGTGGCTCTGAGATCACAGAGGATGGCTGCACTTGAAGGGCCAATGAGCTGGCAGTTGGAGATGGAGTTGAGCTGGGAATACCTATGTCCCCCAAAAGGAGGTCTTGGGTTTTGTGTATGAGGGAGTGGCACAATGTGCTATGCTGCTGGGACATGATGAGGGGGGAGGAAGGTAACGACATGGGTGTTTCTGTCCACACTGTGGCAGTCTGAGAGGGGAATGGTGAAGGGAAAGTCTGACGGGAGGGGGAATGGTGTAGGTATGTGTGGCGTGCTGGGGAGTAATGTGTGGGGCAGACTACTGCAGGTTGTGGCACTGACGTCATGAGGGTCTCCATGAGTTGAGCCATTCTCTTCATGACCTGCCCCAGGTCGGCCACTTCTCTCCGAAGGGTGCTCACCTGCAGAAACAAACAAGAATCAAGAGACAATCTGCCTGTAACTATGGCTGGTATACATCATCCAAAGCACTCCACAAGTATTGAAAATAAAAAAAATATTGTGTTGGTGTCATATGGGTTACAATGTTTTTTTTGTTTTTGTTTTTGCGGAAGCAAGCTTGTAATTTATTTTAAGTCCCTGTGTGGTAGCTTTTACTGGAATCTGCAGCTACCGTCCTAGATTCATATGCATATTTATAGAAAATGTACACAATAAAGTGCATCTTTATCCCACCCTTCCCACTGTATGTTCATTTTTAACAGTCCTACTGCTGCTACTGGTTCACACTAAAGGCATTCAAATGTAAAAAAAAAAAAAAGGGAAAAAAAAGGTTGGCTTGGTTTGTTTGTCCCAGCGGTTAGTGCGCCGACTACAATTAGACAACCATTTAAGTTGTTTTTGTCAGTGGATCGTTTTGTTAGACTTTGCAGGAAAGTAGTGCAATAACGAGGATCCACAGTGAGCTGTGAAAAAGTACTGCATACCAAACAAACTGCACACCTCCCACCAGGGTACCAAAATTCCTCAGGCTGCTGAATACAGATCACACTCTCTGCTCCACGAAATCAGAACATGGCTGAAAATTGTTACGGCTGACTTTAGACAATGCTTTTTGGCTGTGTTATAAAAAAAATATGCCACTAATGTTGTCCATCTAACAGCAATACTGGCTTTATTGTCTAGAGGATGAGTGTCAAATTTAAGGCCTGGGTCAGCTTTGGAAAATATGAAGGAGGACATAAGTTTTTGGAGCAGCTATTCACACTCCACCAAAGTAGTTAAGTGACAGATAATGACATGAAAATTACTATTTTTCCACTGTCTATTATAGAAATTCTATTTTAAATAGAAAAAAGAACATTTTCATCAATCAACAAAAATGTTATGTCTGTCTGGGCGCTGAGCTACCAGAACCTTTTCTGTAATTTTACACATATATCACGAAGAAAGACTGAGACATTCTGTTGAAATTGCACTTCTTTTTTTTTATAATATGAAGATATTTTAGGGAAAACCGAAGAACTAACTTCCTCTACAGGCGGCGCAATAAACCAAGCGGAGATGGTTCCTATAATCCGCTAATTTCCTTGATTACTTTCATACTCCCTCAGCAATTGAAAGGTGTTCCTCCCAAAGTGTACGGCGTAGTCTAAGGAGCGTGGAAAGATGCTTTTCTTTCTAAACTCCTTAGACTATGATGACTTGGATCACTGAGAACCTTCACATACAACAAAGCAAGCCAAATTATTCCATTAATATGCTCCAAAAGCACAAACAGCACCAGAACCATGTGGAGGCCCAGTTCAGCAAATCCATGTAGAATTATAATGAAGGAAAGAAGGGTTAGACACATAACCCCAAAACTTTTACTAGACTGCAAACCAGTAAGGTTGGCCATTTCAGTTTATGGGGACTGATTCAGATCCAGCCTCAAGTGGCCACTGGAGGAACTGCAGTTTTTAGAACTTGAACGTGGGCTTCATTTTGCAGTTCTGGAGGTTTATAGCTACAATCTACAAGACTGCATTTGCTATATTTTGCTTAACAAATTTGACTATAACTCTCACATTCCAGTCATTACCATCAAATTGATTTTTCTGAATATATGACACAAACTTGTGAGGAGACACTGCTAATCAACAAAAAGCCACAGATTATGAATTTGTTTTTTTCAGGTCAGCCCTTCCAGGTCAAATATCTATTTCGTGCCTGCCGTTTTGCATGTAACTTCAAGCTGCTATAATTGGTCATTACACTGATGAGGGGGGTTGCTGATTAGTAGCTCTCTGCACGTGGCGTGTCCACAGAAGGCACGACCATGAAGTGCTGCCAATGTGCCATCTGCTTCTGCCAGTCAAAGCACTCATGACCATTCATCAGGCCAATCATGCACGCCAGCGCAACTGGATGCACATCAGCCCCCAGCGGGACACACAACTCCAGGTGGGAATTGCTCTGGTCGCTGCATGAATATGTCAAGAGGTGATGAGGATGAGCACTCAAGTATATTGTGATCACGACAGACCTAATCAGGCTGGGAACTTCCATTTCCTCTCTCAGCTCACATTGTTATGTTGCCGCCTAGGCGAATGTTGTCCAAAGTGATTACCTGGCTCAGTCGTTTTTAGGCAGGATTTTTAGCGTCTTACAGCATTGAGGTTGTTAAACTTTGATCAGCATCACGAAACCCTGACCAAAATCCTACTTTTGCTTTTACCATAGAAAAACATCCCCCCTTTTTCAATCTCTCCCTCTCACATGTGGCCGGGTCTAAACTCTGACTCTGATAAAAATAGAAAAGCCAAGAGTGGCGGTCCAGTCCAATCTGACACGCTGTCAACGTGATTCTAGTACGCCCACGTCAGAGATAGACGGGTTAGAGAAACAGCAGCGATGCAGCGACAGGTACCCTCAAAGTCAGTAAGAGCATAGTTAGACCAAACAAAGCTGATGTTTACTTATCCATGAGTGTTTTAAAAGTGTTGAGCTGTAGTGCTGCAGTGCATAAATATAGTAATCCAACATATTAAACAACAGCAGGAAATTGCATGAATACTAAAATCCTGATTGCTCTCTATGCCGCCTGGGAGATCATGCAGTGAATAAATTCACAGTGCTTCCCTTTGCTTACTGTTTAGCTTATTGCATGACATACATATGATTGATATGTACTCATTTTAGTTTAATTTAAGACAGGATTATTTAAATTTCTCTTATATGACAGACTGATTTAATTCTATCATCTGCTTAAAACTTCTGCTGTATTCATGCCTTAGTTTCAAGTACCTGACTTTTTCTTTGTTTCTTATTGTTCATTGTGTTCAAAAGTGGGTCGCTACTGATGAGCAGGCATGCCTATTGTGTTGTTTCATGTCTTTCTAGCAGCCTCTTTTAGTAATTATGCATCTAATTACTCAAGCTGTTCAGGTAATGCTCCCATTGCTCCTGCTCTCCTATGCACATGATGATTTCCTTGGCGTAGTACAGAGGTCACCATGCTAGGCCTCATTTGAATTTGAATTTCTCCCACTGGATAAATAAACGGTCCTGTCATGGCGCCAAGTCGCAGGGCAAGTGTAAGAGGCCAAAGAGCAAGAAGTATGTCTTATAGCAGCATGAAGAAAAATCTGGAGTTAACATGGTGAGAATGTGGTATAGGTCTGAATGATGTTAACCTTGTAAGCCTTTGGCTCAGATGGCCTTACTGAATTTTGAAAAAATAAAGTTCGAGCTTTGTTATTCAGTGGTAGTGACTCCTTTGAATAAAGGCAGAAACAAGAAGTGAAAATTACCCCCTTGGATTATCATCTCAACAGGAACCTCTTCTGATTTTGATTAAAAATGACAAAATTGGGTATCTCACTAATGCTGAATAAATCAGCCAGTGCTAGCATAGCTTAAAATAAATGTAATTTCTTTTTGCCTATAAATGATTTTTTTGTCTCCTTTGTCGTGCTTTTGTTGGACTAGTGTACGTTTGCATGGGGAGCTGATAGGGTTCAAATCAAACGGCCCTTTTCATCTCCTATGGTGATCGCTTTGAATGGATCCAAGTGTGGATTAACAGCCTACAAGACCATGCTGAGGTCCTTCCTGTTAACCACCGGTCACCCACAGAGACAGAGGAGGCACAGAGCCAGTGTGCATAACTGTGAAAAGGCTGTGCCATTGTCTTTCCTCTCTTTTATAGATTTCTTTCATTACTCATGCTTTACACACATCATGTTTCTACTAGCAACAACAGCAAAAAAAAAAAAAAAAAAAGTCCAGAGGATCTCATTTATTTGTCTATTTTTTTACAGGTTATCTCTTTCTCTTTTCTCTCTACCTCAGTCATCCCATATGATACACACCAAGGCTTAACAGGAGGAGGCGAACACTCCTCCTCACCTGCCAAGGGGTCTAATGTCAATTTAGCCGCCCGCCAATCAAAACCATAGGAAACAGCACGGCAGTCTGTTTGCGTGTATGTGTGGACATTTTAAGTTTGACAGAGCACCACGAGAATTAAAAATAAAAATATGACTAAAATCTTCAGCATTTCAACTGTATGTTAATGTGAAAAAATACAAATAGAGAAAGATTAAGTAAACGAAACGAACTAATAGGGTTTAAAATGCTTATTTGTTTGTCGTTTTTGCTTCATTACTTCCCTCAGTCCTTTCATCTGTCTTGTGGCTGACATGCTGATACAGCCATATGGTTTGTGCTTACTTGAGCCCTGTCTCTCTATCTCTATCACTCTCTGTCTCACCACAGTCATGTTTCTATGAGAGCATTAAACTTAATCTAAGATAACAAACTCCTCTTAATTCTTGCTCTTACCATAAACTAATTTTTTAACTTAAAATCGAATCATTTAATATTGTGTGAACTTGCTTTTTGTAATCCAAAAGGAGACGAGGTCCCTATAAACGCACGCAAGATCCCACCTGTTGATCGAGGTGTCGCAGTTGTCCTCTGGTCTCCTCCGCTTTAGCTGCTAATTCGGCTGTGCTTATGCGCAGCATATCTGTAACAAATAAGAAATGTATAATTCCCTTCAATCAAGGACCAATATACACCCCACAGTTGATTGCACTACAGCCATTATACAGCCATTAAGCACTCTGTCTACAAAGTGTTTTTGCATCTGGGACAGTAAATGACATAGGTTCATGTCTGTGAGTTGCGCTACATGAAGAGAATACCTGTGGTTGGTGCTGAGGCACTGGTTGGTTCACTGACAGGATGGCCTTGGTTAGAGAAGGAGAAGGCCAGGGAGCTCTCTGTCCCCTGACTGTCTTCAGTACCATCCACTATCCTGCAGAGAGATATTATTATATTATTGTGCAATAACACTACACAATGTACACATTTTGGTTATTGCATTATGGTGCTATTCCCTAAAATATTTTAGGCCAGAAATATAAGATTATGTGTTTAAAAACAAACCGAAATTTTCCATATATTTGAAATTCATAGTTTTAACATCAACACAGTATTTAATTCAATGTGAAGCATATTTGTGAATATAAACGGCAATTTAAAAAATATGTAGCTGAATTCTATATATATTACAACAGATTTTGTGTATTTAGCCAGTTATTTTTATTTCTATATAAGATAGTTATATAAGTTATATACGAATAACCAGCTTGTTTGATTTATACTCTATGTCACTGACAAATATTCATCCCATTCAGTTTATTATGTTGGCTAAATTAAAATGATCCAGTCTAAACCATGATGAGCATAAAGACTGGAAATGGGGTTACATCTTTAAAAATACAGAAATGTCTCTTATAATACATTTTAAACCCTCTATTTAACCCTTTGTCCAACACATGTCATACAATAGTGTGTGTTGGACAAAGGGTGAATGTGAGTATGATATGAACCCACGTTCATCTGCTTCACTTCCACACATTCAACTGGCAAATGAGTCATGTGATTCCTACTTAAGCTTCTCCAGCCTGTCCACAGTTGCTGTGAAGATGCAAGCCACTTTGCAACCCACCTTCACCTCAGTCTTTCTTTATATATAATGTCTGACTTAACTAATACCACGTCTTCTGATGTCTGCTCTGTTCGTTCTGGGATCTTGCTGCTGTTCCCTGACTTCTGCTTTCCATGTACATGAGTGAAAGTGCATGGAGGTCTCTCATCAGGAATTAATTAATGCAGTTGGTTCCTCCTTTCCATAATGATTCATTCATGTGTGTGTCATTAGAGAAAGTTTTAACACGACTCTATTCAGTGCTGTGAGAAACGAAATGCCTCCCATGATTCAATAGCTTACAGAACCACTTTTAGCAGCAGTAACTTGCAGTGAAGGTTTTCTGTATGACTTTATCAATAACTCATAGCATTGTGGAGGAATTTTGTCCCACTCTGCTTTACAATGTTGCTTCAGTTCATAGAGGTGTCATGTATGCACAGCTCCTTTACGTTCCTGCCACATGATCTTAGAGGATCGTAGGGGTCTGTTGTAGCTTTAGCTGCTGGACAAATAACCTCATATTTGACTCTAGAATACTTTGGTTTACAAAGGTGTTCATGGTCAGCTCAGTGACTGCAAGGCATCCAGGTCATGTGGTTGCAAAACAACCAAATGACCTGTGATTCTGCTCATATGCTGTTTTTGGATTTTACCAAACATGTTGCTGTATAGCCAAATAGCTTCACTTTGGTCTCATCTGTCAAAAGGACATTGTTCCAGAAGCCTTGTGGTTTGCTCAGATGCAACTCTGCAAACCTAACCTGTGCTGCCATGTTCTCTTTAGAAAGAAGAGGCTTTCTTTGTGCTGTCTTTCCAAACAAGCCATACTTATTTAGTCGTTTTCTGATTGTGCTGTCATGTATATTATAAATGTAACATTTAATATGCTGACTGAGGTCGTTGGAGTCCGAGATATATTTCTTCCATTTTGCAGTTTCTGTAAAAACTGCACGTTTCAGGGTGTGAAACCTTTTCTGTATACCCTCACTGATAGATCACATAATAGAAATTAAGAGGATTAGACTTCCATTAGTCTGTCACAGGGTTTAGTAAATACACATACTGTTTGTCACTGATGACACTTTTGAGTCATTTCTAGTTTGCGGCATATGCACTCTTCCAAAGAAATATAAAAATAGGCATAGCTTGGATTCACAGGGAAACAGGCCTAGACAGGAAGTAAGACCAATCAGTGGAGAACAAACTCACCTGGGGCTGAGATTGGAAGGATCTAAAGTGTTGAGAGTAATTTCCTGGATCTTCCTCCGAGACCTGCTAGAGTTTTGTGCCACGCTCTTCTGGCTGGGTCCGCACATTGGAGACTTCTCACCAGCCCCCCTGAGGTTCACTGCTCGTTTCTGCTGTGATAACAAAGATACGGTCACGGCCTCTTGCTCCTCTTGCTCCTCCAGCTCCTCCAGCTCCGCATCTTCCTCATGTTCCTCCTGTGCCTCTGTGATAGGTGGATAGCCCTGAACCACTCGCCCGTTCCTCTTCACCTCTGACTGAAAAAAAAGCAAAATTAAATTAAAATCTAAAATCACTTTGGCTCATCTGTGGCTCATCATGGCCATTTCACTTTTTCCTCTGCAAAGTTAATAAAATGGTTCTTTATTTTTTTTAAGTAAACAAAATGTACTAATGACTTGTAAGTGCAATGAGTTGCCCACTCAGTTGGATAAAAGGTCAGATCAACAGTTTAGGTTGCAGATGTGTCCTGCAGAACAGTAAATGCAACACCTGACACCTGTCTCATTGAACACAGAGAGCTGCGTCTATCATTAGTGGTCTGCAATGAGCCTTCAGCTACAAGATGAGGTCTCAGCCTGATAATAGCAGAAGTAAAGACCACAGTCGCCTACTGAACCATCTTCCTCTGACAAAAATACCACCAGCGTGAGATTAATGTCTCATCGAGAGAGATAGACTCTTCTGTAAAATATTGGAACAGCTTGACAGTATATAGAGCATCTTATCGCCTTCTATTCTGGTGCCGCCATGATCTAATGACTGCAACTAATTTTGTGCAGAAGTGATCTATTTCGTCCTTCATCAAGTCTCAAACAATGATTGTGCCCATTATCGGTGACTGAAGCCTTCCGCTGAGTCACCCAACAAAGTTTTCAGAGTGCAGAAGCATCAAATTTCTTAGTGAGAGCTGATGAAAAATTCGGTGATGGCTGTTAACAAACAACATGAACTAATCGGACAAGTCTTTTAAATTAATGGCACCTGTCTAAAAGCTGTTTAGCTTCTGCTTGTGAGAGTGAGAATTTGGGTACCTGCGTCTCTAGAGCTGTTGTGGACAGTCTGGCCTTAACCTGGAAGAAAGCCAAAGAGGAAACACAGTAAATGAACTGCAGATAAGAGCAATTAAGCTGCCATCTTTCTTTTCTTGCTTTTAATTTACAGGTGAGTCAGTTCACAAGGTTATACAGTAAATTATTTTCTAAAGCCAGTATAAGAATAGAATAGATGATAATGACAAATACCCTAATGACCTTGATATAGTAGTACTGTAGTGGTAAATGCAGGATAGTAAGACCAAAAAAAAAAAAGCAATCTCAACATTTCAGCCGCAAAACACCCCTCCATCTCCTGTCTTCATTTAAAGTCTATTGAGCCCTGCGGCATGCAGTCCGAGTGAGTGCGGGTGTGTGTGTGTTAATGATGTGTGTGCGCGTGTAAGTGGGCCAGCGGCGTTTGGGCAGGCGAGACAAAAACACCTGACTGTAATTACAGCAGTTCAGCTTCTCCAAGTCGGCTCAGCTAGCTCTCTCTCTCTGTAATTTTAAAGTTTCCAGACCCTTCTTGCTTTGCCGTCTCTAAACTCATCAGTCATTCTCACACATTAGTACAGTATCGTGATTCATTTCACCGAGAAATTGGCGAGAGCACATTAATTGCTTCTCTTGCACTGCTGTGGGTAATACCCAGGCATCATTAATTAAAAAATATTAAAAAATCAGGATCTATTAAGGGTGTATGGAGATAATTAAAACAAATGAAAGATTTGATTTGGTGTTTGGCTTTGGGATCCCCAAATTTATTTTGCTTATTTAGTTTATTATTTCATTGCTATTGCTTTAGCAAAATTAGCACCTAACGCATGTCTTCTCACATCTTTCTTTCTTTTCATAGTTCCTTCTTTTGGCATCACAATCAAAAAACGGTCCATGGGGGATGTATAGTTAAAAATCAGTTTAAATCTCCTTCCAAGGAAAACATGATTTGATCCCGTGCTAAATTTGTAACTTTCCTCATTTATTTTGCTTGGATATGCTTTCCACAATGTAAAATAATCTCATGAGATAAGCTTTAAGAAGCTCCAGACTGAGAGCTATTGTTGATGATGTAACTGTAAATGATGTAACTCTCTCCTTTAAAATGAAACTACCACGAAGATTACAAACTGTTTGTACTAATTTCCCTCGCTTTATAAGTTAGCCAATTATATGTGGAATCAATACACCAATACTTGGATGGACTCACGTGTGCCTCGTGTCCCTCTCTCAGGTTGTACGTGAGGTCCTGCTGGATGTCCTGGACGAAGTGGTGAGAGTACTCAGGATAGAGGTCCAACACCTCATAGAGTCCTTTCAGGTTGATACACTGCAGGTCACAGTAGGTCAGGGCTTTCACATCTGCATTGGTTTTTATTACCCGGTTATCCAAGGACAGGTTTGCTCCGATCAGGTCACCTTTACCTGCTCAGGCAGAGAGAGAGTGAGATGGTCAGAAAAAGAGGTGACAGCATAATGTACACTGTGGTAAAGGGTGTTAGAGGCACAGACTCAGTAATCTTTTCTGCAGACGCATCGGGACACATCAGCGATAACTGAAAAGTTTATAAGCTTGGAGGGTGGAGAGGTCCTGGAGCAGAGTAATGCTTAGACATTAAGAGGATTATTCATTTATTCAAGACTCAGAATATAACTTCTTCTGAATTCTAATTAGTAACTTTGTCACTATTATAGACTGTATGTCTTCTATTATTACACTAAGTACTGAGCACAGTGTTGGTTAAGGCAGGGAAGGAAGACACACTCAGCTTGGTAAAGCTGAAAACAGCTGATCTCACTGCAAGCCCCCAAAGGTGATAGCTCAGCTAACACACTTTTACAAATCCTCATAGTAAATTTTATTAAGGGTGCACTACTAAGGAACCTTGGACTACATATAATTGCTGCTGCCTCTGCAAGCTTCTTTGGAACCCACCTCCACCTCAGCTTCTCCTTCTCACGTGGTGTCTGACTTAATCGATGTCATGTGTGTTGTAATTTCCACCTGTTCAACTGTGTACCTGGAGCCTTGAGGCTGCTATACCATGACAGAGCCACATACCACCAAACTCCACCTCTATCGAAAAAAGAAAGGCAGCCTGAAATTCTTTATTTGTTTATTACCCAAACGTCTTTTGCTAATTAACGTTTGCCACTGACTTCTTAGATGTTAAAGTATGAAGAGCATAAAGAGGCAACTGCAAATGCATCTGCAAGACCAAAAACTGAGCACTCTATTAACGGGAAAGCTTCAAGTAATACTGTTTAAAAAGCTAAACACTAATGACCAAGTAATACCAAATAGGAAACAAGCTTAATGAGAGAGAGAATAAACAGAATATTGCAGCGTTGTTTTGGTCTATAATTATTATTTATAAATCACTTCCACTGCTTTTAGTCAGTTTTACAGTTTGGGTGAAGTGGCTGTGACAGCTGTTCCTCTCCATACAGGATGAAGATAAGTGCCCCTTTAGAGTTAATATCCCTTAAGCAGAGATAAATTATTCATTATGGTCATTTCGTGGTGTGAACGCGGCTAAATTACACCACAGCTGATGGAGTGGCAGTCATGACTGTTCATGTTCTCCTTCTCTGTCGCTTTCTCAACCCACTCCTTCTCACCCCGGTTATTATTCCTCTCCTCTTTCATTCGCTCCCTCTGTTTTTAGAGATCCAACTGGTTCAGCTATATCAAAACCCTTTGTCACTGACTTTTCTTTCTTTTCCATCATCTTCCTTCTCCTCCATTTCCTCTTTTTCTTTTCTTGCTTCTTTGTTTCACTTCTTGTTTCCTGCTTTGTGTTTCCTGTCCGCTATTCGTCTGCTACTTTGTGTTTCCCAAACTTCCATTTTATTCTTAACATTTTAGCTTTTGTTGCATCATTCTGGTTTTTAATTTGCTTTTTTGTCTTCCTATTTACTTCTTTCTTTCTTCTTTGCTGTCTTTCTTATCTTTTTTTGTATCTGTCTCTTTCTAGGTTTCTTTCATTCCTGTCATCCCCATCTTCCTTTTTTAAATTCTCCTCTTCCTTTTCAGCTCACTAGATGCTTCCCCTCTGCCTCCATCTCCTGTTTGCCTTCTAACCTTTTTATCTGCCATGTTTTACTTCTTTCTGAGTTTCTCTGTCTTCTCCATTTTGTGTTTTCTTTCTTTTTATTCATTTTTCCTTTTCTTTTCATTTTTCTTTCTGCTTATCTTTCTGTCTTGTTAACTTTTGATTCCTTCTTCCTTATGTTCCTTCCTTTCTCCCTTCACTCACCAATCTGGACCTCAGCTTGGCTCACTTTTACTCTCATCACTTCTTCTTCTTCTCTTTCCTTTTTTCTTTTCTCATCACTTTCTCTCATCTTAAGCCCCATCCGTTTTCATTTACTTCATCTCATTTGATTCCTCTTGTTTTACACTCTTCTGCTTCCTTTTTTGCCCTCCCTCTTTCAGCACACGTTCTCTCCATCTTCCCAAAGTTTCTCCTCATCCTCTCACTCTTCCTGTTTTTGGTCTTCTGTCTGTTATGTGGTACTGAGCTGTGGCTATGGACTCGCTGTGTGGCAAGGAAGGGGGTGATAGAGAGAGACGAGAGACACATGCTGAGAGAGAGAGAGAACCTTTTTTTTTTCTTCAGACACTCGAAGTTAGCCTGACCTTCAGCACATAAGCACAGAGACAACGCTCTCCGCCTGTCAAGCCTACATACACATATGCACCCACCCACACACACACGCACACAAACACATGCCATTCAGCAGAAAACAGCAGAAAACAATTCCGCCTACTCGATACACACAAACAGGAAAACACAGAAACCTTTTTTTCCCTCTTTTTTTAACAGGAGAAAAGGCATGCAGGTGTTGTTTCTACAAACAACTAGATACACACACAAAGATAACAATGCCAAAAGAGGAAAAAACCATGACAGATGGAGTTTCTTGAACCATCTGGCTGTCTTCTATTCTCTGTCACACGCACTTGTGACAGATAGAGTGTATTCCTGTGTCATGAACGTCAGAAAGCAAAAGCCAGTATGGTCACTTAGGGCAAGAGGTTGCATCGCACAGCAGATGTGCATGCTTGCAGATACAGCTCGAGTGAGTCTACATCTCGATTTGTTCTGCACACAAAGATGGGCATCATTTTATGAACTTTCAGAAAATTCTTCATCTCTAAGCTGAACATACTGGAGTTTTTTTTTTTTAAATCTTACTTAAAAAAATAGTCCATTACATATTGAGTATTAAGTATTGAGCACTGAAGAAGTTGAATGATTACCTTTATAACCATGTTTAATGTGTTAAAGTCGTTTTAGGAGCAGATTTTGTGACTCTTTTGTTCTTTTATCATTCTATCATTCTACCCTGTTATTCAGCTTTGGTATTAATAGTGGCAATGAAGATACAGACAAGACATGTGGGTGGAGAGAGAGCAGATTTGCACTTTATATTTAAGTTCCCATGAATATTAGTTGCCTACTATCGCTTTATAAGTCATTGGAAAGCATAATGATTTATTCTGCATGGCTGTGTTTTACAACTGCAAGCTCATTAACTAAGTGCTTTCCCTCAAAAATGTACTTAACTGCTTCTTCATAGTAACAAATCTATTATACATGGATTACAAGCTTAATATGGTTTGTTCAGTGTTGCATGTTTAAGGTCGCACAAGAACAACCATTTCTTAAGAAACTAAATAAATATGATCTATTCTCAAGTAACAAAAAACCCCCAACCAAAAACAAAAAATGTCTAACAAACTCTTATTAAGACTACCGATTCTATAGAGAGGCCCTCGCAGTTTGACATGTTGCACAGAGCCTTTTGATTGGGATCTGCCAGTTTAAGATGACCATTTGATACTTGCAATACGTGAGATGTTTTTAATCAGGCAAATGCATAATAAAAATGAATAATAAGGACAAAGAGACTTTGCTAAAGTGAAATGCAACTTCATAAATATGAAACGTCTGCAGCACACGTTTCTCTGTTTTATCTAATTTGTTCTTCTCAGGAGACACTACTGGCTGTGATGGCTTTTATCTTTATCAAGCTTTATTTTCCTTTATGCTTTATTTTAACCTTTTTCATTTACTTTTTCTTTCATTTGTATTTCACCAAGACTTCTGCTGTATAAACAAAACAGTCCTTTTTAAATAATTATTGTAATTTCATGAACAAAGACAGCGATATTTTTTCTCGGTTCAAGCTGACTCGCAGCTTTTGAGCACGTTGTGGAACCGTTAATGAGAAGCCCGTTTCTATTTTAGCACGCGGCTTCCTTTGGAATTGCTGAATCGGGGGGATCCACCTACTGAAATAGACTGTTTTTTGTATTTTTCTGTTTCTGTTGTAGAAAACACAGGAGTCAGTTCTGGCTTCAGATGCTGTAATTAGCTGCTGCTTTAGCAAATCAAATATCGATTTAAAACTGAAAGTGAAAAAGCAAATGAATTTGGCCTGGGGTGTCACATAGAGACCTACTTCAGCAAGCAACGAGGAACTGGGATGAGCAGCATTAAAACGATCAAGACTAGAAGAAACTAAAATGACCTAACTCTGTGAATTGGACTGATTAAATGTGCTAGACTCAACTGGACAGCACAGATTAAAGCTGACAGAAGACTGAATTACACTTCTGTGGAAAAGATATGATGAATGCTCAGCTGGACATAACTGGATTGCAATAGTTTAGCCTGGATGGAATTGGACAATTATGGATCGAATGGATCACTGGTATATGATATAAAACAATCGGCAAAGGTTGAATGTCTCTTTCATCACCTGCCAGTCAGCGCCGCTCATCCTCTATGGGCTTCAAGACATCACTAAAACATGCAGCCCAGCTTAAAGAAGAATGCAGCTCCTTCATATTATGTGCACAAATTGACAAGTCCTTCTTTGCCTACTGCAAAAGGAGATTGCTCAAAAATGGCATTTACACTCACTGGTCACTGCATTTGGTACATTTTCAACCGCTCTTTAACTCAAATATCTAATCAGCCAATCACACGGCAGCTTCATCCATCCAGCTCCATCAATATAGGCCTGTAGACATGGTCAAGGCGACCTGCCCAAGTTCAAAATGATTGTCAGAATGAGAAAGAAAGGTGATATAGGAGACTTCAAACATGCCATTGTTGTTGGCCGTTGGCTGGTTTGAGAATTTCAAACACTGCTGATCTACTGGGACTTTCCCACACGACAATCTCTAGGGTTATCAGAGAATGGTCAGAAAAGGAGAAAATGTCCAGTCAATGGCAGTTCCCAGGGTGCCTGTTTGGCTTCCAAGTTGAGCAGGCAATATGCTGCATGTGCTGGAGGGCTAAATGCTGTATCCCGGGTCTGACTCAGATCCAAGGCTTGTTGTCTCATCTTCACTGCACAATCTAATACAGACAAAAAGGAACCCCCAAGACATGCTTCTAGCTGATTGGAAGGCTGCAGAAGAATGTACAACAGATGTGCTACTGCTGCAGAAGACCACACCAGGTGGCACAAGAACAGGATACTTAGGCTACAATGTTGCCTGGTCTGACGATTCTCAATTTCTGCTGCAAAATTCGAATGAATTTTTAAATATGCACGGATCCATCCCACCTTGTTTGTGTAAATTGTTACAACCAAATGAGCATTGTTGCCTAACTGAGCTTAACCACAGCCTGAATATTGTTGCTGACCTATGACCCTGCACCATTATCTGATGGATGCTTCCAGCAGGATAACACACCATGCCACAAAGCTCAAATCATCACAAACTGGTTTCTTGAACATGACAATAAGTTCAGTGTACTTAAATGGACTACACAACCACTAGATCTCAATCCAATAGAGCACCTTTTGCAATGTGTTGGAAGATTCACATCATGGATATGCAGTCGACAAATCTGCAGCATCAGAGTGATAATAACTTCAGAGGAATCTCTGCTGAGGCCAGTGAGTTGACTTTTTAACAAGAGCTTAATAATAATTCACTGAAAATGCACAATAGCCTCTAGGACAATGTAATCCTTCAAATTCAAAACAATTAGCCTATTTTCAGGATGGGCTTTTACACAAAGAGCCACGCAGAGCTTCGTTATTAAGCTTGCTGTTTCCTTGTTAAAATTAGAAAAGATCTGTTTTCCTTCCATCTTCCCACCCCCGAGCCCCTTCCTTCTCCCTTTTATCATACCCAGAATGGCCAGCACCATGCCATCTTTCAGCACTTCCATGGATCCTGAGCAGACAAAGAAGATGGCCTGGAGAGCGTCACCCTGTCGAAGGAGGTACTCTCCTGGAGCACAGAAAGAGGTCTTGATGTGCAGTGACAGGGAGCGCAGGCAGCCGCGACTGGCAGAGGCAAACAGCGACAGCTCCAGGATCTCCTTGTTAAGGTGCATGGTGATGTCAGATCGCAGCTCATCTGGGAAGTCCTTCAGCAGCTGTAGAGATGGGGGGGGAAATAGAAATCAGAGAAGGATGTGAGCAGCATGACACTTGTAATTGTAAGAAAAAAAAAACACATGTACCTAAAGTTAAAAGATATTATTATTACTATCATTATGTAGTAATAATTACCTTTATACACCATTACCAACCAATGCAACACCTGTGGCTGCAACACAGACAATATAAGGTGAGAATTTGGAGAAACGCTGTCATTTGCACATCATCTATCTGTCCATCCCCTCAGCGGGACAAAGATCTGCAGCTCAGCAGCATCACAGCTGATCAATGAGTCATCAGAGCCAGGCTTACTTTAATCAACAGGCCCATCTATAATTCATTTGTCTGGGTTTCATCATCATCACTCCCTCCACTCCCTGCTCTGTTTTCTGACAGCTGTCTTGCAGGCATTCACAGCCTAGAGGGACGAGTTGCTACTATACTGCTGACTGGTTGCCTCCGTTTCCCTGAGCTTATCAAGCAGAGGTGTTGTTCACCCTGTCTTACTGTGTGTTTTCTCTACATGGTCCTGAAGCCACATTTGCACACTTAGATCTGTTTGCACGTTTCCTTTCACCTGATGTTGTCTTCAACAAAAACAAAATCTGGTTTTGAAAACCAGCCTCGAATCATCATTTTTGAAACTGAAGGCCGAGAGCTTGTCCTCTAAATATCATCATGCATAGACAAAAAAGTCATGTCTTCTTCTCCCTGTGAGTCAGTGCTCAGGGCTAAACACACCTGCATTCACTGTGGGTAATCATAGTACCATTGATTGTATTTTCACCTCTACCGTGAGCCTAAATGTGGCTGACATGTAAGGAGTATGTGAACTTTCAAATGAGTTATCGGTCCCTGTGGGCTGTGCTGTTGGACATTTAAAGTACAAGTGAACAGACCAAGTAGGGAAAGGGTTAATACCAACTGAAGTAATTACTGTATTTGATGCTGATGTTGGGATATCGTCAATGCAAAGACACTTCCAATTTCAGTTTAGCAAAAACCAATCAGGTCGTCTTCCTTTCATACCTCGTTACAGTCGATGCCATTGTTGACCGACCAGGTTGTTTGAAAGTACTCCAGCATTCGCTGCTTGAGGCTCTGCGGCAGATGATGGACACGTATGAAGTCCTTGAGATCTTTGGTTTTGGTGTGGTACAGAGACCAGCGTGAGTACATCCTCTGGATAATGGCTGTCACATTACCAAAGACCAAAGCGTGCATCAGTGCTGCAGGTAAGAAGAGATGAAGAAGGAGAGTTAATGAAGTGGACAGTAAGCATGGATGACATACAGTGAAAAATGTGCTGACAGTGAATTGTCAAGACAGGGAACAAAAATAGGAAACCTGACTAAACTCTTTTCTAGACTGGTTTTGTATCTCACAGTAAACCAAAGAGAAACATCAGCACAAGTGTTACAAGTGCAGCACAATAACAGTAGAAAAACATGGAATTGGACTCAGATCATAAGTTGCTCAAAGCAGGTCAGAGAGAAACATCTAGAAACAGGAACTCTGTCATATTTCTAAAATATTAAATAAGCAACAGGAATAAGGCAGGAATACAACAGTTCTGCCTCCACTTGATTTCTATGATCAAATAAACATCAAATCAACTAAATATACACATGCATATCCTGCAGCTCTACTCCTAGAACACAGGAACATCAGGATTAGGTCTGGCAGGGTCATATTTGACTGGGATGACAGATACCTGTCCTGTTCACCTAAGCTCATCCACTTTTCAGTGGTGCTGCAGCTGCAAGACGGGAAAGTGGGACTGCTGTGACAGCGATTACTGATTGTGGCATGAGCTATTAATGAAAGAAAACTGAGCTTTAAGCTTCACCACTGAAAACTAATTACATTTTATGTTTTACACTGTTGTAAGGTCATTTAGTCATATTGTTATTCATGTTTGCATTGAATGATGGAATAAAATGATTTAATTCAATTCCACCCATCCAGTTTGGCCTATGTTTCCATATAAATATGAACAGGTGCTTGGTTCAAGTTTTTATTTCGTGTAAACCCAACAGGGATAGCGTGTGTGTGTGTTTGTGTAAGCACATGTTTGTGTGGTGTGTCTGTGACAGCTACTGCTACTGCCCCAGGCAGCCAGGGACATTTAGCATTTAGCTGAACCAGAATTGGGAGTGTCCACAGGGAAAACCCCCACCACGGTGACCTCTCCTCATCCCCAAAACACAAATGTAGTGTAACAAGCCAGTTTAAACCGGATCAGACCTTCCTGCAGTTGTCTGCCAGTGAAATATAACAGCTTACAGTGAAACAAATGATGGACCAGGATCAGATTTTGTTGATGTTCCATCCATCCGTCTATCCTGCTTCACTGCGTATCCGATTTCAGGTAAGGGTCATTTGTACAGGTAAGTATAATTCCACACACTGTTGTCTCAATCTGATCTCATGATAAATGTAAGCATTTCCATCATTTCCAAAACACGTGTGCACTCAAGTTAATGTGACGATATCTCACGACTGATCGTTTGTTCGTGTACCTCCTATAAGCATGACACAAACGGAGAAGATCTTCTCAGCGTCAGTGTTGGCTGACACATTGCCGAAGCCCACGCTGGTGAGACTGCTGAGTGTGAAGTAGAGTGAAGAGATGTAGACGCTTCGGATGGAGGGACCACTGCCAGAACCATTAACACCTCCTGTGGGATAGTACGGCGACTCCAGACGCTTTCCCAGTTCATGGAGCCATCCTGTTTTAATATAGTGTAAACAGCAAACGGATGGTCAGACAGAAACGTTAAATTTGTTTCAATTTCATAACAGCAGTTAATATAAAAATTCAACTCGACTTGTAACAAAATTTCCACAAAATTACCAGCCTTCATTTTTACTGGTTATCATGAAATCCTATGCAGTAATTGGTGAAAAGAAATCTGCATTGTTCTCATGACCCACTGGATATTGACCGGGATCCAGTTATGAAGATGCAAGAACAAGGTAATTGTGAACAGCACCGCTTATCGATGCTAACCAAAAATCAGCCCAACAGGCCTCGTTATACATAAGTGACCTGAGGACTAAAGGGGAAGCCTTGTGTTTCGGTATGAGAAGAATTAACACATTTTGCACTGATTTTACAATGCACACACACATAAGTGATGCAGTTGTTGCACCCACCTTTTTTTACGGCTCTACCGTAAAGGCTTAAAATCCTATATGAAGACCCTGATGACAAATGCATATACAGGTAAATATAAGATCTCACTTGCAGAAAAAACCCTGTATCTCTGGTTTTAACGGCACTTCAGAAATTTAAATATGACTTCTGTCCTGTTCAAGTTTGTCTTCTTGTGCACCTCTACACTATTGGTGATGAAAGCTTTTTTTTTTTTTTTTTTTTTTTAAACCAAAAAAAAAAAACCCAAAACCTGCAGCCAGCGAGCCTGCAGGTAGTGCATCAGGTGTGAAGCATAAAAATGAACATGACTTTGAAGTTGCTGAGTTTTGGGGATGTCCAGTGTTGTCACAGGGAGAACATTCATGAGCCAGAACAGCACAATCTTTACTCACCACAAATCCAATTAAGCATATTTCACTCTCTTTGAATTTGTCCACTTCTCCATAATAATAGTTAAAGGCTAACCGTTCTGACACAGTGGAGTAGACCCTACATGCAGCATAGATGCACAATTTGCAGGTGCACTGAACAGGACTCTCCGGAGAACAATCTATCAATTGCAGCTAGCACTGGAAGCAGTCCAGAGGTCAACATGAAGGTCAAGCTGAAAGGGCCAATTTTAAACGAGTTAATGTTTTTGGCCTTTAGGGATACAGTCTAGTCTGTCTGTCTGTCTGTGTCTTTTATTATACTAGCCTTTATTATAGCCTTTGTATGAGTCTGTTTATTGCACAGATTTTGGCCCATAGAAGCTCAACGTTTCTTTTATACTGAGTCTGACAAAACTAGATAATGACTCCTTCAGCTAGAACAGAAACTGAGGCTGTTTTTTTAGCCCCACATTTTGTCCCAGCATTTGATGTCACCGGAGTCAGTTTTCCATTAGCATCCTGTAACAAAGTTGATAACAAATCTCTGCAGGTACACATCACATTACATGTACACTGTTACCACAGTGGTGGGTAGCTCTGAGACTTATTAATTAATTTATTTTCACATGGCTACAATATAATGAATTCAATTAATTTTTGGTACAAAACACAGCAACAAATCTTTTTCTTTCTTTGTCTGGTTCTCTGTGATATTCTAGCAACATTTGTGGTGAATCAGCACATTCAATGTCTTCCTGCGAATGATAGGGGGTGGGAAGATTGTATTACATTACTAATCCAAGCACCAACAGCGCCTGAAGATGCTACAACTGATACTGGCAAAGTGCCCAGTAGCACCGGTGCTATGCTGAAAAAAAAGGTCTCGGTTACAAGTCGTTGTTTGTTTTGACATCATAGGATTTCAAAGGCGCTTCGAAGGAAGAACACTACAGATGCAATGTTTTATGTGAGACTGTTGATGGAGAAGTATAGAAAAGGTCGAAAAAAGTGGCACTGTGTCTTTGTGAATCTAGAGAAAGCATATGATATGGTGCCAAAGGAGGAGCTCTGGTACTGCAAGAGGAAGTCAGAAGCGGCAGAGAAGTATGTTAGGGTGGTGCAGGACATGTATGAGGACAGATAGACAGTGTCGAGGTAGGAATGACAGATGGCTTTAAGATGGAAGTGAGATTCCATCGGTGATCTGCTCTGATCCTTTTCTTGTTTGCAAGGGGACAGATGAGGTCAGGCAGGAGTCTCCTTGGACTAGGATGTTGTGACGACACTGAGATCAGCAGTGAGAGCAGGGAGCAGATGGATAAAAAATATGGAGGTATCCTCTGGAGAGAAGAGGAATGAAAAACAGGAACTACGTGTGTGTGAATGAGACGGAAACAAGTGGAAAGGTGAAGGTGCAAGGAGCAGAGGTAAAATAAATGGGGTGAACCATCCAACACAACGGACAGTACACGTGAGAGGTGAAGAAGAGAGTGCAGGCAGAATAGAGAGGGTGAAGAGTGTCAGGAGGAATTCGTGACAGAAGGATAGCAGCAAGAGTGAAAGAGAAGGTTTACAAGATGGTAGTGATGGTAGGAAGCAGATGATCCACTGTGGCAAACCCTAAAGGAAGCAGCTCAAAGAAGAAGAAGAGTTTGAAGATTTGCAGTTAAGATTTCCCCCGCCACTGACCAATATCCCAGTTGTTCGTGTTGTCCTCCATTTCCTTCTTGCCGATGATGTACCAGATGCAGGCCATCCAGTGAGCCAGAAGGGCAAACATGGACATCAGCAGGGTCAGAACCACAGTGCTGTGCTGCGAGTAGCGGTCCATCTTTTGGAGCAGCCTCAGCAGTCGAATTAAACGCACTGTCTTCAACAGGTGCACCACTGACACCTGTAGGTAAACAATAAACCAAGGTGAATCTATTTGTAGATAATGAAGTAACTGGTTACATACAAGTTTTACTGTTAAGAACTTTCACATTAAAGTGAAGTGGAATTCACATTTTGGATTGACAGATGTATTTTTAATTATATGGACAAGGATACATTGAATCTTCTTTAAAATGGTTCTTATTATCAAAGAGTTTAAAAAAACACATAAAACTGACATTCTGTACTAAATTTCAAAGCCAGCATGAACTTTAAATGATTGTCAGTTATTAACAGTAGTCTAACCAACAAATTCTTCTCAAGAGATATAAAAAGAAGTGTCGAAGAACTAAAACATTAAATGTATTTTCAGTTTTCTCAAATTAACCAGCCAACTGGTGTTAAGAAGCTCCCCACTATGATATTTATGGGAGGCATATCAAATAATAGCCACCGACTATGTTAATAATATTTGATTAAGCCACTTTTGTGCACATGCAGCACTAATTATAGGAAAAAAGAAGCATTAGTTACTCAGTTGCTCTCTGACTCTATAATGTGATCTGTATCAAGATTTGCTGATAACCTTGAATGCAAGAGAAATCAGCCTGTGTGTTGGTTTTGTGTCTTAACTTAAAATTCCCACCTTCAGCCGAGTTTGCTTCTCTGGACTTTTTATGCCTTTTCTGTTTTCCTTCATTCTGTAACCACTTAAATTTTGGCCCATGTCTTCTGAGCCCTCCTCTGACTTGCACCTGCTCCTCAGGCAAACTGCGCGAACAGTCTATCATTTGGGACTTGCTGTCATCTTTCCCCACAGGAGATGTACACACCAGGTATTATTAAGAAAGATGTAGGACAAAGAGGACATGTGATACATGTTACATGTGTATTTGTGTAGCGAGGAGAGGAAGCAGGGAAAATTGGGTGGGAAAGTAGGCCAAAAAAATACTGTATATAAAGATAGGGTGTAGTCAAAGCATCCAGACAGTTATCTTCACTTCCACAAAAATAAATAAATAAATAAATACAATAAATCATTCAGCTGTGATATTCTAATCAAGAAATGTCCTTAAAAGGGATTATGATCCTGTTCATATCAATTTAAGGAGAAGAAAAACAGGAGATCTCAAGATCACGTCACTATATTTAAAAAAAATAAGGACTTGGTTTTGGATTTCTCTGTGCAGTAGCAATTAGTCACTGAAGTAGTTTAGGCCATCTAAGAGAAAACAAAACACAGTGATTAGATAAACTTCCTTAAAGAAAAGGAATTCTCCATCAGCTGTGTATAACGGGGCCAAATCACCAACACTGCTGATAAAAATGGTCTCCTGCAAGTGCTTCCAGCAGCACCTTAGGGTCCTCTATGCTGAGCAAATGGAACAAAGCATCAAGAGAAGAGTGACACATTAGAATGATAAAAATAGTGTGCAGGAACACTGGGACCAAAGAGGTCATGCTAGTTAGGCCTTGCACGACCCAGGTAACATGATATATTCTGTGCACAGTGTTTAATGTCTCAACTAAACATTCAAGGCAAGATAACAAACATCACATTGCAAACATTGCAAAGCTAGCCCCAAAGTATGTGGTACCGGACCCAGAGGGTTTGTCTTTAAAACTGTAGAGGCTGGGAAATTATAGAGAGTCAGAGTGAGGAACCCTATGCATTGAAGATGGGGCCCATCAAAGGTGGCCAGATTAGTACAGTGAGATTAATCAGTCTGTCACACTACAAACAGCCTCTGTCATGCACCCAGAAAAGTCGCTGACTAGTCAGCGCAATCAAGACTTCAAGGAAAATGTCAAAGAAAAAGCATAAACTGCCAATTGTAGATAAAACATTTCTCAGTATTGCATAGGTCAGTCTCACGTCTAGACGGTCACTTTAACCTTGCATAGATGTGCAATGCATTGACTGTGGTGTGGTGTTGTCAGGGTACATCTCTGAATGCTAAGCTTATGCAGACAGAGAAGCTAAACCAGGGTCCATTAGAGTACCATGTGCTGACACACCGCTGCATATAATCCACACATTGTATGCAAAGCTAACCACACCATAACAACACAAAATCTGTGTGGATGGATGTCCAACATCTGTGTCCACAGCACATGCATTATTTAACATATGTAATAAAGAGTGTCTTTTCTTTGGGACAATTTGTTTCTCTGGCCCCTGGGTTACATTTGATGTGCAGACTCAGATATTTTCTCAGGCTCTGTGCTGATTATCAGCAGGGCACCGTATAACTATTTCATGTAGTAATAACTAGAATATATCAAGGGTTGTTTGTGTGTACATGGGTGCATGTGAGGGGACAAGGAGGTAAAGGAGGGAATTACAGTGCTTGAACAAAGCTAAGAGGAGGAGATATGTGGACTGTCCTTATCAGAGCTTCTCCTGCACATGTCTCCAGTTTTATGGTAGCTTGTCCTATCGCCATGAGAAATAGAGAGCTGGTGCAGCACGAGGCGTAATGAAGCCTCCTACTGAGCCCAGGGGAGAGGCACCATCTCCCCTCCACTATCTATCACCACCCCACATCCCACCTATGGAGCGAGCAGGCTGCGCCACGTCCCGTTCTCTCCAGCGCCATGAGTGGTAAGCAATATAATGTAGCCAGCAATGCATATGTGCACCACCTGCTACTTTTTCCTTTAACTTTTCCTCCTGTCACTTCCATCTCACCCCTGCCATTCACATTTTCATTTCCTCTGCTTATCAGGTGTGAAATATATATGCTTTGCAGCCTGATTGCTTACTTCTGCTTTTTGTGCGCGTGAGACCATAAGGTTGCAGAAATGCTCATTATTTCTCCCCCTGTAGCCACGCCTTTAGCCCTGCACGCCTATCACAACAGCATGGCCAGTCATGCATGTTTATTTATTTATTTATTTTATTAATGCCACGGTATCAGCCCAATAAGCATGAATAACATTGTTCCCTAATGCCAACAGGGCATCCAGCCATACAGACCCAGGAGACCTACTCACAGCAGCTAAATCAAGCGGAGGTTTCTGTTTGCATCAACTATGTACTGCTGAAAAAAATGTTCATATCAGTAAAAAGCCAGATAATCTCAGCACACTTTTCATTTAAGAAAGAAGTAAGAAGTGAATGAAATGTACATTGGTGGTAAACATTTTCAAGTGAAGAAATGCTATTCAAATTTCCGCTCAGGACACGTTTTTGGACCTCCTGTGTTATTTTCTTGAAAAAATATTTCAGTCAAGCAGATAAAAGCAAAATTTCTGTGGGAACTAAAATGTACAGTTGTGCATGGAAATGCACACAAAATTTCAAGGTCAAGGTCAAGTTTATTTATAAAGCACATTTACAACAGCTCATGCTGGACAAAGTGCTTTGTAAACTAAAAGGCAACTAAAATAAGTAAAATGCACAACAATGATGTTAATGGGGCTGTTAAAACAAAAAATGTTCAGGCCAACATGTGCTAAAAGCCAGTGGATAAAAATGTGTTTTCGGTAAAGATTTAAAATGTTCGAGTGTTTGTGCAGATCTAATATTTAGAGGCAGACTATTCCAGAGTCTGGGACCTGTCACAGAGAAGGCTCTGAAAGAGTAAAGTTTTAAATTGGATCCTGTAAGGAACAGGAAACCAGTGTAGAGAGGCCAACTCTGGGTTATACGCTCCTTCTGTTTTGAACTAGTCAGCAGATGAACAGCTGCATTTTGGACCAACTGGAGATGATAAATAGAGGTCTGGTCCAAAGTACAGAGAAAAAGGGAAGAGTATTGAAAACACCCAATAAAAAGGAATATATCCAAGGAAAAGGACTAATCGGTGAGTATTGGTAACCTGCCTGGAGCTTGCTGTTCATATAAACAGTGGGTTTTTTTTATATTATTTAATTACATATTTCTTCTGTTCCTTTATTCCCTCACAGTAAGAGTACAGCATTGTGCTAAAGTCTTGAGCTACCCCTCATATCTTTTTAATTTTGTAGGAAAATGCAAAATAGGTGCGATGCAGTGAAACAAGTGCAAGCATAAATGATAATATAATCTATATATATCAAAAATCAGTCATGCTGAAAAATGAAGCTGCTCCCAATGAAACTCTGTGTAGAGGATCAAAATGTGATGGTACTTTTCTGTGTTCATAATTTCATCAGTGTTGATAAGCTCTCCAACACTGCTGATTGAAATGCAGCCCAAACCCATGACAGAGCCTCCACCATGTTTTACAGATGGCTGTAGACACTTGCTGTTATACATCTCTCCTGACCTCATCTGTACATATTGACTTTTTGAACCAAAAATTTCAAAATTGGATTCATCACTCCTGTTACCACTAATTTTCAGGCCAGTTCTTAATTTAATTTTGAATACCATACCTGTTTCCCTTCATTAAAAATGGCTTCCTGACAGCCACCCTTTCACTGGCACAATTTCTCATGAAGCTTCAGTGAACAGTAGCTGGATCAGCTGAAGAACCAGATGCATCTCTTAGGTCCTGTGTCAGGTCTTTGCTGAAATTTTCCCCTTTTCCTTAAGAAAACAACTTTCAAATACTGTTTATCGTTATTTTTATTTTTGTTTTTTGATCACTCTGCTTTAATGACTTACTCCAGACAATATCGAGATACGCTTCCAGTTTTAAGTTCACATTTCTTTGGGAATCACTTTGTTGGTGCAAAAATACTATTTTATGTCTGCCAACTCTGTTATGTTTTGCATTTTTTGTGCATTCAGCTATAAAATTTGGGTAAAATTATGTGTTTTTGTGACAATCTGCGGGTAACAAAATGATGCACAGAAACCTTTTCATATATACACTTTCAGCGATAACCAGTGTATAGACACCCAATATATACATACAAATTACAGCACCCAGAATCATAGACTTGCTTTTGCTTAATTCTATACTTTTCCCTCTGTCCCCTTCTGTTTCCTAAACTTGTGAAATATGTACAAACATTATCTGCATTTTATAATACACAGAGCAATGATCATGGAAAATGAGAGCATTATAGAGACTATGAAAAAGAGCAAGAAAGTGCAAGTGACACAAAACAACAGAAAAGTCACAAGATAGAATGCGAAACACACTAAAAACAGAAATGACTGAGACATATGACAAAAACAACAGGGAAACAAAAGAGAGGAACACCGCTGAGGCCCCATGGCTCATTTCGGTGAAAGATGGCTTCTGTTCTCAAAAGGGACATCAGCATGAATGCTGTCCTTAGAGGAGACTTCACGCAGAACGTTCCTCAATTACTAGCCATTCCTGCTGATCCCAGCGGGGAAATGGAGGAACTCATGGCCTGGTACCCCTACACACAAATCCTGGCCTACTGAGCATGTGGTATTTCCATTAATAGAGTCTTGTATAAAACCGGTACCACTGCCTGCAGCAGCCTTTTACTACTCGCATCCTTTCCCTCCCTCCTTACCTTGAAAGTAAATATTTTTTTTCATTTTGCTGATTTTTTTCAAACAGCGGCCGAATTCTTCTATTAACCGTCTCCTTTCATAACACAGATCTGTACACTTTCTTCCTGCTCTTTAATACCTGTTCTGTTCTGAGCATTTAGTCAAACACGCACCTATTTGAGACTGGATGCTTGTGTGCATCCATCCAGTACTCCGTATTGAGCTTTTGATCCACTCTACAGCAGCTGAGTGAGCAAACAGTGATATTCAGCACAGTCAAAGCATCCCATTCTCTAAATTAGAGACCAGAGAACGAAAAGTTCTATAAGCAACCAATCAAAACCTCCCTAAAGTGCAATGCTTCGACTCAGTGACATCATTCATCCGGGGACAAGACAACACAGTCTACCTAATTGCTCCAGATCTCTGTTTCTTCCTCCTCTCAATTGTTCTTTAGGGGGATATGTATTTTACTAAAGCAACAGAAAAAAAGTTTTAATGATGCAGATGTGATAGTTTTGTCAGTGCTTGCTCAGTGCACGTAATTAATATCCCAAAGAGACACTGAAAGAGCTCTGGAAACCAAATTATGTTGCGGTGTTAGGCATCGAGCCAGTTGCTACTCACCACGCTGACTTTCACGGCGTAGAGCAGGTCAAAGGGCAACGCGGCCACCAAGTCGATGATAAACCACGTGGTCAGGTAGTGGATGCATATCTGTCGTGCGTCGAAGACCACCTGGCCTGACTTGCTGACATAAGTGGTACGAAAATTGAAAACGATGTCTGGCAGTTGAAGAAAAAAGACACACACAGGCTTGGTGCTTATTATGAAGACTCAATTATTTACAAGTGACAATAAAACAGTTTTAAGACAGCAACCGACCTATGATGAACAATATCTCCACGGCAATGTCACTGACGGTTGTGCTGCGGGTCAGGTCGTCATCGTTACCGATGAAGCACACGTTATAGGGCACCGTCACGGCAACGTAGAACGTGGCGAGCAGAATCAACCAGTCCCATCCTGCTTTGAATGTGCTGTAGTGTAGTAAGATGAATTTGGATTTCTTGGCATCTGCTACCTTATACTCGGGCAGAGCAGGTAGGTCGCCAAACACATTCTGGATGGGACAATATAAGGGGGAAAAAGCCAGTTTATCCACCTATTTCCACCTACAGTCAAGCGAAAAAGAAAGCACGCCTTCTTTTAATTATTCAGGTCATGAAGGTTTGACAGCATTTATTAATGCACAGCTCTCATAATGTTCCAACTTTCAATCAGGTTGATGTACTGGGCCATTGTAGCACTTTGATAATTTTCTTTTCAGAAATTCTGTTCAACATCCTGTTGCATGTCCCAATTTGGGCCAAATGTTAGCTGTTTGACTGCTAATGTCCTCATTTATGACTCTGAAATATTTTGGTATACAGAGGGGTTCATGGTCTCCAAAGTATCCAGCTCCTGTAGCTGAATTTCTTAGTCTTTACCCCCCATCACCGTGCTAAAGGTTGGTATGAGTTTGGCTTTCACCGAGTGTGGTGTTGCACATTATTGCCAAATATCTCTGCTTTGGTCTCATCTGTCCAAAGCACATTGTTTCTGCAGTGTTCAGTTTAGTGAGAAGAGGGTTTCTTCTGACAGCTCTTCCACACACGCTGTCATTGTTCTGTCTTATTCCTATTGTCTTTAACTTTAACATGTAGACTTTGAGATGTAGCTCTTGGACTTTTTGCAATACTCTGAGCATTGCACAGTCTGACCTCGGGGTGGATGTGATGGGACATCATGCTGGCAATTGTCTTGAATATTTTCTACTTGTAAATCTATTTCACTGTAGAATGATGGACTTCAGATGGTTTAGAAACGGCCTCATAGGCAGCAACAATTTCTCTAAGATCATTGCTGATGACTTTCCTTCTTGGCATTATGCAACACACACCTGAATTCTGCAGACCAACAAACTGCCAGAACCTCTTCTTTCATAGAGGTGCTCACACTTGCTAATATTCAGTTAATCAAGTACATTAGACCCTCTTTTTACCACACTGCTTTTGCATTTGACTTGATTTTTTGTTAAATAAATAATCACATTATTAATACAGGAATGAAATTACTCAAACTATTCATATTGTTGTAAATTCACTGTTTGTGAGAGATATTTGCTCCTAGCCCTTGAGTGTGTCCATTGTGCTTCACTAACAGCAGTTATCTTCTTAATTCCCAAATTGCACAATCTGTCCCCATCCACTTTTTAAATGAATCCTTCATCACAGTGCATCCTATCCCATTGTTTGAAGAGGCTGATGATATGATGATACCTTGTTGAGTTTAATCTTGCTCTTCTCTCTGCTGTGTAGGTGCCCAGAGATGTGATAAAGTACGGTACTGCTCCGCAGACGAGCCGAGCTGAAAGGAGAGCCTGTTTTCACCCTGCCGCGCCGTCGCTCTGGAAATGCACACAGGGAAAAATTAGTACACACCGCTCTACAACACTTTACCCCCCAAGGTTAACTGATGACTGAACCAGCCATTATACTTGATGAAATACATAATATTCTGCCTTGAATAGGAAAACATGAATATGCAGCAGTGGGAATAATTCATTTCTAAGCAAACTGTGTTATTTGATCAGAAATGCAAAGATAGTGAATGATATTTACAGTCCTTTGGCCTTTTGTTTGGTCAAAAAACATTTATTATGCTTTCATCCGCTGTACTGGACAAACCCGTTGACTGATAATGTCTTATTGTGTAAGTACCATCTCGAACAAAACAGTGAAATTTTCAGCTTTGATAAGTCGCCACTGGGGCAAAGAGGCAGTTCAGTAAGGTATATTTTCTGTGGTAAATTGCTACTGGTGTGGGACTGTGTGTAGCAGATAAAGTAGATAGTGCAGGATAGTGCAGGAGTGATGTGTTCAGACTGAGGAGTTGGGTAATGGGAGAAGGCACTTTATTGCTGCTGGGTTCTGGGCCTCATTCTCACCGCTGCGCACCCACAGGAAAGGACTAAGGCTAGATTGGCTTGAAAGGGGATAACAACGATAACAAAGCTGCAGAATAGAAGTGATAACTGCTTCTGAGTGTCCTTTGGAAAGTATATGAGTTCTCTGGTGTGTGTTGTGGGTGTGTGCGCGTGTGGACCACAGACAAGGAGAAAAGACAGGGCTCATCCATAACACGGTGCAGCCTTGGGGGACGTGACACGGCAGGAGCACAGAGGCAGAGACATTCTTATTTTTAGATCTAATGAATTTCCCTCCACTTTTAAAGCCATTCTTGTGTGGGTAGAGGGGGCACACAGGTAGGGAGGGGTGGATGTTGTGCATAAGTAGGGGAAGCCGTGGACAGATTGTAAAATCAGATGGAATAGATGAGAAACTCATGGAGGGATGCAGTTGTGAAAAAAGTACTCAAGGATGCAAAAAGTCAAGTAGAGGTGAGAAGCCGTTTTGCCAAAGGTGAAAATGTTTGTCATAAAAGAAGAGAACAAACAAAGGAATGACAGGAGATCGACAAGATACGCAAGAGTCTCGTCTTAAGCTTGAAAGTTTTTGAAGACTCTTCACCTCTCATTCAAGAGGCTTCTTCAGCTCTAAAAGCAAAAGGTGGAGGGTCCCACGTATTTAAACCCTGGTGAGTTGTCCCTCGAGAAGTGGTTGTTGACCAATATTAATCATGAAATAAGGTGTGAAAAAAGGTGTGGGTCATTACCACCGGAGGTTTTGGGTGAAACCACTGTCAGACCTTGCCCCACCCTATCATCTAACCTAATGAGGTTACTTGACACATGATTTGTGATTTGGGTAAGGTGCTTGTGAACGGAAGAAAGAAGAGTGACCTTTACCCTTTAGGTGCACTTGTACAGTGTTGTCCTGTCGAGCTCGCTCTTCTATGTTGTGTCATATCTTTATGTAGTGGCTGTTTGGGTTTTTGGTTAAAGCATAAAGTTCAGGTCATCACTAAACGGAAGATCAGTGGTTCGATCCAGTCTGCATGCCAAATATCCTTTGGTAAAAATACTAGATGGCCTAAGTTGATCTCCAAATCATCCATGGGAGTGTGAATGGGTGTGACTGTTGGAGAGCCATTAACCATAGAAAAAAGTGCTTATATGAATGGGTGAATCAGACAATTTTTATAAAGCACTTTGAGTGCTCAGGTCTAGTAGAAAAGCACTATGTAAGAACCAGTCCATTTACCATTTGCCTTAGTTCACAGGAAGACACACATGATTAATAGTGGGTCTCAAACCCATTATACTGTGCTGTTTGTCTGTGTCAGAGGCATGCAGCATCAGCCTCTTTCCTTTTCTATGAAAAGCATTTCATTATATGGGCAAAAATAACTTTGCTTTCTGCTTCCAGTTCCGCCTTATTTACAGAGTAATTAGGCAAATCCAGAAGAGGAAGGTCTGAGATGAGAAACGTGAGTTTGCTTACTTCACAAGCACATAGATTCACACACATTGACTCTGGCTTTAGCTTAGCTTCTTTATGTATTGATGAAAATCACAAAAGCTGGAAACATTGATTGAAGTTCATTTTTAAATTCCCTATCAGACAGAACATGCTAATCCTGACCAAAGCACCTGAACAAAGACTGGTTTTAGATTAAAAAAATAAAAACAAAAACCGATCTATTGTCTTGAAATGCAAGTAAAGGCTTTATACATAATTTATTTAAAGACAGGGACTGATACAGTGGTTAGCACTGTTGCCTCACAGCAAGGTCTTGTATTTGAATCCACTGGACATGTGGGACCTTTTTAGGGTTTGTATGTTCTTCCTCATGCTTGTGTGCGTTCTCTGTGGTAAACTTGCAATTATAATTTGACCGCTGGGATAGGCTCTAGCTCCCTGACGCTGAATTGAATGGATGGATGGATGTTATATTAACTCTTGGTCTTTAGTTTGCACTACAACCTTTTGCCCCACAAACCTAACTTGTACAGTATGCAGTAAAGAAAGATGAATAACAGTATAAGGGGACCTTACTACTTTCCATTGGAGAGATCAAATACACTCAGCTTCAACACATATTTTATGCAACAGCTTAAGCGGATTGTTTTTGTCTACATCATGAAACACCAGTTTAACTATTGAATCCGATGGATAAGCTGTGGCTGCTTACATTATAAAAATCCACATGCAAAATGAAGATTAAATATTTGGGGATTCTGGTCACCTCTCTTTAGAGGACATAACTTCCTGTACATAAATACACATACAGACCTTCCCTCTTGTCTTCTTGGATGGCTTTGACTTTAGTGTCAGTGATGTCCTTAAATGAAGCCAGAAAGAGCACCACGTCGCCTTTTTCGTTCTTAATTGGCACAATGTCCAGCAGGCACCAGAACAACACAGCTGAAAGGGGAAAACACACACAAGATTTACAGTTTGTGCGTATACCGGTGTGTTTATGCAAAAGCAACAGTTCCAAAGATTTAGACTTATTAGTGAGCCTGTCTACAGCTGGATGCCCCTCGGGGGAAGCAGAGACTTTAAATAGATCAAGCCACTTTTCTCCAGGCACAGCAAGAGATGAACCCATCTCTGAGGTCCCATCTCCTGCTAAATAGATTCCTTGTCAAAGAGACTACAGGTCAGTATTGTGGGCAGTGTTTCTGATCAGAATGAGTGTGCTCGTTGTGGTTATTGTGCACTTGTTAAACGATTGATTTACCAAAGGAAAGTGTCATAGGAGACAGATTTGTGCATCCAGAAAATACAAGTAGACCACATTGTATCCTTTTGTATGTACTGTAGATGAGCCAAAAAGTTAACAAAATGCATACTGTGGAATTATCTCCAGCCTGCCGTCTGCCTCAACTTTGTGGAACATTTCTTTTTAGTTCATTGTTTTGGTTCCACAGATCAAAACTTTGGGACTGTTTTTACAGCTCTCATTAAAAGCCACTGTACGCTGCCTGCCGAGCACCGAACAGCAAACAATTAGGAGCATGCTAGTGAGCACAGTGGAGCATTCAGTAGCTAAGGGACAGATGTTTTTCACAGAATTTTGATGAGACTACAGCAGATTGAGAAGAAGAGCAAATATTGGGCTTGGATGGACTGAAAATTTGAAATGAAACTAAATCGTGTTTCGTGTCCTCTGGATCTGCATATGTGCAGTTGTCTGCTTATGAGTTTACTCCATCAGCTTAAAAAGTGATCAAGTCAGGGCTGTATCTAAAAGCGAGTTTGTGTTCCTTAAGGACCGTCTGGAAGTCTTCTTTATGTTAATTATTTAATCACATCAAATTATACCTAATCCACATCAAGCTGGGGGATTGTGCATGGCTGGCAGTAAATAATAAGGACAATATTTAAATAAACCTAATCTAGGTAGGTAGGTGAACATTTTAGTTCTTTAAAAGGATTCGTCTTTTTTTAGCACACAATGTCACTGTGACAGTAGAGATCTTTGCTCTACCTTTACTGCTTTTCTGCTCAGTAATTAGAAATGAGTTGTTGATCAAGAGGGATTTCCCATGGAGTTCCCTCCCATCTCTCCCACTCACTAAATCCCCCTCACCTCATGATAACTAAATCTCAGTATTTTTCGTCTCCCCGTGTGTACATGCGAATATCTGTCTGCCTGCAAGACAAGGCAGCACTATCAAGTACACAGTGAGAGAAAGAGCCTTCTTGATTGCGATCATGCAGCGTTGGCTTTTCTCAGGCAGACAGACGGAGGACAAACTGAGTCAATCAGCCGCGTTTACTTTCGGGACGCTGCTGTGACAGACGAAAACGAGAGGGATGAGGCAACACAAAAAGGCTGAGGCAGGGGAGGAAGCAGCAAGATAAGGAACAGAGACATAGAAAAAGCGGTGCCAAAAGAACAATGTGGAGATGGTAATAAGACCGGGACTGAAACAAATGGCATTGCCATGAGAGAAAGAGAGAGAGATGAAATGTAACAAAAGGGCTGAGTGAAAAGAAAAGGAGATGGTGGCAAAGACAACAAAGATGCGGGTAGAAAATCACATCTGTGATGCTATTAGCAAAGCTGTGTATACCCTGCACGACCTGCTGAATTTGCTTTAAAAGCCAATCAAAAATAAACACATGCAAACATGCTAAAAAATCTGACATGTGCACGAATCACCATCTCTGTTTTACTCGTTTTGAGAGAGCATGCAGCATGGCAAATCATCTTCACAGCTGCTGTCAAAACAGCGTAATCACAAACAGCTTTTGATCAGTTCACACAATGGTGTTTGCAGATCTCGCAATTTCTAAGTCCTCTGCAATATCAGACAGATTTGTGTGTTTTGAACATCCTCTATTAGGCGTGCACTAAAGTGCAGTAAATATGTTGCATGTGCATGCAAACTTTATTATAAACAGCAGTGAAAAAAAAACAAAGCAGGTAGTAAGGCAGTCACACCTGAGTTCTACTTATTGCCAAACGCACGGGTGCAGGAACATCAATTACCCCATGACTAGATACTAATTGGACTTTTATATTAGCAACCCATCTACACGGGAAGCCTTTAGAATCTCCTCTGTGGTTGATTCTGCTGTGTATTGCCTAATTGATTTTGATGTGAATTTGATGAATGTTGTGAGTTTTGAGTCGATATCCTTTTGGGCTCCTGCAGCTGTCCAGGTTTTTAAGATTTTTGTGACTGGTGGAGCATCACTGGTGAATATTCCACTCATATCCTAAGTGGAAGCTAGTGGAAGCAAGTAGAAAAAAAAGCTCTTTTTGGTTAATTAAAATCTTTTTTCAAACCTCGTTTTAGTCTTTAGTTTACTTTTAACCAACTACAATAACCTTCTGGGCAGGACTCGAGATGTGACAGAACATGTAGGTAGTACAACATCAGTCAAAGGAGAAGTTGGACTTCTACTGCTGACTTTTACTCTTCTGGAGATGAAGAAATGTGTGCGGTAAAACCAAGATGGAAAATAATGATTTAGCATCCAATAATTTGGTTATTTATAATATTTTTCTGTCTTTCCTCTCACACCCAACCAGTGTTGGTGGAGTCTGGTTCTGCTCGCGGTTTCTTCCTGTTAAAAATGAGTTTTTCCTTCCCACTGTCACCAAGTCCTTGCTCACAGAGCCGTACCATTTCTTTCTACTATTGTTGGGTCTTTATCTTTCAATATAAAGTGTCTTGAGGAGTTGTCATGAATTGGCACTATAAAAAAAAAATGGAACTGAATTGAATTGAAAGTAATATGATGGTCCTCTCAGCTGTAACCTCATCTACAGTATAGACTGGCTGAGCCCAGTGCTGTGTAAATTGATGGCAGCTTTAGAGACATTGAACCAACGCTGTTTGTTTGAATCAATGTTTAGAAACAACAGCTCGTAAAGTGACAAGCTCATTTGATCGATTTAAAAACATTAACAGCTGCTGGAACTTGCGGTTCTAGCAGCTGTTGCAGGCTCCATCTCCGTGCCAACAGAAAATAATGTCGAGGCAGGTTCATTGCTCACCACTGATCTGTTTGGACAAAACAAAACAGAAATCTCCACAACCGAAAGTGAAAAATAAAGCAATCCAGTCAGATTATCAAGGAAGAGACTTTGCCCAGTTGCACAAGAACAGATTTCTTTTGTTTCCACAGACTTTATCAAATGTGTCATGTTGAAGGCTCAGTTGGAAACTCACGAATGAGCCCTAATGTGAAGTGAAAGAGAGACACTAAACTGATAAAATGAATAACTTTCCTCCTGGATTGTGACAGAGGAACTGCTGAGGTATTCACTAAAAAATACAACATTTGGCTGTCTGGGTGGAAACGTGTTTTTCTAATTATTTTGTAGATTCACAACTGGATCTGTTAAAAAAAAAAAACCCAAACAATAAGAAATAACAAAAACTCTTAAATGCAGGGGTACATAGCACCATCTCAGCTTGTATCACAGCAAGTGTGTATCTGCTGGCACCCTGACGATCTCATTATTTTGACTCCATTTTGTTCATTGGCCGGCTCGCTAATCAGCGAATCACACACCGAACCATACTGCACCACAGCTAGTTTCTGGTCTCGGTTTAATTGAAGGAGACGGGGTTAAGGAGTCACTAGCAGACAGCTATTAAAGTTTAATATGTCTCAGAATTAAATAATAACTGTAGGACATTCCCGACTGGTGGCTTTGTTTAATCACCATTTAATGAGAATGGCTCAATAAAAGAAGTAATACATCCATGCCTTCTGCCATTGCTTCATCTATCGACTGGCCCATCTACGCCAGGTTAAATTGACCTTCCTCAGAAATAGCCACACACAACTGCCATCCATTCGTGGAAATCTGAAAGACAAAGTACCCCATGGTGCAGTATCTAATAGCTTTCTGAGCCTGCCTACCATCTATGATTCTACAACCTAATTGGCAAATGGTAAATAAAGGCTCAGACTCTGCACTGCGTTGTGAAGCGACTCGGCATGAGCTGAAAACAAATGATAAATGAAGGGAGCCAACAATAATTGAGCACGCAACTCAAATACTACAGCTAGGAAAGTGACATTTGACTGACCTGTCTTTTTGTAGAACATGATCTCATCCTTAAACTCTTTGCGCTCCTCCAAAGCCTCGTCGATGCTGAGGATGATGCTTTCGCTTGTCTCAGGACCATACAGGAACTTACAGGCGCAGCTCTTCTGCATGACCTCTGCCCGAGAGAAGCCTGTGAGCTCACAGAAGCCATCGGAGCAGTACACAATGGGAAACCCCTTCGACACCTGAGCATTGGCCAGGATGAAGTTGCTGTCTGCAAGAGAAAGAAAAGATAGAAAAGACTATTATCAAGGTTATGGTAGAATTTTGTTTTGTTTCTTTTTTTCTATTTACCTGGAAATAATGAATGCCTTTTATGAGGTTTCTGCTAAAAAGGAGAAATAAATGGAGAGCTCAGGATAGCTTAGTTCAATTCATAGCTCCTTTCCAAAGAAAAGGAGTAAACTGTTACATTTGGCCAGTGACCGAAAACAGATATAAAACAGAACTCTAAGAGCAAATTTCATTTTAATTCTTCTTTATTTTGCTGCTTCAAGAGGCCCTTCAGGTCCCAGAACCAATCTCCTAGCAACCAAAAAAATACACCATCTAAATTCACCATTGTTACTAACATTTCTTCTTTTTCTCCTCTTTACCTTGGTGCTTGGGTAGTAGTGTACAATTGGTTTTAAGAGCATTTTCACAGAAAACAGTAGTTCTGTATGTCTGAAAAAAACCCATTGATGAACCAAAGCACTAAGGAAACTAAGAGACAGCCTTTATTGCTGAAAAATGAGGCCAATGCAAAAGTGTCTCTAATGGCCACTTGAAGCTCATTCCTGTCCCAACAGATTCCTACGACGAATTCAAGAGTATTAAAAGCATGTTTACAGGCTGGTACAAAAAGCAGTTTGGCCTTTATTCTTCCCCGTTTTATAACAACAGTACAATTTAGTGAACTTTTTTTGTTTTAAATAACTCATCCATTTGGTTAAAGCCTATAATTAGGGGTGTGGTTGCACTGACTGCTTTGGGTCCTGACAATTAATTTATTTCTAAAACTGCTTGTACCTTTGGGGGCCTCCTGAAGTATTTTAATGGAATTATCTGAAAAATGACTGACAAGGAAATTTGTGCTTCAGTTTTTTTGTGAATGAAATTCTGCTCTTTGATGAGTCTGTTACTTTGCACTGTTTAGCAGATATCTATGTACACTAGTACAGTTTATGGGTGCAGCTTACTAGCCATGGTTGGTAGCATTAGCTGATAATTTGGTGCTCTATCCTCTCATCTATGTGCTATATGGACAAAAGTACTTGGCCTTCTACATTTTATGGCTACAGGAATCGTTTGGCCATCGAAACTCATGCCATGAAGCTTCCAGTGCACAGTCTCTGTGCTGATGTTAATGGCAGAGGAGGTTTGGATCTCTGCAGTTACTTAGCGTTGCAGACCTTTATGCACTATGCACCTCAGAACTCAGCGAATCCACACTGTAATTTTATGTGGCAGAGTTGCTGATTCTTAAAAACAACACAGCTTACAGTTAACATGGAACAAATTTGACAAATAATCAAATTTCACACACAAAGTGTCAACACTGGCATCCTATTACAGTACCATGCTCAAATTCAGTGAGCTCTTTAGAATGAAAGCTTGCAAAGGCCGATTGCACCTGATCTGAAAAATTAAGAGGTGTGGCTTCATACTTTTGTCCACATAGTTTCCAAAGCTAACATGGAAATGGTCAAGACACTAACATCAAGGATGTCAGAATGTGCAGCCCAGAAGCCAGTGGATGACATCACGGTGGGTATGGCTGTCTTTTTTATACAGTCTGTGTACAAACCCCAAATTTGCTAACAGATGCCAGCATGCTTCAGAAAGCCAGAAGGAAAACCGCAAATGGGTGTCAATTTATTATTTTTTTTACCGGCCCAAATGCCTAATATGAGACATCTTTCATATTGCACACTGCCATCTCATCCATATTGAAATGAGAAACTAGCTATCATCATTTCTTTTTTTCTGGAAAGCTGAACATTATGAACAGAAATTTGGCCTGCTCATCTGTGGAAACTGTACTGCCAGCACTGGGACACCAAAATGCTTTTATCACCACCAACTTCTGAAACTTCAAACAGTATAAATGGAATCGTTTTCAACTGGTCAAGGAGTGCCTCTCTAGCTGTTTCAATGACTTGCTCTCACTTAGCCACTGCAGTGATATTTTAACACAGAAAAACTAATTCTGATAGGATGGGGGTTTTGTTTTGTTGTTTTTTTAGCTTAGACACATAAAGGCCTGTGTGGGTAAAATAAAGGTTATTTAACTAAATAAATTAGTGATTTCTGTGTAGAAAGAAATATGCCTATGAAACTCCTTGAAAGTCCCTGGCTTTAATAAACACTGATTTCTCATTTGTAATACTCTTAGTGAGAGTCGTGTTAAAGATAGGCCATGGGCTCAGGAGAAATTTTGGTAAAGAGTGAGAGAAAAATCTGGAGAAGGGGATCACTAAGGGAGACGTGACGTGATGACAGTGAAAAAAAGAATCACTGTGCTGAAGTCTATCACAATTAATTAGCCCATTTGTGTCTAACTCTAAATACCCAGTTGAAGTGGACCAGCTGTTTCTACCTGAATCCATCTATTAAGGCACACAAACATACACCCATGTGTGCAAACAAACACCCACAGTGGCAGGATTGTGCAGAATGATGCTGAGCTGTGCTGACAGACAGCTACTGTTTACAGTACAATGCCCATTATACACGACAGTTGACTATGCTGCTTTGACGGTTTCTATAGTGCGTGAGTGTCTATAGGTCTATGTATTTGCGTGTCCACTGCTGTAATTTGATAAGCAGTCAAACCAGCAAATCCTTGTCCATGAATTACACGATGAAGTAAGAATACAGATACATGCATGGCTTCATTTGGTATTGAGAAATTATACAGAACCCACACAAATTTTGAGACATTTGTATAATCAGAGCAAATAAATGAGCTGCAAGCACTTTACTCGATACACCAAACACAAACCCACAAAGTGACACGAGCTTGTTTATAATCACTGGCTGACACATCCTGCAAAGTGACTTGTTCAATTATGTTTCATTGCAAAAATCAATTTTCTGCATCAGTAAATCTTTTTTTTCTTCATTCCAGGTAATTAATAGTTTTATGTTTTATGTCAGGGTTTGTTGAAAGCAGACACCTTAGATCTGAACTGGGAATTCAACTACAGGGAACAAAAATCTTGTATGTGACACAAGAGGAACGAGCAGCTTGTTCCTTTTCTCGAATCCCATCAAGAAATCAATAGTTGCTTCAGCACTCTGACAGTGCTCACTATAAAAAAAATATAAATGTCATTATACCCGATGCTTTTAGGTTATTTAATAACAGAAACACATTTGCTTATTAAAGCTTTAGTACTATTTCCATCATCGCTATTACTTATTGTTTAATATTGGCTAAGATGTGGGAAAACAGAACAGTAACAGGAAACTGTTTTGGACACTCACTAGCCTCTTTATTAGCTACACCTTACTAGTACTAGGTTTTACCCACGGTTTAATGGTGTTTATGCCAAGTTCTGATCGAATGTGCTACAAAGCACAATCCCACGTTGAAAGTTGCATAAATCAACTTTCTTCCTCATTCTAATTCTTGGTTTGAACTCCAGCAGGTTCTCTTTACCATGCCTAAATACACTGAGTTGCTGCTGTGTGATTGGCTGATTAGATATGTGAACTTTCCAAGTAGTTGAATAGATGTACCTAATGAAGTAGCTGGTGAGTGTAGTTTTGGTGGCAATTTGAACTGTAATAACCAATAAAAACAAAAATAGTCTTTAGCCTTTCCAAGTCCACAAGTCTGCTTGGGTCTGTTTGATGTAAATTCAAAGAATAAAGAGTTCAAAGAATAATAGCAATGACTATATGACCATCATGTCTCTAGTCGTCTGTGTCCAAAACAGAGTATAATCTATTCTTTAATCTGTCTTAAAATACTTTCTGGCTATTTGAATACCAATACAGGAAAACAAGTAATTTACAAAAACTTGCATAATTCATTTGCATTGACAGAAAAATTGAAATGTTTTGGGTTTTTACCAAGAGCTGTGGTAAGCATGACTAGGAAAACAAAATGTAACAATGTTTTGGATTCATTAGCATACAGAAAAGTCTAATTGACAGTGATCCCAATATGTGAAAAAGAAAAACACATATGAACGTGTCTACGTCAGCAGCAGTATTTGGCCTGAATGGCCCAGACAGATGGTCAGAGTGGGTCTTAGCACTGGGACTGGCTGTCAGGCGTGAGGCCCCTGAGGCTGAGGGTATGAAAAAGGGAGGCAGTCAAGACTGTTGGAGATTGAGACTCGTGAGTCCTGAGGAAAGGCCCGCAGCCTATCTCGTGGCAGCTCTCAGAGCACAGGAGGTTGGTGTTGACAAAAAACTCTACTGTGTTTGCCAGCAGATTAATTTGTTTGCTTAGAATTGACAGGTATGCAATATATTGTCTGCACATACAGTATACTTGTACTGCGTCACATGGTGGGGAGACAAGGTCATCTTAGGTAACTTGTTTTACCTGGCATGACCTTGTCTCCCCTCCCCTCAGGATCAAACACATAATATGAACATACTCTAGAACAAAGCAAACATTAAGCTAAGCATGTACATTAAACTCTACTCTCCTTTCATGCCCTGTGTTAAATTCAATATGTTAAGAACTATATTTAGCCTATAGTTGCTTTCGCACAACAAAATCAGGTCAGGGCAATGAAGTTTTCTTCTCACATGCAGCTCACAGCAGGGAATAGCTTCAGACAAATTCTCACTACTGGAAATTCTCTATTTGGTTTTGTCTAGGCAGCTGCCTGGTGTTCGAGAAGCAGGACACATGACACTCACTCATCACTGTGAATTCACCAGAAAATCACCTGGGCTATTTTTCCATGGGTGCAACTGAACTTCACATGTGCTTTGCAGTATGCAACTAGTAGGTTAACGACCAGTTAATTTCTGGTCTGACTGTGTCTGACTTCTGACATGCACCTAACCTAACCTATTGGGTTATCTATAGAAAGGACCTGGACTAAAAACACCTTATAATTGTGTCTCAGAACACATACTTCAAACTTACACTTGCTATTTTGAACACATAAGAGCAGTCATACCAACAAGTTAGGCTATAAGAAGTGGCCCAATAAGCTACCCATAATGGTCCAAGTTGTAAGTGCATATAGCTGCACACTTCTTAGTCATCAATTATTATTTATTGCTGGGTCTGCTGCTTTAGAGTGGTTTGCATCACATCTATCTGAACCATTCTTTTCCCTGGCTGCCTTTTAGTACCAGTGTTTAGTACCAGTCCTCTTTTACTTTGCTTACCTATGATGTGCCACAAGGTTCATTTTAGGGGCCCTTATTATTTTGGTTATTTCAGTTATTTCTGCTCTTTCTTCAGCACACTGCGAGCACCTTTAAGGACATCTGTTATCACTGCTATGCAGATGACATTCAGTTATATATCGATTTTAAGTCTCAAGAGCTTTTGCAACAGTGCGCCCCAGACTCTGGAAATCTCCCTGTAAGCTTGAAATCCATGGACTAAACAACTAAAAAGTCATATTTTTAGACTTTTTAACCTTTGTTTTTATCCTCTGGCATTTTGTTGTGAAGCATTTGTGTGATGTTTATCTTTAAAGGTGCTATAGAAATAAAATTTTACTTATTATAATGGATACACTAGAAAAAGGGAAGGTCAAACAAACAACTAGATCATCATGTTTTTGTGTAGAAGATAGATGTGTGGTGAGAGGGTCCAGCAGTTGTAAATATTTGCAAAAATGCAGGAGCTAAGAGAACAGCTTTAGTCACAGTTTTTAACTTTTACACTTGAATTTGTGTGTAATGTAATTAAGTACAGTGTATAGAGTGCTTTACATGAAAGTGTGCTACCATTAGTACGACCACCACTACTAAATATTATTATTTTTGTTGTTTTTGTTGTGGTTATTAGAAACTTTATTTATATAGTGCATTTCAAAAAAATGTTACAAGATGTTGTCAAAGGAGCTTGCAAAGAAAAGCGTCTGGACTTCTTTAAGTTGCTTGAAGACGTTTCACCTCTCATCCGAGAAGCTTCTTCAGTTCTAAGGTCAAATGGTGGAGAGTCCCAGATATAAACCTAGTGGGAGTAACCCCCCACAGAGGGACAAAAGGACCCCCTGATGATCCTCTAATCGCCTGAGCCAAGGTGTGAAACTGGGCGTGGGTCCCAATCAGCCAGAGTTTCGGGTGAGCTCATTGTGAAACCTGGCCCCACCTTATCATGCGAATTCCTGAGGTCAGCTGGCCCAGGATGTGAGTGCTGACTTTAAAGTCAGCAAAGAGGCACAGAAAAGAAGACCAGACACCAGCGAGGGAGGATAAGAAGGACAGACGCAACAACATTGTCATCCCCTATGTAGCCGGTGTATCAGAGAAACTCAGGAGAGTTTTCTCCAAGCATGACATCCCAGTGTATTTCAGACCCAGCAACACGCTCAGACAGAAACTGGTTCACCCGAAAGACAAAACGCCAAAACACAAACTTAACAATGTGGTGTATGCTGTACAGTGCAGCGAGGAATGCTCAGACCTCTACATTGGAGAGACCAAACAGCCACTTCACAAGCGCATGGCACAACACAGAAGAGCCACCTCCACAGGACAAGCCTCAGCAGTCCATCTGCATCTTAAGGATAAAGGACACTCTTTCGAGGATGCCAATGTTCACATTTTGGACAGAGAGGACAGATGGTTTGAAAGAGGAGTGAAAGAAGCCATTTATGTCCACTGTGAGCGACCATCTTTGAACAGAGGCGGTGGTTTACGACACCAACTCTCTGCCATCTATAATCCAGTTTTGAGATCCCTTCCCAGACGCCTTAACGCCCACTCACATCCTGGGCTAGCTGACCTCAGGAATTCGCATGATAAGGTGGGGCCAGGTTTCACAATGAGCTCACCCAAAACTCTGGCTGATTGGGACCCACGCCCAGTTTCACACCTTGGCTCAGGCGATTAGAGGATCATCAGGGGGTCCTTTTGTCCCTCTGTGGGGGGTTACTCCCACTAGGTTTATATCTGGGACTCTCCACCATTTGACCTTAGAACGTCTTCAAGCAACTTAAAGAAGTCCAGACGCTTTTCTTTGCAAGCTCCTTTGACTACGATGACCTGGATGACTGAGAACCTTCACAGACATGTTACAAGATGTTTCACAAAAAATAATCATGGTAATACAATTAGTAAAACAAACATTTGAAAAAGGAAGAGCAGTAGCCCATGAACATTAAAATAGAGACTAATTATCACCAAGAATTCAAAAAAGAAAGAACATCACAAATTCTACACTTGGAAACAGTCAAATAGATTTTGCATCTACTACTGTAATAACTGGACACTTGTTTGTAATCACCACAAAACTAATTTCAACCTTTAAAAAATAATAAATAATGAAATAAATCTGTTTTTTCAACTAAATTTCTTTATACTTTTCTTACCCTCCTAAATTTCAGACTTTTACTTCCTTTTCTTGCTCCTCCACTTTCTCAATCACTCCAACTTTACTCCACTATCAACCTTTGCTCTCTCCTTCCTCTGCCCTCCAACTCTTCATGATGTCCCTCCTACCATTTTTGGCTCTCTCTACCTAATTACTCTTCATCTCCTCTTCAGCCTTGGAATTCCATCACACCTTCCTCTTACCCCAATCTGCTTATTCCCTGCATTTCTGCACACGTCCACCTTCTTTACTGCCTCTAAAAAAGTACAAACTATCTAAGTTTACTTTATCTTTCCTCTGCACCCTGAATCTCTGCTAAACTAAAATTCAATCATCTTTCCTTCTTACTTCTTCTCTGCATCTTTTACCTTCTGTCGTACCCTCTTCATAACCTCAAGTTGTTCTGTGTTCTCCATTTAAATTTTCTTTTGGCTAATTGCTCCAGTGTGGAAGCCAATAGATCATTTTGCCTCATGCTCACATTGCTGCATGACAGCTGCTGGTGAAACCCCACAGGTACACAGAGGATAGAGGGAGGAGAAAAGGCAGTGACAAAGAAAGATAGAGCAGGAAGGCAGAAGAGGAAAGAGGTCAGGAAAAGAACAAAAAGTGCAAGAAGAAGCAAGACACATGTGGTTACAGAGACTACTTATGTAATTAAAGTTAAGTGAAGGTGGTGAGCAAAAGATTTGCAAATGATTTGTGATCAATTAAACTTTCTAGTGTAAATAGTAAAACCAAAATACTAAAAAGACTGTTTTCAACTGGTTTGCTATTTACTCACATACAGAATTTAGACAAACACACAAAATAACCAGTGGTATAAATTTTACAGAAAAGTGCTCTTTGTAATTATGCAAATAACGACTGTTTTCCTCACCTTAATAAACAGGTTTTAGTGAACATAGGAGTGTGGCTCTTGGAATAGAAATTCTGGTTGGTCACTGGATTGGTTGAACTCTGGTCCATATTAAATATCTCAGCAATCATGTTTGCATTTTCATTCAATATGCATAGCCTCACAGAGGCACTAGCATGTCTCATGTACACGGAGTTGTTTTATGGGCTTAAACATAAACAAACTTAAACAAAGAGAACATAAACCAGCAGCGGATAAGGAAACTTAAATTCTTAACACTGTGGGGCTTTAAAACATGGCTTTACACTATAGGAGCTCCATGTCAAATGATCATGTTGGTCGATTTTGTCAAGATTTGTGGTGGAGACGAGACCCAAATCCAGAACACAAAGGCAGACAAAGTAAAACAAAGCAGAGAAAGGAAAGTCCAAAATAAATAGCAGACAATCTGACAGGGAAATGAAGAACCAGAGGGCTATATTTACTTGGAAGACTAAATGAAGACATCAACAGTAGGTGAAAATAGTTAGCACAAAGGAAAAGTAGAAGGAGACACCACAGACACCACAAATTATTCTACAAAGTAAAACAGGGAAATATTAAAAGACAGACGACATTTGGACACTAAACAGTCGGGGTGAAGGACACAAACACATAAATGAGATCGAAGGAACGCAACATGGAAACGCTGGGGAAGCAGAAAAATAAAATCAAAACAGCAACCGAAGTTCAATATGTCACAAAACAACACAAGAACAAAAATGAGTCTGAATTTTAAAATATCACAAAACCAAAGTTCAGCAGAACTTTAATAATAATGGTCACAGGAATCCAAAAGTTAAACAACAGATGACCTCGGGACTGTGAAAGCATTGGTATAAGCAAAGAGAAAACAGGTTGGGTTTACTACAGTTGATCAATGTATTTTTTGATGGGTCAGATGAGGCAAAGCTGAAAGTGAAGTCTTTCACCACCAATTCTTAAACCAGCCCCTGGCATTATACAGCCCACAGATCTGTTTCAGTCCTTTGGTTGTACCTGACCAAAGGTGTGTAGACAATGGGAAATTAGCTTTCAAAGGTGAAAAGTATAAGAAGCTTTTGACCACGCTTTGCTCAACCAGGGATGGAGCAGCTTTGTGACATTAAGCCACTCTCTGATGGGGATCAAAGACTGTTTGGTGGAATGCACGCCTCTGTTGGTGAAACCTAACAAGACAGATTGGGAACACTGAGGGAAATCTGGAGCTTCATTTGAAAAATAAACTGATCCAGTTTGACTTTTTACACTTGGCTCTGGATGAGAGCTGTGATATCTGTAATGCACATCTTTGTTTGTGGACTAACTAAAACTTTTGAGATTACGGCGGAACTGGCAGCAATGCCCTCAGTGAAAAGGTCTATGACAGGGAGTGATTTCTTTGTGGAGGTGACTGCATGCTTGGATAGACTGTGGCTAGCTGGAAAAATGTGAATGCTGATAAAATAGTGAAAAAATGTTGACTGTTCCAGTGTTTCATTGCCTAATTGCAGTATTAGCCCTTACCATCAGTTCAGTTTGTTGGTGCAATCCTCCACAACAGTCCCAGTTTCTCGTGTAGCCCCTTGGGAAAATGAATTGCGCACCCCTGCCTTAAACAGATGGTATATTTGAGAAGAGGTGAGTGTGTGTTTTTGCTACCTTGTCCGCACACTGTTTTGTCCCAGTTTTGGGGATTTTAAACATACACACACACCGGGAGCAGCTCGTTGTCAGCCTTGTGCCGTCACTGCAAGCAACCCCAGAGCTATTTAAGTCACGACAACAATTCCTATGATGGGGAACAGAGCATGAGGAAGCAGTGGAGAGTCAGCGAGAGGGAAGAGAGAGGGAAGAGAGAAAGTAGGGAAGTAGAATCGGACAGCACTGCACAGCAGGGAGAAGAAAAGATGGATGGCAAATATGATGAGAGAATGAGAGAGAAGGGGGATGTGGACAGATAAGGGGACTAGAAGGGGAGGTTGAGAAATACACTGTGGCAGACAGATGAGGGTGTTAGAGGGGCACAAGGTGAGGGGGTGATTTGGAAAGTTGAAAGTAAGTGAGATGGAGCTGTGAGAGGCGGAATGATGAAAGATGGAGATGGAGTGTGGTAAAAATTGGTCAGGAAGTGGGGAGATGGATGGAAAAGACCTCACCACATTTTTGACGAAATTCATGTGGGCCTCTGAAAATGCTGCTAGAGCAGCAGTTACATAACCAAAAAGAAAGTCACTCTACAGTTGCCACAGTAACCACTGACACACACCATGGCAACCAAGGTTACACATGTACAGTTTGTCTTAAAAGTCGAGTCAGTCATTGTATGGGATAATGAGATTAAGTTTCTGTGCTGTATCAACAAACTGTGTCTCGGTTATTAGTGGGAGCATTCTGTACACATTCATACAGTATATGCATGCACATACTCTCGCACCCATTCTAACAGTGGTAATCCTCTCACACCCTGTAACTGAAGGAGGAAAATCATTACACAAATCCACAGCCTTAATCACCTCTGTGCCCCTTTATCATACAATCCCCAGAGCTCTCACCAAATGAAACATTACACTGTGCATTACATTCCTGTAATTTGCAGGTCGCACACCTGCTGTTCCTTCCATGTCTGTCTCAGCCAGTGTCTTTTTCACGCTCCATTGTCTATTTCCCCCTCTTCTTCCAAATGCATAAAAAACCCAAAACAAAGAAAAACTTTCCTCCCCGTCTCACAAAATCTCACGCAGTTAATTGAGTCTAAAAATGGCCGACTTGGCCCAGGTTTCCTCTAGTGAAACCCAGTTTGTCGATCGTTCTGGACAGTCCATTAGGGATGGTGATTAGGAGAGGAATCTCGCTAATTAGGAGGTTTAACAAGGCAGAACGTCCACGGTGATGGGGAGGCTCTCAGAAGTCCCAGAAGTTTGGTGGAACAGACGAGAGGCTCACGCTCCTTTAAGCTCACGGTAATAATCAAGTCCAGTGACCTTACAGCGAGGACAGCATTTCCCAGCTAAGTCTGTACTGATGAGGGTGGCTGTGTCTTTTTAACTGAATACTTTATCAAAGCCTTATTAAAGCCAGTGGATAGTGCTGGGTTGCTATTAATGTGACACTGAGATTTAGATTTTTCACAGTTGGTTTACAGTGAGTATGGAGATAGATGCACTCTATCTCATTGCTTTTAGCATGCAGCTGGCTGTGTTGTAGGAAACAGCTTGTTTGGGATAATACAGGTTAACCAGGTTGTCTAGCAGCTGATACAAAACCTGCATCTCTTTTAAAATCTTGTCAATCTGCCTTTCAAAATCAGCCACTCGTGCACCTCTGAACTGCTTCTAGCACAGCGGCTCTCTTCTGTAATTTCAACACAGACATGCAAAGTCATCAAAATACTTCTGTTTTAAACTTGCATAACTTTTGTTTGGAGGATTGTTGCTTGTGATGAGCTGGGTCTCTGGTCACGACCGTGCTAGGGATTTGTTAAGTATGGTTTTTTATCATTTACTGGATAAGTCACCAAAAATTCAAACCATCAATGCAGATTTCTATGGCAACATGCTCAGGCACCTGATGAAGAATGTTCCGCAGAAATGACCTGAACTATGGCATGGGACACGGTGTCACACCAACACAATTATCAGTCATCACACACTCTAGTCCCTGTGAATTTGTCCACTTCCTTTAAATAAAAATTAAGTGGAAGGATTTGTGTTTTGACGCACTGCAAAGGCACAGCTGGAAGGGGACAGAAGAGGCTTTACTGGGAGTAATCCAAAATTAGGTCCCGTGCTAGAAACCATATTATCACAATAGTTCACTCACGATGCAATATTGTCGCAACTTTTAATATTTTGCAATATGCTGACTGTTGCAATAACATATATTGCAATCCATCACATTTTTTAAAAAAGCTAATTATGTCCTCAAAGTCAAACTTTATCAGTATCTCTTTTATCCAATAACAAAAGGTTTTCCCACTTTTCTGTGACGTTAGATCAGACGTTAGAGCCGAGTCCCCTCAAGTTGTGCTCATTGACAAAGACTCACTCAGACTGATGGCAACATGTTGGTATGTCTACATTCATAAATCAGATGACAATCTCTCTGAGAGTGATTGCAGTCAGACAGTGACTGTTTGCAGAGGGGTGCAAGTGCTTTACCTTCATAAGTAGTTGCAGCACTCTGGGCAAACACTTAGCCAGCACAAGTTGCAATTCCTATTTTTACTTATGTGACTGAGCCATCAGTTTGCTTTGTGTGTGTGTGTGTGTGTGTGTGTGTGTGTGTGCGCGTGCGTGCATGCGTGCGTGCGTGCGTGCGTGCGTGCGTGTGTGTGTGTGTGTGTGTGTGTGTGTGTGTGTGTGTGTCGGCTGTTGGATGGATTTTATAAGTTCGCTCAACTAACGTTATCTCAGGATGGCGTTAATTTATTTGGTTTACCTGTATTGATACAATATTGCTACGCAAAATATCGAGATACTGTGCTGTAACGATGTTTCCCCACCTCCCCAAAACACTAGACATACCCAGGAAGTTTAGAAACTCCACCCTGGTCTGAATGGCCTTATTCCACCTTCAGATCAGAGAGAGGATATTTTAGAATATAACTAATGGATCCTGCGTTTAAGTGTGCACACCAAACCCTGTGTGGGTAAACACAATAATCTTTACTTTAGCTGTTTTCTGCTAGAATTAAGCTAAGAAAGTGAATAACAGACCTAGTTACAGACGCATCGCATGGTCACAAACAAGACTTTAAATGAAAGCTTTGTTTCTGGTGGATGTGTGAACAGGCAGCTGTCTCTTTAACATGATGGATTTTTTAGAGCTCCCGAGCGTGCAGCACAGCACCATTACTTTTTGTTTTGTTTGCCCTGAAATGTAAGAGTCTCAATATTAAGTGGGCTTTGGAGAAAATTGGAACAGTAGTGGCAATCCACTGCCAAATAAGTGAGGGCCCCTCTGCACCCTGCAGCACAACAGTCAATGATGATTGATTACTCCCTCACAGTCTCATAACTGCGCTCATTATTTCTTTCACAGCCGTTCTCTGACCGAGGACAATATCGGAGCTGGCTTTTCCACAAGTTTGCATCTATTAATAAGCATCTGTTAAGAGAAGTTAAAGTCTCGCTCTTGTTTCTGTTACTATATGACATATACAATCTTGGTTAATGCCAGCACACAGTCCAGGCTTTCCTCGCTTTAATAAACCTTCCTCAAACGTACTGTATGTGCGTCAGTGTGCGGTCTGTGGTCTTTTATACTCGGTAATTAGCTTCCTCTGTCTTCTTGCAGGTCACGGGGTTGCTGTTGAGACAAAGCCGTAGAGACACCAACAGTATAAACTCAGCTCACTGGAGGCAGCTTCCTTTATTGTGTAAGAAACTCCAGTAGGCTCTTTTAACATTCACCTTGCAGCGAGTAGTAATCACAATATGGATCCCTCAGCCACTTCTTAAGCACATAATTAGGTGTGCTGCGTTAAGGAACGTTAATCAGCAGGGAGGAAACTTCTGTTTTACTTCCCTCACGTTCAAAGGCAGTTGAGCAGGAACTACACCATGGGCAGTTCGGTGACACAAAGCAGCCAAATGCAGAAAATGTAGCATACTCTCCTGCTTCTTCTTGATCTCCGGTCTCCCTTTGTTTCCTTTTAAACACATGCTCTCTCTCCTTCTCTCTCCTTCTCTCTCGTTTTCATTCACATGCACGCTTAAACATTACGACTGGCGTTGTGTTCCAACTCAACACACAGCTGTTTCAAGTCTTGGCACCAGCGCTCGTGACAGTAATTACGTGCCTAGTGGAGGTGGAACTAGTCTGTGCTGAGAGCTAGGAAATAGCAATCTGGAAGAACAGTGCTGCACGGGAAGAAGGCGACACTCTGTGAGGCAACCAGACCTTCTGCTTAACTTGGAAGCAGGACACCCCAATATGGTCTCCTTACGAAAGGAGGGCCAGCATTAGATTGCAGAGCCAAGGCAGCAAGTATTGTGTTTTTGATGATGAGGCCGCCTTACCATTAGCATTGATATATTAAGTGACTGCTGTTTAGATAAATGTAGTTAAGATAACTAAAATAATAAAAATTAATCTTATGCCAAATCATATCGATCATATCGAGGGATATCTTTCCATTATCTGGATACATTTAGTCTAACTGGTGATCAACTTGCTAACGTAACCCAGGGTTTCCCCAGCATGTTCATCTGAAAGGAGTGGCAACATCTGGCCAATCACAAACACGGAGAAGTGTACTGGCAGCACATAGGCTGATTTTTACAAATAAAAATAAAACCGTTATAAAAATATAAACATGTTAAAAAAAACAGTGCAGACTGAAAGCAACACATGCAGACAAAGCTGCGAGTGTGTGTGAGTGTGAGAGAGAAAGCACTGTATAGTAGTTCAGTATTAAAAGTGTATGAATGTGTGAGCGCTGTGAATGATTTGGTCAGCAAGACTGCAGAAGAGCTACTAATAAAGTTTAGCCTATCTGAAGCCAGAAAAGAAAGCCAAGAAAAATGCTGACTGTGTAAGTTAACAGACTTGTTAGTATCATTTATTATTGTTAGGATCATTTATTAATGCTCATAAAAACTAAAACTTTGGAAGATTGTAGCCAACAAGAAAAAAAAACATGGAATAAAGTTGTGTCTAAGAATGTGTTTTAATTACTGATGCTCATCTAAGAAACACAAAGACTTTAGATGCTATTAAAAAATCTAGACCATCCTGCTGTCCGTGCACAGAGTTTCAAGCGATCTTCCAGGAATGGATGACGCTATTTACAAAGAACTGGTAAATGGACTGGTTCTTATATAGCACCTTTCTACTCTATCTGAGCACTCAAAGGGCTTTATACACCATGCCTCCTTCACCCATTAACACAAGCAGCTTTTATAATGCTGAAGTGGATTGTATCTTACATTCACACTCTGATGGAAACATCAGAGAGAAACTTGGGGTTAGTATCTTGCTGAAGGATATTTGGCATGCGGGCTGGAGCAGTCAGTTGTCAAACCGCCAACCTACTAATCAGTACATGACCTGACCTGTATCATACCTCCCAAGCTACAGGATCACTAGACAGTGACTTCATACCTGTTGATCTCTAACCTAGAGCATAACCTGCTGCAGAGAAGGTAATAATGTGAGTTACCATAGTAAGAAGTGAACCAATTTCAACCAAATGTAATAAAATGCTTTAAATACTTTCAGTAAACACATTATGCTCATTTCTACCTGCACATTTTTATTCCTGGAACACACAAGAGTAGCTTTGCATGATTCATGGTTCATAATAATCCTTATTTATCTTATACTCTGTCTTTGTTTTCCCTGCCTTTACAATTTAAGCCAAACTTTTTCTGACTGGCTGCCTCTTGCAAACAGAAGAGTTCAACGGCAGGTGGGTGGGGCTTCTTCACAGCCAAAGCTTTGCCCCTGTGATAGTATTTTATGTCACTCCTCTCAGTGACATCATACAGGCTAAGAGAGGAAAACATTGTCTGGAATGAAGCATTTAGAGTAATCTGAATTTAACATTTCATATCCCCGTTTGAATAGCTCATCTGAACAGGCATTACCTGTTTTCTCAAAGCTGTTAAAAAGCTCTCAAAGCTCTCAAAGCTCTGCAGCTGGATCCTTAGCTTCCTGTCTGACAGACGCCAGGTGGTCAGACTGGGCAGCATCACCTCATCCCCCATCACACTGAACACTGGTGCTCCACAGGGGTGTGTACTGAGCCCTCTCCTGTACTCACTCTACACCTACGACTGCACAGCCACTAACAGCTCCAACATCATTGTGAAGTTTGCGGACGACACTACAGTGGTGGGTCTTATCACCAACGGTGATGAGACAGCTTACAGGGAGGAGGTCAGCGCCCTGACCCACTGGTGTCAAGACAACCATCTCACCTTCAACGTCGCAAAGACAAAGGAGTTGATAGTGGACTTCCGGAGGTGCAGAGAAGTACACACCCCCATCACCATCAACGGCGCTGCTGTGGAGAGAGTGAGCAGCTTCAGGTTCCTTGGTGTACATCTGGCTGAGGATCTTACGTGGTCAGTACACACAAACAAAACAGTGAAGAAGGCCCAGCAGCGCCTCTTCTTTCTCAGGAGACTGAAAAGATTCGGTATGAGCCCCCGCATCCTCAGGACCTTCTATCACTGTGCCATTGAGAGCATCCTCACTGGATGCATCACCACCTGGTATGGCAACAGCACCGCCTACAACTGCAAAGCTCTCCAGCGAGTAGTGCGGTGCTCTGAACGGATAATTGGAGGTGAGCTTCCCTCCCTCCAAGACATCTACAGGAAGCGCTGCCTGAGGAAAGCGGGGAGGATCATCAAGGACTCCAGTCACCCCAGCCATAAACTGTTCAGACTGCTTCCATCAGGAAGGAGGTTCTGCAGCATCCGGTCCCGTACCAGCAGACTGAGAGACAGCTTTTTCCATCAGGCCATCAGACTGCTGAACACGTCATAGACACCTCAGCTTCACTACTGGAACTTCAACATTATGCACTCCACACTGTATATAAATGCCACTTGTTTTGCACATATTCAACTCTGTATATTTTATATATTTTATTATTATTATTATTATCATTATTTATTTATTTATTTTTTTTTTTTACTATTTAATTTGTAAAAATGTGTATACACACACACACACACACACACACACACACACACACACACACACACACGTAGGAAAATATTTAGTATACACATCCAGAAATGCATACACTATTATATATTGTACATATATTTATTAGTTTCAGGTTGGCCATTCTTGTATTTTGCTCGTTTGTGTTGTTGTGTTTGCACATCTCTGTTGCTTGTGGGGCTCGCACACAAGAATTTCACTCGCATGTGCTGTGCCAGTGTGCCTGCACATGTGATGTGACAATAAAAGTGATTTGATTTGATTTGATTTGATTTGTTAATAGAATTAATTCTGAGTGTTTTCAGTTCTCTATAGACTCTGGTTGTGAAAGGGCAAATTCAGTTAATTCAGATAACAGTTGGTTGGAATATAGAAGTTAATGTTACTGTCCAGGAAAAAAGTTAAATTGATTTAAATGACCACCACTAAATGTAAAAATATTTCTCCAAGAACAAATCAGATCAACTTAAAGAGTTTTCCACTATTGCTTTCAGCCATTTATCACCGTTTAAAGGTCTGACCTGCTCTTGGATTTGGTTGATGTGATAGGAGATCGCATAGCAGCGAAACTACCTCTTCCCTTATATTTGCTCTTGGCCAGGCCATCATAGCTAATTTGTCCCGTCAGGCTCTGCTACCTCCAGTCTGCCCCGTCTTGCAGTTGAAATCCAACATTAATTTCCTTTACTTCACCAACTCAAGGACAGCAGTTCATTCTCGGGAGCTTGACAAACTGCTTGTGCTACAGGTACAGTACAACCCCAATTCCCCTAGTTAGGACAGCCCTCCTGCCAAGGCAGCTTAATAGTTATTGTCATCGTGTGCCTTTACTGGTCGTCAACCAGCAGATATTTGGACAGAAATAATGATAAATGTTTCTGGTTATTATTGCTATTCTCCAAGTGAACAAGCTACAGGAAAGGTAGAACATCCCAGGGAGCACACATACCAATGAGCTAATATATTAAACTGGAGCTTGAATCAGCCCTAAATGTAGGAAGCACTATGATGTAATAAAATGTGGCAAGTACTGGCACAGAGAGAACAGACAGAAGTGAGTTTTTGACAGGTTGTCATGACAATTTCTAGTAAATTTAAATTTGAATCACCAATCACACAAAAAGCTACTGTTCGTGTGTGTGTTTTTAAAGAAAATGGTCAATATACAGCATTGCCTTTGTTCATTCCTGTTTACTTTACGATATAACGATTTGTATTAAAGAGCAAAGACGGTAAAATTCAGCCACAAAGTCCATAATAATCCACGCCTAAGGACATGAGTAGTTGCCCAAAACAAACAGCAACAGAGCTGAAACAAAGCTGAATGGAAAATGAGAGCAGAGCAGTGCATTGATTCTATTTGAGCAGCTGATGATTCCTGGAAAAAAATAAAATAAAAAAGAATTCTCAAAGAGAAACACGAGATAGTTATGAAATACGGTGCTTGGTGTTTAGGAATCCTCGTGGTTATTATTGAGAGAGAGTTCAGAGTAAAGTTGAAGAAACGTCTGTGTGGGCTTCGCCTGGGGAAGGACTTGCTGTAATGTCGCCGTCGACCAATTAAGTTTGATAAATGTGACCGCTGCTTTCAGACCGGCGGGAGGAACGACTGCAGTCGGCGTCTGCAGGACTTAGCCAGATAATAAAGGTTAACTTCACTGTAAAGATAAAAGAGTGGAAAGCCACAGAAAGTTGGGCTGTGTGTTTTTTTCTTTCAAAAACACAAATATTAACACTGGTTGCAAGTTGTGTGCATGCTGCCCAAATGCCTGGCGAGAAGCTGTAGGGGAGACCGGGGATAGTTGTAACATTTTTGACATTTCTGTCTGTAAATTGGAGCTCGTTTAAGGTAGTGGATTCAAAATGTAATGCAAAGTATTTACATGTCTCTGCTATTAAATAGTGCAGCTATTTTCTCTGCAGCACAATTACCCATTGCATGGTATGGTCTCAAACACAAAGAGTGAAATGTTACAATTAACCCCATAGTCTGGGTTAGTTGTAACATATCCTGGGGTGAAATGTAACACAATGAAAAAAGGGTACTAACGAAACATTAACATGTAATCTTTGTTTATTCAACACATGAATGCACTTAGAGCCATTTATGTAGCTGTGTGTGTGTGTGTGACAGAATGCAGAAATCTAGCTTTTGAACATATTCCAACCCCCCAAAAAAGACAAATTATGAAATTTTCTGCAACTGAATATTTCATTAATTTTGATTGGTCTTCCTTGAGTTTGGCCTCATTGGCTCAGTGGGCATTATAACCTACAACTCTTGCACCAATTTTGAACATAACAATGAAGCTGAAAAAATGTAGTTGCTCACCAGCATCGCAATTCCATTACTTTTTATCATGGCTTACCTTGGTGTGGTTTGCAAAGTGCTTCAGAAAGATGAGGAAATCTGTTTCTTGCACCCATCCTGATATATTTCCACTACCAGTACTTCCTACTGGTCCATCTCTGACACAGTGTGAGAATGTGTATGTGTGGGAACACAAACAGTGGAGGAATTGTGTTGCCAATGGCATTAACCGCATATACAAAAGTGACCAGTGAACCTCTCTCTGCTGATGTCGTTGCCCCAACTTGTTTAATATAAGTTAAAGTAATAGTGTGGTAAGTTGTAACATCTGCATTATTGTTACAACTAACCCAGACTGTTGCTGTTACAACTGACCCAGACTCCTATAGCCATGAACTAGCTAACATTACAGCCAACGGCTAAAACATTAGCACTAAAGACTTACACAGAATATATCCCCATAGACATACAAATAACATAATTTAAATTTGATGAGTTTAACTGCAAAGCAGATAATGCTATTAAACATTGAAATAAAGTAGAAAAACTTACTTTTTGGCATACAAATTACTTTTTTTCATGTTAAATTGTCTGTGTTTGACAAAATGTGCTGATTTTTCACATGTGATAGCAGAACTGAATTGGGCATGCACAGGATGAGTCACATCATTTGAAACGTAGCCCTGATTGGAGAAATTGGAAGTGTTACAACTAACCCACGTTACAACTATCCCCGGTCTCCCCTACTGTAAACTGGGAGTGGACCTTTGTCGCTGTCTGTGGTGCTGAAAGCCTCAGCGCTGTCTGCTTTTGATACTGGAAACAATTTTGGATTACCTTGAACTTTAGTGAAGTCTCTCTTTGGACAAGGAAAAAAGAAATAGAAAGAAATGTGAAATACCTGGTGATCTAATGTCGCTATCTGTATCGAGGACAGCAAGCATGCAATCATACTGAAAGGCGCTGACAACTCCCTATTCTCTCTATTACAGGTGTTGGGCGTTTTGGATCAGCCTGCAAGCTTATTCTCTGGAGAATCCCAGCCGGCCAAAAATAAAGAAGAGGGGGGAAAGGAACTTAAATCGCAAACTATTACACATCCTTAAATGAGTCAATGATTTAAAATATATGGAGATTAAAAAGCAAACTTACGAGTGCCATCAAACCGAGTGGCTATAGTGTCCAGAAACGTGTTCTGCGGCGCTAGTAATCCCTTCATCACAGGCATTTTCCCTGCTTAATGTCGAATTCCCCATCAAAGTTACTGAAGAGATGGTGCAAGTCGTCCAAACGCTTGAGGTGCTCCCATCGAAGGTGCTGATGGCTATATGACCGAGCAGCTATCCAGTCAACTCAGCACAACGCAAAAGCTCCTAGTTGGTGGGGAGCGCACGTGATGCGCTCACCCGTGCGTCTGTTGCGTGTGTTAAGGACAGGAGAAGAGGGAGACCACAGGTGCTGCTCAGGTAACAGCGAGGGACAGGGTGACACTCCCTGTCAGCGATTCCATTATTATGTCGGTTGGAGCCAACGATCATCTATCCACAGCGTGCAGCGGTGAGAGACGAGCATTCTTAACAGCTGTGATTAAAGCCGCAAATCTGACAGTTTCTCGGCGTGGAGACACGATGACATCACAACAGAGAAAAACAGCTGACTCCTGAACTTTTATTGAAATTTTGATTTACAGCTTTTTAATTAGTTTCCTCCCACTTAGCGCGTCACTCAAGTGAGTCGTGAATTTCTCTTATGCCGTTGCTCATGTGCTCTGCTTAAGGACGCCGCGGTGTTAAAATAAAGCCAATAAACTACATCAGTTGTGCAGACTGCAAATAAGTCACTTAAGTAGGTGCACGACTCATTCACGTCGTTGTGTTGGAAGCGTGTCCGCACTGTTTTTAGCGACATCTGGTGGTAGGATCAAGGTACGGCCTGCATGGAAGGCACGGAAAGATGGGCTGAAGTCTGCCATGAGCTGCACAACAGCGCTGCGCAGCTCGGATCCGCTGTGCTACATCGCCATCCTGTGGATGCTAAGATACAGATCTCCATAAAGCCTGTAAATGTGCAGCACATAAATGCTCGTTAACTAGTTACAGTTTCTTATATAGATATGTGTATATAACATTACTCACACTGCACTTTATGTACATATGAAAAAAATAATCAGAGTGTATTTACTGTATATAGTAACCATTTGTAAATAGTAGAAAATACCGGTAGAGTTTTGAGGCTTTTATTATTTGTCCACTATTTTTTCTTAGGTACTTATTTTTCTATTTTTTTCTCATATATTTCTCATTCCCTTCGTCTTGTTGACCCTTGTGCTGCTGTAATGTGTAAATTTCCCCAATGTCAATGAAGTCTATGTCTTTGTCTAAAAAAATCACTTAAACCGTTTAGTGAGACGTACAATGAAAATTACATTGAAGAAGCTGTAACGGCAAGACTCAGTTTTATCAATGTCATAACAGTACGGTCGAATATTTCAAAAGCAACATCCCATGAAAATGTTTGTTTGTTTGTATTTTGTTTTTGAGGGATCTGGACAAGCATCCTTTTTGTGGCTACAGTGGACCACTCCTTAGTGTATCACTCATTTATCAGCTAAAAGCTTCATTGAGATAAAAATCTCTTTTCTAAGAGAGACTATAACCAAGAGGGCAGCAGAAATTACAAAATATCCTTCTGTTGCAAGATGTTTGGGGTTTTCATTTATATGTTTATATGATTGCTTAACATGGCCGTGGTCAGGAGGTATAGTGAGTCATCTACCAACAGGAAGTCAGACATTTGCTTCCTAGGCATGGAAAAAAGCACTAGTATGAATCTATCTGTGTGTGATTGGGGGGAATAAGGCTTGTAGTAACACCTGCTATTAAGTACGAGTCCATTTAACATTTATTTTAATAGGATTCAAACATAGACTATACTCTTTAGTCTTTCTGAGGCACTCTTTAGTAAATTTCCTCCTGTGCTTATGTTGTAGAGAGGCCCACTTCTGATTCTGCTTCAAATTCTTTGATATGATACACAATTTATAGTTGAATCAATAGCTGCACACTGCTCAGCTCCTGAGGCAACAAGAAAGCCTCAAACTAAACATTTCCACCGTCATGTTTCCCAGCTGATATGAGGCTCTTCTCTGGAAAAGCTGTTTTTGGTCTGCAGCAAATATGTCTGTTGTTATTGTGGCCAAACAGTGATATCTCTTATTCACTGATCCAGGATGTGTTATTCAAAAAAAAACAAAAAAAAACGTTGGTATGTTCAGTAGTAACGTGTACCTTTGCTCTAATGTTCTTTATAGATAGCAAATGCTTTTTCCTGATACGACTCCCATGCAGCTCAGATTTGGTTTTGACAACAACATTAGCGACAGATCCTGGAGATTTCTTTGTGCATTAAACAGTTTTGTTCTTAGGCTGAATTTTCTGGAGCGGTAGGTCACGGAGAAACTGGCAGTCATTAGAAATCACTGCCGCTTGTAGATGATTTTCTTGCAGTGGAATGATTTGATGTTCTTTTTTCCACAGACTACCAGACTCATAAACATCCTCAACCTTTTTCTAAAGACCTGAGAGAGCTTCTTAGACCCTGATGACACGGCACACTTCAGAAGTAAGACAGCTCCAGAACTGGCAGAGGACTAAATTAGACAGTTTCCACTTTCCCTACAAGTTTCTATTTATTGGTACTTAATCTGCAAGCCTAATTCCTAATTTTATGGTTCTAAAGTAGTAAAATTTGTACTTTTTCCACATCATTAATAACTTTTCTAATTAAAATCTGCCTTTTTTCTTAAATCCATGTACTGTTATATACTGTTTAAAAGATGATAACGCGAAGTCATTCTGTGCTGCTGCGCTTGGTCTTTTCTGTTGGCTGTGGGCACTTGTGGTTTCTGGGTTCGTGCGGGTTCTCATCACCACTCTGTGCTCTGATGTTTTGACTCTAGTGATCAGGGGAACTTGATGGAAATGCTGTTGTCCTTACAAACCACCACACTGCTTGTTGTTGCGCCCCTCCCTCGTCCTGCGGAAACCCTGATAAGGATAAGTGGAAGAGGATGGATGGATGATGGATGGGAGTAGGACACCTGTAAATACTTTCTGAAGCTCAAGAAAAAAAGAAAATAAATAAATAAAAGATCTTCAAATGCTTCACTTGTTTGGATATTGTTCAAATAGTAATTTTTCTCATGATGTGCTTCTTTTCCACATGATAATATCTTCTAAAATGCAAACCTTTCCTCAACAGGAAACATTCAGTATAAAAAGCAATTTATTTCAGCATAAGCTCAAGGTGCTCCTAAGGAGCAGAGTTACTGAGATATTGGCTAACAGTAAGAGACGTTTAAGAAACTGCCTCGTGTAATAAAATCCCAATTTGCAAATCCTTATTTTCTCCAGTACGTAAATCAAGAAATAGGACTACATCCAAGTTTTCAATTTCAAGGTTCATGCTGCAAGTACAAGATACCTCTAGGAAATATCTTGAAACCTATCTTGTAAGTTCATGAACCCACAAATACACACATGTTCAACAAAAGCCATAACTAAACTCCATTCTAGGTCAGTCCCATTACCTACAGTGCTACAGCATGGGCCTAAACAGCAAAAGTCAAAAACAGTGCCTCCTACTCAGCTCTTTCCCAAAAGTGAAGCAGCTGTTTTAGTGTTTATGTCATGTGGAAAACATGTAGTCATCAGGCGCTCCCAGGCCCATCGAAATGTGAATCATATGTCTCCTCTGTGCCTTCAAACAAGCTCACGAACTGTACACGCATTCAAACAAATGCATTCAGGATCCACATAAAGAAATATGTGAGTCATGTCCCCGAGGTGAGCCAGAGCCAAGTAGTTAAGCACACAGAGCTTCTTCCATAAATGTGTCAGCTAATAAAATTAAAACAGACAGCCAACACACTGCGATGCTCCACCTGAGTAATTAAATGCTTAATGCATCGTTTAATCCTAATCACTGCACCAAATACACATCTTGCATGCATGTGTGTGTGCGCCTCACAGTTAAGTTCATAGCAAAGTGACAGTCGAGCCAAAGTGAGTCGCTGTGGATTCCAGCGTTACCTCACCAGAAATGTTATTAAACCTCCAAAGATTAGAGCCAATTAAGCTTCCGCGTAATTATCAATCAATCACTGTAGCTGTGACAACACTTAAGGCACTAGAGAAAAAATATTTGGGATATTAAAGAAAAATAGTTTATTTGCAGAGCTATCACCATGCTTTTTTATAACATTTACCTTACCCCAAAGGGAGAAAAAAAAAATGTATTTCCCTCCACACCACCTCCCATCTGTCCAAATTGTTTTTAATGCTTGCAAACACAGCAACTTTACACCTAACTTTATTATTAATCTACTGCATGAGGTGACATAAATAAACCTCTCTTACAGCAGATATTTTCTCAGCTCAGGTGTAACGTTTTAAATGGCTCTCATTTGGACGTGTCAGTGCCGGAGTGCTGCACACTGGGTCATTGTTATTGATTACTGAGACCGAGGCTTTGTTTACATTATTCATTACACCTGAAATGGCATTTCAGAATGTCTGTGGACATCCTGACACGTGGAGGTAGGGGGGCAATGTGTATTTGTGTCGCAGAAAACATTAGACAACCCTTGTCAAAATTTGGTGCAATGGATAGATTTCTTCCAGCCACCGTTCCCTAAGTCAGATAGCACCGCTAGGGGGCGGCAAAGTTACGTTTTATTAATCCCTCAGCTGGATGGTGATGTTGGTTTAAAAATGTACACGAACCCATTAATATGCACCAATTACAAGTGAATTTAAGATGTTTGAATAGTGCACAATAATAATAACTGTAATGAAGATCATTACGCCTATATGCATTTGTACTGCTTTACAGTAATCTCAGCTCCAGCTCTGAGTCTCTCTGTGTTATTTTGGTATAAACAGTTGGACCCTAATCAGATCTGACCTTGTGTCTGTATAATGTACAGTCATGCATTTATACTGAAGATTCCCTTGCGGCATTAAAGCAACACAATGCTAGCATTTCAACTTCACGTTTTTTGCTATGCGCGGTGCAGGCACACCTAATGAAAGAAACACACACACCTTTGCAACAGGCTATTTTACATGAAATATGTACAAAGCCCCGTTTCCACAGATCAATACTGGTGTCCTCACTCACAATCAACACTGCACGGGATCTAATGATACAGGCAATTACAGAAATGTCACATGACACATCACACCTGCCCTCTTCTAACCAGTACTTACACTTCCTATCTTTTGTCCTTTCTTTCTTGTCCTTTGTTTCCATTATTCCCACAAAACAAAACCCATCAATTTTTCAATCAAGCAAGTAAGTAGGGCAGCATCTCGCATCTGATCCTGAGCTCACAATCTAATCTGAAACCTGGAGGCTCCTAAATTCAAACCTTTTTTTCAGAGACTTTCTGATTTGTATACATTTAACAAAGCCACCTTAACACAAGGCTATGGTTTTTCAGGCAGTGTTTGATACCCATGCTGGTACATTAACAGACTGAGGAGCCTGTGCACGCCCCAGATCAGGAGAGACCTGAGGAGAGACAGTTGCCTTAAAGCCAAGCTATGATACAATGTTAGAGATAAGATTATAGTATGGCCATCTAATATGTTTGCAGAGAGATTTTTTCTGGTAAAGATGTTTCATATTAGAGCAAATGATAACGACAGTGGCTGAATAAGAATGAAGTAATATTACCAGGAACTCACAGCCCAAACCCATTGCAAGAGAAAGCCCTGCATTCAAAACAGGAATTTTAGACACAAAAAGATTTGGTTGTGCAGAGAATTGCCCCTGACATACATGTAATTCTACATTATATCATCAAACTTTTAATGTGAACAAAAATTCAATAAAGATTGTCAGTCAATCAAAGTGTAGCTAGTTGTTTACTCCAAGGACATGTAAGATAGCAACACACAAACATCTGTTGATACATTTAAGGGGCCCAAACTAGACACGGGTCATTTGTAACAGAGTCAAAAACAAACAGCTCAAAAATAGAACTTTTAGCAATATGCTGAATTTTATCGTCTGATCATATTTTTTTTTCTCCCTCCATTCAGTTTATTAACTGCTTATCCAATTTAGGGTCATGCAGCCCATCCCAGCTGTCATTTTTTTTAAGTGCTATCTTAATTTATGACTGATAATTACGGCTGCCAAATACATAACGGCTCATAAGTTTGGAGAATGACATGAGAGCTTATGCTCAGATTCATCAAATAAATTGTAACATTGATAGTAAATAAGCAAAGATATAAGCAAAGTTTTTTTTTTCAAAGTAAAACAATCGTTTTGTCTTTTCATCAAATTTTGCAGCATCAGAGCCTGAATGACCTTTGACACTAGATGTAAGCTTATGGAGGTAATATGGTTATGCTTTTCACTCACACTTCTTACAGGCCATGTGGTCAGCTTGTTTCCACAATAGTTCAGTGACACTGAGATCCATTAACTATGTTTGATATTCCTTTTTTGTCCACTGCACTGGACAAAGACAGCCAGCTGCTTCTGCTGTTGTATATTTTGTAATAGTTTGGAGCTGTGTATAGGACCATTATCCTGCTGTAAGCAAACAAGTGTCCTAGGAGTATATCATAGAATTAAATAACATAGCTAGCCTTCTTATTTATCAAGATCACTTTTATCTTGTACAAATCTCCTACTTTAATCCCACCATATTTATATTAGGCTTTTGACATCAGGCAGCCCCACCCCTCCTCCTCAGCACCTTTGTCTTTTTTTGTTCCACATCTTAAAACCTTAGACAAAGATAGGAATTGAAGGAATTGTCTGTCAGCAAGATGTGCCTGGGGAACCCACACCAACAGGGGGCCCCCAAGAGCGCTTGAAACGTCACAAAAGACAGTTTGATTAAATGTATTTCTTGTGCATGTGACATATCAGTAGTACAAGTTCATGCTACTGCTATAATCATTTTTACTGTCAGAGCCAGGATCATGCTCATGCACAGTGTAAGTATTTGTAAGAAGATTGGTGTCCAAGTAAGTTTTAAAAAAGTATTTATCCCCCTGGGGCTAAAAAGAAAAGAAAAGAATCAGAGGGGGAAAAAAAAGGAAGATAAACGTATGTTTCTGAGAATAATCACATATAAGCAGTTAATCATTAAGACTGGCTAACAGTGACATTAGCTAAACAAGAGCTTTTGGTTCAGTCAAGTTGTAGTGAGCTTAGGTGATGCTGCATGGAAACCACAGGCATTAAAGTTAATAATCTAGTGCTAGCTCTCTATTTAGTTGGTTTCTGTTTAATTTATTTAATATTGTCTGTTTTTACATTTGTCATGTGGCATTCGTCATGTAAAAATGAAAAATTTAATTTAGGTCATTATAAACTCTTGTTGTGCCCTTTTGCACATTTAAAAAAAACAATTGACTTGTTTTAAAAGGGCACTGTCTGCTCGTTTATTTTATTTCTTTCCAGCACACTAGAAAAACATGATAATGGTTTATTAGATGCATACTGATCAAGCATGGACAACATATAGTTAATAATGGTGGCACTGAAGTAGGCTGTTGGTGATGAGTTTAGCTGGGGGCGGGGCCCCGAATCAAATTCTGCCCAGAAATATAGAGAACCAAGAGTGACATCTTTTAATAATTCGTTAAATGTGTCAGGAACTAATTAAAATTGGAAATAAATAATGAATTAATTATGTTATTAATTCAGTGAACTTTGAATTAATTAATTAATGAATTAATTAATTGAATGCGGCATGAACTAATTAAAAATGGAAATGAATAAATAATTAAATATGTCATTAATTAATCAAATTTGGAAAAATAAATAAATAAACCTGTCATTAATGGATTAAAATAGAAAATAATTAATTTATTAAATCTTTCACTAATTAATTGATGTTGGAAATAATTAATTAATTTTCAAATATGCTGTCGAATTTTCCACATAGGGCCTATTTGCAAAAAGTTCTCTGATGTTTTCAGAGATGTGATGTTTCGTGAAAAGAGCAGCACACCCCGCTGCATGAAGTCTGTAGCCTTTTGGCCCCTTAACTCTTTAGAGCAAGCACATGAAGAAAGCTTTTTGGGTGGGATTGTATTCTGGACATGCAACTCCCCCAATTTATTGTTTCTTTGATAAGCACAAGAGATTTCATCTATGCTAAGATAATGAAGACTTTTCTCTAAATGATTAAGGACCTATTTACATTTATGTAGATGTAATCACGTAATGTTTATGTTATGTAATCATGTGATAAACCTGGATGAAGTAAAACAACAGGACGCTGTAATACACAGGTACGATGGCTGCTTAGAGAGCAACAGGACTGCTTTTCTTTCTATGTGACCCAGAACATCTGAGCTAAAATTGAGGTCACTGTATGCGCAAGTAATCCCTATGAGCCAGAAGCTCAGCCTTCAGGCTGCTCTAAATGCCTTGCTTCAGTCAGTATTTGTAATCCTAGGTCTGCATGACGTCACTGAGAGTGAATATTTTGGAAATGTCAGTCACACAGCTCTGGCCGTGAGTATTGGAGCCCCACCTATCAAACCTCCCGTTTAAAAGGGGCAGCCAATTAGAAGAAAGCTGGCTCAAAATAAGCATGACCTTAAAGGGAGAGGAGCTAAAATTGCTTCTTTCAGACAGCACCAAGTGGCAGTACATGACTAACGAGTATTATTTTGAACTGTGAATCACACAAAGCTACTCTAGTGGAGTACCGGAATAAAAATGTGAAGCGTAATAGGTCCGCTTTAAGATCAGGGAGCAGGCGAAACAAAACTGTGCAATACTTTGTGCCGGTAATCCATTTCCCCTTTAACACCCTGACGTGTTGCCTCCACCCATGTAACGGCAGCCACCTCACTAACCACATCATGAGGTTATAATAACCACATCACATCTATGGCGAATGAGGTGGCGTGAAAATCTAACCTAATTTGGCTGAGATACGCGACTGTGTAAGCAGCAGGGTGTCCCCTGAGATGAGGCTCCGATTGAGGGAGCTGTGCGGTGCTCTGTGAGCGTGTAATGGTCTTAATTATCATTTAGCACGGCAGCCTCATTGATGACGTATCAGGCCAGTGATGAAATAGTAGAGCAGAGAATAACAGAGGGGAAGAAATTTCAACATATAAAAACTTAAAGGCACGTGCACACACAAACTAGTAGATGACACACTGCTGCGAACCTTACTTAGCAAAATACCCAGAGGTGCAAGGGGAATGCTGCAAACACACACATATATACGCACGCACTCGTTTCCGCCCAGCTGAGTGACATCTCTCTCTGTGAATTAGTCACGATGAATGATGTGTAACCAGCCATGACTCGTTCTGGCTGGGGAGATAGCTAATTCACTTTGTTTAATTAGTCAAAAAGTAGTAGAGCACACTCCCGCTCCCCAAACATACACTTCCACTGCACACCATCCACCCTATAATGAACCGGTGGAAAACAGACTGTCTGCCAGCATGAGTGATCTCTGACTCTTCATCTCTTTCTGTCTCCCTCTCGTGCACGCACGGAGCGCACACTTCGCCCGCTGCTTTGTGATACCCTCACAGAGATTTCAAGCACTGTCTGAGGATCTCAGCTTCCGAGATGGAGTGCACCTCCTCTGCAGTGGACCGCATGGGGGAGGTATGCTTACGCTCGGCTGCAGCTTAAGGTTGCTGCAAAAAGGGCAGAAGACAAGTTGGTTCCAATGATAACTCATGCAGCCATATCAACACTTCGAGGTACACTGAAGAAGTGAAGCCCCTTGAAGCACTTTAAAACGAAATTTAGTCATTAAAAACAGCGAAACAGCCATTCTGAGTGTACAGCAATATACCAACTACTGTATACTTTAGCTTAATATAACCTTTACACATATAATATGAGCTGTAGTATAAACACCCTACACTACTGTAAATTTAGTATAGAGCTCATTCCTGCTCTTCCTGTAGTAGAAAAAAGTGATCTTCTGCATATTAAAAATGAGCCTTAGATAATCTTGTGACAACATCAGCGTTCAAAAGTTAATATCAGTGAGCCAGTTCCACCTTGCCCTGCTCCACTTTGTTACCATGGAGAGCTCCAATACCCTAAAGACAATAATAAGTGCGTGCACAGCATGCGGCAGAACATAATAAATAGATTTATGCGCAATTGTCACATTTAATACATTTACGGAGCGCGCTAGTGAATTCATTATTACACCATATGTTAATGCAGCTGGGTCCGTGGATTTTAGAGACTGTGTAGGGAGGTCTCCCCCTCCCCACCTCTCTCTCTCTCTCTCTCTCTCTTTCTCTCTCTCTCACCCTCTCTCTCTCTCGCTATCTCTCTCTCCTCGTGCGCACAGCGCTTTGAAGTGTAACCAACAACTGCTCTCCCTGAGTCAGTGGTCTAATATATGACAGGAAATATACTCCAGGAGCTCCTCGGCGCACATTGTTCTTTGTGGAGCTTGATCCACAGAAGCAGCGTGCCCCGGTGCTCTGGCTGGGAGGTCGCTCACAACTTGTGCTGAGGCTAGTTTAATCGGAAAGCAAAGCGCTGTCGGGGAACAAGGGAGGATCGATCGAGATAGTTACTCCTGACACAAGGGGAAAACGAGAAAATTCAGATGGTAAACGGTTATTGTGAGTAATAGGACGCACAGGAGCGTGTCGCGGGACATACAGCCGGGAGAAGCGGATCTGTTCTCCAACTAGAGATCTATGGAAGCGGGGAGAACCATATGGATACAGACGCCGTCTGCGGGAATGGGCTGCTGATGTACGATAGCGGATCGGGCATGCACGTTGTGCAGACTGAAACAGGTTGGTTTCGCCTCAGTCAAACTTCAGCAGAATCAGATGTCGGACTGTTTTTTTTAGCTGCTAACATTGAAGCGAATCAGCGGCGCTTACAAGCGGCGCACCGGGAGGCGACGGCAGTTTATTGTGGGGAAATTGCGCTGTAGCATTCACTGCATCTTTTTTGTTATAAGGGATTTCAGTGGTTAGCCTCAAAGAGGCATCTGGGTGAAGGTCATCCCCGATGCTGAGACGGATATTTAAACCTTTGCGTGCACGTGTGTGTGTTTAAAAATATATTTTATTATGGCTACTTTATGTGGCAGTTTCCAGCTCACATTCTCTTGACGTTCACTATGTATGCGAATGTTAGAGCAGTTTGCAGTTATTTAATTGGTGTCTATGAGTACATATAAAAAAAAAAGTTTGTCAATAAAAGTTTAAGGAGAACTGGTATAAGTGACTTTTATTAGCTTACCTAGTGTAGTATTTGATGTTTAAGCGTCTTTATCTCTGTATTAGTGTAAGACCACAGATGGATCCCTTGTGTAATGGAATCAAGAAAGCTGAGGGCTGTGATCTTGCTGTAGACCCTCGCCCTCCTCCTGCTAAGCTGGCTCGAGTGGAGCAACATGAGGGGGGACCCTCGACCCAGGAGAGGAGCAGACAAGGTAGTCCTGTGGCCAAAAACCCCTGCATGGCACAGAAACCCACCACAGCGAGGTCACAGGGAAAGAGCTGGCACAGCAGAGGTACATGGGGTGAAAAGATGAAGCCTAGGGTTTGAACCCATATATGTATTTTTTTAGTTTTACATGGATCTTCTGTGATTATGGCTCAGCTGTGTTATCAAATTCATTGAGCTTATCTCATAACCCTAAATGTGTTTTTTTAATTTCAGCTAGTTCTGATGCAAATGCATGTATAAAAAAATACTTTGTATAAGTTGATGAATTACTTCTAATTACCCAAATGGTTTGGTGTATGGCATCATGCATGTCTGTCACCGCAGGGAGCCTGCTGCCGGTGTTCTGTGTGGTGGAGCACACGGAAAGCCCTTTGGAAGGAGAGAGGAGAGAAGAGCATGCTGAGTTTGTGTTGGTTAAGAGAGATCTGCTGTTTAACCAGCTGATAGAGATGGCCCTGCTGACACTGGGATATTCACACAGCTCTGCAGCACAGGCAAAAGGTAAAAACACTTGCAGTGCAAAGAAAGCGCAGCTTAAACTCTAAATCTTTCTTATTTTCACCTATGTATGTGCGTGTGTTCAGGTCTGATCCAGGTGGGTAGGTGGAACCCGGTGCCTCTGTCCTACGTAACCGACGCTCCAGATGCAACAGTGGCAGACATGCTGCAGGATGTTCACCACGTTATCACACTTAAAATTCAGCTGCACAGGTAGAGAGCAGACAGCACTCATATCAGTATGTTTGCCTTCAGGGTCATATCTTTGTCCTGTTTGTGTGAGTTATACATTGCTGCACAAATGTACATTCAGATGAAGTTTAAAGTGGTTAAATCATAGGTTTTAGTAATGACACTGAGTCAGCATATGCAATACCAGCACTTTGACACCAAATGTACTTTTCCTATTGTTTTTTTTATATATATATATTCTATGAAAACAGTGTACTGCAAATAAAGACGGACCTGATATCATTATTGTTATCTGAAGCTTCTTGAGCTTAAGTGTGCTTGTGATTTCTTTATTGCATTAGACAGTACATGTGCTTCAGCATTTAGACAACAATCCATGTTGGTGTCTTCTTGAAGGGATACTACTGAGCTTCTCTGGCTCTGACCGGAGCTTTTTCAGTAAATAACCATGTTGAGAGATTCTAATGAAATATGCCATTAAGTTACATCATGGAAGGTCTAGTAGTGTTTCACTTTGTTGTCAAAGTAAAACACTGCTGAGCTTAAATATACCTTTAAACAGTAATATACTAAAATCATCTAGTTCTTTTTTTTCTTTGACCTTTGTGTAGCTGTCCTAAATTGGAGGACTTGCCAGCCGAGCAGTGGAGTCACTCGACGGTGAGAAATGCTCTGAAAGAGCTCCTCAAGGACATGAACCAGAGCTCACTGGCCAAGGAGTGCCCACTGTCCCAGGTATACAAAAGAGAGATAATAATCTAAACTTGACTAAAATTCTAAATTAGCATTTAACATGCATGCAATTTAATCTTCTGTGCCCTCTTTGACATGTGGCAAAGAGTAAGCAAAGGGTCCAGTAGTTAGACAGGAAGTCCAGATGCAGAGATAGATAAGGTGTGGGGGCAGAGCACAGGAGGGAGAAACAGATAAAGAGAGATGGTTATCTCCTTAAAAGCCATGCTGCCTGCTTGCTGCCTATCTTGATCCTGTTGATTTTCAGTCCTTTGCTGTTTAGCCTTTTCTGCACTCTGGACTGATTCAGCGATAATCTAAATGTAATATCTTCAATTCTTGTGTGTTTAATTAAGCAAATACAGACACAACTGCAGAAATAATTGTCATTAATCACGCAGTGTTTGGGGAAGGCCTTTTTATGAATATTCATAATTATCAACCTGGTCGATCTATTATTTTGCCCGAGGCGTAGGACAGCTACAGTCTGATAGAGGATAACTGTTCACCGTCTTCTCTCTACCTCAGATTCCTCTCTTCTCTGCCGTGTTAAAATCTGATACAAGCAAATCCTTCCTCCCCCATCTCTCTTCCTCTCCTATCACTACCTTAACCCCCCTCTCTTGTTTGCGGGAAGCAGATTAAAATAAATATGAGAAGATGAAAGGTGTAATAAGATGTAAAGATTGCACAGGATAGTCTTCAGGGACAAACCGTGTGTGTGTGTGTGTGTGTGTGTGTGTGTGTGTGTGTGTGTGTGTGTGTGTGTGTGTGTGTGTGTGTGTGTGTGTGTGTGTAAGAGTGAGTGAATGAGAGACAGAGGCATAGTCTCTGATGACCTGTAGTGTTTTGTTTAACTGCACACTCACACACGCATGTATGCATGGATGCATGCATACCCACACAGCTCACACACTGACACTCTCATCTGTCTTTATTATCCTGTTTACCTGGGGGTCTTTTTAATAACACAGATCTGAGTTCATTAATATCAGATGTGTGAACAGCTGAGACACCCAAGCCGCCCATAGCAGGAGCTCAGAAAATGTAATGAATTTCTATTGTCTTTTCCCCTCTGTTTCAGAGTATGATATCGTCTATTGTAAATAGCACTTACTATGCAAATGTCTCAGCTGCCAAGTGTCATGAGTTTGGCCGATGGTACAAGCACTTCAAGAAGTCCAAATGCTTCAAGGGTGAGAGAACTCAAAACACACCTGTGAAGTATTACAGCATGTCTGATACACTCTAGATACTGATTATATGAGCTTTGTCCTACTAACAGGCGTCATACACTTTTAGCAACTTGAATAAAAAGATGAATGCTTCACCATTTTCATTTTATAGGGAAATTTTACAGTGCAGTAGCAGGAAAAGCTGTTGAACCCTTTAAAATAAGCCGTATGAATTTGTTTTTAGAGATAGCCAAATCGTTGAATAAGTTATAACTATGAACAGATACAATTATTTTATGAACTTTTACAAAAATAGTTGTATTCTTCAAAGTAAACCTTTGATCTTGGTTACACACAAACACAGTTCGGTGCGCTTTGCACATTTGTGACATTACTGTGGTGACAAAAGTTCGCAGGCATCCACCAAAACATGCAATTTAAAAGTGCCCCTTTATTATAATTCAGCACAGTATACCACTGCCAGTTACCTATAACCTCAATATTACACATACAGCCGAATTATTACCAGTACTCCTCAAGGGATTTGGATAAGATTGTCCAGTGTTGAGTTGGTGGGGTGATGTCAGTGGCTTCTGCTCCTCAAATGCAAAAAATCTTAGCTTATCTTAGCTTAAAAATCATTAACTGTTCAACAATGTCAACAAAAAAAAAGAAAATATTGCATGAAAGCAAACTTTATGATAGAAGTGTTGTAGGAAATTGCATGCTATTAGATTAGTACTTAATAAAGTGAAAGTTTCCCACCATTGTAGGTGTCTCCAAGACCAGTTTGTGCAAACCGCACAAACCACCTGTCACAACTACTAAACATGTACAATACAGATTAAAAAAAAGTCTCTGAATATCTTTGCTGATGACCACAAATGCTATTTAAAGCAAGGACTCAGTAAACATGGAGTCTAATCCTTGAAATATGAATGGAGTACGTCTTAGAACAACTTAACTTATAAATTAAAGATGATCTTGAACAGGAATCATATCAGTTCCCAGACAACACCCATCTACCATCTGGGGCCAGGATGTTGGTGTCAGCTACACAGCTGCAAAGTGTCATGACTGTATTGTACATGATTGTGATGTAACCATGAAGGGACAGGCTTACACACCTGCCAAACCTGCCAAAGTTCCCAGAACTGGCTTTTCTTTTTTATTCGGGATGAGGTTTTACCAGTACGACAAACAGTAAAATACAAAATGCACAACAATAAAAGAACCAGAGCCCAGAGAGACAGTTAATCAATAAATTGTTTATGGAGAACACAAACCACTACTTAGGGCAATAAAAGTGGACCGTATTCCAAAGTGAAACCATGATCCCATGGGTGGAATACAGTGGAGGGAGTATTATGATACATCAAGATGCTTAACTAGCTACAAAATGGCTTCAAATGAAGAAAATCTATCTTCTGGTCCAGTCTAAACTTAGGCTTAAACCTAACAGAGATGCCAGTTGATGACCTGAAGAAGCTTATTTTGTTTTTCTTTACTTAAACTTGCGATCATATATGACCTGGTGACCAGATATTGAAGAAAACCTGGGTTCACCCACTTTTTCCTGCCACAATGTAAATCATCCTGTGACTTGGAGATGTTATTAGCACTTGAACAATGAGTAAAAAATAGTCCTGCCTCTTCTTTCCTTGTCCTTTACCAGACATTGACAACTTTTCTGACCAGTCCTCACATATGACCCTCAGCCAGCCAGCCACTGGTACCCCCGCTGACCAGAGCTCAACTCTCCTTTTCCCTCGTGGAGCGGTTGCCAACATATCCAACTGCCCACCTCTCAGTCTGCGCCCTCCTGGGCTGGTAACCCAGCCTCTGAGCTCCCAAATGGTCAACCAGCAGCTGGTGATGGCCCAGTTTCTAAACCAGCAGTATGCTGTTAGTCGCATGCTTGCTGGCCAGGGTTTGGCATCGTCACCACAGCAGTATCTGAACCATCCCCCTGTAGGGAGGGCTCCTGCCAAGGTCTTCTCTAAAGCTCCTGATCCCCAAGCCCTGCAGCAAGTGCAGTGCGGCCCGGGTGGAAGCTCTTCTGCCGGACTGCAAAACCAGACCTTGGCTGCGTCTTCCACTGGACCATCAGAGGTGCCGATTGACATCTACCAGAACGTGAGGGAGGAGCTCAAGAGAGCAGGCATCTCCCAAGCCGTCTTTGCCCGGGTGGCATTTAACAGGACCCAGGTATGGTTGCAGGAGAGAGCAAAATAAAAGATGCTGAAATCGAATTTTAAAGCAGTTTTCAACTCTTTGGTGGTGATTAGGTTGCTCGTGCCCTGGTGCTGCGGTGATAGCTAAGTGTGTTCTGTGAATATGTGAGTGTGAGATGGTTGGCACACTGGCATGGCCTTTGCCGTAGTGCCTCCTCCCCCTTGTGCATGTGTGTTTGTATGCGTGTGTGAGTGTGTGTTTGTGCCAGCTCTCTGCGGCACAAAGCCGGTGCCAGCACTGAAGCAGCAGCTGGGCCAACTAATCACAACCCCTCAGAGAACTGCTGCCTCCCTCTCTACCTCTATATCTCGCTGTCCATCTCACCACCTTTCACTCTGGCAGCCCTTCTATTCATTTAATCTCTAACCCCCATGGTCAATCCATCTATATTTAATCTCTCCCTTACTTTGTCCATTGGTCTCCTTCATTTTGTATCCATATCTCCCTCTACTATCGCCTCCTCTCTAACACTAAAATGCTTTGTTGTCTGTGTCCATCATCTTATATTCACTAGTGTGCCCACAGAAATGGGGCTCAAAGGACCGGCTAAGCCCGTTGTTATTATTATTACCTTCATTATCATTTTCATCACAATAAGCAGAGTTAGTTATTATCCACCCCCATGTTTCCCTGTTGCCAAGTCCAAGGTGCTCTGGTGCCAGCCATACAAGTTGGGCACGATGCCAAAACGTCATCTAAAAGCGAGGGAAGCATTTGTCATTTGACGACTCACATCAAGCCTCCATCTCTTCAGAAGGCAGGGTTTGCTGGGCAGCTCCAACCACAATCTATTATTTGAATAAGAAGGCTGTTTCCTCTAAAGCCATTTCTCTGCCAGTGTGAAATCTGATTTCCTTTCAGGGAAGGAATCCCTGAAATTTGCATGTGGTGTTTGAACGCTTCCCTGTATAGACAGATACAGACAGAATAATGCTAGATGTACAGGCGAGCAGCATGCTAAGCACTGACTAGAAGCTGGCTGTGAAACCCTAAACTGCAAGGTTTTGTCAAGATGCCACTGAATAGGATTCAGAGTTGGATACGAGGCTATTGCTGAATTCCTTTAGTTTCACAAGAAACTTTACATTTATCATCTTTAAATGAAGACAGTGAAAGAATACATAATATTTCATGAGACCTTTTCCCATTTGTGGTTCCTGAGAGACTGGAGCTTTTAATACCTGACCTGAATCATTTTGTTTGTGAAAGCTGAACATTCAACATGAAGGAAAAGAATTCAGGTTTATGAGTTCATATAGCTTTAAAGCAGAATTACAATATCGGTCATCCCTCTGTACAACTGAATGCTTACTTTTCCTCTGCTTCAAAGAAATGTTGCAGTTTGGAGTTAGATGAGCTCATCAGTATTGCTATCATATTTGATAAGAGCATTACTGATTGTTATCTTAACTCAGTAGTTCTTCTGGCATAAACCTTTTCAGAAAATGTCTATCTACCGTTAAGAATGAGAAATGATCCATAAGTAATTCTAGAAGAATAAAGGTCAGCATCACGGCACTGGTGAAGACTTGTTTCTTTTTTTCTATCATATATGGTGATCATCGCTAACCATTTCTCACTTGAAGGTCGAGATATTATCTTAAGTTGCCGCTTGTTTTAAATTATGTGAGTTTTGAATAAAATGAAGAAAGCAAAGTTGGTGTCCCTTAAACCATTTTTATACCACTAACATCATGTATGTTATACATTACTATATATAGATCGACCTGGAAAGGATGTGCTGCTAGGACATTTACTAACATGTACTTGAGAAGCCAGATGGCAATCCTGTGGAGGTAACAATGTGCGGTAGAGAGGGCAGTGGACTTTTTGACCAGATTGTATAACACAATCTTGGAGGATGAGAGGATGCCTCAAGGATGGAGAAGAAGTGTGATGGGACCACTTTTCAAGGAAGAGAGAGTACGTGAGTGAATGACAGGGAGACAGGTGGAAAGGTGAACATGCAAGGAGCAGACTTAGAGGTAGATGAGTTTAAATACTTGGGGTCAACAATCCAAAGCAACGGAAAATGCAAAAAAGAAAGTGAGAAGAAGTGTAGGCAGGATGGCTCTGGTGGAGACGAGTGCCAGGGTTGTGACAGAAGGATAGCAGGAAGAGTGAAAAGGAAGGTTTACTAGATAGTCACGAGACCTGCTGTGATGTATGGTTTGGAGACTAGCAAAAAGACAGGAGGCTGAGCTGGAGGTGGCATCACAGGGACAGCTCTGGTTGAGCAGTTTGGAGACAAAGTTAGAGAGGAAAGGCTGAGATGGTTTGGACATGTGCAGAGATGGGATAGAGGATATAATGGACAAAGGATGTTGAATACTGAACTTCCAGGCAGGAGGAAAAGAGGAAGTCCTCTGAGGAGAGGACATTCACAAGGTTGGTGTGACAGAAGAGGATACTAAGGATAGGGTGAGATGAAGATGGTCTGCTGTGGTGACCCCTAAAGGGAGCCGCTTATAGAAGAAGGAAAAAAATCCATCACAAGTATCAACTTACGCTGATTTTTCTGTGTGTTTATCAGGGCCTACTCTCTGAGATCCTGCGAAAGGAGGAGGACCCGAAACACGCCTCCCAATCTCTGCTGGTCAACCTACGGGCAATGCACAGCTTCCTGCAGCTCCCAGAGGCTGAGAGGGAGCGCATATACCAAGAGGAGAAGGAGAGAAGTCTGACTGTATTCACACCCAGCTGCAACAACACGCCACCGAGGTCCTCACAGGTCAGCCAGCAAAAGACTGAAAGACATGAAAACAAAAGTCTTGTAAACCAGCTGTGAAAGGTTAAAGTTGTTCATAAAACAGCATTGAAATATTCAAGTGTGAGTTCTGTCACTTGGCTCAACTATGCCTGTGTTAGCTCTCAAAGTGGAGCATTTTCAAATAAAAAAAAACATAAAAACCTTTGCCTGTTATCTGTTTCATAGTCCTCCTATTGCCCATTACTTTGCATAGCCTGTATTTAAACCCGGTTTTCCTTCTTGTTTGCTTCTTTTTAGTCAAGACTGTCCCCAGTTACAGCAGACAGAGGACTGCGGACAGACAGCTGCGTTCTCAATGTCAGCGCCTCTATCTATGAGGAGATCCAGCATGAGATGAAGAGAGCCAAAGTGTCTCAGGCGCTGTTTGCGAAGGTTGCCGCCTCCAAGAGCCAGGTACTTTGCTTCTTGTTAGTTTAAATCTGAGCATACAAACCACCCAATCGTTTCTATCGCTTGATGAAATGCTCAATTTTAGCATTCATTTATGACTCCATCGCCTCAGTTAAAGCAGCGATGGATACCGTGTGTGGAGGAAAGCCCAGATAATCAACCAGCAGCTGTACTCTGCAGAGGACTATCATCAGTGCATCAGACTGCTATTGTGTCCTAAATTATCGCTTTAATAGTCACCATACACACATACACACCACTCGCTTGTACACACAAACATACAGTAAGAGCACATGCAAGTAAAACGTGATCGCGCGCACAGAGACACAGCAACACTAATACAAATACACACACACAAGCACGATTTGAGTGTTTATTGTTCTCATTTTTATGGCGGCCCCATAAGCTTGTTATTGCCTTTTGTTTTGAGGATAATTTCCCTTCATGGAATGGGGGGATTTTAGCTGTCTCATTTTCTCTTCCTCTCGAGCACATCTCCAATTTTTAGCTTCTTTCTTGCTTGCTTTCTTTTTTCTTTTCTTTCTTTCTTTCTTCTCCCATATAACTCCCTCTTCTTTCTACTCATCATCAAGATGTTTGGAGGTCATTCAGCGGTCATGCCAGTACAGCCAGGTGGTCCAAAACCCCTGAGGTTCTTTCACTGGCCTCCATTTTTTTTACCTTACTTTCTTTAACCCCCACCCCTGTTTCCCTTTATTCTCTCGCACTCTCTCTATCTTTTATCCCCCACCCCACCCCCCGTATTACCCGGTTGTTTGGCAGGCAGAGCCATGCAGCATCTCCCTGTTCTATCTGCACTGTGCATCTGGATGGCATTGTGTGCTAGAGTTGGGCTACAGCCAGGTGTGTGTGTGTGTGTGTGTGTGTGTGTGCGCGCGTGTGTGAGCATATCAGCTTGCTTGCAAACATAATCATCCTCAGTTCATGAGTCTGAAACTAGCTTGGCTTTACGTTCCCCAATCTGTCACTCACAAGTTTCTTCCTTCATGATACACAAACAATTCATGCTGATAAGAAAATCTTGCTATAATCTTCAGATTATCTGGCAGATCCAAAAAATTTTTTTTTGATTTTGTATGTATATTGAGAACACACTGAACCAGTTTGGAGTCAATGTATAGAGAAAGTTATTGTGAATTCATTTTTTTCCCCCTTTGGTCAATCCCTTTCACTGTATATAGGGTGCCAACATACATAAGCTAATTAAATGTAAGGCTGCAAATGCTGTCGCTAAACATGCATCTTCAAATTTCTGCTGGCAGTCTACAAGGCTTAAACTGAACCCCAGCTTAGCCTCTTTTTTAATGTGTGAGTTTACTCATGTTCTGCAACCTTTAAATTACCTTTTTTATCTTATCAGTCTGCTGTACTGTACTGTAAGCATTTTAAAATAGACATAAACAGCCTGAAAGGGGTTGTCAAACATAACAGCATAGTCATATTGATATGGTCACGTTGTGTGATCTAAGTGTGTCGTTGGGGAGAAAACAGCAGCACTTTGTGCTGGAAATTTTTCCAGTGACATGACTAAACACATTGAAACCAATTCTAACTGAATGTAAGGCTGCTTATTCCCTTGCCCTTTATTAGTGAATGTGCTTTTAAGATATTTTAAGAGTTGTTAAGCAACTGTAGCCACCTTGTGCATATGCACATATTTCCTGTAGGGATGGTTGTGCGAGCTGCTGCGTTGGAAGGAGGAACCCAGTCCAGAGAACCGGACGCTGTGGGAGAATCTGTGCATGATCCGCCGGTTCCTCAGCCTGTCCCAGAATGAAAGAGATGCCATCTACGAACAGGAGAGCAGCAACATGACTGCACAACAGCACTGCATTGACAGGTTCACCCTGCTAAGCAATGACAATACATTGGTAAGACTTCCAAAAGTGACAAACATTATTATCAACAGACACTCTGACTTCAGTAGATCTTGCTTGAGAAGAAAACTATTATGTATTAGAGTTTTAAACAGCTATATACATGGCAGAAAACACTTGAGGCTAAGGTGTACTGACTTTAATTTTGTAATTTAAAAAAGTTATGGATAAAAAGTTATCAGAAATCTGAAAGTGAATACATCACATTGAATGCCAATAGATCTCTAGGGCGTGCAATGGAAAAGCAGCAGAGTAATGACAGCTAAATGCCAGAGATGTCAGAAAAAAAAAGATGATTACCACATTAAGCAATGATCCGTGAGGCTGATTAGTTATTTTTCTTTCCCTTCCATTGCTTGTGCATGGATTGATGGCTTGATTATAGGACAAACTCAAAGATAAAATGGTTGCATACCCTTCTGTTTGTGAACATACAGCCCACTGCCTAGCATATCATTGCATCATTGCCCATGTAGTGTTGACAAGAAAAGTCAACACCACATGGGCAAATTCAGATCCTGATGTGCATTTGCAGACATCAGTTCTGGGTGGCTGCACTGCAGATCACCTCACATGTGAACACTAAGGAGATTAAGATCAAACGGTCTCCACTACCCTTGATTTCACACCAGCCCAGATCATCGTGTCCTGTGCCTTTGCTCATATAGCAGCAAATCAGTGTCTAAACTCTGCAGATTCAATTAGATATGGTAAAAAAACACAAAAACAAAACACAATGGATGGGTGTGCATGTTAAGTTGTAGTTTCATTTTAACATAAAAGGTGACATTTCTTGAGCGAAACAGTCTCTGTTGACTTCACTTTATTTCATTCACAACTATTTAAAGTCAAACATAGTACTGCTCACACTCAAAACTAGAAAAATTTAAATACCAACCTTTTTGCTCTAATCACTTCTAATTTCTCTCATCAGTACCAACGCAGCTCTTTGATGCCACAGCAACACCATCTACAACCCCATCAACCCCTTCAGCCCGAGACAGGACCTCACCTTTCCCCGACACAACCCTGCGCTGCATCGCCAGCCGAGTCTGATGCTGGCGGTGCCTGGCAGCACTTGAGAGTACATTTGCAGGGCAGAGGCAGCAGCAATGGTGAGAGAGGGGACAGTAAAGAATGGGTTGAGGGTGGAAGAGAAAACAGGGACAGTTTAGGTGGGGACTGGGGTTGTGCTGGAACCGTGAGGGACAGAGGTGCAGAAAACAGCGAACAGGTATGGGATGGAAATATAGGGAAGGAAGACATAGATGACATCACGGGAGATGGCAAAAAAGGGAAGGTTAAGGAGAAGCTGTCTGTGAAATGGCCCAACATGAAGAATGAGGAACAGTGTAGGGCTGGGGTTTGTTCAGAGACAGATAATGAGGTAGAAAGTTACAAGGAGGTCCAATGTCAGGGGTTAAATGTGTCCAGAGATGCCCTCGGTATCCTGCAAAGTTTCATCAAGGACGTGGGCCTCAACCCAGACGAGGAAGCGGTCCACACCTTGTCTGCCCAGCTGGGCTTACCTAAACATATAATTCGCAACTTCTTCAATAGCCAGGACCAAGGACAAAGCCAAGACTACAGCCCAAAACACAGTCGCGACCACAAGCATTACTGCACAGACCCAAACATCTTGCAGGCTAATGTGACTGCACAGGAACTGGAAGAAGGTGGAAAAACAGAAACAGAACAAAAGGAGGAGAACTTAACAGGAAGAAATGAAACAAGTGAGATGACTGTATTAAAAGAATCGGATGTTGGCACTCAAACTATTCCCCCTATGAAGGAAGAGCAGGAGAGCTACATTTAACCCGCATACATCCAGTAACATACAGCAGCTTGGACAAGCCATACTTACCATTTAGACCCAGGACCGGGTGCTTCTCCTCTCTGAAACATAGCAACTTCGGTGCAAATGCTTCTCACTTAAAATATTGCTCCAGTCCAGAGTCACGGCGTGTTGGTATTTATGTGTTTATAGGCTTGCATTGTTACACACTGTGGAAAGACTAATAAAATACTGTGTATACCACAGCTTTCATAACCAGAGACTTAAGTTATGTAATTACATAGAAAGCTGTACTGTGATTTGAGGATTCTTGATGCACTTGAGACAGTTTACTGTGACTGAACTTTAGTACATAGTTTCCATGTATAGTTATATTTCTGGGTGGAGTGCTGGGAACCAATACAATGAGCCTCAGATTACATATCTCTATTTAAAAAGAGTAAGTGTAGTTGGTTGACTGACATTTTTGAAAAACGGCCATACCAGAAATGCCTTGAAGAGAGTGGCACTGCCAATCATGTTGTTCTTTTGTTTTTTTTAGATGTATCTTCACCATTTTTGTTTTAATTGTGCTAACCGTGCTTTGTGGTTTGGCTTTTGTCTGAGTCGTTTACTCTTTACCTCATAAATTTCACTGTTCACGTTTCGCTCTTATTAAATAACAAGTTTCCTGTTGTCGTTTTAAATTAAATACTTACTGGGAAAGGACTGGGATCATGTAACACCCATAGTATGTTACTAGCCACATGATTACATTAAACAATATGTCATCTTATAAACTTCAAGTATAATCATTTGGAAGAAGTTATTTTCTAGGGACAGATGCTGATGATGACATTAAATTGGTAAAAAAAAAAAAAAAAAGCCAGTGTCAATATTCTTTATATATAAACTGTATATACAGACATGTGACAAAGAAAGTTTGTGTACTGGCCCACTCTTGTTTACAATGTTGATTGAGTTTATTGAAGTTTGCATTTTTGCACAACTCTCCTAAGGTCCTACCTCATCATTTTAATCAATTATTGAGGTCTGGACTTTAACTGGGTTATTCCAACACATTTCCTTTTTCAGCTATTCTGTTGCAGTTGTGGGATCATTGTCATGTTGCAAGATGCAATTTTTGCCAAGTTTAAGTGGTAGGAAAGATGGCCTCACATTCGACTCTTTAATACTTTGATATACAGAGGAATTCGTGGTCAACTCAGTGGCTACAAGGTGTAAGCCCAAATAATCACCCCTCCTCCACCATGCTTGACAGTTGGTACAAGTTGTTTGTACTGATATGCTGAGTTTGGTTTTCACCAAGTGTTGCACTGTGCATTATGGCCAGACATCTCTACTTTGGTCTCATCAGTCCAAAGAAGTCTTGTGGTTTGTTCTTTGCAAAGCTAAGCTGTGCTTTTTAGAGAGAAGAGTCTTTCTCTTGGCAACCCTTCCAAACAAGACATACTTGTTCAGTCTTTTTTTCCCCAATTTTTCCCTTCTAACAGAGGCCTGTAGAGTCTGAGACGTAGCTCTTGGGTTTTCTGCAGTTTCTCTGAACATTGCACAGTCTGACCTTGGGGTAAATTTGCTGGGAACAATGTGCCATTTTGTTAACTCACACACACGAATGCTCCAGACTGGCAAACTGCTAAAAAATTCTGCTTTTATAGAGGTGCTCACATTTGCTGATGATCAGTTAATCAAGTGTATTTGATTATCAGTGGGGTCTTTGTTTACTAACTATCCAGCATTGCATTTTACTTAACAGCCTAACACAGAGACACACTCCGCTCCAAACAGTGTTGAGACTACTGTAAGGTGTAGTGACACCACTTCTAAGTTGCCATATGCATAATTTTCTTCATTATGTTCTGCAAGAAAAAAAAAGGTATTGTGTTGTCACACATCACTAAATTTACATGATAATGCTGATATATCTCTGATAGGCCGACACTGGCCAATAACATCAGCCAAAAGATGGACAGGCTCCATAAACAGTGACATTTGAATTTACAAAGAATAATACAGGTTTAACTGCAGAACCTATTGAGCCACTAAATAAAATAAAGGACGAATAACCAATCAGAATGGTATCTAAAATGTCTGTACTTGAAATGGTGCAATGTTTATTCCTATATCTCAAGATTGTCCAGTATCAGGCTTATCATTATATGCAAACGAATGAACAAGTTGGTTTCTGAAACAGTGTACACATAGAATTTCTATTCATGTTTGAATCTGTAAATCTCTCAAAATATACAGTCAATATTTTAAAAGTCTTTTAAAAGTTTAGTTCTCATTTTATTCTTCCCATAGAGTGGGCTGCAAGTGTGCGCAGTGTTTAAAGTTTAGCTCTGAAAGAAAGACTGTGAACATAGTGTATATTTAAAAAAAGAAATTTGGAAAATGTTTAACTTTTAACATGTTTTCATTATGGAGTGCCAAGAGTGACAAAATGAATGAATTAGATACACCATTAAATAATTAATTAAATGTGTCAATAATTAATTAAAATTGGAATTAATTAATTAATTAAATATTGATGACACATTTAATTAATTATTGACATATTTAATTCATTATTTATTTGTTTGCATTTTAATTAATTATTGACACATTTGATTAATTATTTATTGATGTATTTATTTAATTCATTTTAGCAGTCCTGACCTCTGGCTGTTCATGAATTAATTTTATCTGTCAGCCTCACCCATCAAACTCAGGGGACAGCGTTACTGCTGCCACTGCAGCTTGTCTAACACCTGATTGGTTACAATGCAAAGTAAGGTCGATCCTAGATAATCGATTGCTATGAACTGGTGGTAGTGTGGACTTGGGGCAGCTTGGAATCCCACGATGCATTTCAAATCCCAAGCAGCAATGGTGCCGGTACTCTAAACTGTAGGTAAAGTTTTAAAATACCCTGTTTTTCTGTCACCAACTACACTTTTAATGTTTTAGCCACGAATGTAGTGGAGTAGTCTTCACATGCCTGGTCAGCTTGTCACGGGACACAGACACTGTAAATGTGTGAATGTGTGTGTGAATGGGTGGATGACAGGTTGTGTAAAGCGCTTTGGGGTCCTTAGGGACTAGAAAAGCGCTATACAAATACAGGCCATTTAATTGCTGACCTCATATCAAATGTGTACGTAGACTCAGGAATGTGTTTTAAATGAGCATCGTGCTGTACTAAAATCTCTGCACAAACAGTGCCTGGCATTGTCACGGGAACATCCGTGTATTAATACATTTATTAAATGTATAAATGCTATTATACTTGATTCTAATCTGCTGCTGAGTGTCTTACACTGATGGAAATGCAGATAACATAGAACATGCAGTAACACCTGTTCAGCCAATCACATTCTTTCCACTTTGATCTGCAACAAACTGAAGCGTTGATCTCTTTTACAGCAGTGTTGTGTTGCACTGCTATATTTTTGTGTTCTTTATACTGTGGAGTTCACGTCTCTGGAATAGTTGGCAGTAATAAGGATGATTTTCTGTAAAAGAATATCGATATGACCTGTGAATTAAATTCGTAGATGACCGTTAGATTAGTTTGATGCTGCCGCCACTTTCATGTGACCGAGCTGGGAAACTCGGGGTTAACTTAGAGAGCTGAAGATATCCTGGATATGCTGACCTCGCTCCATGGTGTACTGGGCTCTGAGGCAGCAGCTGGACTGCCCGTTTACCCTCATGATTAATATTCACAACAAAAATATTAGTCGAACATTGTGAAGTCTGTGCTTCACAGTGTCTAACAAGCTTTGTACAGTTACTACATGATGGAAACACCAACATTATCTATTTGAATAAAGGTTATGCGTGTATACACAGGTCATGCTGATTACTGAACAAAAAACACAAAGATCAGATGTTAATCAGATTTGCTCTCTCCTTAAAGATATGTTAATGCTAGTTATAATTCAGAATTGGCGACTTAAAACAAGTATGACACGTATGAACATCAAGAAATAAAGACCTGATAGATATAACCTCAGTAAATAAAGTTGGTGCACAGTCAGTGGAGGTTATGACATTTGTGTACCAGGACCTGAGCTTTGTCGGCGGTATAACAGCTCGAGCATTTGCGATGCAAGCAGGTCTATCACACACTTTGCCGTGAGACTGGGCTGGGCGGACATCTCCGAAATCGTCGAAGCACTTTGATCCACATGCAGGGCTTCCAGACAGCACCTGCATGTGGATCAACAGCTTCCTCTCGGGCCGTAGACAGAGAGTCAGAGTTGGCCATCACACATCCTCAGCCCTGAGTCTCAGCACTGGCTCACCCCAGGGCTGTGTGCTCAGTCCACTGCTCTACTCTCTCTACACACACGACTGCACTCCTCGCCACCACAGCAACATCTTTGTGAAATTTGCAGATGACACCACAGTGGTGGGGCTCATTTCCAAGGGAGACGAGTCTACGTACAGAGACGAGGTGGAGCAGCTGACGTCATGGTGTAAGGCCAATAACCTCCTCCTCAACACTTCAAAAACCAAAGAACTCATAATAGATTTCAGAAGGAAAAAGGCAGAGATCCAACCACTATTCATAAATGGGGACTGTGTAGAAAGGGTGGCAAGCTTCCGCTTCCTGGGAGTCAATATAGAGGAGAACCTTTCCTGGAGTGTGAACACCTCCGAGCTGCTGAAAAAGGCCCAACAGAGACTGTACTTCCTGAGAATTCTCAGGAGGAATAACATCACACAGAAACTGCTGGTGTCCTTCTACAGAGCCACCATTGAGAGTGTTCTAACTTACTGCATATGTATTTGGTACACTAGCTGCACAGGGGCTCAGAGGAAAGCACTCCAAGGGATCATTAACACCGCCCAAAAGATCACTGGCTGCCCTCTCCCCACACTAGAAGTTCTACACAATGCCCACCGTTTTAAAAAGGCCCAAAACATCATAAAAGACACCTCACATCCTGGCCACTCCCTGTTCGAACTGTTGCCCTCAGGCAGACGGTACAGGGCAATCAGAGCAAGGACTAATAGACTCAAACACAGCTGTTATCCAACTGCAATAACACATCTGAATACTACAAAAAAATGTCCATCACGCCACTCTTGTGTTAATCTATGCACGGTCTGAAGCATGTGTGTGGGAATGTATGTGAATGTTTTACTGTTACATCTTATTAGTATTTTAAGTATTCTATCTATTTTATTTATTGAATTTTATTGTTTTATTTATATTTTGATATTGCTAGGGATGATGCAATGATCGGGGACCATTCTTCATTTCGTTGTTCTCGTGACAATGACAATAAAGTTTCTGATTCTGATTCTGATTCTTTGACAAACTGACCAGATATCTGAAGATTAAACCACTACATTGTCAGCTAAATAAAAATATTAAAAGTGTATTTGGTGACACACAAACAGGGTTTTTTTTTTTTTTTTCAAAGTACAGTTCAGTTAGTTTCCCACATGCCAGTTGCTGGTGTGGCGAAACGCCCACTAAAAAGAATGGCCACCAGGCCAAAGCAATGGTTTTGACTTGATCAGATCAATTAAAATTAGCTAAATGTGTCAATAATTAATTAAAATGTGAAATAAATAAATAATTAAATGTGTCAATAATTTATTAATTAAATGTGTCATCATTATTTATTTAATTAATTAATTCCAATTTAAATTAATTATTGACACATTTAATTAATCATTTAATGGTGTATTTAATTCATTCATTTTGTCACTCTTGGAGCTCCATATATCACAAGTATATTTTTGGTTGCTTTAATCTGTTTCAGCATGGTCATCTTCCAGAAGAAAACCATTTTCACAAAATTTAAGTGACAATAATAAAGATTTAGGCAAGATTTATCTTTTGATAATGGCAGGAAATAGTTAATCTAGAATCATCTCTGGCAAGCTCTTTTCATCAGATATATTAAAAGTAAAACAGAAAGTGGCACATCATATTTCCCAGGTTTATGGCCCCCATGTGATAAAATCTGCAGCGGCTAAGATAGCTGGAAGGCCACCGTGCTATTACTGCTTTCTGACAATAAAAAGAGGGTTGCATTCATCTTAAGTAGCATATTGCCTCTAGATTACATTTGCACTTACTAAAATACCACATTGGGATGTTAGCAATGTGAAGAGCTGGATATGAAGAAAGGATGAAATACTTTAAAAGACACTACGAATCAAGTAAGAGAAGCAAAAATAAATACATAAAAAGATTAAGCTCATTCATCAGGTGACCATGTTAAGCCTGTTGTAACAGATCTGTTAAAGACTGAATCAATCAACCCTTGTTATGCCCATTGTCTGTATTATTGTTATTAGTACTAATGATTTTCTCTCGTATGACTGTCCCTGTGCTGGTGAATCGGTGTCATTGTTTCCAGCCATCAGACAATATTCCTCTGTGCTGATCACCAGTTCACTCTGTACCAGTGGATCTGTGACTCCCTGCAATCACATGACCCTCAGTACTGCTGGAGTTTTCTGTCTTCTGTCTCTTTTTGCTCCTCTTTTATTTGATCTGCACGAAGAGCTATTTTCATCTGTGTTTCTGTCTCCCGCTCTCTGCTCCTGACTCTCATCTGTCGCTCCTCAGGACTTCTCACATTGATGCTTCTATACCCCACTCAGACAGTGCAGCATTCAAGCCCCATTTGGTCAGAATAGCATCAGTGTAATTCAATAAAGCTATGCTCTTTTCTGTCATCTGTTTCCATGACAATACCTTAGTCAGGGCCAACAAAGAGGCCTCATCATCAGTAATATTAGCTATAATAATGATGATAATGGTGCTCTTGAAATGCCATGCCTGTGATGATGATGGTAATAGCGATAATGGTCATTATTCCTGCTTTGTGTTAACCCCCCATCAATGCACAAACACAGCACCACCACCAGTGTACACATTTGAATCAGCAATGTTACTTAACGGCTCCACCTGTACATACCAGGTGGATTTACGCTTTTCCCCATTGTGACCATCTCGCTGCTTTGATTTAATTATATTTTTGTGCATCTTGTGTTTTGTATATTGGAAGCATTTTGTGATAAAGCGGTTTGTTAAAAGCACTCCACGGATAAACTTGACTTGTTTGACCTCAGAAATTGCTGTAATTAAGTCTACATAAAACTGTTTTAATTATCCATCACGTTGTGTAGCCCCTTCGGTGTTCTTCCTCATTCAATGATGTTTTTTATTTCTCCTTGGTGGTGTGATCCACCTCAACATTCTATGTTGCCATTACAGATTAAGATCATTATTCTTTTTTTTTTTTACAGCCTTACCACCCATATTTTTCTTTTACAAAGCAGTATGTTTTGGCTGATGCAGATAAGTGAACTGAAAGGCATAATCTTTGTGCTGATAAATCGGTAACTGAATTTGCAATCTCCTCTGTCTATTTATCTTTGCAATCTAAAGTAGCTAGAGTAGTCTCAGTTTTTTGTTTTTTGCTGTTGTTGTTGTTGTTGTTTTTTGCAATCCTGCCTTGTGGGGAGACTGTGCAGAGCTGTGGGAAGAAGTACAATCTGTGACATGTAAGTGTGCAATCTGTGAGACTCAGTCCTCTCTCATAACTCATCTATGGATATTCCTATTGGTGGAAATATGAATAACTTCATATCTTGCATGTTTCATTCAGAGCTATGAAGATTACTGGAACTCAATCAGAAGTTGTTAAAGCCTTATCAAATTCTAAGAGGTGTCATTTACTGGGCATTTATTCTTCATAGACTGGTTATAGTAATAAAAAGTTCAACCTTTGCTTAGTCAGGTTGTTTTTTGTTTCTTTGTTTGTTTTTTAAAACTTACTGGTTGTTGCTTATCCTCTTCCAGCAGCCAATTGTTTGGGTCCTTGTCTTTGCAGCCTGCTGTCTGCACTCTTCTAGAGATCTTCACAAATGAAATGAACGCATAACTTCACTATATATTACAAAGAACTTATACAAGTAATGCCACAAAGCCTTAATAAATAATTATTAAACATTATTGCACAATTTTGCTGAAATATATTGACCCCCTTACTTTGCATTTAACAAACAAGTAAGGCTTAGCTTTTGGACAAATCTAGAACAACCAGCTACCTGCAGGCAGTCAGTAACGTCACAGGCCGGGGGTCACGTGACCAGTCAGCTGGTCTTCAGCCAGTGAGCCTGACACGCTACTGTTTACAAATCAGCGGAGCCCGAGTGAGCAGAATGAGGCTTCCTGCGTGATCCGAACAGGTACGTGAATAAAAACTGCTAACGCATTGCTTTTTGGTGCTAGTTCCTGAGCGTGCGGCGCAACTTTGTCTCGTTTAAAGCAGAAGCTGTGTGTGTGTTGGAAGTAATAACAGGGCCCCGAGTTGGCTCGCTAGGCTAATGTCATATTAGCCTTCCTGCTTCCTGTCGTTTCAACTCTTATTCAATCAACATGAAGAGCTTCAGCTGCCAGAGTAAGTTTAGTTCATATTTAGCTTTGCTAGCCGACGGACGATACAAGCTAGCTTAGCTGCTGTTTGGCGTTTTATTTTGCTTTTTTAAGCCCCCTCTGCTTCGATCATCTTCCTGGCAGCTCATTCGTGCTGCATCCCAGACGGACCCTGTGTACGTTTTGCTTCAATTTGGACAGACCTTGTCATTGATGTAAGTTACGATGTCAAAAAGATGTGGGGAAAAACAGCTAATCGTGGGTTTGCTAAGTGGAGGACTAACTATGGGTGAAAGATTCAGTGACTAGTTCAGGGCAGTGCAGAGGTTTGGTAACAGCTAACACCACCTGCCTGTGTAGTTTCGTGTGGTTTCACACATACTTCTCCACACTGCCAAGATGAAGTTCAGTACAAATGTCCGTGTGGGAATCTTTCTGTAGGACACCGTGGACTGCAGAAAGGCCGTTTGGACTAGAAAGGAGCGAGACCCGGGACTTAAACACACCGCCTGCTAATAATATTGGAGGAAATGTTCAGTACTTGCTGACTTGAGTGTTTCTGTGCATTCAGAGTTTCGTTCCCTTTAGTGCAATGCTTCCTAGCTGTTGTTGGTGGTGGTGTTTTTATTATTTTTGTTTAACTTGTGATCTTTTATATGAGGTTACATGTAAATGTCATTGAGTAGTCCAGGCAAGATGTCCCCTTAGTTTTATCTGAATAGCTTTTATCAGCGAAAAGGCACTTTAGAAATGCCCATTTTTTAGATTTACCTTGCGACTCTTTGTGGATGTCCTCTTCCCCCATGTTACTAACGAGTTGTCCATTTCAGTACAGACAGATGTCTGTCAGATTTTATCTTTGGTAATTAAATCTTTCAGGACCCAACAAGTTCTTGGAATTTTGGTAAGGCTAAGGTTCCAGACATGTTCTCAGTCTCTTGCAGAGCATGTGACCATAAAGGCTCTTGAGCTCTCACTGTGTGCTGAAGTAGAGGCATGTGAGTTTGTTTAGCTGGGGTGTTTTGCTGCTGTCTTGACTGAAGCTGCCATTGACAGTTCCTATTAGCGCTGTTTGCCGGATCCTCTTTGAATATTCATCCTGTAAAAGCAGTTTCCCCCCACATGAAACTGCTGAGACTCTTGTGGATCAGCTGTTACTGTTTATTACTACTTTTAAAAAAAAACATCTGAATTTGAATGCGAAATGATAAAAAGCATATCCCTGAGCGGAGAGCAGAACTGTAGTTGCAGTTCAGTCAGATGTCTTCAAATGGAAATACTGCAGGCACTTCAGCAAAATGTTTAATACAACTGACTAATCTGGGTTTAGTTTCCAGCTTATCTAGCCTGGAAGAAAAAAAAAAAAAAATATATATATATATATATATATATATATATATATATATATATATATATGATTTCCATGAAGTCTATTTATTAGACATCAGTCTGCAGAGTCAGCTTTACATGTTGAAGTTGCCACACAGCACCAAGGTCCTGGGTTTGAATCCACCCCAGCTGGCCTTGACTTTTATAGAGTTTTCATGTTCTCCCCATCTCTCTGTGGGTTTTCTCCAGATACTCTGGCTTCTTCCCCCATAAATTAACCTAATTAATTTGGTTAACTAGTTAACGTAGTTATTAAGTCAGTTAACTAAGATCAATAAACTGGCAATCTGTTTAAGGTGTTAAGAGTAATATGTCTCTGATTACCATTGCTAGCTTTGATCTTGTGTCTTATAGGGACAACCAGAAATTGTGTAAACCTTTAAAAAAAAAAAAAAAAAGCAGCTTGGATGCTGCAACCATAGATGATATAAAAGCGTACCATGAGGTCATCGATCAACTTCTGAGTTCTTGAGATTACGGTTTTCCCTCTCACTGTTTTTCTTTTTCTTTTTTAAATTTACATGAAACACTTTATGTGTAACACCGAGGAGCCCTGCTCTCAAAAACTGACATAGATGTAACACTGTCTGCAAAGCTGCATTTAAGAAATAAGCGCTTAAAGTTTTTAAAACATATTTAGAGCCATGCCCGTACAGAACATGTCATCACCGGGTTGGTTGGTTGGTTGTGGTCAGTAGACTGTCACTTTTGCAGTAATTTGCTCTTCGTTGTTTGGCTGTTATCAAGTTAGAGCAGTTTTCCCATAGATTTCTACAGCACCAAAAGTGTTTTTGCGACCACAGATATCGCCATCTGGTGGTCTGAAGTTTGAATGCAGGTTGAAGGTCCTTCAGAAGTTACGTCTGTCTTTTTAATTGTCCGTCACTGAAACGCAAACTCAGCTGGATTCTTGGTTGGCGTTCTCTGGTACGCATGTCCAAAATGAGGTAATTTTGGAAACCACAATGTCATCGCTCAAATAGTGCACTGTGTAATAAAGGCAAGTGGACAGGAATCACTCATTGTTCTGGTTCTAATTTTAATTTAAACATGTTTAACTCTGGGGAGTCATTACCACTGCACAGCTCTCTGAAAGACAACCCATGTGCTTCATAGAACAGTTGCTTTGCTGTTGCCCAACTATCAGAGCAGACAGGCTTTCCCTGGAGGGCGGTAGTAAAGAGACCATCTAAAATGAGGCATTTCACACAGCTGGTAAAAGGAGGTTCTGCAGAAGTGTACAGTATGGTATGAAAACATGCCAAGATGTGGAAATCTGTTCTAGCAGACCCCAAAGATAAAATCATGAACCTATAGTTGAGCATACTGTGGGCTCTATTTAAAATGTGATGCTTCTTGGCTTAGATCAAATGGGAAGTGTTAGTCTGTGGTTTTTAAGCTCACTTTCAGACCGAATGTGTGTGATGGGAAATGAAAAGTGAACTGTTATGTTGCACGCCTTGTGGAAGACTATTAAGGATTGAGGTTTAGAGTGAGGCTGTATGCTTAATTTTGAAATCATTTCAGTGTGCTTCCCACAGTCCCGGGCATCAGCATAGCTCATTTGAAATCCCATCTTGGGTAAGAACTTAAAGAAGCCAAATCCTAAAAAATCTGCAAAACTAACACAGGATGATGTCACTGCTACAGTTTGAGTTTAGCTTTGCAAGCTTTTGTTAGCAATTCCCAGTAAGTGATCTTCTACCTCCGAACAGATGGACTCGCTGTTATTTGCCTGTTGATTTATTTATGCATTTCATTATGTATTGATTTGATTATTTCATGAAAGATTCGTGCTTTGAATTATTGAGGTGTCTCCAGGTGCCGTGGATTAAATTATGCAGAAGCTAATTTGCCTTGATTATTATGTAGTAAAGTTGGGATGTCATTTTACGTTCGACTCCGGGAAAAAGTAATGAAAGCAGCAGAAGGCTAAGAGAAGAGTCGCTTCAGGCAAGGCTGTGCTAACACGGCGAGGCCTCAAGACGAACACCCGCGTCATCTTTCACTCGCTCGGAAAGGCTTGCAGAGACACGCACATAAGATATGCCTATGCAAAGAACAAGTAGGGATGAGTGATCTCTAAAGTTTAGAGTCACTTTTTACTTTTGGAAAGAAGAGACAAAGCGACGAATGTGACTACAAGACTGTAGGGAAAAGAATTTTCAAAGTACTTTGCATGAGTAATTTTGGTCACAGTGATCATATGAATTAATATTCTATGCAAGATGACTACCGCTTGTATTTGTATTCACTCAGGAGACTTTAAATCTTTCATGCCAATCTTTGAAAGCAGAAGATGCTATTATTGGAAACACCTATTCACACCATTCTTCTGGAGGGGGTTTGTTTTTTCCCATAGTTGTGGACTGGTGCCGATTATTTGATAGGATAATGTCCTTTTTAGGAAAGCAGGGAGGGGGGGGAGCACACAGATTTAAGGAGAGCATTCGTCTTCGAGTAGAACAGATGTTCCCCGTGAAAACAGCCGCATACATTATGCATATAAAATAATTTCTATTTTGATGGCATGTGTAGCTAATTTATCAAGCAGTGTTTCATTCACATGGTTAATTGGTTTAAGAAATGCCTTTGTGTTATTTCCACAATTATTAAATCGAAAGAAAACACAATGCTTTGTGGGCACGTGCTATTCTGTAGGCCTGCGCATTAGGCTAAACATATTCATAAACATGGAATAATCCCAAGCCGGATAAAGAACGAAGGCAGGATTGGTTAACCTAGATTGTGATGTCTCACGGAAAAAGTAAACTTCTCTCAGAAGTTGGCAGCGAGTACTTGGCTCACGGTTTACCTGGTCGGGATATTAATAGTGGGGTTTTTTGTTTGTGTTTTCTTGGAATTTATTTATTTATTTTTAATGAATCCATCTTTCTGTTCTGGTAAACCACTCAGTATGGCATTAAATCATTGGGAAATCTTTCTATTCATCCTCTCTTTTTAAGATGAATCAATTAATGTATTTCTATGTGAAAAATGAACATAGGGGGTGGGGGGAAACAAAGGAAAAGTTTCTCCTAACTTCTTCAAATTGTTTTCTTCGTATTATATGTTTGGTCGTTAATTTACAGTCAAAACAGAGAAAAACAATATTACATTATTATCACACGGAGATTAATTTGTGGTGTGATCAAAGAGGAAGGCACGGTGCCCGTTAAAATTAGAGTCATATCCATCATCGCCTTGAAGGTTGTCTCTTTGTGAATCTCAGCACCACGTCCAACATTCCTCCTGCATTTGGATCGCTCCCCGGAAGTCCCGTCCTGACCGCTCGCCAGAGCTGATTTTTGTTTCAGAAACACTGCTGTCCGTGAGCCACGCGAAGACAAGTTTCTTCACATTAAACATCAGTAATTAATGCATTAATTTGCCTACTTAATGACCTCATTAGCTTCACCAGTTATGTTCAATGTATCACAAAGAGCACCGTGGAACATCAGGCAGCTCAAGTGCTTCTTGTTAATTTCAGCCATTCTTCACTGACTGTAATCAATGTCAGTGTTTTATTTTATGTTAAGTTGAAAATAATACATTTGAAGGGAGACTATGCCATATCCCTTTGTGCGATTGCCACAGTGTAGGGAAAAAAAAAACTAAAAATACAACCCTGCTATTTTTTTTTCTTTTTTTTAAGCATTGCTTGAAACATTGACTTTTTCCTGACATACTACATTAATTTACTATATAAAGCATATTTCAGTAGTTTTACTCGCTGAAAATCAGTATCAAACTCAAAAAAGCAAATTTTGATCAAGTCGCTCCTTCATGAAAATACTTTTTGAGAAATAAATTGTTGGATTTATTCTTCACTATGAAATGCATCTGCAGTCACTTTAGTCTACGTCTTTAGTGCTGGGTGTTTCTACAAAGCATTTCTTTCACCAACGTCTTTTAATTTTCTTCCAATGCTGCCTACTTCTGCTCTACTGTATTATATTTCACTGAGTCATTTTTGGCCCTTTAGCAGCTTTGTCCTTCATTTCCCCTTTATTATCAGTCCTTCTCCCTCTACTTGCAGAAACGATCCTTTCCTTCTGAGTCTCAACTGACGAGAAACACAAAGCTGTGACAGTAAGTACCGAGATCAAATGGTGTGCTTGGAGAAACTTTGCTGATTGCGGTGGACTGATTTGCCAGCACTGTTATATAAAAAGAGGTCAGAGGCTACAATGTTCATGAAAAGTTGGCAAAGTCAGGACAGGTTCTGAAGCTGAAACTGAAGCTCTGTGTCCCTGTTAAAAGAAATAAGTTTAGTTTGTGCTTTAACACCAGGACTTTTTGGGAGATCGTGTTCAGTTATCTTTCTTCTTTATATCTTTCTCTTTTTTGCTCTTACCTGCTACCTCATTCTCCAGGTCCAGCTGGGTCGCAGTCATGCAGCATCCCAATTTTGAGACCCGCCATCCACTCCAGAGTGAAGATCATCAGGAGACAGGTTTTGACGCGCTCCAGAGTTTCAACAAGAATGAAAACAGTATGTCAACTTTCAGTTAAGACTTCCAAACCTCTGTTATAGATAACACCTGTAACCATTTCCCCTTCCTTGGACCAAGACCCACATCATAATATACCAATGCTGCAGTCCTTTTGGGACTAACAGGCTCACAACAATGGAGATGATAAGTTTAGGTTCATTCTGGAGATGATTAAAAAGAAAATTTTGAGCTGACTGAAGTGTGAGTCACAGATGTGGCTTGCGACACCCCCAGGCTGAGTGTGTTTTTTATGTTAACGTGTGACTGAAAGAAAACGTTGGTGGCTGGCATGTTGTGGAACTGATGAATATTCATACTGAGCGTCCCTGTGGAGCGATCCACTCCTGTAACTAATGCTGATAGACAGCTCTCCAACTTCAATGCATGTTCACCTGCAGGCCAAATTAGACTTATTACGGCCAATAAAGAAGAAACAGAGTATGTTACTTTACTTCCTTTAATCACCTTCTCTGCTCCCCTTTTTGCTCTACTGCGTGCCTTGTAAAAGAATAACTGATGGGTTATTGTGATGCAGTAAAATTGTCTAAGTATGCATTTTTGTTGCTCTGTCATTGCCTCGTCTAAAAAAAAAAAATATATACACACACACACACACACACACACACACACACACACACACACAAATTGATTTCTGCTTTGACGCCCTAGCACTTGTTGTTTACATCTCCCCCTTGTGGCTGTGTCTGTTCTCAGTAGGAGGATCTCTTGACAGCAGCACTTCGGAGTCTCATTCTACCTTTCTCTCATATAGGTGAGTTATTCCATTAATATCCCTTCATGGTGGTATCGTGAACTCGTGGCCCACTTCTCTTAGCTTCTTATCTTGTTTGTTTACTGCTTGATGACACAAGTTGCCCAAGTTGAGTTGAAGCTGGTAAATCTCCTCATGCTTTGCCTCCACCACCCCCTCCCCAATGCAGGAAAGAATGGGACGACTTGTTTCTCAACAGTAATTACCTGGCCAGGATCCGGCAGGCAGGCATCAATGGGCGGCTGAGGAGCAGCCGCTTTCGGAGTGTGTGCTGGAAGGTAACTGCCAGTTGGATCAAGCGGTCCTATCGAGTTTGATTAAGAGGGCTTTGGCAAATTCCCTGTCACAGAAAAGGGAAGTTGTGGTGGCTTACAGACTTTTTCCTCAGTGGATATAACAGCCTCGAGCGTAGTTCTGAAAGGGCTGATTTTTCTGCATGTTAGTGATTTCTCAAAGATGAACTGTTGCATGGACTGATATGTGCATTGCATGTCTATAGCTGTACCTGGAGGTTCTTCCAGAGGATAAAGAGCAGTGGATAAACAAGACAAAGGAGCTCCGGGCCCAGTATGAGAAGATCAAGGAGATGGTGAGAGCACCCATCTGTGGCCAGTGTGGTTCTAAGATATAAATGTTCTCCATTAACCTCACTGCTCATTCATATGTAGAATTTATAGCTGCTTATATCCTGAAACACAGAGCATAATATGCAGCCCATGAGGGAAAAAACTGATCACTTATCAAATCATCAAAGGTTGTAACTAATTGTTGTGCATTATTGTTGTTTTGTTTTGTTTTTTTCTGTCACAGCACATTACCAACCCCCGCAAGGCCGCAGGCCAGCAGGACCTTGTGGTGAACAACCCACTGTCCCAGGATGAGGGGGTGAGTTTTCTCCACAAATGTTTCATGGTTATGTGCAAAATATGACCCTGACACTTTGACACTTTGTGACCTTCTAATAATTATTGATACTGTCAATGACATATTGGTTTTTAACATATAGATTTACACACATTGTCATTGTAATGACAACAATCTCTTCCCTTGATTTTCTGAATGTAATTTTTTTTTCTGTCACATCCAGAGTTTGTGGAATAAGTTCTTCCAGGATAAAGAGCTAAAGGGAATGGTCAAGCAGGATGTGTTGAGAACGTAAGTATCTCTGTTACTATTTGCTTATTTTATTTTATTTTTCTGTTATTAACATGGCAGGAAAAAAAAATTGCTCTTTTTGTATTTGGATTAGATTCCCTGAGATCCGATACTTCCAGGATGAAGATGTGAGGACCAAGCTGACTGATATTCTCTTCTGTTATGCCAGAGAAAATGAGCAGTTACTGTACAAACAGGTAACATTCAACATCGTCCCGTGTGTTTGTTCAACAAGCTCACACAGAACAAAATGCCTTTGTAACCTAAGCATTACAAGTGTCTGTAACAGGTGCCAGCCTGTGAATAGATGGCCAGCGTAGCATCTTTTTTACAAACTGGAAGTGACACATGGCTGAGTAGTGGCTAACAATATCTAAATTAAACCTGTCATGACGGATTAGAAACCTCGTGCATCACTATTAAAGAAAGACTGACCACAATTGAACTGTATTTGTTTCCTCTCCCTTCTGCCTTTATGCATCTTACATTCTCTCTGCCTCTGTCTGCTTTTCTGTCTGTAGGGGATGCACGAGTTGCTGGCTCCCATAGTGTTTGTGCTGCACTGTGACCATCAAGCCTTTCAGCATGCCAGTGAGACGGCCAGCCCCAGGTCAGTTTGCATTTCACTGAAAAGCCATTAATACCTACAGACCTGCTTCTCTGATGACAACATATTTTTTGTATTTATTTGTCCAAAGATTAAATTGAAAGATTCTCACTTTTTTCAGTGAGGAGATGAAGTGTCTGTTAGACCCAGTGTACCTCGAGCACGATGCCTAGTAAGTATCAGCCGATTAAAAGGGTTCAGAATAAGAAATGTTTATACTTTTAAAAAATCTCACTACATTTATCTTTGCCTCTCTCTGTAGTGCCATGTTCTCGCAGCTAATGGAGACAGCAGAGCCGTGGTTCTCCAGCTTTGAAAGGGAAGTGAGGAAGGTCTGTTCTAATTTGAAAAACTACTTTTGACACTGAAATTGATTGTAGATTGTAACACAATACCAGCTGATTGCACTGTCATGAAGACATGACATTATATTAACGCTAAATTACAATGTTGAAGAGCTCAGTCCTGGTTAATTTGACCACTCAGGTGGTTACCATGGTAGCAGCAATTGCATTTTTATTACTATAGTGAACATAGGACGAGAGGCTTCGTTGTCAGAAATGCAGACGAGCAGCTGGATCTGTTTGATGTACCCAACCGATTTGTGGCACAAGTGCAGGAACAAACAGAAACCATGATTATCACTGACTGTCAGTCAAATTGTTACTTAAAACACTTCATGTTTTGTGAACTTTTTTTATTAGTTTTTTTTTTCTTTTTCCACTCCAAATTAAGCAGACTGTAGAGGCTCTTCAAGGCTCTTAGAGACAAATTTGCAATATAAGACTTTATACTGTCGCAGATATCTAATCAGCCAATGACATGGCAACAACTTGGTGCAATTAGGTTTGCAGACATTGTCAAGTTGACTTGCTGAATTTCAAACGGAGAATCAGAATGAGGAAGAAAGGGGATTTCAGTGACAGCCAAATGGGCTGGTCTGTGTTTCAGAAACGGCTGCTATGCTGGGATTTTCCCGCATGCCCATCTCTAGAGTTTACAGAGAATAGTCTGAAAAAGAGAAAATACCCAGTGAGCAGGATTTCTCTGGGCAATAATTTCTTGTTGACATCAGACATCAGAACAGAATGGCCAGACTGCTTTGAGCTGATGGGAGGGGAACTGTAGCCTGATTCGACAAGTCGCGATTTATGCTGCAACATTCAGATGTTATGCTCTTTCATGTTGGTGTAAACAACTTGCAAACATGAATCTAACCTACCATCTAAGAACAGTTTAGTGTGGGGAATTAGTTTTTTTTTTTTGTTTTTTTTTTTTTGTTGTTGCCTTTGCGCCACTGTCATTGCGAGCATCACTTAAAGTCCACAGCCTACCTCAGTATGGGCACAATGTGCCGATCTTCTGACGACTGCTTCCAGCAGCATAAGACATCATGTGACCTCAGCCCATCTCAAACTGATGTCATGGCCATGACAATGACTTCACTGTACTCAAATGCCCTCCAGTCACCAGATATCCTCCTATCCTGTTAATATGAATCAAAAGATCTAATAATTAAACTCCACCTTATTGAATTAAATAAAGTAAAGCAAGTAAACTTAACAAAACTCAGAATAGCATATCCTCCCAAAAGGATACTGCAGCTCCTCATTGTTGCTGATTTTCCTCATTTATGTTTGCATGAAGATGTTTCAGTTGTGATGGAACAATCTGCTTCCCCAGGGTAAAGAAGAAATGCTGACCACCATCCCATTCGCTCGACCCCAGGATGCAGGGCCATCTGTTGCCATAGTAACCAAAGTCAACCGCATCCAGGACCAGCTGGTGAAGAAGCACGATATCGAGCTGCACATGCATCTCAATCGGCTGGAGATCGCCCCGCAGATCTACGGGATGTCAGTATTTACATCTTTGGGCAGTCTGACTTTTTTTTTTTTTTCCTGATCCACTGCTGGACACAAATGCAGTAAAGCTTTTTTTTTTTTTTTTTTTTTTTTTTTTTCTGTGTCTTTAGCCGGTGGGTTCGTCTGCTGTTTGGCCGGGAATTTCCTCTTCAGGACCTGCTGGTGGTGTGGGATGCCCTTTTTGCTGATTGTATCACTCTGGACCTTGTGGACTACATCTTTGTGGCCATGCTGCTCTATATCCGAGATGCTCGTACGCACCATTTATTACTTAAATAATCCAATAATGCCATGTGTTGTCTTTGTAGCATGTAACTTCGTAAGACATACATAAGTGGAAAACTGTGAATTACTCCGGCTCATTTAGTTAGACAGAGTTATATTACTTTGGACTACAATTGATCTTTTCATATAAATAGCATAGACTGCAGTTCTGCTTGTATAAGTGCTACTGTTATGCCAATGAGCCAAAATGTAACACAATGCAATTTCAGTCTGCAGTTAATGAAGCTTGTCCATTCGCACTTTTTTTCTTTTTTTTTTATATATATATGAAAATAAGTCTGCAACTTTTTTTTTTTTTTTTTTTTTTTTTTTTTTTTTTTTTTTTAAATTTATTTATTTTTTTTATTCTGATATTTTGTGGACTCTTTTTGTTTAGCTTTGTTTTTCTTGGAATGCAGAGTCTAGTCTGTGACAAATAAGTCAAATAGAAAACACTAAGGAAGTGAGACTACAGCTTGAAACACTCTTGGTGATTCACACTTGATTAAAGCAAAGCACAAGTTGTTACCAGATTTTTATTTTTATTTTTTTAAGATTCTTCTTAAATCTGTTTTTCTTTTTTTAGTAATTGCTAGCAACTTCCAGACATGCCTGGGCCTCCTAATGCACTACCCCCCAATAGGAGACATCAACTCTCTGCTGCAAAAGGCTCTGTTCCTTCGAGATCCCAAAGTAAGTTATTATACCAGCGTACTTAACTAGAAAAATAATACATGTTGGTTTTGCTGATAGAATTGACAGTTGGTGATGTAAGTCTCTATAAAAGTGCTGATGTGTGTTATGCGCTCACGTGTCTCTTTCACTGTCTAACTGGTCACAGGTTAAAATGGGGAAGAGAGAAAGAGACTCATGATCAAAATCAGAACAAACTTACAGTTAAACAAGCTCTCTTCTAGCAGCTTTTATCAAGTACTTACTGTAAAGGCGATGCCTCACTCAAAACAAGTTGCCTTTTGTCCCCATCACAGAGGAAGTAGAAGTTTTGCAGAAGTGAAAGACTCATATGCACAGTGGGCTAAAATCCTCGAGCAACACACTTTTAGCAAGGACCAAAAACCTTTTTGTGGTGTTGTTGTACTCTCAGAAAGCGCTTGGGTGTAAAAAGTGAAGTTAAAATTGGCAGCAAGTATTTTAGTTTCTCATGCTTGAGAGGTTACATTTTAATGTCGGGGCACTTACAGTAAATACAGGAAACGCAGGTGTAGTCAATGAAGCGGTCACTGCAGTTAATGACAAGTAGTCGTAGCACAAATATAAGTGCATTTTAATCTTTGTGTGTAACAAATAGGCCTCTGTGTTTATGTTTGTATGTTTAATGTACAATTAAAACACATTAATCTTAAACTAGCACCCCTTGCATATCAGAGTTTATGGTTGGGTTAGTTAATGTTCAGCTCAGCAGTGCATGTTTCATGGTCTTTGCAACAGCACTTCACTCGTTCCACATTTTGTCATGTTTACAACCTTATTTAAAATGGATGAAATAAATTTTTCACCTCAATGTCCTAAACACAATATCCTCTAATGGCAAAGGGGAAAACATTTTCTTCCAATTTTTGCAAATTTATTAAAAACAAACATACAACATGTATATAAACAGTCACAGCCTTTGCTTAATATTTTGCTGAAGTACAGTTGGCAGCAATTACAGGCTCAAGTCATTTTTAGAATGGTGGTTTATTTTTGGACAGCTTCTCTCATTCTTCATTGCAGAAGCTCTCAAGGTCATGGTGGGGAGCATTGGTCCTCAGCCATTTTCAGATCTCTCCAGAATGTTAAGTCGGTTCAAGTCTAGGTTCTGGCTGGAACATTAACAAAGGAAAGAGACCCCCCTTCCCCTGCCAGTCTGAGGTTTAAAGTGCTCTTGAGCAGGATATCATCAAGGATGTCTCTGTACATCACTGCATTCCTCTTGACCTTGAGTAGCCTCCCAGCTCCTGAAAAACATCCCAATAACATGATGCTGCCACCACAGTGCTTCATTGTAGGGATAGTATTGGTCAGCTGATGAACAGTACCTGGTTTCTTCCAGACATGACTCTTGGCATTCAGGGCAAAGAGTTCAAGCTTGGTTTCATTAGGCCAGAGAATTTTTTTTTTTTTGTTGTTTCTCATGGTCTGAGAGACTTTCAGGTGCTTTTTGCCTTCAGGTGGGCTGTCGTGCCTTTTACTGAAGAGAGGCTTCTGTATGGGCGCTCTGTTACAGGCTTGACTAGTGGAGTGTGGCAAATTGGCCAGGCGGCCAGTTATACCTGGTGGTTCCAAACTTCTTCAATTTACATATAATGGCAGCACGGTGGCACGGTGGTTAGCACTGTTGCCGCACAGCAAGAAGGTCCTGAGTTCAATTCCACCATCAGGCCGGGGTCTTTCTGTGTGGAGTTTGCATGTTCTCCCCGTGTTTGCGTGGGTTCCCTCCGGGTACTCCGGCTTCCTCCCAACGTCCAAAGACATGCAGCTTGTGGGGATAGGTTAATTGGATAATCCAAATTGTCACTAGGTGTGAATGTGAGTGCAAATGGTTGTCTGTCCCTGTGTGTTGGCCCTGCCACAGACTGGCGACCTGTCCAGGGTGTACCCTGCCTCTCGCCCTATGACAGCTGGGATAGGCTCCAGCGCCCCCCGCGACCCTGAAAAGGATAAGCGGAAGCGAATGGATGGATGGAGGTCACTCTGCTTACTGTGACTTTCATTGATGCAGAAACTGTACTCTTCCGCAGATCTGTGCCTCAATACACTCCTGTCTCTGAGGTCTACAGACTTGGACTTCATGGCTTGGTTTGTGCTCTGAAATGGACTGTCAACTATGGGACCTCATATAGACAAATGTGGGCCTTTCCACACCATGTCCAATCAACGGAATTTACCACAGGTGGACTCTAGTGGCAGATGATCAGTGGAAATGGGATGGACCTGAGCTCAGCTTTGATGATAAATGCAGTGGAAAAAAACTTCCAATGTAAAAGTCCTGTCCTGAGTTTGATTACGAAAATCCTAAAATGGCACAATGATGCAACTGCAAGACAGTTAAAGTAAAAACAGAAGTACTTGTGCACTTGGTAAATGTGAAACTATGTGAAGTGCAAAACTCTGGTCTAGTTTGGAAATCCAAAAAAGACCTGATACATTTTTGCCAAGATTTCCCCAGCCCTGACCATACTTTTCCTGTCATACACTTGTTTCTTTCCTCCTGCGGTCTTTCTGATTTTTGTTCACTTAACCAGAGGTCTGCTGTGCTGTTACTTCTCCCACGCAGAACGTTTGTAGTTGTACCGTTTTAGTTGCATGTAAGCTCGACGTTGTTGTGTGAACAAGTTAAATCAGCACGGAGTCTTTGACCTTAGCGAACACCTCACCTAAATTATCTTTTGTTCCTCGTCCAAATTCATTGACCTGTATACTGAACAACTCCACCAAACTCCTGTTCACCACTCTCCTGAGATGAAATTTCAGGAAGGTGTTGATCTGACATGACAGTGTTACCCCCAGGTGAACAGCCATGTCAAACCAGGTCAACATCAGATTTATACCTGGAGGGTGGTTGGGGAGGGTTCATCCCTAATAACAGTGCAAGAAGGGGCATGGTGGAGGTTTGTTGCTCATAAGTACTGACTCAGAAACATATATTGACTTATTTATGTAGTCATGCATGTGCACATATTTTCGGTTGACTTGTTTACTGTGAGATTACTTGTTTGTTGTGCACAGCAGAGGTTTTTAATCTGTCTTGTTAAAGTTGTTAACAATAACAGTTTAAGCTTAAGTTATTGTTTTTGTAGAACAACCCGCGACCTGTGAACTACCACTTCCAGCAGAACCTGGATTACTACAAAACAAAGGGAGCTGACCTGATGAACAAGACACGGTAAAATAAGGCACAGCCTTGTCTTTGAATGGACCTGACATTGCGCACACACATGGGTATAAACATATGGGGCATGCATACATACATGCATGCATCCAGGACAAAAATGCACGTTTCCAATTCAAAATTAATTGGACAAACTAAGATATTTTAAAATATAAGGAATGTTTTTAATACTTTCCAGTCAAAGACTGCCTGAAGTTTATAACCCAACCCTCACCAAATGCTGCATTTCCTCCCTTGAGATGCTCTGCCAGGTTTTTACTGCAGTCTCCTTCAGTCGCTGCTTAAGATAAGATAAGATAAGATAAGATAGAACTTTATTAATCCCTCGGGTGGGTTCCTCTGGGAAATTCGACTTCCAAAAAAAGCACAGCAACGACCGAAGTTACAGTTACAGAACTGTTATATTTTTATATATATATATATATATATATATATATATATATATATATATATATATATATATATATATATATATATATATATATATATATAAAAATACAGAGACAAATATAAATAAAATATACAAAGGGGATAAATAGGAATAAAAAATAAAAATACAAGTGAATTGCACATTTCAAGTATTGAGTCTATTGCACTGTTGACTATTTACAAAAAGTATTGCACAAGGTATTGTACAGTGAGGTGAAGAGGCACTACAGCTTAGTTGTTCCCCCCTCCTTTGTCCTCCTGTTTCCCCTCCCTCTCCCCTCCAGAGAGGAGTTAAACAGTCTGATGGCGTGTGGGACAAAGGAGTTTTTAAGTCTGTTAGTTCTTGTCTTGGGGAGAAGCAACCTGTCACTGAACAGACTCTTCTGGTTGTTTATGGCCGTGTGCAGAGGATGCCCAGCATTGTCCATCAGTTTCTTTAATGTCCTTTTCTCTGCCACTGTCACCAGAGTGTCCAGCTTCATGCCGACCACAGAGCTAGCCCTCCTGATCAGTTTCTCCAGCCTGGATGAGTCCCTCTTTGCTGTGCTGCTCCCCCAGCACACCACAGCATAGAAAAGTACTCCAGCAACCACTGACTGGTAAAACATCCTCAGGAGCTTCCTGCAGATGTTAAAAGACCTCAGCCTCCTGAGGAAGTACAGTCGGCTTTGTGCTTTTTTATACAGGTGCTCTGTGTTGCATGACCAGTCCAGTTTATTGTCCACCCACAGCCCGAGGTACTTGTACTTGTTGACCACCTCCACCTCCTCCCCCTCTATCTGAACTGGCAGTGGACCTTCTCTGGACCTCCCGAAGTCCACAACCAGTTCCTTAGTCTTTGAGGTGTTGAGTTGCAGGTGGTTTGTGTGACTCCATGCGACAAAGTTCCTCACCAGACTTCTGTACTCCTCTTCCTGATCATCCCAGATACACCCCATGATGGCCGTGTCATCTGCAAACTTCTGAATATGGCATAATTCAGAGTTGTAGCAGAAGTCAGAGGTGTACAGGGTGAAGAGAAGAGGGGACAGCACAGTTCCCTGTGGTGCTCCTGTGCTGCTGACCACTGTGTCAGACGTGATGTCCTTCAGCCTGACGTGCTGTGGTCTGTCGGTGAGGTAGTCGGAGATCCAAGCCACCAGGCAGGGGTCCACCTCCATCCTGTTCAGTTTTTCCTGAAGCATACAGGGCCGGATGGTATTAAAGGCACTGGAAAAGTCAAGAAACAGGATCCTGACCGTGCCTTTTCCCCCATCCAGGTGTGAGTGGGCTCTGTGTAGGAGGTACAGGATGGCATCCTCCACTCCGACACCCACCTTGTATGCAAACTGTAGTGGGTCCTGGGCATGTTGTACCTGTGGTCGGAGGAGGTTGAGGAAGAGCCGCTCTAGAGTCTTCATAAGATGTGACGTCAGTGCCACCGGTCGGAAGTCATTCAGCTCATTGGGCCGGTTCTTTTTGGGGACCGGGACGATGCAGGATGTCTTCCATAGGGCGGGCACTCTCCCCAGTCGCAGACTGAGGTTGAAGACTCGTTGTAGCGGCTCCCCAAGTTCAGCAGCACATGCCTTAAGCATCCTAGGACACACCTTGTCTGGGCCTGCTTCCTTTCTGGGGCGAAGCTTCCTCAGTTGCCTCCTGACCTGATCCACTGTGACACTGGGAGATGTTTGGGAGGAGGGGGGGGGGGGAGATGTCTTGCTGCTGAGAGAGGGATTGGAGGAGGGGGGTGTCATGGTGTCTTGTTTGTGGGTCTCCATTTAATTTTGTATTTAATAACTGAAAGGTTATTAGGTTGTGATGAGGTGACTGTCTTGGTATTCTTTAGATCATTATCCATTTGCATTGTAAAGCACCATCTGATCAGTCATGCTGCTTTTATTTGAATCTTATCTGAGAGCATCACCCTGTGGTGAAGTTCAGACCAAAGAAAATGAAAATTTTGTCTTTGTCCAGAAAATTATGGACTCAACTGTATCACATACAATATGGGTTACATTAGTGGCCGTTGATAAAAATTGCTTTAGTTTAGTTATGTGCAAGTAATCCCAGTGAGCCAAAGGTTCAGACTGCTGTTTCAAACTACCCCCCCCCCCCTCTATTCTGGGCTCTATATAACGCCCATGACAGCTTGCAGAACTTTGAACCTTCACACATAAATGACAGATGGGTCCATTTGACTCGAACATGGCTACAGTTTTCAGTATTTATCATTATTTATATATTCACATTAAAAATGTGTCTATATGTATAAAATACTAAAATTGCTCCTGCACTGATCCTTATGTTTTATTAAAGCATAACCTTACCTTGTAAGTCCACTCGCCATTAGTCATTTTATTTCCTGCTTTCTATTCGGACATGTTCTTTCACATGAGCACATTCTTTAGGTCAGTGAAACTGTATAAAAGTAATATAAAATAGGCAGTGTTTGTAGGCTCCCTTGTGTGCATGAGACAAGAATGCGGTCATTAAAAAAAACCTCAGATGAGCTATTAGAAATCAGACCTCCACTCGGAGCATTAAAGTTTTATAGGGTCTAAAACTACCTTAAGATCTGCAGTCGTTAATATTAAGAACGAGATGTCAATTTATGTTATTGTGCCGGGTAATCCAGGTTTTAAATTCTGGGATAACTGTTTTGCATTCAAGAATTGAGCACCAAAAAAACCCCTCTCATGAGCAATTTAATAGCATTTGTTTTGTCTTTGAGACTTCTCAGGCTAATCCCAGATTTCTGGAAGCAGGGTTTAATTTTTCTATCTTATAAAATATAAACCTCTGGATACCTTGAAGGTAGAACATTTGTTAAATAATGCTAAAAGTAGTAGTTTGGAAAATCTTCTGGTAAAGATGAGATCAGGTGAAGTGTCTCATATCCTTTTCTTTCTAGCTCTGGCTCTACAAAAGCTGCTCCACTCAACATCAACAAGGTCTCCAGCAGTCTGCTCAACTTCGGCAGGAAGCTCATTGCTCCAGCTATGTCTGGTGCGTCTATTTCACCAATCAACAGCGAGGTACACTCCTCCTCTTCCTCCTCCTCGTCCACCTCCCCGGCCTCGGCCCCTACGCCCATCTTACCACACCTGCTGGCAGATCCGTCAGCTCCGACGCAGACCCAGGGCCAGGCCCAGACTCAGCACTATCGCCTGCTCAAGTCTGAAAGCATGCCTGTCCACCTGAGCAAAGGTGAGCACAAGTAGTCAAAACAGAAATGTTCCAGATTTGTGGCAGGACAGATGTGATGACATCCTTCTTACCATCTACTAGTTGGTGTATTATGTACCCGGTGAATTACCCTTACACCCTTTTTAACACTGGTTGTTGAAGTTTGTTCAGCCTTTTGGTTTGTGTGGTTATGGCAGCATCGGCTTTGACTCTCCTGTCTGTTAGATGGCGTTTCAGGTGGAGTGTCTCAGGCCTCAGCCCAGACTCACAGTGACACACAAGGTAACTGCTGTCATGGCAACTGCTTGTGTGACATGCCCGCCCTTATTTGTCCGTGCTTTCATCACTGCCAGCCCATTTCTAAGCATCCTGCATGTTGTACGCCGTTTGCTCACCTGTCCCTGCTGTTGGTGTGCCAAATGTTACCATAAACAGACATGAGTGTGTGCTGCATGTGATTTTCAACTGTGACCACCAGAGGGAGATCACAGCTCGCTGCATCAGTGCAGATGATGGCATAGGCATCACTAGTGAGCTGCGACATCTCTCATCAGTAGTGCTAAGACTGTGTCCTTTAAAAAAACCGAACAAAAAACCTGTCAGCAAGTTTCTGTTGTTGCATCACTGTAGCTGTAAACCCCTATTTGTCGTGTGTGTGTGTGTGTGTGTGTGTCAGCTTGCTGTTTAGTCTGCAGTGACAAAGAAAAATGCAAAGAAATGGTTTATCTAATGACTCATTATAGACCAACAGATTTGCAGTCAATTAATAACTGCAAAAGTCTGTTATTAATTGATTACTTACATTTGCATTTAATTGCTGCATTAATGAGCATCATTCTCTGAGCAGGAGGGACTGCGCCTCTCCAATCAGCTCCTGCTTTGCTCTGTGGTGAGGCGCACTGCTGCAGATTTGCATTATCTAAAAACAGATGATGACATGAAAGCTAAAAACTCTAGGAAAGGAAATATAACAGACAGACTCATTAGCACTACTAGACACTTTTATTTATCTATCTATTTATTTATTTATTTATTTATTTATTTATTTATTAGATGCACTTGGGGAAAAAATCATTTATCATTTAAAACACAATGTATGTCTTTTTTGATTGTGAATTCATGTATTCATGAATTCACAATTTCTACATCTCATTCAGCACGGGGGGAAAAATCTGCAATTCCAGCTTCACAGTCCAGGTTTCAGTCTTGTCTTGCACTTAGCTGTTTAATATCTTTCTAAATTACAGATATTTATGAGATTTGGCCTCCATAAATAGGGTTCTTCATAGAGTTTAAAGGAACAATAGTTTCTTTCATGTTTATTTCCTGTGCAGGTTGTTCTCCCGTAAATTCAAATAAGGTGACGTCCATAGGTTTTCAACTTCCTAGTGTTACTAATAAAAATGTCTGTCTGTGCTTCTTAGGCCAAAGCTCGAGGACGGTCAGCTCCTCTACAAGCATAGAAAGCCTCTCTGGTGGCCGTGGTCAATCCACCGCCTCCCCGCCTCTTCCCCCATCCAGAGGGAGTGATGTCAGCACTTCATCCCCGCCCCTCTCCGCCACCAAGAAGGAGTCCTTCTTTAACATCACTCGCTCGCGCTCCCACAGCAAGACTATGGGCAAGAAAGAGATGGTAAGTCTTTTTAATTTTCTCTCACAGCTTTAACCATAATCCCTTCTTTGTAGGGTTTCCTTCAGTTTCCAGTTTTCTCTGTTTGTGTTTGTGGGATCAACAGGAAGAAGACCTGGAAGCCCAAGTCTCTTTCCTGCAGGGCCAGATCAACGACCTGGAGGCCATGAGCAAATACTGTGCTAAGATGATGAACACACACATCTGTAAGTTCAGCCACACATGGTTACATGGCTTAAAAAAAAAACATTCAGTCTAATTCCACTCGTGCGTCAGCGTCTGCTGCAGGTTATATTTTTGTCTAACTTAAATTTGTAAATTTCTAATTTTGCTAAAAATTTACTGACTATAATAATACTGTTTATGTTTTCGAATTGTAATATAGTGATAGTAATATAGTCGATTTTTGTGGCCGATCAGTGCCTGACCACTCATTGTTCCTCTAGGTAAAATCCAGGAAGTGATTCTCCAAGAACACATCGAGAAAGAGGATGAGGTCCTGGTCTCACTGGCTGGACTCAAACAGGTGACTGTGTGAGCAGATGCTACAAGTGTGTATTCATTTTTGTGATGTCCCTTTTATAATCATATTCACTAACTCATCTCTGTGGCCTCCTTCTCCCTGTCAGATTAAAGACATCCTAAAGGGAGCGCTGCGCTTCAACCAGAGCCAGCTGGAAGCTGAGGAGAATGAAGAAATCACCATTGCTGACGATCACTACACGTCCACAGCAGCAGCAGGTGAAACTGTTCTAAGCACCAGCAGCCTCCACAGTGGCCAGCAACAGCAGGCAAACATCAGGCCGAGCAGGGACTCCGAGCTGGAAGGGAGCGCGAGCATGGACGAGAAGGAGGAGGAGCAGGCCATGACACCATTTGATCAACAGGTCAGCGTTTTTCCTGTCTGCGTAAATTATTGCTCTGTACCTCTGCCAGCTGTATTGGCATCAAATACAGTTTAACGTTCACTCCATACAGGATTATGTTTCGTCGTCTGTTCTGCTGTTTGACCCTTTGATCCCAGGATTCATTCATTTTAAATCCTAATCCCTTTCATGTCTGCAAGTCTGTGTTCAGAGTGGTTTTGTATCTTTCCAGGATTATGGTGTGTCATGCTAAATCTGCTCTCCTAAGAATTATACCATTTCTGAATGATACCGCCGAGCACAGCAAGTTTATCTCAAAACACTCAGCTTTAGGCCAAGGCAAGCGTGATCTCACACTTTAGGCATTTATGCAGTTTTAAAAAAAGATTCTTGCATGCAGGTGGCGTCTTCTCTGGGGTTGGAGGGCAAAAACTGGGACGATTACATCCTTATTTCCCAGGACGGAGACCTACACGCCGAAACTGGAGGAAGGTCTGCATCCGAGCGCACTCCTCAAATCAGACGGGGGCGTGGCATGGTGCGGATGGAGCCTGAGGGTGCGGCTGGAACTTTCCAAGATCCCCTAATGGCAGGCACCACCTCAGGTTCCTCCAGCCCAGATGAAGGCTCCACCCACAGCAAGGACTCTGACTTTACCATCGTTAACCCGAACGACCTGTGAACGTGTTAAATCACCGCCCTATTCCTTCACCTATACCCATTCTGGTTCATATCCATTCAGCGGGGTTTGATCAGAGAAAGGTGACCTGGAATTGGTGAGGGGACTTTAGGTCAATGGTGAAACTGAAACTGCTCTCAACATAGAAATTGAACACCTGGACTGTGACACTTGTGTCACAAATGCCCGATACTCTCTCTTTAATCTGTGCCACTTCAGTCCTGTCTGAGCTGATGCTGTATGCTGTCTCATCTCCTTATTATGCTGGGCCTTTTTAGTGGGTACAATCTAACCTCATCCGTCACTCATGATGATTTGTAGTTCCCTGCTCTACAGAGAGAGGGCGCCATTGAACTGCTTACCCTGTCACTACAAGATGATTCTAAAGAGTTGGACCTGAAACTGCAGTTTACCTTCAGGAGGGGACTCCTTTTCTCTTACTGTAATGATTGAGAGTGTGGAGCTGTTGTTCCTCGTGAATGTGGAGCTCTGGCCACACCTCTGCCTGTGTTCTGTCTGCGTGTATGCCTCTAAAGAGGAAGCGCTCTGCCCTGATACTCGAAGGAAAGAAGGATGGTGTCGTCCTGTCACTTGTTGAGGGCAGCTTTCTCCCCCCCCATAAACCAGTGCCTCTGACCGTTATTCTTCTCAGCCAAACAAAACCTAACTCTGTGATCTTTTTTTTCTTTTTTCTTTTTCTTTATTTAAGAAAACTCTTTTAAAGAAAACTGTTTTGTTTTTATTTTTAACCCTTTAGTGCTTTAATTTCCCTGGTGTATATGATTAAATTATGGAATAAATCTCCTTTACCTTTGTTTTAAAATTGATTCCAATATGGACACTTCAGTGTCTGTTATCTTTGCTCACGTTACAGGTAAGTTGTTCTCGTGTTCTGTGGCAAAATTACACAAAGCAGCACACAAAGAATGTTCCTCTATAGCTGCCTATTCAGCCTAATTAACTCTAGACCAATAAAACTACATTGCTCTTGCTAAAACGCTGAACTTCTAGTGTCTTCTTTGGATTACTTGCTCTCAAGACTTTGAGTTAACACATTGTCCTGATTGGATAGCAGCAGTAAAAAGCAGACAGGAAGTGTGGGTAAATGGAGTAGGAGCATAACAACTGAACCATGGATTCGCAGCTAATGGTATTATTACGTATGCTGTGTACTTTGAGCAAATTTTGCAGAGATATCAGTCTTTGTGGTTTATTTAAAAGCTATTCTGGGGTTTTGGTTAAATAATGGTCTTCATCTCCAGATATTATTCATTGTTGCGAGGAGCTGCTACAGATGTTTTGGATGTTTATAACGTATTTAACTGCAAAGCCATCCATACTTATAGGCTTACCCATGCTGCTGCTGTATTTCAGTGAAACTGAGAGATGATTATGTCCAGGACAGTAAAAACTTGATCTCATGCAAATAAAATGTGCATTTATATGTACAAACACTTACTATGTTCACATTTACAACTGCTTGTTAATGCAAATATGTAATCAGCCAGTCACATAGCAACAACTCAATGTGTTTAGGCTCATAAAGTTGGTCAAAATGACCTGCTGGAGTTCAAACCAAGCCTCTGAGTGGACAAGAAAGGTGATTTGAGTTTGAACAGTTGTGTCAGATGAGCTGATCTGAGTGTTTCCAAAAACTGCTGAGCTGCTGGGATTTTTCCTGCACAACCATCTCTACACTGAAAAAGGGGGAAATATCCAATTAACAGCAGTTTGGGCAAAAAAATTGTTGATACCAGCCGTCAGAGGAGAATAGCCAGACTGCTTCGAAATCAAAAACAACTCAAATGACTATTTATTACAACCACGGCAATTTTTAAATGCAAGACACATTGAACTGTTATGGAGATGGGCTACACCAGCAGAAGGCCATACCACTGTTGTTATGCTGTTAGCTAAGAAAAGGAAAGAGAAGCTACTTCTGTTCTGCAGTCAGAGTAGAAAATTGGAAAAATGTTGCCTGGTCTGATGCCATGATTCCTACTGCAAGATGGTAGAGAGAGAATTTGCCATAAGTGACATGAAAGCATTGGTTCATCCTTCTTATCATCAATGGTTCAGGCTAGTGATGATGTAATGGTGAGGCTGATCTTGGCACAGTTTGAGCCCTTTAGTACCAGTTCAGCATCATTTGTTGCTGACACAGCTATCCCTTTATGACTACAGTGTGGGCATGCTTCCAGAAGGATTACATGCCATGTCACAAAACTAATCAAACTAGTTTCTTGAGCATGACAATGAGTTCAATGTACTCAAATGGCCTCCAGTCAGCAGCTCTCAATCCAATAGAGCACCTTTGGGATATATTGTAATGGGAGATTCACATAATGAATGTTCAGCTTATAAATCTGCAGAAACTGATATCAATGAACCAAAATCGCTGCCAGTATGCTTGCAAGGTGTACCTAATAAAGTGGTCATTGGTGCATGTTTTAATGGTTGGAAATAGTCATTAATTGTGACCTTTCAACCGTGATGCACCGAAGCTTTATATGGAAGCTGTAATTAGTTTTTTTTTTTTTTTTTTTTTCCACTGCTCATCGCAGCAGCATCACAGGTCTGCTTCCCCAGCTGTCATCGCAGCACTCCTCTTGCTTGTGTCATGCGTCACTATAGCTGAAAGCTCCATCAAGTCTTGCAGAAAAACAGAGGCATGCGCACAAGTCATTTAAAAACTAGTTTATTTTCATCCTGGCTGCTGAGGAAGGTAATCGTGAACTGACCTTTTACAGAACTGCTCGAGCCTCATTTATCTACACCAATAATATGTATCTGGAATGTTTTCATTCAGGATCAATAACTTATGTAAAATATTCTTTGCAGTAAAAGGATAGAATTACTTAATAAAATACTGTACAGAGTTTTAAAACACAAACATAACAGTATTAGTTCCCTCTAACCACATATTTACACTTCTGGAATTGATCGTTTTGGTAGGTAACACCGGGTTCATTAGCACAAGCCTTTTTTTCTTTTTTTTTTTTAATGTAAATACAAAAATATAGAATACTGTATGTAAGACCGTAGTAAGATGGCAAAGTGGTGGATTTTTAGTAAGACAAAAGACCTCAAGTTAATTGAATCGAAGTTGAGTGAAGAGCAGCGACTGGGGACCAAAAGACAGGTAATCAAAATCTAGAGAGACAAAAAGAGACTGCGTTGGTCCACAAGTAACGACAGAAGACCTCAAACATCCACACATCCTTTGACAAACTGTTTCTTTTAACTCACACGCAAGCTGTCTTACACACCAATCTGAATTTAATCACTGTGGAGTAAAAGTCACCATCATTTTTTTTCCAAAAAGGTTTTGGCTTCTGGTTTCAATCATCCCCTGACCTCAGAAAACATTGCACATAACAAGTGAACATTAAACATTTGGCTTATTTACAGTTTAATACAGTACAAACCGCTCAACCTTGGCTTCAGTAACTACATTCATCTCGGCAGCTTCGCATTTCATTAGTCTTCCCTTGGCTGTGCACCGCCTTCTCTGGCTCGAAGGTTCAGTAACAGGTGAGCTTACAGTGGCTGCGTTTTGAAGACTTGCATTCATCAGTTCTCCTGTTTCTCTTTCTTAATATCTGTTACTCTCTGTAATGCCTACAAAACACTTTGATAGCTTGCCCACTCTGGGAGACTAAGACAGTGTCTCACACACACAGACACACACAGAAGTGAAAAGAGTTTTTCACAGCAGCTAGGTGCCCTCTTTTTTTTTTTTTTTTTTTTTCTACTTGCTATGCCGACTGTCCTCTAGTACTCATTGCAAGTTTTTCATTGTGGCCTCTGCGTGTTTGGGAGCTTGCCCGTCTTAATCCGGCTCTCTCCTTGGTGAGGTTTCCAGCCAGAGCAGCATCACGGACCTGCTTCATGTTCTCCAGGACTTCAGCCTTGGCGTGTTTCAGCAGGTCAGCCTGGCCCTGGGTGTCAGGAAAGATGGGGAACACAAAAATCAGGAGGCAGGGGTTACAAAGAACAAGGGTGAGGGCAGGGAGGTTGAAAGAACAAAGTATGAGCAACCAGCCAGAGGCTGAAACATGTTCTGATACTCTGCCCCGATTGGCTGTTGGGCTTTTTCAGCGTGCATGAGTGTATAACTGACCTTAAGGATGGTGATGTTCCAGCTGAAACGCTCAACTGCTCTGCTGACCTTGGAACCTTTCAGCCCCTCTTTCGTACCCAGGCTTTGCAGTTTTTCGTGAAACTCCATGGCTAGAACGAAAAAGCAAAGAACCACAGCAGATCAGACTTCCATTTAAGTCCAATCTCGTACATTTAAATTTAATTTAAAAAAAATTTAAAAAAGAAGTATATCATCCTTTACAGGAACATGGTGCACTTTTCTCCAAGGCAATCAACATGGCTAACAGGCCATACTAACATGACAACACCTGCTAAACATCTGCACAGTGCCACTGTTGTGAGCATGTTAGCATTTATTTCAAATTACTTCCGTGCCTCAATCTATACTCTCATTATGAAAATAAAAACAAAAATGAATCATGTTAAATAAAATTGTTTTTTTTCCTCCAAGTGAACAACATAATTATCACTGACGCAGTAGCCTTCAGGTCTCCTACTTCCACACAGAGCTGTGTCCAATATGAGAACATTTCATCTGACCTTACTCTGACTTTCTAAGGATGTCATACATAATTTAGCTTACAAACAGAGACAAGCTCTTTTTTTCCCCCCACATCATTTGCCCCCCCCCCAAAAAAATAAAATAAAATAAAATAATGCCCCATCACACCACTTTTTGTTAAGTCATACAGCGAACGAGTGGAGCAAAATCTACCAGGAACACTGAGATAATCATGCTAGGGATGTGCTGGGCATGTCTCGAGTACTAAAGCTTACCTGCTTCACAATCTGACTAAGAGGAAAAAACTGGAATTACACGATTACTACGATTGAATGTCGTAGTGACCTTTTATATTAGATGCCAGCTCTATCCTTTCAAACATCCATCCGTTCAGTTTCTTTAAACCTTCATTATTATTCATTTGGGGGTTATTGAGGGGCTGGAGTCTATCCCAGCTGGGACAATATTGATCATGGCAGATAGTTGCCCCTCCCTGAGCCTGGCCCTGCTGGAGGTTTCTTCCTGTTAAAAGGGAGTTTTTTCTTCCTATTTTCACCAAGTGCTTGGTCACAATGGGTTGTCTGGCTGTTGGGGTTTTCCCTGTATTACTGGAGGGTTTTTACCTCACAATATAAAAGCGCCTTGAGGCGACTGCTGCTGTGATTTGGTGCTATATGAATGTAGCTGAATTTTGGTTAAGATAATCTTTGGTCCACAGCTCGCACACGTTGCTGGCCGGGTTTTATCTTTCCAAAGTGACTGCTGCAGTCAGTTGCTTTGTGTGCTGCAAATTCAGAACTGTAAAAGTATGAGTCTAAACATCAAGCTTGCTTGAGTGCACCCTGCCTTTCTCTGATGGTTTTTTTTTTTCCCCCTCTGACACTTGCAGCTACATTTTAACTTGTACTGCATATTTAGCTTCTCACATCACCTTTGCTCGGCTGTCCCCACATTCAATGTTCATATCTGCCCAATGATCTTTGTGCTCTGGGTCAATCAGTGAGTTTCAATATTACATCTGCATAAGCTTAAGCCCCAGAAGATTCTACGCTCACCTTTGGATCGCATTAAGGAGGTCTATTTGACCAACTCTGTCTCTGTTCAGTCAGTAAATACTGATGGCCATTTTTCATTATTCTCAAGCCTGGAGTCTTCTTCCAGGCTTCTTAAGCCTGGAGTTGATGACGTTTTTTTGTACTTTTTTAACAAACCAAATTCTAGAAGACACAGGTGGAGGATGTGTACCTGTGTAATCTTCAAACTTTTGGGGGAAATTAAGTCACATCATACACACCTTAACAGATTAGTGTTAAGGTGTTCATACTATACAAGTATTGACAAAATGCATGATAAACTTTCTTGGCTTTCTGTACAAGCTAAATTATACTATGGCTTACTTGTATTTTTAAAGAAAACAATACTGTTAAACACACCACACTTTTTTTGTGCTCAGTTGCAGTATCCAGATGAAATTCATAATCATGCCACACGATTCTCAACCAACCACAATTTAGTAATTCCTCGTGTTAAAAGTAACTTTTTGAAAAACTCTGTTATATTCAGAGCATCGTTTCAGTGGAATAAGTTGCCTGAGGCAATAAGAGAATTGGCTTCAATTCATAATTTTAAAAAAAAAATCACCTAAAAGCCTATTTAGGCAGTTTTTAATGTATTTGTAAAAATTGTAGAGGGTAATATCACTTGTAATGGAAATTGTGTATTTTGTTTGAGTGTTTTGTTTTGGTTTTCTGCTTTTATATAATTTTTAATATTCACATGTTTACATTTCAGTATTGTAAAACTTTACTGTAGATCTAATTGTTGTAACATTTTATTTGGAGATATTTGATGGCTTGGGCCCCAGGAAGACTAGCAACCACTGTTGTGGAAGCTAATGGGGTTCCTTATAAATAAACAAATAAACAATAGCCGATTACAAAATGAAACTGCCAGGCGTCTGAGAGACTTGAGAGAGAAAGACGCAGAGAAATTAAGACAGCGTCACAGAAGTCAGGCCGGCAGCTAGTTAGCCTGTGTGCAATGAGTTGTGTTCCTGGCTTCCTCTGGCCGCTCCGGGCCACTGTCCCACTGTTACCATGGAAACCCAGAAGTGGGTTAACATGGGGCACACATCAGTGTGAGCTATCAACAAGAACCCAGACGTTAGACATGCCAAAATGTGGACCCCACACACACGCAGAAGAGTGAACAGATTGGGTGCTAGTCTATTTCACCCATCCCTGACACATGATTCTTCCCGGTCAATAAACGTCTGCAAACGTGGACACGCACCTGCACACACATACGCTGTCACTGCTCTACATTCACACACACCTACATAAGTTGCCTGAATAATAACCTTTACTGCGTGGTTGCTAGGCAACTCAAAGCCTACGTGCCACTGTAGTGTGCGTGTGCGACTGTGTGTCTATTTCCCTGTGAAATCAAGCGAAGTCGAGGGTGGGGAGGGGGGTATTTTTCAAGCCAATATTGTTCAGTGTGTGCATACACAGGCAAACAACACTCCCAGATACAGGGTCTTGACCCAGAGATAAAATAGCCTTCAGGGCCAGCCAATCAGCATGTGACAGGTATTTGTCATCGTCACTTTATGTCCTCAGCCTGAACCGTGAAGCAACTGAGATGGAAATGATCCGACTTCCAGCAGAGATCTCGTCAAGAAACGACCGGGCTGTGAGCATCTGATGAAGTGTAAAATCTATACTTCCAGATGTCACACAGAGGCCAGCGCCCTGAGGGAAAAGCAGCTGATCATCTGGGGTTAATGACGGACAAGTTCTCCCAAAATTAGAAAAAAAAGTGGGTATGACTCTATATCCCTTGATGGCGTTTTTCATCTGTGACCGACCTCTCCATACTGGAGGAACAAACTGTACTCCTCCAAATGTTATGCTCCCGCAATTAAGATAATTTTACTACCTAACAACCAATTTAAAGAGGCCCTCAAAGAAGGAAAAATGTTGCTGTTCTCCAATAGTCTTTTTTTCCTGACCCGTTTCTCCTGTCGCCACCCTCTCAGAAGAAATAAGGAGTGAGAGAATAAGTCCAGGATGAATGATCCTGTCCAGTTTGAAGACGGAAAGGAGAAACACAAGAAGAGCAGGTGATAAGACGCGCAAAGCTAGGACTACTGTGTGCAGGCTTCCCTATGAGCCAATCAAACTTTCTTCTGGATTATGCTGTTGTCTTGAGAACTTATTATTTCACACAAAGAAACATCAATGCAGGGAAAGGAGAAAAAAAAAGTGCATTTTAAAATCTTAAACTGGGATCAGGATGAGATGAGAGGAAGGTTATTTCTCACAAGCAGAAGTTTTATTGACGATTGATGATTACTGAGATGGGATGGAAAACAAAAAGATAAAAACGATCCATGTCTGGGCTTTACACAAGCATCTGCTTAGAGTCAACCTTTTTCTGTCCTTTGTTTAGATTTTTCATTTAGTTTTTAATCCCATTCATTTGAGCAGGCAAGCCTTGCAGATTCATTTTACTGCTGGATTTGGGGCGATCGTGGCTCAAGAGTTGGCAGTTCGTCTCGTAATTGGAAGGTTGCCGGTTCAAGCCCCGGCTTGGACAGTCTCGGTGGTTGTGTCCTTGGGTAAGACACTTCACCGGTTGCCTACTGGTGTCCAGCAGCCTCGCCTCTGTCACTGCGCCCAGGGCAGCTGTGGCTACAATGTAGCTTGCCATCACCAGTGTGTGAATGTGTGTGTGAATGGGTGGATGACTGAATGTGTAAAGCGCTTTGGGGTCCTTAGGGACTAGTAAAGCGCTATACAAATACAGGCCATTTACCATTTACACACATCCGAGAGAGACTAGAATTATATGTGAGGTGTTCACAGCAGCATAAATTGACAGTGCATTTGAATCAGTGATGGAGCATCATCTCTGACAGATGTGAAAATTAACACCCACAAGAATCTTGCTTTCGCTTTTTCTTTGAGGTTTAACTTCTCACCTCGCTGCCTGTGCACTTCAGGGTGTGACAGAAGTGAAACTAGTGTAGCTCGTGAGCAGGAACAGCAGCAAAGCAACAGCTTTTGAGGCTGGTGTTATAATAGTTTCACACTTAACAAAATGTAAGTTACAAAGCATCTAATATACATGTATACCACTAGTGACAGCTGAGAATTCCCCTCCCCAGCACACCCTTAAACTGGAGTGGATTTCCTTTCTTCTCCCTTGGTGTTCTTGTCTCCCTCCCAGCATTCCTTCTAGCCATCCATCTCTCCCATTCATCTTCCCACGGCTTTTGTAACGGCTGATGCAACTTCCAGCCAAGTATCTCTGTCACCAATCATCCCGTGCCCCCCCAAGTGACTGGTTTATGCCTTCTCGCTGCCAACTCCCTCTTCCCAGGCTTAGAGGTGGACCTCCGCCTTTGGGATCACTTGATCACCAGATTTCCTTTGTACACAGGAAGAGCTTTGCTCACAAGATCAGACCTAAGGCTCTGCAGCAGCTCTTTATCAGATGAGTGCAGAAAACACACACTTTAGGGATCTCTCGGCACAGAGTGGCCATCGCTGTACTCGTAACTGCGAAAAAACAGATGAATATGTCAAATGCAGTTTGATCGCAGAGTCGAGCAGCGGCCCCGAAAACAAGAAAATAAAGTCCAATGGAGGATGTGATGAGTTGTCTGGGAGCAGAGTGGAGGAGTCTGCAAAGTTGTAAACAACATTCATCTCAGTCAAATACTTTGTCTCTCCACTGGAGTGGCCCCAGCTGAACCATCATCTTTCTCTCCGAATATCATTTGACTTGGAGTTTAACTGGAGTCCTCCCTTGTGTGGTTTTTTTTTTTTTTCTATTCATATTTTGCTCAAGGGTGGCATTGGAAAAGCCAACAATTTTTTGCATCATTTCAAACTGCAACATTCTTACAAAGCTCATGGACGCTTTAATATTTAATGTGTACTAAGAGTTCTTTAGAAGGGAAAACAAAAGTGAGACATTTGTAAGCGCAGCTTGTGAAATTCACCGCCTTCAGATTCATACATATATACTGTGAATGTTTATCACTTTTTTTTCCCCCCTTTGCACCAAACCGGTTAACATGTCTAAATGTCAGTCAAGCTGTTTCCTGGGTGACAGCCAGACACTAAAACAGGGTGATGAACGTGATGTGCGTAATGTGTTGTGTGCAGCAATGTGTTTGAGGGGGTTGTTTATGGCCTCTATGACAACAGTCTGGCTAACTAAAGTCAGATGACCCAAGGGATACTGCTGAAGTAAACAAACCTCTGCCAAAGATCACAGAAATGATATCGGCAGGTCAGATTTCATGCCCTTCACTTAACAGACAGATGGGTGATGGATGATGGGAGTTGCACCAATTTAAAATCTCCTCCAGCCAAAATATACACACACAAACTGAGCCAGTATAAAGCCTCATCTAACCTTGTCTAACAGCGGTGATAAGACAGATAAAATATAGTGGGAGAGGAAAGGAAGGGAGCTGACGGTAATCAGCCACTGCAGCCATCTATATAGCACTGCTAAAGAGGCTGTGTGGGAGTATGCTAGAAATATGGAGATAGATTGGTTTATACTCATTACACGCACTCTAGATAGGAGAATCTCATTTAAACGCACGCACGCCTACACACCTGTTGTCTGTATATGCAGGATCTTGTCGTGGATTCCATCTGAGAGCTCCATCACTGCTCTGCTCGCCTGGACCATCTGCAGACAGGGAAGCATCAACATGATTCACATTAAAGAGCATGAAGGAGAAGAAATCACAGAGTTTAACTTTGAAGAAATGTGTCTAATCTGCTGAAGAGGAATATAGTGCACAGCACTGTGCAAAAGTGTTGAGCCACCACTCAGATCTTTAAGTCCTTTAAGATCTTTAAGGACTTTCAAGTCCTCTTGAATAATAGTTCTCCAGATTTTCTTGGATTTTAGATGCTTTTTCATCCATTTTCAGAGGAATGTTTGCTCGTTTGTTAATTCATCTACTTAATCTACTGACCAAGAATTATTGCATTAAGCATCTAACTCAAGGGATGAACCTTGTATCTTTGCAACAACAAGATGATTCCCAAAAAGTGATTAGCCAAAAACTTTTCTCTGAGCATGCTCTGCAGTGTGTCCTTAAAAACTGTTAAGAGACTTTGAGAAATTGAGGGCAAACAATGAACTGGCTTAAAGAAATATGAAAAAAAAAAAAAAATCCAGCCCATCTGCTGTTCTCTGATAGGATGGCTGTCAAGAAGCCATTTTTACAGAAGGGAAACAGGGAGAAAAGGCTGAGGTAAGCCAAAACACAGCGGAGGCTCAGTCATGGTTTGGGTCTGCATTTCAATAAGTGGTGTTAGACATCTTGTCAAAACTGATGGAGTTATAAACACAAAAGTATTGCTCCACCATGCAATACAGTCTGGAAAGAGTCTGATTGTCATTCTGAAAAAGGAAACCGTTGCCAATCATCCCAAACACACTGCCAATACAGCAAAAGCATACCTGGATTAAAAAACAAAAAAACAAAAAAAAAAACTAACAAACAAACAAAACACATAATGGAAGACTATCGGTCAAGGATTAGCCTCCCCAGACCTCAACATTATTGAATCAGTGTGGGATCATCTTGACAGAGAACAAAACAAGAAGGCAGCCAACATCCATATAAGAGCTTTGAATGTGTCAAGAAACCTGGAGAACTATTCCTGAAGATTACTTAAAGTAATGACAGGAAAACTTACCTAAGAGAGGTCAGACTGTGTTAAAGAATAAAGTTGGACATAATACATTTTGACTTTCAAGCACATTATAATCATGGCCAGATATATTTCTCATTTTCCCAGCAAAATTTAAAGAAATGAGGGCTGACTCAAAACTTCGGCACAGTACCGTCTGTACATACCACACTGTGCACTTCAACTTAAAGAATGTAGTAATAACAATAACAACAACAATAATAACGTGTTGTTCCCACATTTAATGGATGACTGGAAATTGACAGGTGCATGCAAATAAAGTCATCCCCAGACTAATATGGCAGCTCTTTGAACATGACCCCACAAGACAAACACAAAGACAGATAAAACAAGTCGCTTCTTCCTGATCAACTCTCACAAACCCTTACAGGATCTGACCCTCACGATGTGCGGGGGGGGGGGGGGGGGGGGGGAATGCTATTCAACAAATACGGGATTAACCACACAACATTACTGTGACCAGATCTCGTTCAGCAATACAAACAGACAGAGACACACACACGCAGATTCATTCATTCAAACTTTGATGTCTCTGTTGTTTACTGCTCTCGGCAGGCACCAGAATTGAGGTGTGGAATCCATTTGTGTGAACAACATTCAAATCTATGCAAATAGTATTCAGCAACAGCGGGAGCTTTTTCAACTCTGATCTGCTCGGCTGGAAACAAGTGTGGCTAATTGCACACACACGCACGCACGCACACACGCACACACACACGCTTACATCCTAATTCACAAATAGACAGCCTGTGTCTGTGCAGAGGCTAGATGCATAGCATTGACAAGCTGTAGTTAAATTAAGGGGTTACAAATCATTCTGCTAAACATTAATCATGACTCAATAAGAAGAAACCCTTTCATTTTTCTCCATGACAGCAAGTCTCTTTTTCTCATTCACACTTGCGCAGCCTCATTTCATATACTCTCCCGATAGCGCTGCTAACTTTGCAATTCATACCGACTGTCCATCATCCTGCCCGAGAGATTCCCGGGATACATCTAATATGAAACGGGAACAAGTGCACTTTGAGCAAATATCAATTTCAAGAAATAATGTTGCAGGCAGGCAGATGGTGGAAGGAAAAAGAAAGAAAGAAAGAAAAAAACAGAGGCGTAGCGTTCTTCACCACAGCAACACTTTAACACTGCAACACAGGCAAAGCAGTCCACTGAATGCTAGCCCACAGATGTACAAAACCCACTTATGCTGGACAGCCACATTCACAAAGAGACACCAGAGGGACCAAGAGAACGCAGTAACTGCAAGAGATTAATCAGTGATAGAGGAAATATGGAGGGCATTGAAAGATGGCGGCAAAAACCAAAGGGAAAATTATTGAAAGTGTTATATAAAAGCGAGGATGGAAAGAAAGACTCATCCTTTCAGTTACGACACAGGAAAACCCACTCGAACACACCAACTCACCCTGCCTCATTGACTGAATGAAGAGTTAACTTGCAGACCAATTGACCCTGCTTGGTTTTTTTTTTTTTTTTTCCTCCTCTCATTGTGTTAGTTTCCACGGGGGAAGTTCTTCTTCAGTGACTGGATTTATTTTTAGACGCCGTTACATAAATTCAGTCAGTTAAACCACTTGGTGAATGGAACTCTGCAGTTCGTTTTGGATGGAAACACAAAGTAGATTTAGGTCAAGGTGAGGATGTCGCCAGCGTGTTTATGAGACTTGAACAAATGGGGATGTTGCCCGCTACATAACAATGAAAAGCTCATGTCGGGTTTCAGAAACTATTGGCTAAAAAGGAAGCTTTTGTTTGGGAGGGGAGCTTTCATTGTCAAGCCAAGCGGTTGGGGGATGACTGATACGTTGCCTTTGTTTGGTCTTTCCTTCCTTTTGATGAATTTCAGATTTATGAGTCACATAGAGCCCTTTATCTGGTGCGAAAACATACAGAATATTAACTGTCAGGTCTCTTCCTTTCTCACCATCTCATAAGTAGAGACAACCCGGCGGAGGACATCAGGCAAAGACCCCTGGGGCTCCAGGGTGGGGTACTGGTCCCGCAGGTCAAACAGTAGTAAAGGCATCCCCTCTGGTTCTGAAACTCTAGAGCTCAGAGCCAGTATGCACTGCATGAGGTTAGCCACAGCCGACACCCCACACAGCTCCCTGAACACTGCTACTGAGTTCTGTTTAAAAGAAAGAAAGAAAAAAAGCAGGAAGGACATGTTTAATCAGTAGCTAAATAAGAATACACGATCTTCTCCTATTCACTGTCCTAATTGGACGAAAAAAAAACAAAAAAAAAAACAGAGGCACTGAATTGCGTGGAAAAAAAAAGACAAGAAAACTAGTGAAATCTCTCCTACACTCTGCGACACAAGTCTGCGACTTGATTTCGTTTCATTCTCTGTCACACACATGCACACCCTACACCCCAAATCCTGCAACAGAGCTATTTGTATTTGATTGCGCTCCTGCTGCTGTGCTGTGGCAGTAGTTCAGAGTGAAATGGAAGCAATCAAGAGATGTGGATGGCCAACAGTCTCATACACATTCACAGAACATGTAATTACTGTTTGGCATAGGGTAACAAAAGGACCCACAGACAACACTGCCGCTTGGTTCATAAAGGTTAATTCGACCATTAATGAAAGACAATGAAGCTTCTGTGCAAGTTCAACACATTCCCGGGCATTTGGGTTAATAATTTCCTTGCCTGCTTTCTGGGAGCTAATCAGCCTCTGTCCCTGCTGATATAAACATGAGTGCTCGTCTTTCATTTATCTCGACCTCACCCTGTTCACTCAGAGATCCTCATCCAAGTCTCCAACCTGCTTCAGCTCAACCATGTTGGGACTCTGCCACGTAGTTTCAAGGTTTAAGGTTAACCTCTATTAATAGTTTACAGAGGCTGATAGTTTATTAATCCAACACTCAACTTATAATAAAATTAATTCAACTCTTTCGGTGACCTCGTCACTTGTCCCTCTGCATCGTCAGTCTTCAGCTCTGTTTATCACCTATGTAAGCTTCTTTAGTGCAATGTCAGTTGATATATTTATATCAATATACAGTGTCTTCTTCACTCACTGCTTTGTACTCTCCGTTTTGCATTTAATTATTAGTTATTATTCTCGGACTCTCTTCCACAGCGTGTCTTTTATCCCATCTTCGTTCATTCACCCCCAACCGATCATGGCAGATGCCTCTCTCTGAGCCTGGTTCTTCCAAGGGTTTCTTTCTGGCAACAGGGAGTTTTTTCTTCCTGCTATCACCAAGTGCTTGCTCATAGCGGCTTGTTTGTTGGGATTTTCTCTGGGGTTTTTACCTTACAGTATAAAGCGCCTTAAGGCGACTGTTATCGTTGTTACTTGGCACTATGAAAAATAAATAAATAGAATAAAAATGGGACTGAAGTGAAATATGGATCAACTTATATCTATTAATCTTTAACTGTAATTTAATTTCCTCATGAAAAATACATCAATTTAGTCCTAAGGAATTCCCATGGTTAAAATGCAGAAATTTGCAGGTAAAATAAACAAGTTTACAAATCGGCAGAAAAAAAGCCAACTTTACTTTGTATAGTCAGTTTCCTCCACCACAGCTGGGAGATGCATTTCTCAACAGCAACAGTGCGTAAGATCTTACCACTAGATGTCAACTGATTTCTGTTTTCTTATCCCTCTCAATTCATGTGCCTAATCCTAGCTATGGTGGCTGCTTTAGGACAAATAACTCTGGACACCGTTCACTCGTAGTGAGTGTAGGCTGTCAGTTTGCAATAACAATAACAGCGATATTCAGGTGAGTTGTTGAGGATATCAAACCCTTAGACTCTGATAGCTGCTGCCTCTGCAAGCTGCAATGGCTCTAACATTGATGGACTTGGACACTTAGCGAATAAACACTCATATGATTGACTCATATGTACTCAAACTGTTTATTAGAGACAGCCTAACATTAGCTGGCATAATGTTAGAGTATAACCAGCTGTTGTTTAGCTGGCTAATCCAGAGAGGACAGGGCTGCATGTCTAATCTGCTGACAGTAACTAATCGTGACAATATCGGGAATCAATTAGCATGTTTAGGTACGTTTTCATGTGCTAGAGGCCTGACTAGGAGGAGGAAGGAGTGAGGAATGAGGAGGGAGAGGATGACATTTTATTAAGATTCTGATTCCTGTGTTTTCAGTTCTATGTTGAAAGACGACCCCTTCTCAATTTGTTGGAAGACGTAATTACACCAAGTAATGTATATTTACTATATATGCACGTTCTCGTTTTGTAGAATGACACGTTTTACTTTATTCTTGTTTTCTTCCTCAGCAAGTGTGAACAGATATCGTTTTACACTTCGAGTTCCAAATACCATGAAAATGGCCCAAAAAACACTAAAGCTGATCCCAAACTAAATGGTGACATTGTGCTGGCTGTGTCCAGTAATAGTTTTCCTCACCTGCATGTTTCCCCTCAGATCGGTGGCTTCTCTCAGCAGAGGAGCAGCCATTTTGAAAACTTCATCCACTGCTCGAATTCCCAAGTCCCTCAGAGCTGTATAGTCCCTCCCCTTTCGGGCCTTGCGTACTGACAGACCCCTTTTGTGAGGTTTTCCTCCACCTCTGCGATTGGTAAGGGCCACGTGCACGAACAGCTTGGCATGTGGGAGTTCCTCTCCTGTCAGAGACTGCAGGGGTACATGTCGGTAACCAGGCTGGAGGCACTCCAGAGGTATGGTATACTGACCTGTTGTGGTGGAGAAATCACATACGCATTGATTTCATGGTTGCTACACAGGAGCTGTGGGGCTCATAAATAAGTATAAAACTTGTGCGTACTGACCTATGAATTCATCCCCAATAAAGTCATCATCCAGCACCACAAAGCGAACCATAGCAAGCTCAGGCAGGTTGATCTGGAACTCAAAGCTCTCATCGAAGATTGGGTTGTCTCCATTCTGGCTCACAGTCCTAGTGCGGCGCTCTGTGCAGTCGGCTGGGATGCCATGGATCTCCACATATACATATGGGTCCACCACGTCCCCTTTAGCCCCAGAACCTTTGGGTTTTGGCAGATTCTGGCCGCTAATGACCTGCAAGCGAAAGGTAGATCATTTCATTAACTGTTTCAGTCATTATAAACTTCTTGTTTATAATAAACTAGTTAAGCTAGATTATATGACTTTGCTTGGAAGTAAACGTAGAAGCATGCACTGTCCAACTTAATCCAAAGGTTCAGATGTTTAAATAAGCTTTGCTAGACTGATGGCTTTTTTAATGCAATGTATGCCATTCTGTCATGTTATGGGGTTCTATTGTTACCCAAAGGAATGAGGGCAAAACTTCAAAGGACAAAGTTCTAATAATAATAATTATTACTGCAATGTCAAACATTATAAGAGAATTTTTAGAAAACTTAAACTGCAGTCTACACACTATTCCTGCACACCTTCACGTGGAGCAGCTGCGGAGACACACCAGGCACCGTGTCTCTGGTGTCAGCGCTGAAGTAAGACACCTCCTGCCGCATGATGGCCGGACGCAGAACGTAACCGCAGTTCCCATTCTGCCGGAACCAGGCTGTGTTTAGGTCCATCATCAGTCCTGCTGTCTGAAAATTCATTGACACTATCTGGCAACCGCACTTCCACAGGTCCTGGGGGTTCATGTTGCTCGAGTCAATACGCATAGGGTTGGGGTACACCCGTGACAAGAAGTGCTTGTTGTGGTTGACAAAGTCCCCGGGGTTCTCGCTAGCAAGACGCACTGCTAAAGACTCGTGAAAAGAGCACACCTCCCAAGGTTTTTGGCTTTTGGACGAGGTTGGAAAGTCAATAAAGGTGACAGACTGGCAAAGATTTACTAAGTCCGAGAGCTCCTTCAACAGTTGGAAACGTTTGGGGGGAACGCTCGAAGGACTAGACGTGACAACGATTTTCTGCACAGTGTCCTTCTCACTTCCTCCAGGCGCTGCCCCTCCACTATTAACTGCCTTTATCTTCTGGCACATCTCTGCTCCTTCATCCTCCTCACTTACCTCGCCATCTTCCCCATCAGAACTCGGCACTAGCTTTTTACCCTTTAATAGTATTCGATGTCTTAGGGCATGCGGGGATGGAAGGTATGAAGCCTCTTCATCTGGAGGATCTGTGTACAGCTTCTCCCCTAAAATCCTCATGAGATGCTGCCACATCACTTTCTGCTGTCGAAGCGAACAGTGGTTTTCAACACACAGAATTAACGGGTACTCCGATGCTGCGAAGGCAAACCTTCTGATTGCTTCTAACACACAGTGCAGCAACAGCGGCGGGGAGAGGCTGTGGCCAGTACACACTAGCGGCTCCTCATCTGCACCATCCCAAACATCTAACTCCACGCACCGGCAGCCCATTTTGAGGGCACGAATGTAGCCGGAGATATCCGAGGGGCCTCGAAACTGGTCTTCGATGAGGTAGGTGTTGTGGGACGAGTTGATATAATAGTGAGACAAAGGCTGAGTCATGTCCTGGCATATGATGCTATGCTCTTGGTCAAAGAGGTGGCACTCCGCCGAAGTGAGGTAGCTGGTGAAGCCGTCCAATGACAGGTATCCCTGCTCCCGCCCCTTCTCCGATGGCTCATGAGCCTGGATGAGTTTCAGGCTGGTTTCCTCACTCACCTAGAGGGCAAGAAGAGTAAACAGACATTAGATAGACTAGGATTATATTTGTCCTGAATTTTCTGTGTGATTAAGCTAAGTTACCCACTTGAGCCATGCCCTGCTCAGCCTCAATGAACCTCATCAGGTCTTTGGTGTCCAGGAACTCTTTGTTACTGGAGAACTGCACTAGGAGAAAATAGATCTCAGGACGTGTGCAAAAGTCGTGGAAGACCTCAACGAACTCCTGCTTGGTGACCCGCTCATTTCTTGCCGTTAGCTTTTTGTTTTCGCTGTAGTCTTCAAGTCCAGATCCATTATCTATCGTAAGCTCGCACATCCTCTCTCTGAGTCTTTGAAGCTCCTTAAACCTGTGCTCCACTTTGCCACTGTTCACCCCGGGGTTCACGCCTTGTATTAGCTTTATAGCCAATTCCAAATGAATCCCTTCTGTCGCGTCTCCCCGTGTGTCCTGGTTAGCAGCAGAGGAGAACAACTGCTCCAGCCAGCCAAGACGAAGACTGTTCTGACTGCTAGCAAGCATGTCGAGGGTATGTTTCCCATACTGCATCAGATACCTAAAGACAGAAAAATGTAGAAGCACTTAAAAAAAGACAAAGACTGAGCTATTGTAGGACACAATATTTTTGGTATAAATGATCAAATCTACAGCACAAACATTTCCATTTTAATTTATATTTCAGACATCTCGCACAGTGCTTGAAATATAAAATACAACTACTGCAGCAGTAAAATCAATTTAAAATCCGCCCATGTTTGACGGCACAAGCTTTTATAAAAAGAAAACTTAAAAGGACTACATAATAAAGGCAACCGAGCAAAATCCCACCGTTCATCTCAGTACAATCAATACCAAAAAAGAACAAGATAAAAGAAAAGTGACAAGATATGAAAGTGAACTGGCATGAAAGAAAAACACACTTTATGTCTGCTTAACCTTCCCTGCAAGACAAAAATCTCAGTTCAATCACACATTAAATCCTTCGTCAGTTCTTGTTCACCGTAACGTCAGTCAGACCACCAGAGGATTGTTGGGCTTTATTAATAAAAGCAGCCTGACTAAAGCATGGATGGAACATGGTGGCCGTCAACATGCACATTGTTTGCAGAGATGGCCAATATTACAGGGATGAGCTGTCTATTACCAAACGTTTGGCTTACAATGAGTGTGAATTACAGGGCACATAGCTTTTGACCTATAATAGACTAGCTTTGCATGATTTAAAATCCAAAATAAGCCATTTTTATCTTGTTAAACCTTGTTAGTTCATTCAATGTCTGAAACAAGCTTGCTTCTCCCTCACCAGGAAAACACTGCTGGAAACAAACTGTGTTGATAGTCTGAAGATGTTGGCTCATAGGGAATACTTACACATGCATATTGAGTGTAGGCATCTTTAATATGAACAAAGAATAAGAAGAAAAACATTTAAATTTATGTTTGAACTAGTCCTTCAGACTAAACTGAGTAACTACAAAACAATAGGCTTAGGATGCTTTATGTAAATTTCACACACAGCTGGTTTTTTATTTATTCACATATTTGTGCTGTCATATGCTGCTTAAGAGGTGGAAAACACACAAGGATTAAAAGCTAAAGAATGAGTGTACAATGTAAAACTGCTCTTTCTTCTTTCTGTGTCTTACCTCAGACCAATAACCCAAATGTTAGCCACCTCTGCAGAGTTGGCAACCAGGTCCAAGCTTTCATAAATGTCTCCATAGATGATGGAGAATGCACAGTCCTCTGAAATCTGGTCATAAACTCCACTGGTGCGGAAGGTCTCCGTGTTACGACCTGTCCGTACCTGGAGTTTGAGACACCCGAAGATGAGGAAAAAAGAGAAGAAGAAATTATGCGAGGTTTAATAAAATCAAATGAACTGTTATCCACCGTATGGAAACGGTTACAAACTTGTACAGCTAATTCATTTTAAAAGGCTTAAGAAGGCATTCGTGAAACAAATCCATGGTGGGCTGATTTAGAAAAGTCTTTCCCTTTTCTTGGACACCGACCTCACGTATAGAGGAGAGAGAGATCCGAGCTTTGTCTGACTCCTTCTTGGATGGCTCCCAGCATAGAGCCTGGAGGCCGGCATCAAGGAGATAGTATCGCTGATAAACACGGGAGTTGGGTCGGATTTTCTTCAGCTCGCTCCCCTCAACCTGGAAACCAGATATGGTTAATCACTCACTAACTTTCAGAGTAGAGCTCAGTCGACTTCAGCCATGTTGGAAAGTAAGACTTTGATCTACCCGAAACCCTTGATGCATGGATACTACCTTAGATATATTTCATGTACAGCTATGTAAAGCTTATATTTTATGTAAAGGCTCTCACGGTAGCTGACCCACCATCGAGTGGATGCAATCAGAAGCACTGCTGATCTTTTTCTCTGACAGACTGCTGCTGAAGGACACAGTCTTCTTCTTCTCCCGACCAGCACGTGATCCATCCTGAAAAGGAGGGGGAGAAGAAGGATGTGACAGATAAAGAGGAGGAGGAGAAGAAGGGGGTGTAATAATAATAATAAGAAAAATGACTCAGGCAGACAGCGATCCCTCTGAAGAGTACTCTTTGCTTAGTCATGACAACAGTTTTTCAGCGTTGAATGGATCACAAAGGATTAAAATACATATCAGCTTATATAACCAAACCTAAATGAGATTATTGGGTCTACCTCATAGAGCCACCTCCTCCCAATTTGTTATTGTTCTTCCTGATACCAGGCTAAAAGCCTTTGCTCGTTCTTGCCCTTCACCATTAATCACACCTGACTAGACGGAAGCAGCAGGCTCCAGCATTCTAATTCTGCCCCTCCACAATGACACAGGCCGACCCAATCGGTTTATCTGAGCACACCATCACAGCTCATCCATCTGATTTATTGACCAATCAGATGTCGCCCCCGCAAAGAGCCTCATGCTTGCAGATAAGAGCATATATGTGGGCAAATATATTCAATAATGGATATACTAGTCCTGATTAAATGAAATCAGAGACTTAATTGACGCTCCAAAGAGGAGCAGGATAACTTAATTACAGCTGAGTAGCCTGACTGAGAACACCCACAAACTCAACCTGCTGGTGACTCTCAGAAGCAAGGAGGCAAAATGTAATTGATGAGAAATAGAACATTGTAGCACTGCAATTACCCATAAATTTTTAATTAGAGATTATTGTGTCAGTGATTGTTCCTTAATTTATTTAATCAATATTTTATGCCCTTAAAGTGGACCTACTATCCTTTGCCTTATTTATGTCTTATACATATATTGTTATAAATGATAAATGGACTGAAAGTTATATAGATCTTTTCTACTGCAAGCCTCATTCACCAGTTTATATGCACATTCACACAAGCACTTTTGTCTGTACCAGAACATTTGTTCAAACACATATACGCCGATAGCTTCAGTACCTTGCCCACCATAGTGGGCATGTCAAAATACTGGAGTACCCGAGGGAATCGATCCACCGTCTGCTGGTGGATGAACTGCTCTACCTCATGATCAGCAGCACTATGGTGGATAAACATGACCACAGTTCCAAATGGTGCAATCATCACATGTGGAAGTATTCCCTATAAGTAAAAAAAAAAAGCTTCTTAATTTGGATGATGCCTCATGATCCACAATTAGAACTGATCTCCTTAATATGGCAAAAAGCTTTGGCTGTTAGCACAGCAAACCTTCTGTTTGCAAGGGACAGCCAATCATAAAGGTCGTGTTAAAGGGAGGGGGTAAAATGGCTTGGTTTGGAAATTGTTCATGTAGTAATGGTTACAAGGTTAGCTTTGCATGATTCACATTTCAAAGTGGAAACTGGAATTCTGCAAAAAGACCAAAACTAAATAAAGAAATAAATCAAAATCCGTTAATTCATACCATTTTTAGCTGTTAACCAAGTAATTAACCAATTTAAGGTATGAAGCTGAGGTGCACAAGAGCAATATCCCTGTCTGAAAGAGTGATACATTTGCGAGGGTTGTTTTGAAACAGTGAACAAATCAAAGCAGCACAGAGGAAGATCAAATCCAGCACTCTGTTGGTCCATAGCTAACAAGCAAACAATCCTTAATTTATTTATTAATTTATTTTTAAATACAAACTTTTTAAATACAAGTCTAACAGATTGCTGCTTAGCAGCATAATGTTTTCGCATTCAGAGCAAATATATGTGAATATTGATCGGCGGCTGATGAATCCCTACTCATCTGCACAACTCTGGTTTCATTCAAATAAGACTTCATATGAACCTCGAGAGCACTTGTGTCTTTTATGAGGGGAGAGAGAGGCGGCACTTGATATGAAGGAAACCCAGCGGACATGAAAGGCAAAAAGAGATAAGAGAGAGAGGGCAGAAGGGGGGGAGGGAGCTGCGTTTCATCTGAGGAATATGAATGAACACGTGATAAAGGGGGGTGGGCATAATTAACAGAGGACGAAGACGCTCCCCTCAGACGGAAAGAAGGGCACATAACCATCCCAAATCCTCACAGAATCAATCGCCTCATTAGGACAGGAAAGTGTTTCCAATCACAATAACTCTTTTTTTTTTTTTTGAGTCACTTTAATGAGGGAGTGCTCTAAAAATACCCCTGGTGCCTGCAGGGATGATACAGGGAGCGAGAGGGGGTGTGGAGGAGATGCCCTTCCAATATGAAAACTACAGAATGAAAAAGAAAAAATTAAACTCTCTGATTTCGTTTTCTTGTTAAAAATCCCACACCCCTGTGCACCGTTGCACCAACACCTCTAAATTTAACTCAGTTAGAAAGACTCAGATGCATCAGCAGGGGGGAAATCTGAAAATCAAACCAAGATTCTGTCTTGTTAAAATAATTCATTTGGAAAAACTGGCAAAGTTCCCAGTGACCCAGAATGAGGCACGGCAAACAAAAATGGAGATGGATGCACCTTCGCACAGCAGTTTGGAGGACCACCCGATCATTCACGAATTTCTTTTCGCCGTCATGCACTGCACTGACAGGCACAAGAGACTTATGATGGCCTCAATGTGCATCACTTCCTGTCTGTGGCATTACCAGTAAGGGTCTCTCTGTGGTTGGATCTGCACCCAATTGCAGTGCACATATTACCCATCATCATTACCTCTACTAACATTTGCACGTCACTTGACCACTAGCAAAACTCGAGATTGCGACAAACTAAATCCTTGCCATGCTTTGCAAAAAGCTGTGATTGATCACCCCTGTTATCCTCTGACATAAATTACTGACAGAAAGAGACAAAGAGCTTAAACATCAAACCACCTAGCACTGACGTCAGGAGCTAAATAAATTATTTTGGCAAGATAAAACTGGAGGGCACATTTTAACCCCGCAAGTGGATAAACAACTGAATAAAAATGCAAATGCAAACACATCAATTTTTCTTACAAGAAAAAAAATAAATAAAAGAACATGCATGCTATTAAATCAGACTGGAACACCCAAGGACACGGAAAACAAACAAACAAACAAAAAAAACAAGTTCTGCCTCCATTCCCGTATAAGATTTCCCATTTACTTTGTACTTCTATACTGCATGTCTCAGTCTGCTTTTTTTTTCTCACACACAGAGATGAGCCTCTAAAACCACCAACTGCGCTTCAAAACAGGAAGCCTGTCAGCCCGTCACAGAGAGTTTCCTGTGGGCTCCACCAAGACTTGAGTAAAGTGACGATAGAGAGAGACAGAGCGGAAAAAAAAATAACGTGTGAAACCCTTCTACTTGATATGGTTATTTTTAGGTTTAACAATGTGACCAACAAGTCATGAACATGACTATGAAGAAACTGATCTCTCATAATGTTGCAATACCAGCCATGCAGACTAACAGTCTTTCTTAATTGTTCAACTATTGACACGTTAACAGTCATTTGCAGTTGTCCTTCCACGCTGCACGAAAAGTAGGAAAAGGGTAGGGTTGCTCACATGGGCAAGATGCATGAAGTGAATATCTATTGTACCATATGGGCTTTAAAAGCAGTGAAAGTGTTGGAGTTTCCTCCTGAAACCAAAAACAACTGATTAAAAAAAAAAGTTTTTTTTTAAAAAAAAGAGTCACAAGAACCAAAACTGCAAATTCACTGACATTTAATACCAAAGCAAAAATGAGGCTTTGTCTGCAAGTTTTTAATTGTTCAAACTACACAAAAGATTACTGCAGATAGATTCGGATTATCGTGAGACTACGAGATTACTGATGTCCCTGTTAGGATTTCGACACTGACTGAACAGATGGAGAAATCCGGGATGGATGGATGGACGAATACAGGGATAGATAGATGGAGAGTGAGAGAAATGGGAGGAACTGGGTGGCAGAGCACACTAGAGGCAGTTTTTAGGGAAGGACACAGAGTACAAGAGACGTTACAGCAAATTCTAGCTAACACAGGAAAGAGGAAGCAGATAAACTTCTGAAAAATAAGTGCAAAGAGAAATAGATAAAGATGTTCTCTAGCTTGATTGCTAAATATCGTCAGTGCACACGATCAGAGGATTTGCACTTGGTCTCCCGCAGGGTTCAGGACGCGGTGCAGCACGGTGTTTTCATTAGTCAGAAGAAGAAGAAAAAAAAAGGAGTGCATTGTGTCATGTATGAGCTTGCGAGATGACATAGCTGGTACATCATACTAGCAGGATGAAGATGTAGGTCATCAAAGGAAGTTGCCTTTGATTTGTTAAATGAGACAGAAATAGAATGAAAGACGGCTGTTTAAGTGAGAGGAAAAGAATAGAGGAGTGAAAATTGGAAAGGGGTCCTGCCTCCGGACTGTTTGACAGTGGATTATGGACTCTTAATAGCATAGATTTTTTTTCCCTCCAAGAGTCTTTTACCCTGGAGCACCGTGCAACCAGGGGGGCCAAGGATGTGATTTAGAACCACATTAAAATGGGGTGAATAACAGCTGGTTTTCTAATGAAAGGATTGTTTATATTTTTCATGTATATGGAGACGTTGGGTTTTTTTTTTTCCAATCAACAAAAGAGACTGAACCGCTCTTGCCTTAACTGATGATTTAAACAGTTGCACATTGCTGCACTAATCAGGCCAATTCTTCATGCATTAAGGCAGGCTAATCGCACGCTGATCTCGTGTTCACATGCTTGGTATCTGTATGTTGGGTGGGGTGATGGGTGTCGGGTGCACATGTGTGGCCACAACAGAGCCCAGGACACTGGAGATAAATAGAGCAGACAAAGCAGCGTGTGGTCAGCTCTGTCTGAGGCTCCATGTATGGGAAAATGTGGCGAGCCTTCGCAGTAACTCAGCTGCTCGCTCTGACTATGAACGCCTGCCCTTGTGGCAAGAAGAGCAGCAGATGCTCTTTTACGCTTAGAACCTTTTGAAGTCCCATGTGCGCGCACACACACACACACACAAAGTGAAACAAGCAAAAGGTTGACTTGAAAAAGGTCACCTTGTCAGAGAGATAACCACAATTTCAGCTGACAAACGTCAGAGACGCATTTACTGAAGAAAGAGCGGGTCCGTTAATACCAAGAACAGGCTGCTGAGGACTAAGTCGGGCAACACCTGCAAGCGCATAGCCAAGTGAGTTTCTCACGTAACTCATCAGCACCTGTCGCTGCACTTATATGGGGTCCTTTTGCAACGAATTTAGAGTGCATGTGTGGAGCGGTTAAAGCTATGAGCTGTCAGCTATTAGGGAGACTGTCCTGCAGCTCCGTCACAGTCAGTAGGAAGCTTGATCCCCTCCTCGTGCTGTGCAGGGTCATGCTTATGCAGGCTGAAGCGGTACAAAGCTGACTAAAGATGTTGATGTGAACTGTGCTCGGGGGCTCACTCTCACTCCATCAGCTATCCTCCCCAGCTGTGTTCACCTCCAGCAAATGCTGCTCCCTCAGTTTGAAAAACATGCAGTGACACGCACGTTCCAGGCACACACCCGGATCGCACCACTGAACGTGACCACGGTAGAAAATACAAATAATGTGTATACACACACTCTATACACCAGCCAGCCACAACATTAAAAACCATTTTCAGGTGACATTTACAAAGCGATATGCTGCTGGGAAACCTTGGATTCTGGCAATAAAGCCAGATGTTACCGTGATACACACCACCCATCAAGACATTGGTGCAGATCAAGCAGAGTCCTCGTGGTAATGATGCTCACTGATGGCAGCAGTCACCGCCTACTGCAAAGTGCCCATGGCGTTAAACCAGCCCCCCATCTCCCCAAACCCACATATATGAACATCCAGACGTACAAACAGAAGCCACGGCATGCAGAAGCCAAAGTATCTGCTGCTAGAACACCCCCACTGGTCCTGTCTCCATGCACCCAAGAGGTCATCGATGCTTTGGCAACACATGGGGGGGGGGGGGGGGGGGGGGGGTTCACAATATATCAGGTAGGTGGAACTAATTTGTTGTCTTTATGAGAGCTAAGCTACAAAAGCGATACCAACCTCCTACCTGACTGTTACAAATTACACCTGGAACCTGGGGAGCTGTTGCTTTTTGCTTTCAGTGTTTACGCAAGGCCGAGACGACCATTATTCAGGCTTAATAGATATACGAGTGCTGTCTGTCTTCTAATATAATGCTTGGCGAGAAAGGAAGAGTAATCCAAAATGTCAAATGACTCCTTTACTTACTCAGACAAGTGTAAGTGTTACAACACACTGCATAATTTATAAATGCAGAGGAAAAGCAGTTCATACAAAAAGAAAAAGGAAAAATCTTTGAATATATACAGTTTGTACAGGACTGCAGTATCCACACATACGCCTTGTGTCATATTAAACACACACACTCTCACAAACATGCAGCAACACTTTCCGGGTGTTTTCTAAAGTTATGTTGGCATGAATAATGAGTGAAGAGGAAAGCAGATATCAGCTGTGCCAAGCTGTATTTTACTAGAAGGCAGGTCTGTGCAAGTGTGCGGTGTTTGAAACTCGGAGACTACCTGATGTTATCTACATCAAGATGAACTCAAAGCAGGCATAAACTCCTGATCATGCACATAAGAGCATGGCAGGAAAAAAAATGGATTTGCAGGTGGAATAAAGCCCACACTGAGGAATTACAGTTGCCGAGACCTCCTGATACTGCAGCCGAAGCTACTGCGAACATACAAACGCAGGACACGAATCCCTGACTCCTGTTAAAACCGCTCTGGAATGTCATGCTTCCTGTTTATCTACCTACATACCACCCAGACTCCTGTTGTGAGCAATTCTGTGTTTTGCCATAGTCAAGCAAACAAGTGTTGTGTGGTGCTGTTGTGCTGACAGATGCACTCATAACCCCTCGCTTTTTTTTTTTTTGCATCCCTCTGAAACCTATAAACGCGAGCACCGAATCGTGATCGTTTTTTGCTTTGACACAAAGGAGGCATGTGATGCGTACAGCGAGCTTTCCCACGCTGTCCTTCATCACCATCCATTGTAGCAGCGGGTCAGAGGGATGTCCTGGAGCCATTAAACATCACACATCAAACGTGGCGCTGTGTATCAGGTGTGGCCCTCGCCAGGAGGTATTTGGACAACATTTGCGACCCACAATGAAGCAAAGAGTTTTTTTTTTTAATGCTTTGTGTCAAGCTGGCCACAGCGTCCAGGGTAACAGAAGAAAGACAGGAGCCGGCCTGCGTGTGGGCGAGGAAGTGAGAAACATTTGCCTGTGTGTGTGCAGTGAAAGTGACTTGTCATAACCAACTGTTCATGACTTAATAGCAATATTGCAAAACGAACTGTGTGAGGAAATTGGCCAACAGGCTGGCATCCTGTCTTGCTGAGTTACAGCCAATGGTACTCGGACGATGGCATGTGCAAATAATCAAGTCCTTACAGGCAGCAGCTCTAGAGACAAGTAGCAACTGGAGATCAATACGAGACCTCCCACGGGTCTAGAGGGAGGCCTAAAACCATAAAAGGACAAACTCAGGGGATAACTCATTAATTAGATGTTATTGATCTGGCAATATCTGAAACGCTGTTCCAGTGGGGTGGGTGTGGGTGTATTGGGGGGTATGATTAAGTCTGGAGGCTTTCATTCAATAAACGTTTGCTCGCGTAGACACTCAGGTAAGTGTGGGCAGAGCGGTTAATTGAACATGGGGTGGGGGGTCTTGTAGTCTACTGTGGGCCACAGAGGATGGAGTGAATGTAATTTCCCATTTTAATCAAAGGCTGCAGCAGGTGGTTTCACCTATTAGCTCCTACTCTGGTCTTGCACTGACAGGATGCCTTTAGGTAACACTGCTTGAAGCTGTATGGCAAAGCAAATTTGGAACTGTGAGCAAGTTTTGGTTTGAAGTCGTGGGCCCAAAGGGCAACACTTGTCCTCTAAATATGTGACACACACACACACATACAATCATCTCCAGTGTGACAGGAACTAGCCTGATGTGCATCTTAATGCACAGCATGCCTTCATCCAGCAGCACACACGAGGTGAGATGAGGGGCCTGATTGTTGCCTATTTGGCACACACGGTCAGGAAGTTAACAGAATGTGTCACAATGCAGCGTAACAGTTTATTTCCAGATTACAACTTGATTATATCGAGTAGTGTTGGCGAGATATTCTTTGGTGATAAGTCGCCACATCTGCGCACGGCTCGGTGGAGCTTTTATTCTCACTTAAATCAACAACAACACAGTATCAGCGTGGCGTTTCTGCACTGCTGGTCGTGATGCTCTCTAATTCAAGTGCTTTGCGCTATATGAGACATGCTTTCGGTGTTTTCTGGAGTTGCAACAGTTTGCATCCCCCCCCCTCCAATAAGGAAGATGAGCCGTTTTCTGCTGATGAAACTGGTGGCCTACCTTGATCAGACTGCTGCGTCGAGGGATTGGTTTAGCAGCTGAGTCTGGACCCGTGCTCTCCCACTTCGGAGACTCGCAGCTGGAATCGTTCTGGACCTTCTTGCCGGCGTTTGGCACGCTGCAGCTGCCGTTCGACACAGGCTCTCCTCGGTGCGTCTCCAGGCTCGTTCCGGTTCCCCCTGACGCAGCTTTACAGCCAGCAACCGGTGGACCGACGGCGCTCATGTTTTCTCCAAATTCTGCCATGGTGTCACTTTCGGGGTTTTTTCCGTTTTCCTAGCTTTCATGAAAGCAGCCGAGCTTCCAACAGCGACAGCGATACACACTGACACAGCCGTGCCATCGTGTTACGTGAACGATCGGCGACCGTGCGCCTAAAGACAGCGGAAACTTCTCTCTCTCTCTGTTTCACTCGTGCTCTCTTTCTTTTTCTCACAGCCGCTCGCGCGCTGAGGGGCGAGGCGACAGGAGGGACAGCAGTGACAGACACACCTTCAGACCTTCGCCTACTGCAGCTCTCACATCTCGCCGACAGCTGGATGTGTGCTTGTGTTCAGGAAATTTTAGATGCAGCTGGGCCGGCCCGCTCCGCCCCACCTCTCCACCACGCCCACCACCATCTCCTCCCCTTACTCCTCCACGGAGTGCTAAATCTTAAATGAGAGCACTGTGTCACACAATTGTGCAAACTATTTATGATTTGTTTTTATTTCGTGTCCAGACTTGATCCTTTGAAGCTAGATACGCGCGCGCGCTAATAAAGTCGTCACGTGTCGATAATCTCGGGGGCGGGTTTTTTTGTTTTTTTGTTTTGGGGGGTTTTATGCTTTTTTTCGTCCTTCCCAAGAAACGAGGCTCACATAATGCGCTTTTTGTTTCATACTTGTTTTTTGTAAATAATCAGCTTTATGCGTATTCACAACTTCTGGGTTGTGAGAAACTCCCATTTTGCCATTTTGGAAAACCTGTTACTGCAGTTACTGAACAGTTGCCACTGTTTTCAGTAGCCTTGTTATGATTTAATGTACCAGCTCTATGTAACTGTCCGTGTGGCTGATAATGCATTAGCTTGACTTTAAAGTGCAGCGGCATATCCTCTTGATCACCCAGATTTAGGAATAAAGGCAGAACTCATATTATGGATGAATGGAAACCAGTGATATTAAAATGCTATGAGGATTGTTTTTAATCCTCTGCAGTGAATGACTGCTTGAAGTCTAGAAGCCACAGACATTACCAAATGCTGCATTTGTTCCCTTGAGACGTCAGGCTTTTACTGCAGTCGCCTTCAGCTGCTGCTTGTTTGAGTCTTTTCATTCAGTTTTGTATTTAATAGCTAACAAGCTGATCTGCTGGGTAGAGATCAGGTGACTGTCTTTGACGCTGGGCTGTTTTTGCACTATGTTTGGGTCGTTATCCACTATCACTGTGAAGTACTGTCTGATCAGTTTTGTAGCATTCGGTTGAATCTGAGCAGAGTGTCGCCTTGTATGATTCACAATTCGTCCTGCTGCTTCTATCAGCCGTTACATCATCTATAAACACTAATGGCCCATTCGCATGCCATAGCATTGCCTCCACCATGTTTGACAGATGATGATCATCAGCTGTTTCTCTCCTTTTCAATGCTTTTCTTTCCTATCATTCTGGTACAAGTTCGTCTTGGTTTCATCTGTCCAAAGATTTTGTTTTTTCCTTTTGTAGAACTGTACAGGCTTATTTAGGTGTTTTCTATTACACCCTGATCTGAAATTCTTGCACTTGAGTGTAAACAGTGGTTTGCACCTGTGTGTCTCTGTTTCCATCCACAAAGGTGTCTCTTAATTGGAGGCTTAATTGAAGTTGACAGTGATTCAACTACCAACTTGAGACTTTTCTTTACTTGGTTAGAAGTGTGAACTGTTTTTCTTATTCGAGGAAATGATTCTGCGATCATGCACTGGCCTCAGTCGCCTTCAGGCCTTTTGGTCTTCAGTCTTTTTAAAAGTGAATCAGAATGTCGATTTGACCACTGCTAAAGTCTTTGCTGTCTCTCTGATTGCTTTATTTTGGTTTTTCGGCCTAATGATGTGTTCCCTAACTTACTTCAACATCTCTTTGGACCTCATAAAAGCGTCCAGTGAAAACTATCAAATACACTTGGATAAAGGACATGCAGTTGATTCCATCTCAAAATAATGAGGGCACATGTCTCAGTTGGCCATGAAAAAGTTTGTCAGTTAGTTGTCCAGTAACTTTTGTACCTTGATGTCAAAGCAAAAAAAGTGTCATGTCCAAAAATGTATCGTCCTAAAAAACACAGAGGACAAAGTATTGTCCTTTTAAAAGTCATTAGAAAGGTTGTGGATTATGCTGGAGAACACAGGGGCAATTTACTGTGATGCATTACTTACAGGGATAGCTGCCAAGATGATTTCCTGAGTGGAAAAGCCTAATAAAATAGGTCCATTTTTTCTAAGAATAAAAGGACACTCAGAGAAAAGTGTAGCCAGATCATATAATGTCACTCTGTCCTTTGCTGCACTGTTTATGTGCTTCTGCAGGACAAACTTGGTCTAAAGTACCTTAAAAAAAAACCCTGGTCCTTTTAATTGTTGACTCACTGCCATTCTTGCACAAAAACAAGCTCAGTGCAACAGCCACTGCTACATTACAAAAATCAAACAGTTGTGTGATTAATGAGACAGCAGTTCCCCATTTTCAGTGTAATAACACCGTAATAAAATACAGTATTAATTATATATATATATATATGTACCGGTATATGTATATGTATATATATATATATATATATATATATATATATATATATATATATATATATATATATATATATATATATATATATAATCATTAAACAGTAGCTTATCTGAAGAAGCAGGAGAGGCTTGCATTTTATCAGCTTTGCATTAACATAATATAATGACTGTGGACTCCAGGGTGCCGTTGCTCATAGACCTGAAGCACAATTTCTGTAGTCTTATTCTGACTGAACGAAGGTGTCACTCTTCTATCAAGCGTAGGAAGAGATGCCTGTGCTTTGACGGTTCACTTTGGTCATTTCATTAAAGGGATGCGATCATATTATTCTCCTGGGGGTTCTTTCTGGTAGACATTTACACATTAGCTTAAGGAGGCCTGTGGTGAGGAGATAACGGCTTTTACAAAGCTGGAATCCTTAATGTTTTGCCTCACTGCAAGAGTTCCCCAAAACACTGCGATTCTTCTGTATTTTTGAGAATATACACACTGCAGACCACAGCTGCTGGACATGCGTCATCACTTAAGTTTGGAGCATTTGACACGTCCACCTCCATCAGCTCCATTTGTATTAGACATACATTTAAGGTTGCAATATTTTATGACCTAGGCAATGTGGTGGGTAATGGTGCAGCAGCTGGATTCAGATGTCAGATTATTTATGTTTAAACTCACAAGTGCTGACCACAGGGAACATCAAGCAATGCTGACATAAATACAGCCAGTGAGCACCACTCAGCAGCCACCTGATCTAAAGTTATTGTGTTGGAGTTTGTGAAACTACACCCTGGGGTTTCAAATGCTAAAACAAATCCCTTTGCAAAGGTTTACATGAGCCGGGTCTTTCGTGAAAACATTCAATGGTGATTTGTGGCATCCCGTATGCAGAGAATATGAATCCAATATTGAATTTCAGCATTTCATAATTAGACCATAAATCTGCTGTCATGGGGGAAAATTATTGTCACTTCAGCCAGTTTTCAATCATGGTTGGTGAAGCAGATATTTGGCATCATATTGGGCCTGAGCGGAGATAGATGACCTGCTGTCATGCTTGCACAAACTTGAATCTGCTTGCTAGAAATATATCAACACTAGTGTTTCCTTTCAGAGTTATCTGATGAATGGACACATGAATGTTTGTTATTTGCAGAAAATGTATCTGACTCAAGACGCATTGTGCAAAGGCATTCAGTATTGTGAGTCCCCGTTGCACTTTGTTAAAAATGATACAAACAGTGCTTTTCCTTTGTTGCCATCTAGTGTTTGATTTCAATAAATCCTGCCGCTCATTCAGCCTGATAAGGCGCACTCTTATATTTTGATATTTATGACTGAATGTTTCCTACGCAGATTGTGTGGTGTAGTGGGTTAACAGGTGAAGAGAAAGATGACTCCATTCACTTGTGACAGTTTGATGGCTTTACTAGAAAGAAGTTCATGGTCGGTTTTGAAATGTTTGTTCCTTACGGGTTTAATTTAAACACAGTACTTTCACCGCAGGCATTCTTGGTTCCCGAGAATAGTGTTTTTTATACTACTTGTCCAGTTCTGCAGGACTCACCCAGCACTTAGAGGTGTTTTTGTATTTTCCTATTGCGCCATTTAGCTGTTAGCACAAGTTTGTCAGGAGTCTGCACCGTTCCTTCGTTTGAGGAAGGACAGAGTGCAAGCAAGGAGAGGGAGGGATGGGCGGCCTTTGTTTTTGTTGAATTTTTGTTTGGTTGTTGTTTTTTTTTTTTTTTTGGGGGGGGGGGGGGGGGGTCTATTCACTTCTACCATTAACAACTGATTGCATGTCCCCTGTTATCCAAGCTTCATCAAGGTCTTTCTCAGTCAGATTTTTTACTTGGAACATCAAAGGCCTTAACAACCTGGTGAAGCGCTCTAAAATATTTTCAGATCTAAACCCAGATATAGTAATTTTTTTTACAAGAAACACTCCTGCAGGATACACATCATTTCAAGCTCAAGTATTCATCAGTTGGGGAGACCTTTCATTCAGCTTTTAACTCTAAAGCCAGAAGAGCAGCTATTTTAATTAGTAAGAAGGTTCATTTTACAGTTTTTAAAATAATAAAGTATAAAAAATGCTAGATTTCTTATATTTGCTGGTAGTGTATTTCATACTCCCATTTTATTAGTAAACATTTATGCTCCAAATTTTAATAACCCAGATTTTACAAATAACCTATTTAGCACTCTTCCTTTTATTGATACCCATTGTTTAATTCTCGCCGGGGACCTAAATTGTGTAATGAACCCAACATCAGACCGCTCCTCACCTCGTATCTTTACTCAGTCCTCTATGTCAAAATCAATCTCGGACTTCATGTCTCAAAATGGGTTTGTAGATAATTCTGGCTCTTAGGCCTAACAAAACGTCATACTATCATACGCTTATGGCGATCGAATCTGACTCATCAAGTAAAATCAGAACTTTTTGAATCATGGTGGGGAAAGGTGAATCTCCCAATACGTTCAAGTACACCATGTGTTAGGCTACAGCTTGTACCGTTTAAAGTAATAAACAGAGTCCATTTTTCAAAATCTTGTTTATCTAAAATCTTTCCTTCAATTCTAGACCAATGTGACAGATGCCAAACCTCCCCTTGCCATTTAAGCCACATGTTTTTCTTCTGTCCAAGTTTGCACAAATCAGCCCCTCTAATTGCCATATTTGGAATTCCAATGACCCCTCTTAATATATCTCCCCAGGAAACAGATCTTGGCTTCCTGTTCCCTTTGAGCTAGGCACAGTATTCCACGTATTTGGAAATCTCCCACGTCTCCATCTGCATCTCTATGGGTTAATACTGTAATAATTTTATTTAATACTGCAATGCTTTTATTTAATGTAGACATAAGATTTAAGTGACCCCCACCACCCTTATAAATGAAAGAAAAATCTTTTTGTTTTGTTTTTTCTAATTTATTTAATTTTTCTTTAACTTTCTGTTCTTGTGTTGGTATGATGTTTTGCATATTTCAATTTGTAAAAGTTAAAATGGTTGGAGAAATCTAAAGTCATCTAAGATGCATAAAATGTGTATAAGTCCCCCGGCGGGCACTGGTTTTGTAAAGAGGACATACATACATATGTTTTCATGTCAAAACTTGTCCATTTCTCCTGGTTTATGCTTGGGCAAAGAGTCAACCAGAATCTTGGGGAGAGACTCTCCGATGTTCTGCCTGTCCCAGCGTGCCCCCTCCATGAACAGACCTTTGATATAAGCTCCGTCCTCTGGCTTTTCATCCATTTGCGACTCTTCCGTAGTTACCTGGAATACAGCTCAAAGGTGTAAGTATAAAATATCTTTAGATCAATCGGAGTGAATATGACCAAAAACACAGAGGGAAGTTAGAAATAGAAATACATGCCTCAAATTCAAAACTGGTGTAGTCAATGGGGATGTTGTACTTCCTGGCAAAATTCTGAAGCTGGAGAGCCACAAGACGTGTAGGTTGGCCGTTATCTATCTAATTCTGTTATGACAGACAATAAAAAAATAGTCACAGCTAAAATGCAGGACAATAGATCGTTAGTAATAATACATATTCTCAGTGTTTTTGCTTGTACTTTTTCTGCATGCATTTTTTCTGAATATCTGAACAATAACTGAAGACCTAGCAAGCTGCACATAGTATGCTGCTGACCTTCAACTCTTTAGTATGTGCAACACTTATTTTGGCAGTCATATTCCAAAGATGGTCATGGTCTAGGTGACTCACAACAATCATAAATCTTACTTGTAGAAACTGTAGCCTGCATGGCTAACAGATCAGTCATGTAACTCCGCATATGATTGAAAGAAGTGTACGACTTGGCCGCCCACATAGCGGGCACCTTGCCCACCAGCATGCTGTTAAAGATGCTCTTGAGTTCAGTAGACATAGCAATTTGGCCCTTCAAAGCTTTTCTGATTTTTACCAGCGTGACACATACCACATCTGTAAGTCTGACAGGAGGGGAGAGCGATTCAGGGTGAATTGTAAAGAATTTCAACAGATCAGTGAACACAACACATTTGTTTCCCAACTTCATCTACCTGCATGGCATCACAAGTTAATGCTACCTGTTAAATCGGATGACTTCCTGCCTCAAAACAGCGTTCATAATTCTGGGCTGTGGAGAGAATTTAAATGGAAGGTGGCAGAGGTGTGGACTCGAGTCACATGACTTGGACTCGAGTCAGACTCGAGTCATTAATTTTATGACTTTAGACTTGACTTGAAAAAATGTTCTAAGACTTGTGACTTGACTTGGACTTTTACACCAATGACTTGGGACTTGAATTGGACTTGAACCGGTTTACTTGAAAAGACTTGATATTTTACCCCAAATATAAAATTTAACATGCATATTATATAGAGATTGAAAATGTGACGTCATTCACGGGTAGAACCGCAAAGGATTCTGGGAACTCGTGGCAAGCGGTACTAGCGCACGCAGGCTTTCAATTAAAATCAGTTATACAGCGATAAAAAGAAACACAAAAATGTCAAGAAGCCGTTGTATTATTAACTGCAATAGCCGGTCGCATGACAGCCACGGGAAGCCGACGGGTAAAGAGATCGGTTGTTATCGGATTACGTCGTTGAAGAGAAATTGTTCGAGCCATGTTTCCGAAGTAACAAAGAGGCGACGGATGGCCTGGATTGCAGCCATTCAAAGATCAAATATAACGTCCCAGAACACTCCAGCTCACAGGTTAGTCTGCTCCAAGCATTTACACGAAGGTCAGTGTTTTTTAGTAGTTAATACGTCATTTTCATAACATAATTGGTGATATAGGTTACAAGCAAGTCTGGCGCTGAACAGAAATTGTCGCGCTATGCTCCTTTGTTTATTGTGCATAAATAGTGAATTGTCCTGACACAATATTGCGTTTCGCTTCTGTTATTATGGTACATTGACAAAAACATATACTTTTATTCACAGGATAAAACAGGTTTTTTGTATCACTAATTGCCCAGTACGATTACAGCATACAATATTGTTGTCACTGCTACATTTCTGTGATGCTACCAGAAATTATTTCCACTACTAATTAATTACCGTTGAGCTCAAAGGTCCTATTAATAAACGGTTAAGGAATGTATATTTATGACGACGATTTGTGAGACTGGTAAACTTATGATACGTACGATGGTCTTTCATTCGACACGGTGCGTTTCAAGGTCCTGCACCCATCTGTCGGTAAACTGTACCTGGGCTTGTTGCAGTGACCGGAAGTTACTAAACTTCATGAGTGTGTGCACTCACTCCAAGAACCGTATAATTATAAATATGCATATAAATATGCTAAGATGAGATAGCTGACTTCATCTAACTAGCAAATGTTGTCCAGGCTATGTTGGTGATACAGTTTTTTTTAATGTGTATGATATTTTTGTCATGCGATTTTAAAGCCGGTCCTACAACCGCATCCAAGAATAACATGCAGCTTATCTCAGAACTGTCGGTGAAAATTATTCTTGGAGCTAGGTTTAATTGAGCTGCATTTTAAAGAGGTGCAATTTCACAATTTGTGTATATTTTCTAAGTTCACTATTTTGTCATGTGTTGAGAAAAACACAGATTTTAAAATTACATGGTCTAATATTTACATTTAGCATATAACTGCAACATTATTTTTTCGTTTGTTTTTTTTAAAGACTCGAAAGGACTTGAAATTCAAAGTTTCAGACTTGTGACTTGACTCGGACTTTTACACCAGTGACTTGAGACTCGACTCTGACTTGCCTGACATTACTTGAGACTTGACTTGAGACTTGAGGATAAAGACTTGAGACTTACTTGAGACTTGCAAAACAATGACTTGGTCCCACCTCTGGAAGGTGGTCATGAGATATTTTAGAACCCCAGAGATAATTGCCAAAATGAAGCCTACAAATCCTGACACCTGCTGGTGAAATTGTGGTACTTATTTAGGAACCCACTCACATATATCCTGGTCATGCCCAAAAATCTGCTCATTTTGGAATGACATATTTAAAGTTCTCAATACAGTTTTCCAACAACCATTAACAAAAGACCAACAGCTAGCCATTTTAGGAGTATTACCAAATGGTTTAGCGGGAAACAATAAAAAGTATCTCTTAAGAATCTTGCTTACAGCAGCACTAAAGTGTATTACTATTAAATGGCTGAATCTTGACCCACCTTCATATAATATGTGGATTGATAAAGTAAGAGAAATTTACCAAATGGAGGAAATAACATATGCTCTGCGGATTCAGAGAGAATTGTTTACTGAGCGTTGGCGACCCATACATGCTTTACTGTTTCAATAATTTAGCATAGGTCTGTTTCGTTTTGTTCATTTATGGCTAAGATTGTCACGTGTTATTTAATATTACATAAAGTTTTTGTTTTTGGTTTGTTTTTGGTTGTTTTTGTTGGGGGTTTTTTCCTGTAACTGTCCTACTTGTGAACATTGACCAGTACAAGTTGCAATGTTGTAAATTATAATAAAAATTGAGTTAAAAAAAACTGTGTTCATGGACTCTTCATACTTGACTGGGTATTTATCCATCACCATTTGCATGCCAAAGTCTGTGGGCAGCTTAGACAAGATGTCCTCTGCAAGCTCATCTACTAATTCCTACAACACAAACAGACAAGAGCATGAAGCCTCATGATACCACCCAGGCAGTTGGGTGGTAACCCCCACCCAACTGCCTGCAAAGTGTCAGCAGTACTCCTTCTAAGAGCTGATTGGTCTCTTGATTGTCCTTGGTGATTTCCGCGTTACTGTTAAGTCTGAACACACAGGGATCAGCAGAAATTGGCAGGCTTCAAATGTAGTCTACATAAGTCTGGAATACATAAATATATTGTTTTTGTATTCAACTCTTTATCAGATCGGACTATCATGGACAGACTGGTTCTCCAAGGCTCAAGATAATCTAGATTTAATTACAGACATATATTACATTTGCTAATTAAAAACAAATTAATCCTTCTGTCATGATGTTTTGTTAAGAGTTTGAGTTTTGGCTGCTCCTCTTTTATTTAATTGTTATCCTTCTCATATTTGACATTTTCTCAATGTCAGCTGTGGTTGTTTGTCTCCCCTTGTTGTTTCTGTGTGCATCTCAGTGACATTTACTTTTGTGCTTTTAAACTTTCTTTCTTTGTGTCTAATTGCTGTACTTTGTTTCCCACCTTTTTATTTTCCACCATAGTTGCTTCAACCTGTCTTGTTTTCTGTCACCCCTCATGGTATATCTAGTCCTGTCTCACCACTATAATTTTGTCTGATGAAATACTTCTATGGCTGTATCATTTGTCATGAAGTTAATTAAATAAATGTTAAGTGTTAAGTGTCTTGCACCATGGGTCCTCCCTTAAAACTGCTGGTGACACATAACACCTCTGGGTTAACAATAAAATCTGTGGCTATTGTGTTCTTTTATTAAATGCAACTGTATGTACTTTGGGAATAATGGCCTGATAATATCGATGCTCCATCTAATATCACTGAAAATTATGGATATCTTACAGTGTAGAGTTAACAGATGACAATGTCACAAAAAAGGTCACATAAAAAAAAAAAAAATCACATTTCCTCATTTGCTGCTGCTCATTTCATTGGTGTTAACTGATAACCTGCTCAGTAAACTGCTATGTTGACTCTCACCTGTAAGGTATGTAAGGGCCTCCAGTGGAACCTCTTCATATTCATTAAGGAACATCTGGAGCATGGAAGAAGGTTAGGCCGAACAGGAGCTTCTGCCAAATGACCTGTTTCTTGGAACCACCAAAAAAGTCCGGGTCAGAGATGGGGATGACTCTGGTATGAGTGCAACAGGTTGGCTTTAATCCCTTTAGGAGGCTTGTTTGTCATTTTCAGCCCATTCTGCAGGATATTGACTGGGAACTTATCAGATGGGTAACTGGTTAACGATAACCTGAGTGGAAAAGCATAAATGTATAATTTTGGTTTTTTATGTTATTGATGCAATAAATTAATAAAAAAAAAATGTAGAATCTGCTACTTAAAGCTTGGGTGTGTCTTCTCTGGAGTAAAGGTTTCCTCACAGAGCCGCTCCAAAATGGGCATCCAGCTGGTGGCTCGATGACAGTTCTGCAGTACCACCCAGGTTCCCTCCTTGATGGCTTTGTCAATCATTCGAGCTGCTATGGGTCTCTGCCCTTGAACAAGGGAGATGGTTTGGGTCTTACTGCCCCCCATATCTAGGTCAAATTTCAGCAGACCTAATGACACAAAGCCAGACTTTATTAAAGCCTTTTATGATTCAGATTTATAATAAAAGAGTCTTTGTAGCTCCCTTCCAGGCCAAAAGCAGGGGGTTAATACCGACGGGAGTTAAACACAACAATGCCATTGTCTGTGGAGAACGAGTCCACTGGCAATCTCGCAATTTGCCATGCCCTGAAGCCACCTGGCTACTCTGGGTGTTAGTGAGGGTAAAGTCCTCAGAGCAGGGGATTTTCTTCTCTTTACATACAATATGCCACTGTGCCTGGCATTCTACACGATAATCTACAGTAAAAGCCCCAAGGTAAGACAGACAAATATGATACAAACCCGATTAATGCTAAAACTCAGGCACACATGACCATACATCTGAACTAACAGTAAAAATGAGCACATCATATACGTATTTTCACATACCTAATTTCTAGTTGCCTTGCAGCCTCTGTCCACCTATCCTTCTTCCCCCCAGTCCTCCTATTCATTTCTCTGCCTTGATCAGTTTCTGAGAACACAATTCGATGTTGTCCTCCAGTTCGTTCTTCTTTTTAATCATGGCTGACAAGTCATCATTCAGGCTCTGTAGATGGTCTTGCACTTTTTTTTCTTTTTTTTTTAGCTCAGCTCTTTTCACAGCCAGCTTTTCCATCTGCACAACCAGCTCATTCTCAGTCAGCTTCAATCTTTACTTTTTGGGGGCTACAACCTTGGCTACACACTCATAAACCTCCGTTGCCCTGACCCATTTGCAGAGACCCTCTCGGGATTGTGTGAGACATTTTCATTACCTCTCTTAGGAAAGATATTATTCTTTTTGAGTTTGATGGTTTTGGGCCGAGGGTGCTCATCATACATGTCCATGATCAGTTTGCGGTAGAAGACATCAAACTTCTTACAACTATTTCCAGTTATGATAACACCAAGAGACCATACCACAGTGAATAGGAAAAGACCCTGCAACCACATGGCTATCTGCTGGCTGACAATATTCTGTGTGGTTTCTGGTGCACAAATTTCATCTGGTGTTGACAGAAATGTTAAAACAAACACATACACACACAGTGAGAAATATGAATACATTCTGACCAACCAATTATTAATTAGAAGTCATTCTTACTAACCCATCATGCAGGAATACAGTTTGTATAGGCTTTGTGCCAAGTGGATAGGATCTTTGGGACAAAAGGTCAAACCATCAAAGATTATCCACCGTCAATCTTCTGAGGTGGAGATAGGTGGAGATGATCCCTGAAGGAGGTGGCCAGGACACCATCATGGCTGACTGGATCGAAGCAACCATACAATTGATCCATGGCCTAGGGGTTGATGATGCAAAGATTCACTGCAAATTCATCCATGAACTTGGCTAAATGGAGATAATTTGCATAACAATTTAAACAGAGGAACAAAAACATAACATAAATACATTTAATTAATCAATAGCTTGCAATGGGTCAGTCTGAAGCAAAAATGTGGCGGTCAAAGAAACTTGCTGGCAATCACAGTAAAAACTGTGTATACTATAAACTGTGAATATTTGCCATTGTAAAGATCTCCAAGTGCAGGAGTAAGAACTTTATAGACAGAAGTCTTTCCTCCTAAAGGATCCCCTGTCACAGGCTGGGTCTCCGACCCAGCACTCTGAGTTTTCTTTGTATTTTTTGATATGTTATTAGTTTTTGTGTTATTTCCTATTTTGCCTTTAGTTTAGGCAGTTATTGGTTATTGTTCCTGGGTTTTCTATGTTTTGGGGTTTGGTATTTATTCATCACGTATTAGGTCTGTTAAGTTGTGTTGTCATGTTTAGTTTTAGTATTTCCTGTTTTATTCTGACAATGTCATGTGTTCTCTGTTAATTGTATTTAGCTTTTCTCTCCTGGTCCTGTCATTAGGTTTATGGCTGTCAGCTGTTTCCCCATATGTTTCCACTTCCCCTGATCACCTCATGTCTGTATTTAAGCCTTTTGTTTTCTTCATGCCATTGTCGGGTCGTCTGTTTATTCTGCCCTAGTTCTAGCCTGGTTCTGTTTATTTTGACCTCGGTCTTAGTTATGGTTTTCATCTGTTATTCATCATTAGTCTTAGTCATAGTATTTGCTGGTTATTTTCCATCACAGTCATAGTTTAGGTTTTGGTCTCAGTACCGTTTAGTGTTTTGTTTCTTAGTGTTTTGTCAGTTTACTTTGGTTTCCTGGTTTACTCCTGCCGTCATCTAATAAAGGATCACTTTTCTGCTCAAACTTTCAACTACTCGTCATCATCTGCTTTTGGGTCCTGTTTCCACACACATCGGCGCACCCCGCCGTGACATCCCCTACTATCATGAAGCCATGACACACCAACATCATCTCATACACCTGTATATACAGTAAAATTTATTCTGCAAACATTTATAAATTTGAATCAATACCTGGATGATTTTGCCAATGAACCATGGAACAGGCTGGAGGTTAAGCTTTGCAATGTTGTCACTGAGTGCTTTGAGGAGGAGGTCATAGTCTGGATTTAGAAGGACAACTCCAGGAAATAAATCAGAGATGATGCCGTGCAGGGAGCAGCAGGAGAATGATATGTTAACATGCCCTGATTTATAGCTAACAGACTCAGTCTATCAGTGGACGTGGTACAAAATCTGACACCTGAAACAGTGGCACATCCTGCGCCAGACATTTGGCCATGTTGACATCCATCAGCCCTCTAAGCAACAGCACGCTTGCATTCTCCTAGGGATATTTCAGCTTTAGGTTCCCTGCTGCAGTCAGCACAGATTTCACAGCTCGCATACCGTAGTCGTAGTGATGCTGAGAAGACAGCTGCTCAGAGCACAAACGACAGGTGGCCACAATCTTCTGGGCCAAACTGTCAGTAAAATTTGAATTCAAATTCAAATTCAAATCAAATTCAAATTCAAATTTTATTTGTCACGTACACAGTCATACACAGTACGATATGTAGTGAAATGCTTGGACAACTGCTCGTGACCTAAAGAAAACAAAAAAGGAAAAGGCTATGAATAAGATAGGAAGGGTTGAATTAGAGGGTTGGGTTTTTTTTTTTACCAAACAAGTCTTCTTCTTAAAATAATTTTCAGACCAAAACATTTTGTGGAATATTTTCCCCATGAAGCCCATAGAGAATAGTGAGATTTCACCAATGAGACCATAGTCTGGCGCCATCATAGCCAGGTATGGAAAGAGCCTGGAAGACTAAGACTGCCAGCTCAACATACAGTATATTTTATTCACCTTACTGTTTATATTATATTATGTTAACAGTGTTGTTAGCCTGTATTAACTGTATAACTGTATTAACTGGTCTGATATGTACCTTTAGGTAGGGCTGCTCAATTAATCGAATTTTAATCACGATTACGATCTGGGCTTTCAACGATCATTAAAAATGACTGAGCCGATTATTAGCCCCTCCCTCATTTATCCGCGACACCTTAAAGGCCGTCTGTGAAAATATTGTCGGGCATAAACCAGTCCGTGGCGCAAAAAAGGTTGGAGACCGCTGATTAAGAGGACCCGAGGGAAGCTCGGAAAGCTAAGCAGAAGTTATTTGGAGAGGAGAGTGACTGCCGTTGGTTGAAAAGAGAGTTTAAAAAAAAACAAAAAAACTTCAGTGGTGTTGCACACTATTTTATATTATTTTTTTAAAGTTATTGTTAACCCTTTAAAGCCGGTCAGAGCAGCACGCTCCGTTTTGCGTAACTATTTTTAAATCCCTGTAGAATCTGAACCGTGTAAGCTAGCGCAATAATTTGTTTTGCATATGAAACCGGAGGAGTTGTACTTACATCTGATGCCATCAGCTTGTCCTCGGTCACGGTTTCGTTCCACATATAGCTTTGCAAAAATTGCATAAAAAGCGCTTGCAGGAACAAAAACATAATATTCCAGAAACACGCTTTGCCGTTACTATCAGCTGTTCGTAACACTTCCCACAGTGAAATGATGCACATGCTGTTTTCTTTGCAAATTTGCATCATAGGATTGTTTTTTGTTTTTCCTGCAGTATATAAAAATTGCTGTATCTCCAAAATAAAACTATGAAGACACTCAAAATAAATTTCCTGTGGTGGGAAACTATTTTTTTGCAACTTTATTGTATTTAAAGTTTTGAGGGATAAACCTCTTAAATTTCTCCAAGTAGAAATATATGTAAACAAAACAAAAACGATTTTCAATTTTTTTTGTAGTTTATTGCACTTTTTTGCAATTTATGTAATTACTATGGACTTAATGCATACATATTATTAAAATATGGGCTATAACAGTTGTATTGATGTATAGCAACTTGAAATGCTCCCACAAATGGCACTACAGCATGTAAAAAAAAATAATATAAGCTCTGGTGGACTTGGTTCTATGGTAGGTCTTAAAGGGTTAAATAAATATCGTCAAATAATCGTGATCTCAATTTCAGTGAAAATAATCGTGATTATCATTTTTGCCATAATCGAGCAGCCCTACCTTTAGGTTGTCAGGAAGTTCAGCCCTGCCAGCATAACCAGGGTTCATGGTGATAAAGACAGATAATGAAATGTCCAAAATTAATTGAGTATTTCTCTGCAATTACAAACTTTGTGTATACAATCATGGTATCAAAATAAAGCTAACATTTGTGAAATTTCATCAGATTGATAGACATGACTATAAATTTACGCTACAGTAGGATGTTTTGACAAAGTAGGACGTTTTGTCAGAAAACCGGTTACATTAACTCTGAAGAATTTCTGGTTCTGTTTTGTTTGTTTAGCGGACTTTTGCGCATTTAGGTAACAGCTCTTTTAATCATGGCTTGTTTTCCTTGTGTTTGGTGGTTGTAGAAATGGTTTATATGAGATTTTAGCTGAGATTCAGAGGTTGTGGATACCACACATGTCAGGACTTCTATTTCTGACCCCGTGTTATAACCGATTAAACGTGATCTCCTTCTTTTTGCCCCCGGTACTGGGGCGTGGGGCTTAACAGAATAATTACAAAAGGGAGAATAAAACTAAACATGAGGAACCAAGAACACAAGACTCTTTCAAAATAAAACAGGAAACATGTGGACATGACATGAGCAACATGAAAACACAGAGACAGAAAATACATGACACAGAAGACTGGGACAGACTTACACCAGGGGACACGAAGAGTCTCATAACTAAGCAGACATAAAAGAACCTAAACTATACTGCAATTCAAGGTAATAATAATAATAATAATAGACAATATCATTTCATAAATAATCAAAAAATACAAAATAACTAATTAACCCTCAACTTAAGAACAGCACATGAATAGAACACAATATAAACATAAGAAAATAATACAAAAATAATACAAAACGCTGGGTCACAGACCCAGTCCCTGACAGAGAACCTGCTGAGCCACCACAGAGGGCACTTCCACCCGTGACACGCAAAAATCTATATTGTGAGTAGACTTGTAAAGACATTTCTATGTAAATATGTTCGTATAATAACAATATGAAGACGTACTAAAATTGTTAAAAAAAATACTGAAGTGCTGTTCACACTAAATAGAGCAAACACTATTCCCTATTTAGTGATCTATTTAACTTTAAAATTTTCCATCTTCTTTCCCTCTGACATATCAAGGTTGTACATTTCTTCTTGTTGTTTTGATCCCTCTAACACCCCAGGACCCACCTGTAAGCTCGAGGGGGAGAATCTGCTTCTAACTGCGTATTTTAGAGGAAGACAGCATTTATACTATATTAGGTTTAAATAGGGTTCGTTTCAATTGTAAACTGGTTCTCATTTGGCACAAACGTATCTCAGTCACGCATTCGTACACACATTTGGCCTAATTCTTTACCTCAACACGATTAAATTAATTCAAACATGCCCAAGCTCCCGACTGAGCAAGTCCTTTTAAGAATTTACTCATGGCCTTGTAGTCCAGACCATCTGATCAATTGAACACCACACACTAGTGTCACAGGTGTATGCTAGAAGGGAAACCCTTCTAAACGGGACGAGCAGCAGGGGATGATCACGGAAACAGAAAGACATGTAATACCCGGTTAAAATAATTAATAAAAATATATACTTTATTTACAGCATAAAGATACCCCGATCAGGGAAAAGAATAATTTTAAAAAAAGACATAAAACTAAGGATAACAAAAGTCCAGTCCTCAGTCCGCGAGCTGAAGCCCCCAAGGGTCCCAATCAGTCTCCGCCACACTTAAGGCCACTAAAAGTCTGCCGAACTCCACCAGTGGGGCCAGGCCAACAGTGTCCTCATGTAGTGTCCTCTGCCACTCTGTTACCGCTAGACACAGGAAAGCAGCGGCAGTCACCCTTCCTAATTTACCGGGGATGTCTTTATGCATTTTAACAAACGGGACTTACCCCGCGAGGGAGGAGCTCCAAACTCCGCTCGCCACTGTTCCATGCCTTAAGCTTTTTAGCTGGCGTCTTGCTACCACCTGGAATAGTCTGCCACCCACGGACCGAAGGCCCTCTCTCCTTCTCCTGCGACTGCGGCCGCGACCTTCTGCCTTCGGCTGGGTCCTCTTTTTATATTTTATAGCATTGCACTTCAAGCTAAAACCATAAGTGACCAAACCAACTGAAAGTTATCTATAGCAGCGATCAGTAAGCTGTGTGATGACCAGACGGGGGGAACTGCCCAGATATTCATAGCCATATTTCAAGCAGGTTGTAATCATCCGCAACATCACTTCTCCATCCTCCCAAAAGTAACGCAACTGAAAAATCCACACAAAGTCATTCAGTGAGGAGATACTGTCCTCTGCAAGTTTTGCCACAACATCTCAAGCTAGGAGAGAAAAAACAAAACAGGTTAAACACAGATAACATATTATGTTAAAACAAAATCTAATACTTTTGATATTTAGAAATTACCATGAACATCAATCGCAGTAAGAGCACCAAGGGTCATCCTTGCCCCTCCAGGGAACTTCCCACGCACCAGGTCTACAATGTCAGCAATCTGGGCATTGCAATTCTCCACATAGGCCTTTGGAAGATGAAACCAATAAAAACAAATGTAAAAGAAGTTTTAAGTTTTAAAGAAACCCACACAGTATCATTTCATAATTGGATTTTTTTTTTCAACTTTTACATTTTTTTAAAGACTGACAGGCAGAGGGTTGGTCTGGATGGCTTCAGACACTTGGCTGGTCTAATATATAGAAGAGGCACAAATAAGAACTTGGCCAGGCCACTGCAACACCCACTTCTTCCGGGGAATCTACATGAAACAAAATTCAGATATGTTTGAACTCTTGATAAAATAACTGAAAACACTATTTGAATATTTGAATCAGGATGATAGGAGTTATAGTATTCTTTAATCATATTTTACAACCCCTCTATATTTTAGAGGGGTCTATCATATGCTTTCTCTAGATCCACAAAGACTCAGTGCAGCTCCTTCTGACCTTCTCTATACTTCTACATCAACACTCTTAAAGCAAAAAAATAATCTGGCATGAAGTCGCACTGCTGCTCGCTGATCATCACCCATCTTCTTAACCTAGCTTCAACAACTATTTCACATATCTTCTCACTTTATTGTGTTTTAAACATGCCGAACACTTCTGAGCGTTGGGTTCTCCACTTGCAGCAACCATTTATATCACTACGGTCGGGCACCTGGTGTTCACGCGTGACCCCGCCAAATTGTCTGTCGCTCGGGAGGAGTTTGCGACCATGGAGCGCCTGGGCATTGTGCAGTGTTCGACTAGTGCCTGAGCTTCCCCATTACACATGGTGCCTAAATCTGACAGTTGGTAGCGACCTCAAGACAGATACATTAGCATTCCTTATCCTAAAAACAAGATAAAGAGTAAAGTAAGCATTTATTTTGTTAGGAAAAGATTTGATGGGCATACAAGTCAGAGTAGCATAATCGAAGAGGAAGCTGAGATGCCTGGTTGCCTCATCAACCTCGTCTATCAGCTTGTGAATGGTCACATCCCTGGTGTTTTTAATGTACTGGTTAAGAGACAGCAACTCTTCTGAAGTTTCCGGGTGCCTCTGACCATCTTCGTAATTTCCTCATACATTTTACATATCCCAGTGAAAAAAAGGACAGCTGACCAACCATTTTTCCAGCAAACCTTAGAAGTGATCATAATAAAAAGTCACAAAATATGGCCTCTGCACTATGTGAAGTGAAAAACGGCAAAAGTATAACAATGTAAATCAGATATGAAACAGGAATCTATTTTATGCATATGAAATATGTAAAATAGTTAGTAACACAACACATGCTAACACTGTTTTGCTGTATACCTTAGCTTGAGCTGGATAAATCTTCTCCTTGTCAGTTGATATTTTGCCAGTAATCGCCATGTCCTCAGTAAATTCCAGCTTTGCTATGCCTTCAAAACACTTATTCAGGTGGGGTTGGACACACAGGGGGTATCTGGTCTGTGAAAGAATCTCCAGGAGCTCATCATTAGACGGAAAGAAGAATCTGGAAACACAGTGAACAAAGAAAGCTGAAACAGCCACTTGAGAAGATCCTTAACAGTATTTCTAATATTAGTAAATTAATTAAGTAACTCTTCCATATTTATTTTTCTGTATTAATGTAAGATTTTCCTACAGGCATCTACAGCACTGTAGATGCTTCTGCTTTACGTTAGTTCTATTTTTTTTTAAATTTTATTTAGCAAACATAGACTGTCAATGTGTATTTTAGCCTACAAATGGGAGTCAAAATAGCTGAAATATCAAATATCTGAAGGTACTATCAGTGCCACTGATAGTGCCCTTGGAAAATAGAGCCTCTTCTTTTCCAGGTAGGTATTGAGGCCTTTTTGAATGTCATCCAGAAGCACATTGGACTCCTGCAACTGTTCCAGCATGTTGGGCTGGCCCGTAGCCACTAACACACGCGTATCCTTAACCTGGAAAGTGTTATCACACAGAATTCGAAACAAAATTCACGAGATCCAATTACAGAAACTAAAACGCCTTTTGACAGTGTCATAGGGATTATACCGCCTCCGTCATGATATTGTTCCAGTAGCTGTCCACAATGGCAAACTTGCGTCCCTCCTCAGGCATCTGGGCAACGATGTCCTCTGAGCTGAAGATGGGCTCAAGGTAGAGCCACATAGCCTGACACTTCAACATGGCATCTAGTATGTCCTGCATGAATGAATGAATGAATGAATGAATATTCTTTATTGTCATTGTCACAGGTACAATGAAATTGAAAGATGTCTCTGGTCAGTGCAACATCACAAAAGATAAATACTTAAAAACTATAATTAAATACTTAAAAACTATAATGATAGGATATAAAAGATAGAAATACATATAAAATACAGTATTCTCATACCGTAGATACACCCAAGCAATCCAGGCCTAAGGCCCCATACAGACATAGCATACGTCCTGCAGCTTGTCCTCCCATTGCTATTTAGGAAAGTATCAGTAAGAATAACACAACTGCATTTAAAATGAGTTTTTGTTGTATCTCATAGTCATAGCATTTCTAATGTAGAATTTACCAACGACTAAATTCAGATAAATGTCTTAAAGAATAAATACAAGACTAGAGATGTACATAACTGTAATATTAGCATGGAAGAGCATAAAAATGGAAATTCAGAAAAATATACACTAAAAGGATAAATATATTGTAATTTCGTTGCCTGAGGCTGTGCTTAAGCAGGTCAAGTAATTTTCTTACTCAGACCGCTTTTTAAACGGAAGTGCACGCTAATCCCACAGATGTTTGAATTTGAATTTTAGCAGTGCCAGTGCCCCATTATTACATCTAGTACGCATTCAAATACAAATATTAAAATCAAAGTAAAACACCTGCATCCATTATAAAGCAGCAGGAGTGAGCCATCTGCAGAGTTTCATGTTTATGTAATTACACATTAGTCACAGTGGCACTATTTTTGCATGCAAAATGTTGGAACAACATGAACAGTAGTGCTGCTGCTTTATTCTATAAGCAAGGAGGGAATGAAGAAATCATGTCTGCTCCATATCTAGCAAAGCCTGTTCTTTGTTGATATGCTGTATGGAGGAAGAACAACAACAATCGTGCAGCACCCTCTGGCCTTACAGGATAAAGAAAGGTCTATGTTTTAACAGGTACAAAAACTATTTAAGCTACATTACCAAATGAAAAGATAACATGTGTACTTTAAGGGAAGTAAGAATGTAGCCTCTCTGACCTCCAGCTCAGTGACAGCGTCCACCAGGTTGGTAGTGATTTGAGTGAGATTTCTCACATTGTTCTTTATTTCCTCCATGTTCATCAGTTTCTTTTTCTTAAAAGCCAGTATCTCTTTCTGCACATCTTGCAGCCTCTGGTTAAAGCTAAAGACCCTGAAACAGTCAAATGGGGACAGGGCAGTCAGTTTGAATTGTTGGTATTTACATTAAAAAGAAGCTGGGAAAACAGACAGTAAAGCTGCATTTCTTACCTTGTTTGAAGGTGGTCCTCAATCTGTTTTCTGTTTATTTAGACTTGCTCTGCTGTCTTCAAGCTCAGTCACGATCTCTTCTGTAGTTTTTGGGGTGCCTCTGACCATCTTAGTAATTTCCTCACTCTTTTCACATATCCTAGTGAAAAAAAGGACAGCTGACCAACCATTTTCCCACCATACCCTAAAAGCGATAACAGTAAAAAGTAACAAAATATGGCCTCTGCACTATGTGAACTGAAAAACTGCAAAAAAAAAAAAAAAAGTGAAACAATGTAAATTAGATATCTATTTTTTATATATATGAAATATGCAAAATAGCATTTTTTGTGTTACTAGCTAACACTGTTTTGCTGTATACCTTAGCTTGAGCTGGATAAATCTTCTCTGTCAAGGGCACTGTCTCCTTTTCAGAGTTGATATTTTGCCAGTAATCGCCATGTCCTCAGTAAATTCCAGCTTCGCAATGCCTTTAAAACACTTCTTCAGGTGGGGTTGGACACACAGGGGGTCTTTGGTCTGTGGCAGAATCTCCAGGAGCTCATCATTAGACAGAAAGAAGAATCCGAAAACACAGTGAACTGATGACACTGTAATTAATAGATACACTGTTTTTAATTCTTTACAATCAGATGTTGACTTTCCTTCTTTCGTAAGAGAATGCTTTCTTTTTAGATCATATATTTCGATTCTATTGTTCTAATTGTATTAACATATAAATATATTTGATACTTTTTTGTATCCGCAAATTATATTTGTGTCAATTTGTCCATTTTCTTAGCTGCTTATCCAATATAAGGTAAAGGGGTTGCTCAAGCCTGTCCCAACTGTGACAGTACATCCTGGATAGGTGGTCAAAAAAAACCTTGTCAGTTTGTATCAGCAATGCAAAGAAGACATTGTGTACTTTGATGCTATAGTAAGAAAAGAAAGTGCTGGAATGCCACCATACTATGTGTATGAATTGGTTGTCAGAAACCCATCCAAAGGTGCACCTCCTCTTCCTGTTGCTACATATGTCATGTGTGACCATATTACAGCCTCTGTAACATACTTCTTGCAGGCCTTTCAAACAGATCTGGTGAGAGCTTTTGTAAATCGGGCCTACAAAAGGCCTGTCATGTTCATGTGTGATGGATCACTAGTACTCCTCTGATCCATTTCCATCACATTCTGCAGAACAAGTTGTGAGGATCTGCTGCAGAAGAACTTTCTCTTGCTCACTGGCAAACATTCATCACAGACATTCAACGTTCCCATTCCCAGTGTGTGAATGTGTGCGTGAATGGGTGGATGACTGGATATGTAAAGCGCTTTGGGGTCCTTAGGGACTAGTAAAGCGCTATATAAATACAGGCCATTTACCATTTTACCATTTTCTTCATCGGTATTTGAGCCACGTCATGAAAAATGCCAAGGACCTTTGTAAAAAACAGTATGCACATTTACATCAATAATTCTTTGAGAATATAACATTTCTAATTTAAAGGTACTACTAACAGTGATTCCATTTATTTCTTTCCCCAGCATTCCAGAGAACTACAGGCTTGGAATGCATCTATTTGGGCTGCTTGCATGTTGTGCTAACTTAAAAGACATGGATGAGGTTGTCCATAGTGCAGCAGTAGTGTTTCGCAGTCCTTGTAGTGGAAGGAATATAACAAAGCATTACAACAACCTGAAACTCCTTATGCAAAAAAGGGGGACCCTAGATGTGGATGAAAAGACTGTGATTGCTGAGGACTACAAAGTTAACTTATATTTATTAGTAAAGTAATATTAGTAATAAGTGTTTATTTGTCTCTGTCCCATAACAATTCATTACTTTATATTATTAAAAATAACAATGTATTTTTAAAACTCAATAATCTGTTAAAAAAATGAAATAATTATGAAAACATGCTTTCATATGTACATACTTTAATGAATTTAACATTGCATGAAAGTAAGAATTTTATTTTATTTTTTTTGCTTTGTGATATTACTGATTATATATAAGTTTTACAGACTGATGTTCAGAACGCCCCCTTGAAGACCCATTTCCAGGAAATTGTTGACAGTGCAACACTGGACTGTGAGGGTGAACGAAACCTCTTTTATGCCGAAATGTATTTCAGGTCTGGTAAATCACCTTCTACCACATGCAACTTTGTGGTCAGCACTGATGCTCGGTACATTTTATTTTTTGTATTATTTTTATAACTTGTCATTTATAAATAACTGTAAAAGTGACAACTCAGTAAAGATTTGTCAGTCAGTAGCTTTTGTTTGTTACTTATATTTCTGAAGTATTTGGATGCTCCTCAGGGGATCTTGGACGTCATGGTACTGATCCTGATTAACTCCATGGTGACATTCAGCAATCCAAGAACCAGGTATCATGAAGAGAAGAATAAGTGTAAAAGAAACAGAAATTGTAGATAAAATTGAAATACATAGATTGTTTAACTCACTATGTACTATTACATTACATCATTTTACACAAGACAACAGAAGCCAGCGAATCATGGAGAAAAGCCAGTAGGATATGAAAAGAATCCGTATCCAGAGAAGGAGACTGACACGGCTTGATGACTTTGTTGACATATATCAAAAAATGCACGATGCCCTCCTTCTTGAATATGCAAACATGAAAATATCAAGAAAGTATGAACAATTTCCTGTTACTAAAAATGATATTTTATACAAATAGAGCAACATAGTCAGAACCAGTGAAAATATTTGCCTATGTACAGAAACAACTGGTGATGGAATCTGTAAGCATTAAAAGTATGTCTGTATACTCAACAGGCATGGAGAAATGGAAAGACAAACACAGTCTGAGTGACCCAGGGTCCGTGAGCAGTTGTGGACTTGTATAATATCTTATATGTATGGTTGCTGCTATGCTGCTGTCCCTGTTTCCATGCTTACATGTATAGGCAGGTGTTTGTGTGTGGGTGCGGCTGTATCCGGTAGGCCGGGCTACAGGCACCTTCAGGCCTGGTGGGTGTGGCCCTGCCAGGTGGCTGGCCACACCTGAAGATGATGCCACGCACCTGCAGTTGATCAGCCTTGTCAGGGGAGCTATTTAAGGGTGTGATTGAGCTCCTACTGATGTGCGATTGTTGTGTGAGACGGCATGTCAGTTGTCTTACTGAGCAAAGTCTTTTGAGTGTATGCAAGCTGTAGTTGTGTATCCTGACAGCTGCCTCTGTTATTTCCCCCCCAGGCGGAGCATGGAAACGAGAGGGCAGCAAGCACGGGGTGTGCGGACACACGGGAGCTGAAAATACAGAGCACGGACTTCGGGTGTAGAAAGACACGACAAGGGAGTCAGGGGAGCGCACGGGGATCTATTGTGTAATATTCACAGCACTGTCAATAAACACACTGTTTTCTGCACCAGAGTCCTGCATTGTGGGTCCTGATTTCCCCACATCCCCACGGTCTGCCAGCCATGACAGTGTGTACGTGTCACCATTAGTGACAGGCTTGCCACTGAAAAAAGAGAAAACTGAGGTATGTTTTAATGTTCCGTTAATTTCAAGAATTAAATGACAACCGGACTTTCAATTCTTTAAGCTCACAATTATCCTTTCGTCATTCTATAAAATAAACAAAAGAAGTCATTCAAAAATGTTATTTGTTAACAGAGAAAGACACGACTCCCACGGTTCCTGTCAAAACCTTGGAACAGGAACAGCTCAAACAACATGATATTGTCTAAAACCAGGTATTTTACGTTTATTTTATGTCTACCGTTGTGTGTTATTATCGTACATGAGTCTGATTATTGTCACATGTCTGTCTTTGTAGGATGAAAGCCAGGAACAAGTAGCTGTTTGCCAGAAAACTGCAACATACATGGCTAAGAAAGCGTCAGTCACATTTTGGAAAGGAGATTTCAGTGCCTTCGAAATGGCTGCAATTGTGAATGCTGCTAATTGAACTCTTTCTCACATGGGCAGACTTACAAAGGCACTATTTGCCACTGGTGGATGTAATATCAAAGCAGAGAGCAATGTCTTCTTTGCCAAAAATGGCAAATTAAAGACAGGACAAGTAGCGGTAAGCAGGGACACTACCTTGCATGACGCTTATTCATTTGGTAGGCCCATGTCTGCAGAATGACCCAACAGTGCGCATGATATCCACTGCTAAAGTAAAATAAAATGATAAATTAGTCCACAAAAAGTAGCAGTCATTAAATAGATTCAAACTATGTTTTTTTTTTTTCAGCTGTTATGATTTCTAATCAAACACACCCCACAAATATTATGTGTAATATATCAGCATTAAAGTGTTTTACAAGAACAAGAGTAAATGAGACAAGTATGAATTTCTGAATTTTGTTTAACATCACAAATAAAACGCATTTCAATTATTGGACTTTATTTATGTAATCATGTAAAATCTGGAGATATTTTGTTGTTGTTGCATGATGTACTTTTTTTTTTTTTAAATTACATTTAAAACCATTGTAATCTATTACGGTACAATGAATGTTCTCAGAAGAATGAGTTTTTGAACTCCTAACAAATTACTATTCTGTTGTTGACTCACAGCTCACATATTCGTGGAAACACCATGAAACAGAAGTTGTCTTTGTGGTCCTGTCTCAAATTAGAGTTAACGACTTCATCATATGTCACAGTGAGCTCCTGTCCCTTAGACCACACAGCTGGCTTGTAGGAGATGTATGTACTCCTAGTATTAAAAACAAAACAAAATCTTCAATTAATTCAATACAAAATATTACATAGAGTGCACTATACAGGGGCCCGTTCTTCGTACCTCGCTAAGTAGGTTAGCCGGATTAGATTGTTGACGATTTCGCGTGATCCTGGATCAGTCGGTTCCCCGAAGCTCATCCGGGACTTGCTGTCATAGCAACAGAGCCGTAAGCGTAAACCTGCTCGGGAGCAGGTTTACTTTATGTAAACAGGATTAGATCGCGGCCACGCAGGTATGTCCGCTTCATTTATACGAAAGCAACAGCGATAAATAAATAACATCAATGTAACTGAAGATAATGCAGCACTTGATCCTTTTATTGATGTCACACAGATACATACAGGTCATTTCCTAAAAAAGGGAAATGTACTATTAACATTCTATTACATGTATGTGATTATTACAGATGTAATTCATATTTCAGAGTAGTAATTGTAAATTACTTCGTGTAATCAAGATGAGAGACCACGGCTATAAAAGCCAAGGTGGATTTGGGAAGCCTGTCGCAGCCATGTCCTGTCCGTTTACGCGAGCAACCCATTGCGGAAGGTGCAAGATTGATAAGGAGAGTCCTCAGAATTCAGCGTATATTGCGGGACAGACAGGATCCTTTAGCTCAGTGCGACAGTGTGCTCATTGAGAGATATCGATTTTCCCGTGAGGATATTATTTACTTAACCAACTTGTTGACGAGGGGGTGCAGGACCACCACCTGTCTTTTTTTGCTCTGCCCTTTTCTTGGTTGCTGTTATAAACAAACAAACAGATTATTTCAGGCTCTCTTTCCAAGAGACGAAAAGCAATATAAGTGATAAATATTACCATTCTGTAGAATATTCTTATATTTCACTTTTACTTGTTCCCATGTTCTAGTGGGTCCTGTTGTGGCTCTAATGTGAAAGAGGATATAATATAACAATATAATATAATGTAATATAATATTGGATAATATAGTGTAATATAATAAATCTACCCTACCGCCTACTGGTGTTGGCCAGAGGGGCCGATGGCGCAATATGGCAGCCTCGCTTCTGTCAGTCTGCCCCAGGGCAGCTGTGGCTACAACCGTAGCTGCCTCCACCAGTGTGTGAATGTGAGAGTGAATGAATAGTGGCATTGTAAAGCGCTTTGGGTGCCTTGAAAAGCGCTATATAAATCCAATATATTATTATTATTATTATTAAATTACTTACGAGTTTAATTTGTCAGCAACTTTCTGCCAGCCCTCTCTCCTTGCTTTTGCAGCCTTTGCAGTGTTCCCTTGCGTTCTGATTAAACTCTGAAACTCCTGAAATCCCTCACTCAGGAGTTCTTGCTCTGCTGCCGAAAAATACCGAGCAGAGCGCGCTCCTTCGACATTTTCGCCGACCAATCAGAGGGTTGCCGATCAATGTTTCTACTATCGATGCGTAGCCCCTTTTATGACACCCAGTGATGTCACATTACTGCGTCCAGCTGTACTAATCGTCAACAGCAGGTGTGTTCGGGGAACCGGATTAGCGAGCTCACGGTTAGCGCGATGATTTGATCTTGGATGTGTCATTTGATCTTGGATGTAGTAAGCGACGTACGAAGAATGGGCCCCAGGTCATTGGATGTTCAAGATGGGCTTTACGTCTACCAACAACTGCTCACACTGCCAAACCAATTCACCGGACAATTATATCCACGCTCTTTGGTTCTGTCCACCAGTTCAGAAGTTTTGGCGCGAGATATGTGAAGACTTATCGAAGTGTCTGAAATGTAACATTCCAACTTCCCCCTTAGTGTGTTTGTTGGGCAGCTTAGATAATGTCACTTCAGAAAAGAATATCGCCCATATGGTTTTCACTGCCCTATGCATAGCCAAGAAAACAGTCCTCATGAACTGGAAAAATAAAAATAATCTTAATTCTAACCAATATAGAAATTATCTATTAGATTACATTAGTCTTGATACAGCCTCTGCCACCACATCAGATCAATTGCTCTGGGCTCCTTTGATCAGCTCCATCACCTAGTGGGGGTGGGGGGTCATAGTTTGGTCCCGCCTTCACTGTTGTGATTGGTGTGGGGGTAGGGACAGGCTTAGGGCGTCGGGGGGTTCCCCGGAGGCATCTTCCTTGGGGGGCTCAACCCGGGGTAGCGGTAATGCCCGGTTGGGGGCTCTGTTGGCTCTCAGGTGACTGTTTCCTCGCGGCTGCGTGCAGCGGGGCTAGGGGAGGGTCTGTGCTGATGGACGTGGGTTACTGACCTGGTAGCCTGGCTTCCCCTGGGTGGGTCCGGGATGGGCGTGAGGTTCTGGGGGCGCTCCGTCTCTGGGCTGGGGCCCGGGCCGGGCCTCGGGGGCTTGGGTCCTGGTTGGTGTGTTGCCGGGGTTGTGGGCGGGTGGGTGCATGGGGGCCCAGCCCTAGGAGGAGGGTGCCACCGGTGCATCGAGCCACCTGGGGGGCTCTTCAACTGGTGGGGGAGATTGTCACATCTTGCAGGAGCTTTCCTCTCCTCAGGAGCTCCCTCTGCAGGAGGGGGAGATACAGGAGAGGTGGAGGAAGATCTCAGCCTGGGTGTTTATTGTCTTATGTAGTCTGGAAGATGAGTGGATGGTGGGGTGGGTGCAGTTTTCTCTGTGGTGGGGTTGGGTGGACTGTCCCGGGCTCTGTGGGGCCGGGAGGCGCTGCTGCACTGGGCCCCGGTCTGGATGGGCCTGGGCCCCCTTTCCCTGGCGGGTCGCGGAGTATGGGGGTGCCTACTGGGGTCAGCGGGGGAGCTGGCCCCAGGGAGGGGTCACCTGCCCCTCCCTTCCTTCCCTCCCCATCTCCAGCTGCCTCCCTCTTCCCGCTCCACCACAACCACCCACACATGCAGGACCTTGGAGTAGGGGTATGTCACCAGGGTGCAGAGGAGGCTACCCCCCCCCGTCCCCTTCTGGCTGCCTCTGCCTCAATTTTATCCCACAACTTAGACATTCACATTACTCACACTCTCATTACACATAAATATAGGATCTTGGGGGTGGGCACGATACACGGAATCCAAAGTACCATCAGGGTGTACACCTCACCCCTGGCGTCGTTGCCCACCTCTCAAGGTTAAATACACTTAGACATTGAGGGCTAGCAGGAGGGACCATGCGCTTACCTGCTGCTCTCTGGCAGGTAGCTCCATGCCCTCCTGGGTTTTAAATGCACCTTAGAACACACATGCATCAACATTACAATGAGCGGGTGGAGGGAGGTTTGGAGTCTTCTCTCACCCCCGTTCTCTGCGACCTGCTGGAGCGGGGGGGCTAGGAGGAGGAGTTGGCCGTCCGACTGCGGTCTGGAGTGTGGGGCCTCCCTGCTGCTGCGGAGTCGGGGCGGTCTGCCTCCCCCCACCGCAGGGAAAAGGGTAACACCACCTGGGTCTGGGTGCAGTTCCCCCTCCAGGGGCAAGGGTACCTAGACCCGGTTTGTAGAGTACGCTTGGGGAGTGTGATCGTGTGTACAGCGTCTCTTTATGTCTGTCTCCACGTTGGTTGAGTGTGGAGTAAGTGCATATGAGAGCATGAGGGTGGGAATGGATGTTTGTATCTGTGTGTGCCTGTATTTCTGTGTCTATATGTCAGGTTGGGTGTCAGGCGCCACCTCTCTGGGGACATCTCAGGCCCTCCAAGGTTTGGAGGCCTATCTCCCCCTACCACCACTTCCCCTGCCAGTGGCGGACTCCCTCAGACATCGGTGCGTTGGTGGTTCTTTGTGTCCGGGGATGGGCGTCCAGGTACACACCGGCTCACTCCTTGGCGGCCGCTTATCGGGGCCTGGAGCCTGGGGCTCGCTCGGGCCACTTCGGAGGTGGGGTGCCCCCGGCCTCTCGGCCTGGGGCTCGGTCACTCAGGCACGGCTGGCTGCCGGCGGAGCTCACGGGCGCGTCACTGCAACTCCCCCTGGCTTCTGCTCCGCGGCTGCTGAGTGAGCCCTCATCTGGGACTCTCCTCAGCTCTTTCTGGGACAGTGGCGTGGCTGCCCCTCTGTTGGTCTTCCTTGGTCTCTTGTGTCCTGGGGGCCTCTGGATGTCTGGAGTTTTGATCTCCTCCATACCTGCTTCATGCCCTGGAGGACGGGGCTGTGGCCCCCCCACACCCTCTAGCAGATCATTACATGAAGGAACCTTTTAAAAAAACAAGCGCGTCCATGCTCACAGGTGTACACACGGGTGATCACACCCACAAACTACACCCTTTTTGGCTCCTACCTCAAAGCACACTGTGTTCTGTTGATCTTATGTGCTGCACAATAATGTTTAATATTTAGTATTTACTGTCATATTCCCATATATCATTGTGATGCTGTTTATTCTATTACTCTTGTTCTCTTCTGCTTGTTTTCTTTTTTCTTTCTCAGCAGGTGACCCAGGTGATTGATATATGCATTTTTTTTTCTTCTTCTTTTTTTTTCTGCTCATTCTGTTGGTTTTTGTTTTTTGCCCTTCTCCCCCGTCCCTCTTCTCAGCTGTTTCTCTTTCCCTCTTTCTTTCTCCCCTTCTTTCCCCCAGTCAAGTCTGTCCCGTATTCAGTAAGTGAAAATAAAATAAACAATAAAAGGTGAATCAAATGGACCATTACGGCAAGGCTGGGATGGTCAATTTGGTAAAGTAAATCCGTTGGGCATCTTTCTTTGCCTTTAGACAACAATTCTGATGGCAAAAGAGCCAAACGGGACAGGCAAAAATAAATAAATAAATAAATAAATTATTGCATAATGTTAAAGCTGGGGCAGATAAAAGATCACAAAATTTTATTTTGTGATCTTTGGAGCGATAGAAATCATCAGGAGACAAAGTTTGTCCAAGGTAAATTTTTATTTCATATATTAGAGATTTCTGATTTTGGAAATTTTGTAATGTCTTTAAATAAATGGAAAAAGTATTTCTGCAGATTTGTTATGAATTTCTAATGTGTCACAGGTGAACTTTGACAACTACAAAGCCATTGTATCATTTGTACACATTGGAAATATACACCGGAAGTCTGGTTAGTACTAGCAACATTTTTGTTACACTAATTTTTTTTTTCCATTAACAGTGTTCATAATTTATGTAATTTTAAAAACTAGATCTATCACAGTACAATGACAGCTCTCTGTATTTGGTCGATCCTTCAAGAAAGTCTTTGGAGCAGGAAGAGTCTGACCGGGTAGCCCAAAGATTCTGGTAATTATGCATTATTTACGTCTTTATTATTATAACAAAATATTAGGTATTCTGTGATGTCATTAGAAAAGTGGCAGGACCAAGGGCCTTTATCTAAAGGTGCTTTCGAACTGCGTGACACAGACTGCCCTCTAACATAATTTTTTTTTAAATTTGTAACTTAATAAACTGCACTAAAGATGAATAAAGAATTGTTAGAAAACAGTCATCTTACATGAATTACAAAGGATTAGTATCTGAATAGGGCATTCACCTGTTTATGGAGGACATCTGTTTCTATATTTGAACATATGGTTGGAGATGAAAGGGTAATAAAATCCATGGTTATCAGTTATTTAAACAAGTATTTCCAAACTAGACACAAGCAATTTCCAAAAATAAAAATACCCTTACAATGCTTAAGGAGAAAGACATTAGCACAATTTGTAGATTTAAAAGAACATATGTATTTTAACTTCATGTAACATAATATAGATCACAGGGCATTCTCACACAGCTTCAAAAACATGTTGAGATTCATTCATGTGTCTGTCTGATTCATGAAAAAGAAGAGAAGGATCATTTTGTGTGTAACTTTTATCATGCAACAGAAACTGTACCTGCTGTACTGATATTTTCACTTTAATTCTATTTTTGTTTGTTTGTTTGTAATGGACGCATTCCCAAAGAAACCTGAAATTACATTTTGACAACTAAAAAAGAGATGGCCAGGCACAAAGGACATTGCTGCAGACAATACTTGAGGCCTCAGGTGTGTAACATCTTTAAGTTTCATTTATTTATTCGTGTCAAACTGCTGAACACTAACATATATGTATATTTTTCCATGTATTAGTATTCAACAGTGACAACTGTGTTATGTGTGCAACAGTGAAACCACCCAATCCAGGACCCTCCATCACTGACTGGGTACAATGTTTTAAAAATAGTTTTGTTGTCTAGGATGACATATTTGCTTCTGATTCAAATTATTTTATTTATGTACTTATTTACTTTATGTCTTTATGAAAACTCATGTATTTGTTGTTCACAGATTCAGTGTGATAACTGTAACCGCTGGTTCCATTCTGAATGCCTGGACATGGAAAAGGCACAGCTCATCAATACACAGAACAGAGTGGAAGTGTATGCTTTGTCTAACCTAAGTCCACATGTAGTAAAAGCCACTGACTTGTTTATTTGTGTCAGTCATTATTGGTGTTTTGAGGAACACATGTGCAAAATACATTATTGATAACATTCTTCCTTTGAGCACATTATTTAAAGGTAAGGTAACCATGCAGGTAGGAGTTATGCATACAGGAATTAACATACACATGCTAATTTCTACAGATTACAATGGCTTATATTTCAGTGTTCTAGATAGAAATCCCAGAGGACTGCTAAATGGTCTAACCTGAAATACAACAGACATACAAAGGTATTGATGGAATCCCAAAAGGTGGCACTGTAAGCGATCCCTGAAAAGGAGTCTGACATGGGCCTTACAGAGTGGACAGGGTTGAAACATGAGCCAGCACCTACAATTGGATTTGCCTGGGCACATACTGCAGCTCTATGCCAGCGTAAAGCTACACTACAGTTATTAAGTGTGGACATTAGCATACAAGTTTCAGTGACAGGCTGCCTGTTTTGAGGCAGTCTGTTAAATTGGCAATACTCACTTTTGAATCAGTTCGTCTCTTGTACTTTGGCACTGTCTCTGGACAAACTTCAAACTCAGATGGTAGGAGGGGGAGGTTGGAGGAGAAAAAGGTCCTCCAGCTTGATAAACCTCAAGGAAGAAAAGCTGAAAGGAGATCAAAGATAATGACTTGCATTTCACACTTTAAAAGTTACACTTTTAATTGGTTCAGTCAGTTAATTAATACAACCTAGTACAGAAATTCAGCTTCACACCACAATACTCATGCTGTTTCTCTTTGTATCTGGCATAACATTTTAGCTTTACATCTTAGAAACTGAGCTGAATTAGCTGTGGGGGAGGCATGAGGTTGTTTCCTGTGCGCTCAGTATGACAATTTACAAGTGAAATACTTCACTGAAAATATCCCATGCACTGCAAGTAAAACAGCATAATCTAAGTGAACAGGAAGAACACATTACCTGCTTAGCCACACCTCCTGCAGTAGGAGCATAATATGAGTGACAGCAAAGAGATGCTGTCTTTGCCACAACTTAACATCCCTGTAGCTGGTTGCCCTGGACACTGCACGAAAAAACCTCCTGGGGAAAAAGCTGAGGGACACTGCATATGGATAATCGATGACGTTCAAATGGGTCCATGAGAATGTAGTTCACTGGTCAAATGATCATGAAAGAATCATTAGTTTTTGTCTGTTTAATTATAGAACAAATGCTAACAGTGGAGATGTGTGCAATCACTAAGGATTACTATCACTGTTTAGTACCTACGCTTTTCAAGCTGAAGTAATAATCTCTTTTGACTTCCTCTTCCATGGCAGCACTCAACTCTGGAGGGGTTTACTATCCTTAGTGTTGGGAGACAGCAGCTGCACGATGTTGATCATCTGCTGGCAGGGCTGGGGGGCCAACACTGAGCTGGGAACAGTGTTGATGTAGTATATTTACCTCTGTGACAGCAAAGTCAAGGTCATACATGTGTTTAAAAAAAGGGGTTTAAATCAGCGTCTGACTAATTACACACTAAATTAAGTGATACTTGCTTCCAGGTCTGTGTCATTAGGTTCTGCCTGAGTGGCCCTGATCATCTTCTCTTGCTCAAGCATTGTGTCCAGCTGCTCTTCAGGACTCATAGGTTGCCTGCTGGGTCTGGGCAAGCTTCTAGACCTGGACCTGAAATGATAGATGAGGAGATGCATCCCTATGAAAGGGTGAGTGAATTAGATCAAGTGTTTTAAGAAGAAGAACACCTTAAAGTTAAGTTACTGATGTCATTTGTTTGCTTAAATGTATAATTACCTGCTCCTTGGGGTTATTGCTTTTCTCTTTCCAGGTGGTGTTAGTGCTAAAAGCCTCATTAAGATCAAAAATATATGCTGAAGTGAAGTTTCTCAGGCAAGTCTTAAGAAGTACTAAATTATCAGATAGCAAATCAAAGAATACTGCAGTCTCACATCGCTTTACAAAGCCTTCCCTTTTTAATCCCACAGCGAGACAAGCTCAAAAGGATACAAGACCCCGCTGGTTTTGCCAAGGATTGATGGAGAGTGTGTCGTCTGCGCTGGAGCTGATTAATTTTCAGATCCTTAGCCCAGGGCCTGTAGTTGTTTCCAATGGACTCACTGGGGGTTCGGTAGTGACGCTGCTCTTTAAATGGAACTGCCAGCGTCCATGATTTGATCTGGAGAATGGTTTGGTATTCGCTGTGCCTTAAGACGATCTGAGTTCAAATAAAAGGTTAAAAGGTGGCACAAGGATTTTTGCTTCTAACTCCAGACAATTACTTAACTGACTTTTCTAAAGCACTAGTTCATATGCGGCACCGTAAACATTATTCGTATTTGATTGAGTTCGGAGGGTTCGCTGTTACAGCTCAAGGGCAAAGGTGGGGGAACAGAATATTCTCTCTTCTGACTTGTATTAAAAATGGAGTCGTCATCCATCTGTAAATCGGATGAAAACAGTGAGGGTTGGAACCAATGTTCCCTCTAATTTTTCATGTGTCTGAGCAAACACACAAACTCCCTGAGCGGTCCCGTGTACCACTGTGAGCAACAGCAGACGTGTGCACTGTGGTCACGCCAGCATCAAATCCATCCAAGTTACATGGTTTATTAAAATAATCAAATTACAGCATTTACATTTATGTTAGACTACTTTTAATTAACTGCTTTATCCCACTTACAATGAAAATTTAAAAAAAATTTGTTCATGACCTGTGTAGTATGTTAACACTATTGGAAGTAAAAATAACTTGAACCCCAATTTTGAAAACACAACTTTCTTCTTTTTTCTTTTTTTTTCTTTGTATAAAGCTTTGACTTTTATGAGTATGGTGGTCTGGGAAAGAGTCCTGTAACTCTTTCTGCAAAATACAGTAAATAATGATCAATGTTGGGCAATTAATTATATAGTTCTTCAAAAAAAGTAACTGAGTTTTGCAAACAACAAAGTTTCTTGCAGCTGTTTACCTAAAAATGCAGCCAAGGTGTTTTGTTTTTAAAAAAAAAATAAACATTTCAAACTATTTACAGAACAATCAGCTGTTCTGCATCAAATTTGATGCCACACAAATCATTTGTGCCACTCCAAAAAACAATTTCTGTCCACTATGAGATAAAGGACAACAACAGCCTGATACCTGCAGGCCTGACAACAGGAGATGTATCACTCCTGTAACACCTGTAACATTCAGCAGTCACCTCGTTGTTCTGACACACACAACAAAACTATTGACTACACTACACACTAACTACACAAGATTTGTGCTAAACGTCACAAATCTCTCACATCTCAAAACACCGCCATCACTCCTAAAACTTTCCCCCTTCCTAAACAACTAAATGCCATGTTGCCATATCATTTTTTGATTGGTCGACGTGGTACATTTTTCGACCAATAGGAAAGGGTGGGTTTTTTTTTGGTTTTGTTTTTGCTCACAGGCGGAGAGTGCTTTCGAGCGTTTTCCTTATAAAACGCTGTTTTTACCATTTCTTCCCACAGTAAATATAAACAAGGATAGTCTTCAGGAAGAAAACTAAACATTGCAGATATTTTTATCATAACTCTGGTTTTAAATGGCCTATCAACACAATTTAAAAACTGGTATAAAGTCCACACTTTTTCCGTCAATTGTTCCGTCTCTCCTGCTCACATCTCCAATGGTTGTACACATTGTCATTAACGTGGCTTCACTCCACATCAGCCATGCGGCTTTGCTAGCTAAAACACATAAGGTCGCTGTGTCCCAATTAAGAGACCGCACGCTTGAAGTACTTGAGTGCGATTACGTCACCGCCACGCGACGACGGCTGTCCCAATTCAAAGTGTACTTCAAATGCATACTCCAAATGCGCCGTCGATTTCCCCAAATATCAAGCGTGGTCCGGTGCACGCTTCGCGGTCCCATATATCCCACAATACATAGTGCGGCGGTGGGTGTGGATAATTTTGCCACAAAATACGGCAGACGGCAGCGTCCGAAGAGTGAACTGTCAAAAGTAAGTACTGAATATGATGTCACTTATTTATGTGCGAATGTTTAATAACGAAGAACATTAAATCATTACTGTTGGCCACATGTCGGGAAAGTTATGTGACATTAGTGATGTTTGTACTAACTTGGTTTTAAAGCCTTTACTTCAAAATATACGCCGTTCAATAGTCGACCTTAATCTTACAGAGAATCTGATGATTCTGTGGATAATTAAAGTCAGTCATATATCCACAAACACAACAAGCTGAAAGTCAGTGATGCTGCTCAGTTTGCAGTCCTGAATATCACGGCACAAGCAGGATTCACTGCACTGTTAATGTTAGCTTTGTTATATCGCTGCCTCTGTTCGGTGGTGTCGAGCCAAACGGACTTTAACGTGTGTTTGAACGAGCTGACGGTTCACTCGTTAAGCTGAAATCACAGGAGTCACACATGTGTCCACTGTACCATCTGGAAACTCTTCTTGTTTAGCACTCGTAATAACACAAACACTAAATCCTCCTTCTCTTGTGCTGTTTTGTAACAGTGTACACCTGAGACTGTCACCTGTCTGTCCTGCAATCTCTCTCTTTTTCTTTCTCTCTGATTGTGTAATAAAAGTATGAACATGTATTTAGAAGTTACACTTGTGTTTGAATCCTGCAGCTTATCACACATTTGATTTCCATGTGTGACAACTGCAAGTGTCCAGAGTGAGGACAGACTGAGGGACCCACTGCTGCACATCATCTGTGAGGCTTTGCACCCCTGATGATCCACCAGGACAAACTCAGCAGTGTGTGAGGAAGAAGAGGAAGAGCCAGCAGCAGCTGACAGATGGAGAGAATAGACAGACTGTTCCCTGTTTGTGAAGGACTGCTAGCAAAGTTTAAAAGAACTAATTGTCTGTCCTAAATCAGTCTCATTAGGTAATGTTCAAATAATTTTATCATTCCAGTAGGGGTGCAACGATATTCGTATCGATATTGAACCGTTCGATACAGTGCTTTCGGTTCGGTACGCATATGTATCGAACAATACAACATTTGTAATTTCTTTTATCAATTTTCCTTCTGACGATGCTGTCTGTGTTGAGCGCTCAGTGAATCTGTGTTCGACTACTCCGCCTAGGCTGCACTGTCGAGCGCAGATCCACTGAGCGCTCAACACAGACAGCATAGTCAGAAGGAAGAGCGCAGGGCAAGCTAGCGAGACAGAAGTTAAGCTCTACTTGCAACAGGCAAATTGAACCTCATTCAGATCTGGCGTTTGGAATTATTTTGGTTTTCATGTGACGTATGACCCTGAAGGTAAGCGAGTCATGGACTAAAGTAAAACAGTATGTTGGATGTGCCATGCAATGCTCAATTACATTGGTGTGAACTAGTGTGTTAGCGCAGTTAGCTCGTTAACGTGTTGGCCGTCTAGCCCCATGCACGGAGTGATCGGCGGTAGCTCGTTAACGGAGATTTGCCGTGTTGTGGCGTTAAGGTCATTTCAACGAGATTAACCTGAAAGCACTAGTGGGAACACAACGAATATGACTGCACATTTACGCCGACATCATCCTAGTGCAAAGACAAGTGGAAGCAGACAAAAAAAAGCAAGCATGCTACTAACTTTAGCCGAGTCATTTAGACAGCTGTTAGCACATGATTCTCCTTATGCTGCTGAGAATATAGCCCAGAAGAAGCGGATAGTATAGCTTTTATTTTGGAAAGAGCCATTTCTCTGTAATAAACTCTCTTTTCCAAAGATGAGTGATTCCTCAATCAGATACAGGGCTCGCAATATCGCTAGCCCGACGTCCTGGAGCTAGCGATTTTTTTCAGTCGGGCTACCAAAATCTTTCTCTTCCCTGCCCGTCGGGCTATTGTAGGAAAAATATATGTCAATGCTTTTGCATTCTTTCAGAAATGTAGCTGGGTAATTATGTCATTGGCATCGGTGAGCCACTGTCAATATGTGACATATTGAAGTCGCGTTTGAATTTGCGCTTGTTTTTTTGCTTTCACTTTGCAATCGTGCGAACTGTGTATAGAGAGCGACAGCACTGATCTGTGAGTGATGATAATTTGTGCACCAATTCCTCTGACATCGTCTTATTAATCGTTAGCTTACTATGCAAACATGACAAGTGAAATCTCCCGCAGCTTACACATGTGAGAGGTTGATCGCGCAGAGAATCGCTGAGCTTATGTGAGTGAGCGTGTAAAAGCATTTCAGTTCTGCTGAGCCAAATAAGACAGGTCAGGGTGAAGAAGTGACAGCCAAAGAAAAGCTTACCACAAAACGGAGAAGTTATGACAAATCAGACTATAAGGCAAAAAGAAAGTGCAGCTTTATGGTTTCATGGACAAAAGAATTTCTGTGGCTGCAGTATGACGAGCTGAATAACCAGGGCTGCACATAAGTGGTCCGCACGTGCGCATTCGCTGTCAAAATAAAAAACACGCACAAGGGTTAGGGTTAAATTTAAAAACTGTACTTTTGAGTTAAAATATATATTTATAATTTTAATAAATGACAAATTAAAAAGGCATGAACATTTTTTGTATCGAAAAAATATCGAACCGTGACACCAAAGTATCGAACCGAACCGTGAATTTTGTGTATCGTTGCACCCCTACATTCCAGTGTTTTCAGTGTGGGAGAAAGTACTCAGGGCCTTCAAGTGAAACACTATGAAAGGCAGAAACAAGTTTAATATTCAGTTCAATATGTATCAGCAGCAGAATGGACCTAAAAATAAATGTTTGTTTCAGTTCTATGAAGCTTTGAGTATTTTGGATTAGTAGCACTGCTGTGTTTGTTGCATCATATTGCTGTAATTGTTTATATGCTTTATATATTCTGAGGTAAGTTGATCTATAGTGTTACATCATATTCTATAAGGATGTTATGTGTTTGTAGACTTTCTGCCCAGTTTGACCCATTTAGCAGAAGTCAGCCTGTTTAAGGCTCTGATATCTATTCTGTATGACTTTAAGCAGTTATGACATGGTCTGATTTTCTCACCCAATAAAGGAATATTTAATATATCAGTCTACTCTTCATTCTATCAGAAACAGTTTTCACAGCTCGTACATTTTCCTTTTTACACATATATGTAAGCATTGAGCCAAATGTAATAATGCCAACATATTAAACGAACAATACTTGTCTCATATGTATAATAAATCTATATATACACTGTCAAAGATACTTGTCTTTGAGTGAAGATTTAAGGTGATAGGAAATATAAATAACTGCAACTTGAATCTTTGACCCAGAGTTCAAGCTCAGTGATGTAATATCTATCTATCTATCTATCTATCTATCTATCTATCTATATCATAATAATCTGACAATACATATTATATTTACATTACCACAGTGAGATGATTTTAGTCTCATGACCAACATTAGCTAATTGTTATTTAGTAACTAATCTTGAAATGACTGTTTAGTACAGAAATGACGCCCAACTATCATGTTTTACAGTCCCGTGGTCTCAGCCTCAGATACTCAACTAATCAAAATGATGTCATGACAAAAACGAATGACCAACAAAACATTGTTTCTCCTTCATTTATGTCAAACAATGCTGTATGAAACGTTTCTCGCGGTTAGTATCATGGTTGCTAGGCAACCTGAAGAGCCCAACGAAGGCTAGTCCGTCCCATTTCACAAGCCTCTCACTTCCGTACTTCTCGTACTTATAGTACGCACCGTACATAGTACGCGTAGTGCGCGTACTTCAAGCGTGCAGACCCTGAATTGGGACACAGCTATAGCCTGTCAACGACGTTGATTAGCTGCGTATATACGAATGTGAATCGCATTATTAGCTGGACTATGGGATAAGGTGGCATCCCATACAGGAGCAGCCAGTCACTTACTGACTAACACTGCAAAACAGAATTGTTAACGTATTTATTTTAATTTCAATTCAGGTTAGATTTTTTTTTTGTGCACAACGCAGATTTTCTGTGCGCAGAGACCGTGCCAGCAGTGCGCAATTGCGCACGCACGCAGCTTAGAGGACGCATTGGTTGGAACACAAAGACACTTAAACACACACTTAAAGCTTTATTACCGTAATTTGCATTCTGCATAAACCAATTGTTTTGATCTGTCAGTGCTTATTTTTCAATTAGGATTAACTGATAAAAGAAATATTACAAACATGCTGTAAATTAAAGAAGGATAAATGCATAGGCAAGAAAGAAGGAACTGATGCAGTTAGAGGCCAGAGCCTTTTGTTTGTTGCTGGAACCAACACGACAAAGTTTTCCCTTCCAAACGTTTATAAACTGGAAGCCAACGTTAAATTTATCCATTAACCATCACGTATATTCTGTGGACATTGACAAGCCTATATTTTAACCCAATTTCTCTCTCCCCTATAAACCAAGTAGAGTTCAGCGACCCGTGGCAGAGTAATTTTTTAGTTTTATTTTTTTTACTTTTTTCAGCCTTTCCATTTTGTTCAGCTTTTCTGTTACAAAGGAAAATAAAAGCATGGGAACTTGTGACTATAGAAGCAAAAATGATATAAATTCACATTCACATCTTGTCAGATTTAAAGACTAAAGCCGGAAAAATGCAGGTGTGCTGTCAGTTACCTCGTTTCGGTCTTTGTAATGTTATGCTAGCAGGATTCAGTGATGCCAACTCCTCAGTAAGGAAAATCGCTATTGGCTGTCCTAAAAGTCGCTAAATGACGTCATCGCCTAATTTGCATAATTGGTCACATAAAGTCAGTGAAAACGTCCTAAATGCATGTAGAATGTATTTAGAACTACAAATTAATTTTCTTTTGGCAATTATTGTTTTTTTTAATGTCACAATTCCAACCCTGCTCCTTTATCCGGGCTTGGACAGGTGTTCTGGGAATCCATCCTACCTGAAAAAACATCCTGCCCAATGTTTCTGCGCAGACGCGGAGCATGCGCACTACACCAACGCCGAATTAACTTCTTTTTCTTTCACCCATCCGGAATACTTCTTAAGGTTATGGGTAGGGTTAGGTTTAGTAGCAAGTCACTGTCAAATTATAATACGGGTAGGACGTTTTGTCAGAGTAGGATGGTTTCTCAGAAAACCGGCAAAAGTGCCCGAAATAGGCACCACAAAACAACATAACAGTAAAAGAAGAATTGAACGGTCAGGGCGGGAGCAGCGGCTTCGCTCATGCGCGATTCATTTGCAGTTTGGACGCATAGGTGTGAACAACTCCTGCAGCTGGGGGAGGACTATCCTCCACCTGTGAACACTCTGGCACGGGCGAGATGCCCACGGCAGCACCCGCTGCTTGTTGAGAGCGATACGCGTTTTCACAGCAAAAAGTCGTCATAAATAAGTCTCCGACAACACCAGAAAAAGTCGCCAGATTTGTCGCTAGTCGCTTTTTAGAAAAAAAAAAAGTCGCTAAGGAGGTCTGAAAACTCGCTAAATATAGCGACAAAGTCGCTAAGTTGGCAACACTGGCAGATTTTTGAGCAGCGCCAGGTTAGATTTTCAATTTAAAAGTCCAGCTGTTGTAACCTGTAGCTTGGAAATGCTGCGGTTGTAGCACGTATTAATCCGCCACTCACATATTGCACATATCTGCACACACTCTACCTCAGGCTACCGTTTGCTCTGTCAAGGCTTTAAATCAAGAATAATCATCATGTACCATAAACTGAAACACCGTTGATCTCATTCGGGACGGTATCCGAACAAAATGTCTTATGATAGAATATACCACACATCAAATATACTTCTGATATAGCATTAACATTGATATAAAACGATGAATACATATAGTGCATGCAAAATACAAAATACTATATATATATATATATATATATATATATATATATATATATATATATATATATATATATATCACATAAATTCTGTTGCATATGTAAAACACAGCACCGAGTCAAATTGTGAGTCATCAAAACTTTTCATATAAGTTTACATACGATTGAGAGATTTTAATTTGCAGCTATTTCATTATTCCATGCTATTTAACTTAACAAAATTATGAAAATAATGACATTACTCACGTCCTGCTTGAGTTAGTCACGTGGACTGGGTGGGCGTGGTTTCACCACGGGTGGAGGTCACTGTTGTCGGGCAGAACAAGGTCGACGGCGTACCTTTCAGTGTGTCTGGTCAGGTTTTAGACATGGTAAGTTCCACTGTTAAATTTCTGCACCCGAAAGTGTAGCACAACAGTCTTAGTGATGCAGGTTATTGTACTTGTTAACTTCTTAATTGGTACGGCGGCTCACCAGTCATCACTGTGCTAACTTTCTCTTAGCTAGCTAGTTGATAGCTTGAACTTGCCTGCTAAAGTTAAAAAGGCGCACTTGCTTTAGCTAACAGCCCATTTAAGCCACATTTAACAATAACTGTTAAAAAAAAGGAAAAAAGGTAATGTTAACATAAATTACATGGCTTACGAAACAAACTTGTGTTTTCATACTGTTTTATTATTTTGTAGTTTCTATTTTTTTTAAAGATTTATATGTCGAAGACCTCGGTGCACTACTGCTAGCATCAGTGCCTGAACAAGCTGATTTTTTTTTTTGCGGGAAATCGCATTAAAAATAAGGCTTAGACACTATATGATCTTTACAAGGGTAGTTAATGCTAAATCTACAGTAAAGTTTTGTAACTTAAATAAGTCTGCACTTTTAAATTGGTTTTAGTGGTTGGGCCAGCAGCCATCACATGGTGGCAGTTCCGAGTAGCGAACGCATGTTAGGCACACTCGCGATCTTGTAGAGATAGGTATATTCCCGAAATATAAGCTTGTGAATTGAAATGGCTTGTTTGTTGTTTTCTTTCTTTTTTAAATTTTAAGGATATCAACAAGCCCAGAAGCGCTAACCAGACCTTATCTTCTTTGAAGTTGTCAAATGGATACATCTTACCTGAGGGCAAATTGACTCCTAATGCCCTCTTTGTTGGCGGGATCGACATGAAGGTAATGCCGAAGCTGTCAAGCCAGAAAGTATTATCCGACATTTGCCAAAAAACGCCAGTATTTTAAGTTGTTGTAAAAGACTTGTTGACCTTTACGCTAACATATCTCATTACTGATAAAAAGTCATTTTGAGTCACACAGAATACTCCTTTCATAGGGCAGAAGCAGCAGTTGTTTTTTGAACTCTTGAATATCCTTTACTTATTTAGCTTAATACTAGTTAATATTAGAAGTGTTAATTTCAAGACAGAGCTGGTCATAGGGCAGCAGAAATTGCAAGAAAAGCAACAAAACAGTGATACGAATGTATTTTCAGTGGCTAAAAAGGACTCGATTGATTATAGTGTGGAACACAGAGTAGGGTAGAAAAACGCAGACTATTAAGGATGCTTGTAAAAGAGGTAATTTCTTTTTCTTATATGTTACAATTTGTGAATCCTGTTTACTAGAGCCCATTTACCAATATAAGCTAAAATATGACATTAAAAATTATTAATAATTAAAATTTAAATCACTTAAAATTATACATACATGCCACTCTAAATTTGGTGAATTGTGTATAATCCTTTTTTGGGGCGGGGTTTAACATATCGAGCAAAAATTTAAAGAAAAATAATTTGCTTTCTTTAACCGCACACATTTCGAGAAGAAAAAAAAACAAACTACATGGTTCTTTTAAAACGTATTAATTAGAACATGTGGCAATAGCCAGGCACTGCAGCTCACAGTAGAGACACTACTTGAAAGGAGGAGGAGACCCCAGAACAGACCTGGGACATGCTGGAGAGATTACATCTCTCAGATGGCCTGGGAATAATAGGACTTTTCTGGGTATTTTCTTAAGAATTTTGTTTATAAATCTATTGAAAATCACATGAAAATGAAGAGATTTGTCAGGAGCCTGTGGAGTCAGGTGTGATACACCCTGGACAGGTTACCAGTCTGCTAAAAATCTGGTTTCTCTCTTCACTTGTTTTAATCTTTAGGTGGATGAAAATGAAATCCGGGACTTCTTTGCAAGATATGGTACTGTTAAGGAAGTAAAGATTATCACATACCGTGGAGGAATCTGCAAAGGGTAAGTTTTTTCTGTTCAGAGTAATTCGGGTTTTGCTCCCAGATTTTGAAGAGGTAATGAAATGACTATTGCTTCACTTTCTGTTTCAACGTACTGAGGTTAAATTTTGGAGTGTGATGATCAGATTATTGAACTTGTAGAAGTATTAGTGAAGTTTATTAATCTACTTACATTTCAGACTGAATGTTATTACTTCTTCGATATATTTGGATATTCTGATTTATTTTGTGTGTTTGTTCCTAGTTATGGATTTGTGTACTTCAGTGAAGATGTCAACATTCAGTCAGTCATTGAGGTAAGAAGCCCGTCATTGGATCTATTTTGTGTCTATGCATATGTCTAATGTGGAATAATAATAATAATAATATATATTTTCTGTAAATATTTTTGCCATAGCAACAGATCAGTTTTAAGGGACGGAAACTCAAGTTGGGCCCTGCCATCATGAAAGAAAGGGTCTCTCGTATGTATTCTGTTTGTTGGGTAGTGCATGTACTTATTGTTCTGTTTTCACTAAATAGGGTTTATAATGTTAATGCCAAACTGATTCCCCCCACCCCACATCCAGGGTCGATGCCGTCGCGTCTGGTTGGCCCCGCTCCTTGGGTGAATCCCACCCAGTACTTCTACTGTGCTTGCTGCTCACCCATGGGAGGTGGGGTGCCACAACCTTCGCCCATCATAAACGGAGGCAACCCATACAATCAGGTATCTTACACTGAAATTACCTTCAGATTGTTATTGAATGTTGTTAAATGCTGATCATTTGTAATCGATAAGCGCTTGCTCACAAACTACATATTACCATAACCACCAATTTTAGATAAGAAAACATGGTTACCTTTAGATTGATCATCAAGAAAGTGCCAAAGCTATTGTAAAACACAAGTCAGGCGGCTGCTTGAGCAAAAACAAAAGAATTTCCATGTAGAAATTGATACAATAGTGTTTCCTTGGGACTGGTGGTGGTTTTTATGGGGGATAAAGTAAAAAGCAGGCTGAAACATTTGAGATGGTACTTGTTGTATCCAGTGAAACAGCACAAGTGGGGGGAGAAAAAAAAGAAGTTTTTACATCAAAATAAATGTGGTTGGGAAAAACGGCAACAGACCACTAGAAAAGGAGGAAAACAGGTGGAAGATGAGGGCAATGTGATTTGTCAGTCACAGCTGAGAAACTCCATGCAATTACTGGAGAAAAAAAACATGCATGCATGGATGGAATAATGCCAAGAAACTAGTGCGATGATGTTCAGTGAAGTTGTTAACCTATTTTAATGAATGTGAGTTTAACAAACGGAGCTATTCAAGTTTTATCATTGTAATTTGTAAAATGTTTAGAATTTTATTGTCATGTTGTTTTTGTTTTTAGTTGGAGTCTCTTTTTAAGTATATATATATATATATATATATTTGTTTTGTGTTTTCTCCAGTGATAATACTTCTGAAATATAAAATGGAACATGTATTTGCTGAGACAGTTGGTTAATCCTCACAAAGAATAAAGTTGCAAAGTGTACAATAATGTATAACTTTAATTGAAAAGGCAACAATTGTAAGTAGCTTTGTTATAAATAATCTCCAAATTGGCCGGTTATTCAGTAAATGGTATGTTGTTTGGCTCTACAAACTCTGTGCTGTGGTTTCATGTGTTGTTACTGGCTTTGATTGCAGCCATACTCCTATGCCAACTTTGGAGGGGTCATGATCCCGCAGATGCCAGTGAATTACGCGCAGAATGCCTATGCCTATCAGGTACACGCACACAAAAACACACACCCCCACACAAAGGGTCTTGCAGCCATTGCACATATGCTCCTGCATGTGAGATGAGGGGTTCAATCTGGTTAAAGTACACCTGGCCCTGCTTACCCCACAATCCAACATACCCTCCCGTCCTCCTATAGTAGCGAGTCTGGGTTTGTCTGTTGCCCTCTGTTTGACAGCTGACGCCTCTCCCCTCATACACAGTACACCCCACCTCCCTGGACGCCGGACCAGAGGACACGGCCTGTCAATCAGGTGACTGCATTGAATAGGAGTAAGAATAGAAGTCATTAAAAAGAAAGACTAAACAGATGTTCTTTGAGAATTGGTTAACTATTGCAGATGAACCTTGTTTTTTCTTTTTCGTTTTTTCCCTTCTTTTCTTTTCCCTCCGTTTTTGGTTTGCCCCTCTAGGAACAAAAGTCATTGTTGTCCAGAACTGTGATGTCCATGTACACCACTAGATGGTGTTGTCTGGCCTGTGTTGGCATCCTGAAGAATGGCTCAACAATGCACTCTAACCTTCCCTTTTTTCCACAAAAGTTAATTTTGTGGGCTTGACAATTCATGACACATCCAGTGCTTTTCTGTTTGTGCTTGTTTTTGTAGTTGTTCATGTCTTTGAAGCACATCTATAGGATTATTCCACCAAACTCTTTTTCTTGTGTTACACTTTGTTTCCAGAGCTTTGTGGACTGTGGAGTCCAGACCATGCTGACTGTGCTGTAGTCCACAGCTACTGAGAACCATGCCAGGTAAAGCAGAACCACTGCAAATGGTTGTATTTTCCTAAGAACTTTGTTAATCTTTACTAAAGTCACACAAAGCAAAAATGTTTGACCAACGCTTTTAAAAAGACTTTTTCTGTTTGTCTGTGTGATTTGGGAAAACAACTTTACTTACTTGCGATTTATTTATTTGTCCTTTCTCTGCAGGCCTCAGGGAGTCAGAATTTAGACAAGATTACACCTTGATACTCTGGACATCTGGAGTAACCCAACTCTTCAGGCTGTTTTCCAAATGCCCTCGCCTCTCATTCCATGCCTCAAACGTTTGAGAGCCATTTTAACACCAAACTGCATGATCTTTACACTTCAGCTAATCTCATCCCACAATTACAATTTGTAGTGCTGACCTGCAGTCAGCTGCTTTTAACCCACATGGATCACAGTGACAGCACAGGAAGAGCAAAGCACCCTCACCAAACCAGCTGGCACATGGGATCACTTTTTTTTTGTTTGTTTCTTTCTTTTTAAGTATCCCAAACATAGAACGGGACGACTTTTTTAAGCCCACCTTTTGTGCTTATTTATATTTTAGTTTTAATTTACTTTTGGAATTATTTTAAATGTTTGGTTGGAGGGTTTTATCCTGTGCTTGGGCTCTCTGTACATATGTATATATTTGTATATTACTACAATGTCTTGACCTCAATCTGTTTTTTTCAGCATTGGCATATTTGTCTTCTAACTCAAGTTCTGGTCTAATGCTCCTCAGATTAATAATCTTCATTAACTTGTTTACTATAGCATAAGAGCACTTGGTCATTCCATTAATTTGGAGCGCACCACCCTCCTTTTTTCCTTTTTTTTTTTTTTTTTTTTTTTTGGTTGTTGTTTATTTAGATTCATGGGGTGTAGGTTGAGGCAGTAAACCAATCTCAGTCGCCTCATCATTATTACTTACTTCTCATCTTCATCATTGGTCTAATGTTTGTCCAGTGGTTCCACACTCGAGGACAATCACGGCATAATTTTTGTTTACAATAACTCATTAATCAACTCATACTTAAAAAATGAAGGACATGATTTAAAACAATATGCTGTATTTCATCTCTTTAAGACAAGGTTCACTGTTAGGGTTTAGTTTGTATTTGTTTTGGGATTTTAGTGCAGTTTACACAAAGTGTTTTACAGATATGTCATAATTGAGAAATGTTTTTAGGCATTTTTCTTCCAGTAAGTGCACTTAAAATGTGTTTGAGGTTTAATAGTAGAAGTAGCTTTGTGTGATTGAAAATGCACATTGGTGTGTGGTGTACATCACGGCTTTTCTTTGACCCAGTTCTGTGTAGTTACATATGGAGATTGACCTCTGAGGTCTTGTTGCTGTGCGCAGACATGATTGTGTTGTTTTGTTCAGAGAGCCTGGGCACAGCACTGTTAGGGTTGTTACTGTTCATGTTTTTCAGGGTTTGTTGATAAATAAAAGTTGAAATGTGTTATCATTTGAGGCTGTTAATGTTTTTCCATCTCTTGCTTATTTTGAAACTTCCTGTTTGTCATACTTTGGTGATCTGTGTGGAGGTACAGACAGGCAACATACCGGTTGCAGCTGCTGCTCCCAGGCCTCATAAGCCTGTCTGTGGCTGCTAGTTTTCAGTCAGGGTTGGATTGCCTGTCTTTCCCTGGCAACAAGCCCATCATCTCCTGGTCACAGTTTTTTGTTTTTGTCACAGTCTGGTGGTGTGACAGGGTTCCCCAGGGTGCTCTGTTCAGCCCTGTGGCCACCCACCAAACCGCACCCACCCCCCTCAGTCAGACGTTTCTGAATTATGGATAAGTCTGGATTGCTTCTTATGAAATATGAATTTTAAAAGGGGGGTAGCCCTTGGAAAAACAAAAGTCTCAGAGCCTAATGACCCCAATAGTACCCAGAATGTGACTTGTGACTACTTATTGGAGCAAAAACATCTGTAAATTACCCTGGGGTAGTCATTGAGGTAACTTTTTTTTTCTCCCTCATCTAAAGGGGTGCATATTTCTCCTAAAGTGTTTCAGAGAATCCAAACCTAGAGCAGCGAGTGAGGAACAACAGGAAGGAGGAGAGAGGATGAGATAAACCGCCCTCTCCTTCACTCGTCTCCACCACACGCTGCTGCTGCAGGGAGGAAGAGGGACTTTATCGCTAGCCTGCAGTGAAGTCAGTTGTTTCTAAATGAAGGATTCGTGTTTTCTACCTATTGGAGCTGTCAGAGAGGAGAGTGAGTGCGTCTCATTCCAGCAGCAGTGACTGGAGCGCACACGGCAAAGAAGAGAGAGGAGAGGGAAGCGCGTAGACTGACTCAAGCGTGAGGAGGTTTCCAGTACACCGTAAGACCGGGACTTGCGTGATCGTGAGTAAAAACAACTATAGGGTTTTCTTTAATTTCTGTAAAGTAATGGGAGCAATGTATATATGATTCTTGGCGTTTGGAGTTTGCGCATTTTTTTTTAAAGTGCACATAATGTTTATATAACTTTTCTCACTGTTGAGTAACTTATCTTCTAGAGCGTACAGCTTTCAAAACAACTTAAAAGGCGGGGTTGCGTTTCCAAGAGTAAGAAATCCTTCTTTCTTTAGTTCTTTTTTTACTTTAGATTTGGGAGCCTTGCACTATAAAACACCGGTGACAGCTAGAGAAATGCTTTTGGTTTAGACGTTCAGACAGTCATTTGATTTGTGTGATGTTGTGTGCCATTTATATTCATGGCGGAACGAAATGAATAAGCCTTCTGCTCACTGTCACAGGTTGAAGTGAACTCAAGATATAGCGTGACGGAGTAAGCTAAATGTGCCGAGCGGAGATGGAAAAGCGCACGTGTGTGTGCGTGTGTGCGCGCGCGTCACATCGTGAAGGATTTGGTGCGTAAGCGCCCTGTCATGTATCATTTCCCGTTCACTAAACTACCGCCGTTAACGGGCTCCACCAGCCAGCCACGTGTTGTGTGTGTGTGGTTGGGGTTGAACACACCAGAGAGGGGGGGAGGGAAAGGAAAACCAGAAACATGTAATTTCAAGCTAGGCTGCGCTCACAAAATGCACGGGACAGCGATTAGTTACACGGGTATGTATGACTGCTCACTGTACAGCAACAGCGGTGACTGACACCCAGTTTATCATACTGGCCGTGCTAAGAGCTGCCTGATGTTCTCTGTGTCACCAGTTATTCTCGCTCCTCTGATATCCAGTCTAATAGGCCCGTGTATGATGGATTCAGGAACCTCGGGGCTTAGTAAATTGATGCTCCAGTCTAAGCCATCTTCCTTTGTTCATAAACTGTGCTTTAAAAAAAGAAAAGAAAAGAAAAATAGGCTGTGCGAGAAGCTGTGAGACAGACCAATACATCAATGTCATAATTTGTTTTTATCCTCCCAGTGCATCCTCATTAAAACACCGTTTGAGGTGACTACTTTGTTGCTTAGGGGGAGTCACACTTCGCTCCTAGCAACTTGACATGCTCCCTCTCTGCTCCCTGCCTGTCTTTTATCACTCTCTCTGTCTCCTTTTGCCTCATTGTATTTTTTCCCCTTCTCTTTCCTGATGATCAGCGTCCATCATGCTTGAATAGGATCTGAGTGGAGCTCCCCACCCAGTGGGAGGTGAGCTGTCGCCCCAGGGCTTAGTCTGTCACCTCTAATTTTGAAATTCAGTGAAATACTGTGCAAACGCATGTATGTAAGATAGCTAAAATAAGCATGCAGTTTTCATTATAGTGCCTTGATTTACTGTTAAACAACTGCGTAAACTGCGTGACTTAAATCAGAGTTCCAAACTATTTTGGGAGCCAAGCCAACTTTATTTATAAAGCGTTTTAAAAACAGTAACCACTGACCAAAGTACTGAACAATGGACTTAAAATATGTCATATAAAATAGAAAAATAATATTTGAAACATATTTTATATAAAATATATATAAATTCAACAAATACATAGATTTTAAAGGGGAATAAGATAAACTAATAACAAAACTCTGCATGTACACTAACCTATTTATAATGCCATCCACTCACAAATAGTGCAAATTGTGGCTTTTAAAGTTGGCCCATAAAGTAAAATAGAAGCTAGCAGTGACTGTTTTATTTGCCTCTTTGTAGCTATAAATCACTTTAGTGCAACAGATACACAAGATAACAAGCACTATAAGCTGCCTTTTGCAGCAAGCATAAGCAAACACTCTTCTTTAACTTCTGGTAACAAGCATGGTACAATTTCAAGCCCCTGTTATATTTTTACTATCCCAGAAACTGTAAATTAGACTACTGTAATCATTTGGTTTAAATAAGCATGTGGTTTTCATTAGAATTTGGTTAGTATTTCATTATGCTAGCAAATAGCGAAGAGATATTAATGTTATTACTCTGATAATAATATACTTAAAGTCACAGTTTAGAGTAATCCTTGCTTATTTTACGCTGGCCCAGAGTGCATCTCTCCCTCTTCTTTTAAGTCAGTTTTCTTGTGATTGGCTGCCCCTCATAAGCAGAAGATTTGAATGGCTGGTGGTTGGGGATCACATCCAGAGCTGTGCACCTGAGATGACCATATAAGGTGTGTCTGCTCTGTCTGACAGCATAAAGAGCTAAGAGAGAGAAACCTGTCTGAATCTGAGCCTTACCAGCAGTCAGAGGACTGACCTTTTAGTTCAGATGATTTACTTGTAAATATGCTGATCCATGTTTCTGTGTATGATGGAAACATCTCTATTTTTGTAGCAGCACATACTGGAATATATTGCAGCCAAGCGCTGACATTCTCCATTGCTTTTAAATAATTGGCAACTTGCCCTGATCAGTCAACACACACACACAGACACACACACACATAGACACACACACACGCACACAGGTAGGATTTCCTCTTTTGTTCTATTGTATTTTTGGGAAGATGTCAAATGTCAGTAAATGATTTTAGGGTGTATTTGTGTATAAGGTTGTTTAAAAAAAACTCCTACACATTCAAGAAGTGTCACATTTATATGCATCTGTTTTGTTTTTTAGTTTATTTATTTTTATTTAGTTTATTAAACAATAAAACGCTAAAACAAGAGTTCATTTAGTCATGTAGATATGTCAAGATGTTCAAAATGAACTTCAGTATGGGAGGTTCATCAAAATGGGGAAGAAAGGCAATTTAAGTGACTTTGTATCTGGCATGGTTGTTGGTGCCAGATGGGCTAGTCTTGATCTGATGAGATTGTTACACACGACCGTCTCTAGAGTTTACAGAGAATGGTCCAGAAAGAGAAAATATCCAGTGAGCAGCAGTTCCTTGGGGAAAAATGCCTCGTTGATGGGAGATTTCAGAGGACAATGGCCAGACTACTTTAAGCTGACAGGAAGGCAACAGTAACTCAGATATTCCCCCCTATTTACAAGCAGGTTATGCAGAAGAGCATCTCTGAACACACAACATATTAAACCTTGAAGCAGATGTGCAACAGCTGCAGAAGACCGCACCAGATGCCACTGTTTTCAGCTAAAGCGACTAATACAATAGATTATGAGGGGCCTAATGCAGGTATGCTATTGAGTTAGACCTAAAACAATAACAGTGTTCAGTATCAGACAGAAAATGCCAGTTTCAGCTTTTCACCATTGTGGTGACTCCCAAGTGGTTCTATCTGCATTTACTGTGAAATTCCCACAGCCTGCGTCCATCATTTAGCTCTCACTCTGCTGCCGATGAATATTGCTACTTGGAAATCGGGCATCCCACACCCCCACCCTCCCACCCCTTCCCGTGTGGCACAGGAGTTAGCAGAGCGGTGGCATAGTGCAGATGGATTATGCTCTCGCGTAAATCTGCTGTCATTTCAAAACTCTCTGTTACAAGAGATTCTCTAATGAGAAGCCCTCTGCTACTCCCTGTCTGTCTCCCTCTTCACTCTCCTCTCTCTCTTCTTCTCTCCTTTTATCTGTCTCCCTCTCCTGTCTCTACCCGTTTAATGGATGTTTTTTTGCTGTCAAGGCCTTTTCTTGCCTGTGTGTTTGCGCGACAGCAAGCGAGAGATTCTGTTTGAAGTCGACATGTAGAGAAAAAGGCCTCGCGTGTAGCGAAAAAGGCCTCAAGTCTTCAACTCAGACGAGTTTCTGTTGCACTACAACCTAGGTTTTTCATTTCAGTGTTGCGTCCAATTACAGATACAGAATACAACGAAAGGGATAATGAGGTGTCGAATAAATAGAATAGAGCAGTTGGCCAGTCAGGACCAAGACCAATCACAATTTATTTAAGAACAACTAAATCAGCTGTTACTATCAAAACGGTAAGTGTGTTATCCCAAGTGGTGATGGTTTCCCACTGTTGCATAGTGCCTTGTGAATGGAGTGAGACTTTGAATGGATGTGATGTGTCTGAAGATTTTGCATGGAGTGGGGCAAAACTTGGAATCGGATGATGAGCAGATCCAAGGGAAGTGATGGAAGACTGTTGTCTTTCTATATGATTGTACTCCCCATCTTTCCTCCTCCCTCCTAAATTTGATCCTACCATCTACTCCCAAACCTAAATCCCTATTCCCTAACCAGCCAGGATGAAGTCTGCTAAACATCCCCACATTACCCTACCTTTACCCCCGTCAGCAGACAGAGTGTATTAAAGTAGAGCCCAGGAGGGAAAATATTTAGGAGTGGATGTACATGCTGTAACTCAGTCATAACTCGGGGCCTACTCGACTGTCTGTTTGCCTGTCTGGAGACACTGTAATACTTTTACGGGACTTAGTAGGCTCTGCAGGGGAGAAGACTCGTGAGACAACAGACAAAGGGAATGGATGGCTAGAGGACAGGGGGTGTGGAAGGGCACACTGTAATGTTATATTGTAAAGACAGAAAGGATTAGAAGTGGCACATGGCAATAGATGCGGCAAAGGTTTAGTTTATTGGAATTCCCATCAGCTAAAGCACAGCAGTATCTATTCTTCCTGGGGTCCACACGGTGATATGAGGGACACAGTGAGAAGCGAGGTCGGGCAAGGTGAGGACTGAAATGGCATGACTGGAGAGATGTTAAGAAAAGAAATGTGGTTGGATGAAGCAAATGTAGAGGTCAGAACTGGTGACAAGAAAGAGGATGTTGCAAGACTGGCAATCAGACGGACACAAAAAGCAAGAATGAGAAAAATGAAGAGTTTACTGTAAGGATAATCAAGGCCATTGTGCCAGCAGTGTGCACGGAGTGGCCCTAATCAAAGGTGGTGGACAGAAGACGTAAGAGCGAGCGTTCTGCAAATTAAGAACAGGAGACAGCGAAGATCTAATGGTTTATGGGAGTTTAAGAAGGGTCAAGAGGAAAAGGGAGACAATCTGATAAGATATGCTGTTGACTCTCTCCTTGTCCTTCCCCCAAAGCATCATCCCTCCATCTCTCCTCATTTGTCCTCATTATGAAGCAGCATGTTCTATTGAAAGAATGATGAGTTTTAATTATGTTCTCTTTGCAAAATTTATTATAACGGAGTGTACTCTTTTAAGACAGATGACCTACAAAAATATAACAAAGCTGCTTCCCTTTTTATTTTTTGCAACTTTTTAACCTTTCAAAAATGCATGTACAATACGATAAAAACTGTAAGTCACCCAAACCCACATAACGCACACACACATAGACACGCACATGCATGCATGCGCAAACCAGGCTTAATGTAGTCTGTTGGGATCGTTAGCCGAGTTAATGTCCATGCACTTGGCCCACTGGGAGCGTCTGTGTCATTCTCCATGCTCCCTGAACAGATATGGCGATACAGATATAGACCTGGCCCTGGGGAACACATATACACGCTCACAAGAACACACTCGCACCCATAGATATGCAGATGCCTCATCTTGTGACTCTTACGGGCCGTGGTAGACGGGAATATTAAGTTTATCTGTGGAGATGTTTGGAGAGTGCCAACCCTGTCACATCTGATTAGCTTGATTTTGGCCACGCCCCCCAGTCTCTTGTCATTTAGCCCCTTTCTCTGCCCCCCTCTTTTTGTAATTCTACTTTCTGTTCCCAATTATTTATAGCATTTTCCAGAGAAATTTCAAGCCATACACCGAGCTGTTTTTCCAATCACCTGTTCTCAAGGCAATCTGGTGTCCTTACATCATTTTTTTTTTTACATTTATTAAAAGAACACGGATTTCTTTGTGCTTCAAGGCAAGCTTTGGATCAACATATAAATTGGTTAGCTGTACAACATGCCTAATACCTTGGTTGCCCTCTCCTCTCCTCTTTCTATCTAGTCTCGTGTCGCTCTGCTTGACAGGGCAGGAAATCAGTCTCATTTCTCCTTTAATTCGTTCTGATCAAACATGTCGCTCTCAATCAGCCCTATTTGATTAGGAGATGCCCGTATCACACCCCACCAAACAGGTAATGGCTGACGCTCTCATATTTCAGTGCGCTACAGCAGCACACGTGTCTGTGTGAGGTATGAACGTGCAAACCTTAGATACACACATTACCTCCCCCCCAAAAAATGGATTTAGGTTTGTGTGTGACTATCACACACTTTATTGGAAGTGCTAATGCATTTTGTATATTTAGAAACTCAATCGATTCCATGTCTCCCACTCAAGTCTTTGTTCCATGCTTCTCTGTTTTTTTTTTTTTTTCTTATCATCGCAGATCTTTTGAACAAGCTTTCTAATCTCACCCATCTCCTCTCCTCACACAGAGATATGGGGTGTAGGCTCCCAAAGTTGCGCAAGACCGAAGAGAGGCACAGCCCAGGAAACATTTACTCCACCCTCCGACGTCCTCAGGTGGAGACCAAAGTAGGAGTGGCCTACACCTACCACTTCCTGGATTTCCTGTTGGGAAAAGAAGGTATGAAGTGCAGCTCCACGTCCTGTCAGTCATCTCTGTTTAACAGACAGAAACATATCCCCATTTATGTGTACAGGTGTTTTCTTTGTTCTTCTTGAGAGCTCAAGCTGGCCCTGCCTAATCTCGCTGAAACACATACGGCAAGATCGCTGGTCACATCAGCTGTGTGGAGCTTTTTATCAGCATCCTTCAGCTCATTATATTAGTTATACGACCTATGCCTTTACGGTTTTGATGCCATCCTGTTTTCTACGGTGAAAAAAAAGCTCTGACAACCTGACTATGAGCTCCTGCCAAGTGCCAAACTGACGTTAAAGCGAGTGAGTGAGTAGCTGGCAAACATAGGTGTGTAATTAGCAGCTAAAATAGCCAAATACAGTCCACGGTTACTAGAGGCCAAAACTGAAGGAAGGAAGAGCTGCAGGATACTTGACTCAGTTTTCCAGCTAACCAGTAACAAAAGTTAAAACAGATGATGAGAGTTATTCCTTCTTAAGTGCCAGAACCATAAATAAGAAACTAAGTCATCACCCATTAGCAGTATCATCTGTCTGTTCCATATTGTTTCAGCTTAGTCTAATAGCTATTGGCTTTAACAAGAGCTCTCTCAGTATTTGTTTCCTTTGTAACCGATAGATCGGTTTTATAATTGATTCTTGGCAGAGCGAATCTAAAGATGCCTTTACAAATTTTAGTTCCCGAATCCTTCTGCTTGCTAACAATCGTTATGACAGCAATGAATGAGTGACTGACTAAATGAATGACTGATAGAGATTTCAGACGCAGCTCAAATAAGAAGAATAAATCTTGGCCCTGATATGCAGCAGGCAAGCTTCATTTAGATCTGATTCCTGTTTGTCCCAGTTCCAGTCTGGAGGAGGCTCCGAGGAATGTGCCTTCACATTTGGCCATTCCAAAGTGATTCGGAGGAATTCTTTAAACTGAGCCTGGTTGTTTGCTGTAGTTTGCTGTTTTATGTCGAACTCTCCTTTGCTTTGTCATCCTGAACTCTGGTTACAGATTTGTGCGCACGCATGTGTGTGTGTACTACTCGTAAAATAGCCACAGTAGCTATTCTAACTTTAAACAGTCAAGTGAAATGTTTAGGTCAGCAGCTCTTGTCTTTTTTTTCCTACATTAAGTATCTTGAGGGAAGAAAGTGGCTTATAAGTTGAAGTTGTTTCTGTGTGCAGCTCCTGTTGCAGTGAGTTCAAAGCCTCTAATTCTGAGATTCAGCTGTTATTGTGCTGCAGCAGTGCCCTCTAACATCCCTTTGCTGCTCCCTCTCACAGTGACAGTGTAGTAAAGCTGACGAGTGTGCGCGACATGCCGCCTTTGGAAATGCGCGTTTTTGTTTGCACCGTTTTGCAAATATGAACAATTGTGTGTATGATAATGCGTGGGCGTGTATGCTGACTGCGTCTTTAGAACATTTGATGAGAATCCTCAAGAGGCATTTGGTTTCTAAAAATACTAATTCTGCCATTATGCCGGTGTGGTCTGTGGAGAGAAGGCGTGAGGGGAAAAATAGGGGTGTGAAGGAGAAACCGTTGCGTCGAAGCCTCTTTGCCTTATGGCTTAATGTTTCTAAGACCCTCTGCTGTGCACTTCATCACCTGACAAGGAGAAGCAGGTGCGAGCAGCTCACCGAAATCCTTTTTCTGTTCGAGTTTCAAATGCAACAGTGTAACAGACAGCAGGCACAAAGCCACAGCCAAGTGGCACTGGTCCGGTTGCCAGTCGGCTTCGTTTTCAGCCAGCCCTGTTATGTTTGGCAAGTGGGTTAGGCTCTAGTGTTGGCAGAGAGAAATATGGCAACCCCAAATGGTGGTGACCAAAACAGACAATAGACATGAGGATTGCTTGTCTTCCTTGTTGCTGAAGGCGGTAGCAGATAAATTGTCTAATCACATGTGCCGCAGCATACACACATATAGATACAGGAGGACCACACACACTCTTACACGGTGATCATATAAGCATCCACGGTGCTACATTCACACACAAAAAAACACTTCATAGCACTTAGTCAACAGAGTTAGTGTTATCTTTCAACAGACAGGCAGGTCATTTATATGGTAAACTCACTGACGCCACCTGAGCTGCTTAAGATTGGTAGACTATTTTAGGATAAACACAGCTACTATGAATTGATTGTGTGTGTGTGTGTGTGTGTGTGTGTGTGTGTGTGTGTGTGTGTGTGTGTGTGTGTGTGTGTGTGTGTGTGTGTGTGTGTGTCTGTGAGAGTGTATATGCCGGCCCCTCTCTCTCCATTTGTGATAGAGAGACCAAGAGAATTGAAGGATTCCTGGAGGATTATCTGATTGTTTGTGGAGATTGAGAGACCTCATTCCCAGCAAAGGGATTTATTTGTATTTGTGTGTGTGCGCGTGTATGTGTTTGTGTGTATGTAGGAGGCAGATAGAGGAATCTGTATGTCAGCCTGTGTCATTGAGGAAACCCACGGTCAAATGCGTGCTTTAATTCAATTTGGCTTCCATTAATAGTATTATTTCCCTGCCAGCGTGACTTGATGACTCCTCCACAGTAACGAAAAACAAATATTTTCCCCGGTGCCGCTGTGAAATATGGGAGACTGGATGGCTGTTTATTAAACTAAGTTGTGTTCTCGGGAAGAGGAACTTAATGTTCAGAGTGAGGAGGAACACAGTGTGATTTCTAACTTGACCTTTGACCGCTGAGTGATGAAACTCACCAGAAACAATGTTGCTGATGATACAGTGTCAGCCTTTGTTTTCTGAGCTCTCGCAGTGGTTGAGCTAAAAAAGAAAAATATTATTTGTTTTCCATGTGACTAAGCCCAGCTCCGGGTCACGGCAACCCTGTGATTAATCCAAGGAGGATGAGGAGAAATATGTTCAACATTTCGGGCATTTGCCCTGCGGTTCACACATGGCCATTTATTTGGTTTGTCAAGGCGCGTCTCGTCACGTGACTCCATTCTAATGTCTCCTTCTATTCAGCGGTCTTATTACTCTCTAATCACCGGTCTGCTGTAGCTTGACAGATCGTCTTGGCTTGGCGAAAGGTACGATGATCTTCATTATCGCTGCTGTAACACTGATCGGTTACCTCGACATTGTCAGCGTGAATGTATGAAATCTAACAGCCAGGTGTGGCATTTAAACCCGGCCGGCTTTGGTGTGGAAGATCTGCTCAGTAATGAACAGAAGAAATGGAAAAGAATGGAAAACCAGGTAGAAAAGAGTGGAGAGTGCAGTCATGGTGGTTTATTAGAGAACAGAGGACAAAAAAAAAGAAGAGTTGTGGTGAATGCTCGCTGGGTCTGGTGCGGGGAGGGGAACGAGCAGCTTGTGAGTGAGGAGAGAGGAGAAGTCGAGAGAGAGAGAGCTAGAGGTGTGAGAACGAGTGAGCGGGAGCCAGGACTCTGCCGACGTGTGAGGAAGGAAGTTAGGTGTGATGCTGTGTGACTAACGCTGGTCTCTGGAGCAGACAGCGAGGAGCTGAACTCTGCTGATGACTTTCTGCTGCCCTGCAGAGATGGAGACCCACTCGGCTCATTAAAACTTACAACATGTGTCTAATGCTCAGCTCTGTGTGTGTCCCTGTGTGTGTGTGTGTGTGTAGCTGGAGCTGTTTGCGGTGCTTTTGCATACCTGTGGGCAAGTTTATTTTCGAGCAGAGTTATGCGCACAGTTTTTGCAATGGTTTTGCGTGTATAATTGAAGTATTTTTTGTGTACTTCACTCACACCACAACGTTATGGCGGATTTTTCCTTACATGGCCTTGCTATTAGAATATCTCATGTGATGCATTTGGCATGCCACAGATCCATCACTTGTGGCATCTGCACATTGCCTGACGCATTTTTTTTCAAGGTAAGCATATCAACATTTTTCAAAACGGAGAGCTTGTCAGCCTGACGTAGTTCAAATCATCCCATTTTTTTTTTTTGCAGTTTCAGTCTTATTGGCAAAAGGCCTTGAGAGAATGCCAGCAAAGATGGCAGAGAGATGCTATGTGTCAAAAGTGAGCCAGACTGGAATTCACAGCATCACAAGTACATGGGCACTGTATGTGCCTTAAGCGCCACACTGTGTTCTCACCACAGCAAAACCTTTTCTCTCTGGTTTGTACTTGTCAGCCATTTTTTGTGAACCCGACGCTTTCTCTGAGACATTTCTCATAAAGTGTGTGTACTGAGGACATCGTTCCTCCATTGTCAAAACTCAGATACTGACCGGCAACTCTCATAACTTGGAGCTACATTCCTCAAACGGCGGGGGAGCTCCAGGCTCCTGGAAGTTGATTATTTTATAGTCACTGTTTTGGCACATATTCTCGCCTAAAACCTCTGCAAGTCATTAGAAGGCTATTTAAATAAACGTGAACCTCCAGCAAGCAGGGGGATAAGCCTTGAGGGTGGCTGTAAGTAGTAATCCGCATGCATCGCCTAGCAGGCTTAGCGCAAGCGCTTTCTTCCTAACGCACGCACACACTCAGACAACAGAGGCAAAAAGATGGCCCGCACGCACACGCGCATTCGCTCGCACAGTGATGCTGTGGCACACATACACTGCAAAATATGCTTTACAGTCACACATTGAAATTCTGGGATTTGTACAAGGAATTAATAAGCCCTTTCAGGCAACTACAGGAAGGGGATGACTCTCACGCTCTACATGTAGCTTGTGAAATCATGGGTCAAAAAGTGAGACATTGCCTTTAGCCCAGTGTGGCAATGATGTGGTCAAAGCTGAGATAAAAAATAGAAGATCCACAGAACTGTCCCACAGTTGCTTCTTGTGCCCGTGAAACAATGTATCCTTGGATTAGTCTCTCTTTTAAGCAGTTGTAGTGTGTGGATGGACATTTTGATAAAAACACTCATACTTACTTAAATGTGCACTTTGCCCTCTTAGTTTCAAACCCCAAAAGTCACAGAAAAAAAGACAGTTTGATACTGATGCACCCATCAGACTCTTTCACCCTTCTGACACTAACCTCCCTGGCACCACAAAACTCCAGCCGGCTTTTCGGCCCTGAGCCGTTCCCATTCTGGAGCAGAATCGCATCCTCCCTTTTAAATCCCACAGTGGCAGACGGTATAAATGAAGTCGCTTCCCAGCCTAAAGCACTTGCAGAACACCCTAATAACTTTCTGTATTCCTGTCGGCATTAGCTGCGATGCCTCGCCTGCATCTCGTTGGTGGGTGAGTGCCAGCCGTGCAGGGCTAATGACTGCTAATGACTGTTTACGGTGACAGGATCGTTGTTATCCCCCCCCACACCACCACCACCCTACCCCAGTCTCCAGCTGTTATTATTATTATCACTGTACTGCTTTTGATAAGTCCCCACAGACACCCTTTTAAGTGTTTGCCTGATGAAAGGCTCTTGTGGTTCCAAGCATTTATGCCAAAATGATGTGATGGTTGGATTTTCTCTGGGAGTTTTTTTCCCCCTTTCTTTCTCCTATTGTTTCACTGAGATGGGAGTCAGGAGAATGTGTCCTCATGTGCTTGTATCCCTAACATACTTGCCAGCTTCTTGGGTGTCTGTATGTGTGTGTATGTGTGAACATGCCAGATGATGAGGAACAAATTGAAAATGAGATGGTTTGCACATTTTCTTTCCCTCTCTCTCTCCATGTGTGGATGTCTGTGTGTTTTGTGTGTGTGTCTAGTTAATTTATTCAGGTTATTTTCTCTTCTCCAGACCCATGCAAATGAGATTGAATGGGGAAGGATGACAAGCATTCAGGCACAAACAGACAGCCTCATCTCTCGCTCTCTTTCTCTGCTCTCCTCCTTCTCCAACCCAGCTCTGCTAACCGACTCGTTCTTTCTGTCTGCTGTTTTCTTTACTTGTCTTCTCTCTTTTTTTTATTCCCCTCCCTGCCGCCCTCCTCCCTCTCACACACCTGGCTTCGCTCAAACACCCAGCTATGTGCATGCTTCCTTAAAAGCCTGTAAACAGGCAGAGAGCCTTACTACAATGCACCGACCTCAAGAGGGTCGCTCTCACAAACATTGCGCTCTCCCTGGTGGATTTGCCTCCATACGATAAGCTCTGCTAACCATTTCCACTGAAGTAAACGGGTTTTCTTTCCATTGTGTTTGGTAATAAGAGAAGCAGCTCTGTGTTAGCGATTGCTGCTAATACCGTACGCCCAAACAGGCGATGTGATAGCATTGTCTGTCAAACCTTTTGATGTGTGTGTGTGTGTGTGTGTCTGTGTCGGGGGGAAAGATGTGTTAAACTCTCTGTTAATATGGGCGAATGTGGTTCCTAATAAGCACTTTCCAGCATCTGTCCATCCATAACAGTGTGTGTCCCTGCACACTTGTGTGTGTTTTCCAAAAGCCAGACTGTGCTGGTGACAGTGAGGACAGAGGCTAATAGTTCCGGTGTAATTAGTTTCAGATTTAGCATGAAGATGCCATGTGTTGTTGTTCAGTGTGAATTATCATAATGAAACATGCTCCATCTTTGTTCCTTCACACCCTTTGTCCCTTTGTCTCTTTCCCCACCTCTCTGTTTTTTTTTCTGCCCCCACCTCTTTGTTTCAGCTTTTATCCACTCCTATGTAATTCTCTGCCACCTTTTACAACCTGCTCCTTATTTCCCATTACCCTATCCTTGTATAACCTTGTTGTTCTCCCTTTCCTCTCACCCATTTTCCTCCCTCCAGAGGTGCCGGTGTCATCAGTCCTTTGTCTGTCCTCGGTCAGAGAGCTGCCGGTTCAAGTCAGGGAGCTCTACACACAGGGTTTTGTCCTGGTTGCCGTCCACCCTTTTGTTCACCCCTGCGGGCCCCGCCAAGCACACATCCAGCGCCAGCTCCACCGGGCCGTGCTGGTCCGAGAGACACCGAGGTAAACCTATTAAACATGCTTATGCCTATGAGCAACTGTACCCAGCTTTAGGGAAGAAATTGTAACCTGTAAGATTATTCACTCCAGATTGATTAAGATAATTAAGATGATTAATTTGCAGCCTCATTTAGGCACTCGTTTGAAGCTGCCAACCTATGTGACTTCATTGTTTTGACATGGAAGCCAATTGAGACTCATTATCACAAGCTTCCTCACCTGCTTTTTTTTTTTTAATTGCTGGTGAGTCAGCCACTTAAAATGGCTAACTTTAGCTCTGTATCCCAATTCTCTCACTCTTGACTATAAATGTAATATACTGTACTGAGACTAAATCGTGTAGGAGGAGGAATGCTCAGCCAGCCTAAAGCAGCACAACTAAGTAAGGGTTCAGTGTCATGTGATCCAGCCCCAATTTTAAGCTTTATCAAAAATGAAAGTTTGGGCCCTAATCTTAAAAGTAGATAGGGTGGCTGTCTTCAGAGTCCAAACTGATAACTGAAGGCTCTTCTTCTGGAAATTGAAAATATGCCTCTGCGCTCTGAGATTGAAGAGCTCTGTTGGGATACGATGGTACTATGAGGTCTATAAGATATGATGAGGCCTTATTATTGAGGAATATTGAACCAGACGTTTGGTACATTTCCCATGGTCTTCTATATGATCAAACTTCTTTGGACAAGAGTTTCCCGTACTGGCTGTTAGAAACAAAATAAGTTTAGGGCACTGCTGCATATTACTTTTCAGACCCAGAGGATAGATCAGTTTTATAGTTTGTGGAGTACTAAATTTTATGATGACTTCAGTTGCTCCCAGTAGAAGAATAATGGTTGGCTAGTCTGACCATAAGAGGTTTAAAATGTTTCTCCCATTTTGTGACTTACCTAAAAATCTGCCCGACTGAATTTAGAGAAACATTTATGTTTCAGGGATTCACTAAGGTTTAGCACTGTCATCAGTTCAGTTCAATTCATTTTTATTTATATAGCACCAAATCACAAAAACAGTTGCCTTAAGGTGCTTTATATTGTAGGGTAAAGACTCTACAATAACAGAGAAAAAAACCCAACAGCCAGATGACCCCCTATGAGCAAGCACTTGGTGGCAGCGGGAAAGAAAAATTCGCTTTTAACAGGAAGAAACCTCCAGCAGAACCAGGCTCAAGGAAGGGCAGCCATCTGCTGCGTCAGGTTGGGGATGATGGGAGAGAGAGGCCAAAAGACAAACAGTGAAAGAGAGCCAGAGTTTAATCATTACTGATGGAAAGAGAGGTGAGTGAGGAACACCTCAAGGGTTTTGTAGCCACAGCTTTCCCATCTAGTGGCCTTCAGATTCAAGGCACTTCTGCATTGGCTTCTATTTTTCTGACCTGGAAGTTATGTTCATGCTTTTTACTGTCTATGGCAGGGATATCAAGCTAATTTTACACTTTGAGCCACGTAGAGATCACTCTGATCTTAAGTGGGCCGGACCAGTGAAACTCCTCTTTCTGTCAGTGTGAAGAAGTTAAACTACACAAATTCACTCTCAAATATTGTAATATAAGAAAAAAAAAAGTTACATTTCAATTTTTTTTGATGACAGATTTTTTTTTCTTCACTGTGAAAATGTTATATTTCTATTGTAGTGGGGAAAAAATGGATATCTTCTGTCATAAATTTTTTTTTTACCCATTACTTGATTACTTTGGTGTAATATGAAGTGCCATGGCGGAGGTCTTTATCATTAAGAAAAGCTTTAAAGTGGTGAAAATACTGTTCACATTTTCCAAAGTCTTCAAGTGGGCTGGACTGGAGTCTTTGCCAGGGTGATTCTGGTCCTGGGACACCTCTGGTCTATGGTTAGCAGGCTAGCATGAGGAAGTGGTGCTAGCATAAAAACAATGGCGTGTCTCATGTTGGAACTAGCATGGCTACAGAGCTGCAGTCTATAAGCCCACCAGTATTTGAACAAAGAGGAAATTCTCTCTTTGGATATTGTTTTTAGATGGTGGTAGTTTATTGCATCCCATTTCTGTCACTATTTGTTTTTCCATTTTCAAAATATATGGATAGGATCTGATCCTTTTAACAGCTCATGCTCTCTCCAACAAGTCATCATCTTACTAGAACCTTTTTAAAATAATTATTTGAATAAAGATGTCTCATGTAGACAGGATCATTCCTTTGTCTTTTATTCAGAGAGCTTTGATTACATAGTTTGTAAACTCCCATTGGTTGTCATCTATACACCATGAAATTAAAGGCATTACTTTGTTTAGTCTGCAGTTTTTGGCTAGCCTTCTCTCTTCCTCTTGTGTGAATTCAAGCAATGGTTTACACACACACACACACACACACACACACACACACACACTCTGTAGTGTACCGACAGGTGCCAAGCTGCTCCTTTGATGCCCCTCCTGCCAAGTGGTCCTGCTGCTTCCTGGCACCTGTCACCGTGGAGATGGCTGATTGCATCATCAGCACTCGCCAGAGGGGAACGGCACACTGAAAGAGAGAAACCATCTCTCCATCCTTTCATCTGCTTTCTTCAGTGATGACCGTCCCCCACTTTTCCTTTGTCCTCGTCACCCCCCTTTCGTCCCCTTTACTCTGCCTTTTATCTCCCCATCACCACCATCCCCTTTCATCAAAAACCCTAAAAATGAAAGGGAAAAAAAATATGACAGATCTACTGTTTCAAATCTAGCTGAGAATGTCGCTCACGCCTCAGAGCGCAAGATATTACCACGGCCTTCCCACTGACCTCAATCCAAATCTGAAGAGGCGTATCTGAATACTCCTTTTATGATGGTGTCTTGCAGCGGGAGCAGAAGGAAATTCAGTCCTTCTTCTGTCTAATAAGTCTTTTGTGGTTTTGATGAATGTGTGTTCTCCTAAAATGGAAAATTCTCCCTGTATCAGATTTGACATTATGTTTCTGCTGCAATCATTTTGAGCCAATGAGTGCTTGTGAACAGGAGCACATCTGCCAGATACTATATAGCTGTGGCTCCTTTAGACTAATGCTACTATGTAATGCTACTTTGTCATGCTGTGGCTATAATGACCAGGACATAAAAAACTAAATGAGACCGTCTAGCACAATGTCATTAGAGAGCCAGCGTATTCTGGCATTTTCTACTTCACAAGAGCAGAATTTAGCTAAAGTATACATTTCTCACCTTAAATTTATTTCTCACCCTTTAGTTCAGAGAAAAGCCAACTGAGATGGGCAAGAAATCGTCTGGAGACGGATGTCTGTGTGGCTGGTCATCAGGCCGCTGACCCAGAAGTCATCCAGAGCTACGTCAAGAGGGTGAGTTCAATTGCAAGTGTAGGCAGCTCAAGCTTCACTGTGTCATATAGATGTAAAATAGTATGTCACTTTCATCACCTTGTATACCCAAAACATCATCCAGTGTTACTTTATTGAAGCCGCATGTGCAGAATGCTGGTCCTCATGTTTCTACAAGTATTTGGAGGAAAGGCCTTGTTGTGAAAAATGCACACAGGTTGTTTCCTGCTTGGTCAGAAGAAGACAGGAAGACATTAAGTATATTTAAAATTCTTCTTCTTTCATGGTTGCCTTACCATACTTACCCTCCTCGCTCACTGTCTCCATACCTGTTGCACTGTTTCTCTGTGTGTTTGTGTGTTTCACGTTGGCACAGCACAACTGTGACGGTAAAGGAAATATTACCCTGCTCATATGGCCACAGGCAACTGCCTATAATTGCCTGTCTGTGCCATATGGTAGCTCTGCCTTTGGTACTAGCATGCAGATCGTCTTCATTTCAAATGGGGCTTTTCCATTTTAAAATCTTGCAAATTCACCTGGCTGAAGAGATTTTAACAACGCGTTGTGACAGGAGCTGAACAAAAACCCAAGCCCAGATGTCATACGTAGGACCCAAGAGGGAGTTTAAAAAAAAAAAAGATGGAAGAGAAGAAATCAGCAAAAGACACTGGATTTTGACTAGTTTCCAATTACACTGTTTGCTAAACCCGTAACAAGGAAACCAAAGGAGAAGGAACATAACGAAGAGAGTGTCATTGTAAACTACAGAAAGAAGTAAGCCCCAAAGATGGCATGCCAACACAGAGCCTCATGGTTGGCATTTATCAGCTGTTAAACTCACTTTTAGTCTTTCTGCTCATGAATTCTCCAACAGTTCTACATTGGGAAATGAAAATGTGCACTATTGAATAGATTGGCATTTGAACACCCAGAGAGCACAAAGGAAAACCTGATTGGATGGAAATGCACATCACTGAGTATAATATGATAGGCTTCGGCAGCGTGACATGAATAACCAATCAGATCACAAGCTGCCAGAGAGAGTTCGAGATAAGAACCCAGGAGCTGCATCGAGCAGGCAGACTGATGGAATATATATATATGTGTGTGTGTGTGTGTGTGTGTGTGTGTGTGTGTGTGTGTGTGTGTGTGTGTGTGTGTGTGTGTGTGTGTGTGTGTGTGTGTGTGTGTGTGTGTTCAGTTTTGAAATTTTATACTTTTTTTTTCTCGCCCCACTAGGGTACCCACTCTGTCTCCCTCTGGACATACTCATCAGATAAATCTGTGTGTAAACTTTGCGCGTGTGTTGGTAATAGCGAGTGTTTTTAAAAATGTGATATGCATGTATGGACGAGTGAAGTGTCAAAAGTAGCGGGTAATAGGGGAAGATGTGTCTCATTATTGTTCAGTGTTAGTTTGCGATCTGATTTCTCTCCTGTCGAGTCTGTCTAAAACTGTCAGCCCAAATATCAGCTGACAATTAACCACCAGAGCTCCGTGGGAGGGAGCAGCATGCGCACACATACACAGACCCACACACAAACTCTGTCACACATGTACACACACGGGTGCGTTGAGATAATGAGGTCCTTTTGTCATTTGAATATTTGATCTTTGCAGATGATTAGGTAGGTTGTTATTTTGCAGAATATCTAGTCTGCGTATGTCAGCCTTTGTTTGTGTGTAGATGAGGCTTTGTTTGCCTATAGTAAAAAAAAAAAAAAAGACCAGTGAAAGACATCCTTTATATGTATGCATCGCTCAGCTTTGTTATAATAGAGCGTATGGGTGTGCATATATTGCCGTTGCAGATCCAGGATGTAGCAGAGCAAGGTGTGATGTTTGTGGGCTTTCTCCAGCAGCCGGGGGGAGGACCTTGCTTCTTAGGAAATTGGGATCCCGACGAGCTGTCGTCCTTACATTCAAGCCCTTCTCCCATACATCGACACCCCTTCAGTGCCAACACCAGCCCAACGGATCCTACAGAACCTCGTCAAAATGGTGCTGAAACTGATCGGTGCTCCTCTGAGTTAGATCATTGTGAGTTTAAATGTAATCCACAGGAGCACAGCACTTTGGGCCCAAGAGAACCAGACTTTAGCCCCGCCCCAGGAGAGTCTAGTGAACAAGTTCTTACCTCACAGATCAGCTTCAAAGAGTCAACGAATGAACCTCAAAATCACGTCAAACCTGGTTTAGACATAGTTCAAAGCTCTGCAGAGACCCAGGGGAACGGGCTAACTCCGACCCTTCCAGAAACAGTAGGTTCAACAAGGCCGCAGGAGCGTGGTGTACCAGGAGCTAAAGGACACTTGAGTGGATGCACAGAAAAACGTTTTAGCCTTCCAGACCAGAGAGAGAGACGTGGTTCAAGCTCAGACAGCTGGCTCAGCTCTCCAGAGCTGGATCGTAACAGTGAAAGAAAGTCTGCTCGTGCACGTGGGCAGAGCACAGTGACGACGCACAACAACAACCACATCAGGCTAAAGAGTTCCGAAGAAGACAAGGGGGCAACCTCGCCACTGGCGCAGGCCAGTAAGTACGCAGGATCCTGTTTGCTTGTTTACTCGTTGGGTTGTTTCTCCGTTTGTGAATTTTACCTGTTTGCATGTCCTGTAGGAATGCAGCTCTTTGCACTGTACAACCACACAGAAGAGCTGAACAGCTCTATGAGGTTCTACTCACTCAGGGTGCCACTGCAAGTGCAAAAGGAGGCAGGGCTAATCACAGGAGTTGATGCACACTGGCTCGACCACTTGACCCAGCATTTCAACAGCGGAGCACACCTCATTGATGGGTTTTTCCATCTCGGAGATGATAACGGTAAGTCCTGTAACCATAGCAATGCAACACCATTTTTTCATGTACTGTCATACGTAAAATAAAAGTTGACAGACCAAGGTTGTGCTTCCACTCCTTTCATGTCTTTAATTGATTGTTTTCACTTGTTTGATTTTAGTTTCAAAACTGAAAGTATGGAGTCATTTTGGCTTATTTTTATCCAATTCAGTAATTAATCTAAATGAATCCTTTCATACTATATGCTTGCATAGATTCATGGTGTGGAAAGCACCCATCTTTAACATAACCAATACAATAGCACAAACTCCTCACCCACTAAATCTATGACACTGCATTTCATGGATGCATGGATCTACAGCCTGAGCTCAGGCTGTAGATCCATGCTTCACTGTTGAGTAATGGATGATATGCATGGTGTTATGTGCAGAAAGTCCACGGCTTATGCCATAAGTCACTGTTCAGCCAGCCATGGAATAAGCAGGCTTAAGTCGAGTGGAACAGGGGATGAAAAATGAGAGATTGGAGAATAGAGATTTAGTTTTTAGTTCCTCTTTGAATCCCATTTATCCATTTGTGTTTATCTAACTCTTGTCTCCAATTTGTCCCCTTTTTCTCTCCAGCTAATGGGGTTTCATCTGTGGATAGCGTGTTCATCCTCCAGACCTCTGCTGAGGAAACTGCAAACACTTCTTATGATGCTATCGTAGTTGAGCAGTGGACAGTTGTTGACGTGAGGTTTTTCAGGCTTTTAAAGCTCTAGATAAAATGTGCTCTTTTGAGCAACCATTTTGGCCTTAAGCTTGTGCCATTACCTACCTGCTTGCATTTTGCATGCATATATGTATGACTGCATTCTTTATATGTGAGACATTAGCACTCTTTCCTCTGTCCAGGGTGTTATGGTGAAGACAGACTACATCCCACTGCTTCAGTCTTTAGCTCCGTATGGATGGAGACTGATGTGCGTGCTACCCACACCCATTGTCAAGACAAACAGGTACCCAAGAAAAAACACACAACTGTCCTACCATGCACCCAGATCCACTGAGTCAGTACGTGCTCTGAATCGTATCACCTAAACTCAGCAAGGACTACGCTTTGTAGACTGATTCTTTCTCCTAAGATGTTGCCTGCCTCATTGTTTTTAGGATTAGGACTGACAGCGTGGCTTAGATATGCAGGACAGATGGTCCAAGATCTGACAAATCTTGATCATATGCTCATCACAACATGAAACCGCTTTTGAAATCAGCCAGGGCTCGCGAGCAGTAACGCTGTCATTGAACTGCTGTTGTCTTGTAACCTGTCACTTTTACAAACTGCAGCATGCAGAAACTGGATTTCAGTAAATACAGTGGCGTGCAGGCTTCTCGCACTACAGCGTAGCGGGTTAACAGTAGTAAAAGTGCAGCTCTCTGTCTTTGTGCAGTGACGGGAGTTTGTCGACGAAGCAAATTCTTTTTCTTCAGAGACCCGTTTTGCAGCGCAAGAGAAAAGACTTCAAGGTTTGTCTCCCTTTCTTCTTCTTCAATCTTCGCAACAAACCTGTCACTCTTCTTCTGTTGTGCCTTTAGGGCACGTGACTTTATGTCACAGAAGGTGCCATTAAAAAGTCATGTTTCTAAATATGGGATGTACAGCGAATATATAAATCCACTCTGGAAAAGTCTAATAATAGGCAAATAGTTGGCCTAAAACTGTACAGGAAGAAGGCATCAATAAAAGAGGCTTTGTTGTACTTTGTCAGGTGTCTGGAGAGATAGAAAGAAGAAGACATGACACAAAGCACAAAACTGTCTCAAACGCATGTATTTGATTTCAGATGCTGAACCTCAGGGGTCGCAGCAAGGCAAAGAAAAGTGCTACTGGAGAATTACTAGAAGAGAGAGAAACCAGGTCCCCTTTGATAGAGACAGAGATGGACAGGTTAAGAAGAAACTCAAAAGAGGAGGAGGAGGAGGAGGAAGAGGAGGCGGGAGGAAGAGGGAAGAGCAGGGACAGCGGAAAGCACAAAAGAGCAGTCCTGCAGCAAGGTGGGGATAAAGGGGAAGAGGATGCACCACATCAAAAGGACTTCTTGTTCCTGTCGAAGAGCAGGGCTTCTCTTGAAGACCAGGAAGAGGAAACTGACATTGACAAGATCCCACTGCCCAAGCAGGAGAAGTCGGTAAGATGGACAGATTTCTATCAGGAAGCCAACGCAGGGCCCAAGGAGGCGGCGAGGGTGGAAGAGCGGATCAGACAACAGCTCTTTTCTGGTGTTTGTTGACATATTCGGCACAAAGCGGGCAAAGGGCACTAAAAGCTGGTTAGTCTATAAAAAAGCTTTTCAACTTTTTGTTGACTTGCATTTTTTTTAGTTCTTTGTGAACAAGCCCAGAAATAACCACTGTATTCATATTGCGTTCTGTTGCTAACGCTTCTATCTGCTCTGTTTAGGGCATTAACACAATGCCTTTTGAGGTCGTAGCTCCTGTAAATGGGAAAAGTGTTGTGCAGTCTTCTGCTTCGGGTTGGTGCTGCTATGTGTCTTTAAATGAAATGAGACTGTACAACCTAGAGTTAGCCTCCAGTCCAAGCCTTAAGTATTATTCTTTCACACTGTTGTATTTTACTACATTCTTGTAATAGGACTGAGAGTTTTGATTTCAATGGGCTCACTGTATTTTTATATGTATGAAAAAAAGTATAATTTAAGAGGAAAAACAAGTGCGTAGTACTGCATTACAGCCTGAATCGATCCGTTTGTGTTCGCTTATGCGACGGCGGAAGAGTAACAAGGATGCAGCTCAGTGATGTTGATGGTATTTAAATCATTTGATACGTTGTTTTGATTCCAGTTTGTGAGCGCTTAAATGTGTGTTTTTGCTCACGTATCTCGGTCACGATTGTTAATAATCTACCCTATTTTGAAGGATTTGTTTAGAATGAATAATAATAGCACATATATAATTATCAGATGGCTTAAATTCTCACAGGTGCAGGAAAAAGTTAGTTTTTTTTCCATATTTCTGTAACAACATGATCTAATATGTCATCAAATTTGTCTACTGTGAAAAGTAGAAAATATTATGTGACACTCTCTATTGAGGAAAGTGACCATTTACTGGTATGACTGGGCCACTGGTAAGCCATTATGGCCTAGATGCCACAAAAAAAGCTTCAAACGATAAGTCTACCAACACTAGGTTTCACATATCAGACGAGGTTCTTATCCTTCAATGGGGTGCTTTCAAAAAGACAATTTCTTTTAGTCTCATTGAGCTACAAATCTCACTTGTGCATGTGATCTTTAGTAAATTGCACCAGTGTTCTTGGAGAGCAGTGCTTTTCGCCTTACACTCCTCTGCAGCTCACCATTATTGTTCAGTGTTCTCCTGATGATAGACTTACAAACATTATCCAAGCAGTTAGCCTGGGTTTCTTTGGGGTTCGTACTCCTTTCTCTTTGTCAGCCACTCCTGGGGAGGGCAACACTAGTGGGTGGGTTTGCATCCTTTTTCAGGGTGGTAAGCGTAAACAATTGTTATTCTGAAATCCTTAGAAATTCCTTCCTTCCTTTGTACGTACGGCGACAAAGGGTAATTATTCACTTCCCTAAATGTGAGTTATGAAGAATAGACTTTGATAGTTCTATAAATAAAAACAGAGAGCACACACACAGTCAAGTTTTAGCTGATTAAAACTGGAAATTCTTAGGTTCAGATTTCACCTACCTTTGCCACACACAGACATACAATCATGGATCATTTTCCTCAATAACTAAATGAAGTTAATAAGTGAGCATCTTTTTTTTAAAATTTAATCAGTAGTTAGGACTTTTGTTAAAATCCGGTAACAGTTTGGATCTAATTTGTGCAGAAATATAGAAAAAACTAACGGTTTATAAACCTTTATCCTGCAACATTATCAGTATGAATCTCAGATAAACAGCAAGGGTCGGGATTTGAAGTGCACTGAAGTCTTGAGTTTTGTTTTTATTATTGTAATAAGGTGTTGGTTGCAATTTGTCAGAGGAAAAGATAACAAAGCCTGTGTTAAACAAATTAACTGTCTACAGGGCTAGAAACTACTAGAGGCTGTTGATTAATTTACTTTTTTTGTAATTTGGGTAAACTTGACCTTAGAAAATGTGTAATTTAAAAATCAGATATTTACGACTCATTTCCTGGACCACCTGTGTTGTGTATAAGTAGTGTAACATGTAGGTCTTCATATAAAAAAAAAAAAAAAAGAGTCAATAAAGTCTTTGCAGGCGGACTTGACTCAATTTTCTTTATTTCCTTTAAAATCATAAACAGCTGTCCTCATATGAGGAAGAAATGCACAAACAACTCAAAATTGAGTCTCAACGGCACAACCCCCCACTGAGAGATGACAACAGGAAGCTTGCAACCATCTCTGAGGGATGTTCAGTGATCCGAGCCAATTGCAGACCACCTGGAGGTTCCATTACATGGCACCATGGGATATTTACTCTACCCTGTGATGAGAAACCGTTTATGGGTATGTGAATGCCTGTGGCTGAAGAAGAGGCTGTATAGGGGATGGGCGCTGCGCATGCATGTGGTAACAGCGTAAGTGAGTAAAGCGGGGGGGGGGGATACTGGCCAATGTGTGGGAGCCTGTGAAGTTTTAAATCTAAAAATATGATCAGTGGTGTAAAGCTGAGGAGTAATATGTGAAAAACAAATGCTTTGATGCAACTCTAAAACCTGCGGCTCTTTAAATAAAAAGTGTCAGTACACTGAATATAAACACCGTAATACTTCTAAGTTACATTGTATCAAATAGGTGAGGTACTGCGTTAAAAGAGAGTCATTAAAACGCTAATGTACAGCGTAAAATAAAAGTACACAATGCTAATGTTTCAAATATCCCTCCATTTCCTTTAAATAACTTAAGCACCCAATAAGTCCATCTGCTATCACTTCCAAATCTCTCTGGTTACACTTTACCTAGCGCTCGTTTCATCGGTGCAGAAACTGTGAAAAAAAAGTCGTTATTTTACAAACTGTTTTGTATTGGAGTATTTTTCAGTTAGCAACATATCTCCTCACACTCATACAGTCCAACTTTGTAATCTAATTTTAAATTTTACAGATCAATCTTTTCAACAACACCAAAAGCTTATTTCCCAAAGGAAGAGTTCTGTTTCACAATTAAAACCCTTCAAACATGCTGATTTTTCCAGCGGTCTTCATTTTTGTTATTTCTTTAGTCTCTCCCCTCTACATTGGTTCTTGGTCCCCTTGTTAACACAGTTTTTCGCTGAAAACCTGATTTGACATTGCAGCAGAAGTGTCTGCAAATGTGAACAGATCTGAAGATGCACACATGTACAGGACACTGGAATTTCACTCATCTTGCTGGTTTATACTATAGGAAATATAAATAATCTCTATTGTCTTTGTGTGTCAGCTGCTAGCTGAGGCGTGGGCGGTCCCAGCGGTCTATCGCAAATCAAGCACGGGTTGCTGTGGCAGGGATCAGAGGATGAGTTTCCTCATCTACACAAACATTCATACTGAAATCCAGATCACTGGAACATTTCACTTGCTTTCCATTCTCCCAGATGTACACCTTCCCCACTGATGACAACAAAAGGCAGGAATTGGTTTCTGGGAGCTGTAGGAGGGCCCCTACCACCACTTCTCGAAGAAGATCCTATCTTTGGGGAGGCTGAGGTCCATGAGGGTTTTTGAAATTGATTCAATCATTGGCGGGGGTCCACACAAGTAACACAGAGTTTTTTGTGGGTCCACGTGTTTCCGCAACACCTCCTCTGTGAGTCTCCCATCTGATGAGACACAAGGGAAGCAAATCAATTAATTAAGACGCGGTGCTGCGGCACCTATCCCATCTCAGTCGCCTACATGGAGACTTAGCCTATGATGACACACATAAATCAACCAAGACAGGCTGTGGTTGAATGTGACAGTTACTCAATCATCTCATCCAAACAAAGAAAAGCGAAAGTGCAGTATTTACGGTTGACAAACGGCAGGAGTTGTAGGTCGACGTCTGTGCTCTGCTGCGTGACATGGAAGTCACAGGAGAACTTGTCAGGAAACTCTTGGCACACCTCAATGATAGAATTCTGGGAACACAGAAGGTAGGATGTTGTACATTTATAAAAGTTTATTAAAATAATTTAAAAAAAAAACAAACCTTCTCATAGATTTTACACACATGGAAATTTTCTAAAGCATACCTTGAACAGCAGCTCTTCGGTGTTCTTGGCACTGTAACAGAGGTGGGCGGAGCCTATGTTGTAATCCTGGCCACCTGAAGCTCGATTGAGACGCAGCAGATCTGCTGTGTGCAGCATAATTGAATACAAGGGATTGATCCCTACACCTCCAGCCACCAGCAGCAAATCCACAGAGGGTTCAGATGGCGATGGGTCAAAGAAGAATTCCCCGCCGACACGCATGGCCACTCTGGAGCCCACTGTACACTGAGAGGAAGAGGGAGAGACGGAGAAGTGGAAGGAGTTTGAAACAAACTGCAAAGCCAGCTAACTCGCATCCATCCGTGATAAGAAGCTGAAATAAAAAATTTCAGAGACAACAAACTGCATCTAAAACCAGCCTCAACAAGTGTAAAAAGCCAATTTTAGATCATACGCACTACAAATCGATGTTGCTGCTGTACGAGTGCAGCCGATATTACAAGTCACAAAAGGCCTTTTGAAGTCGAGGAGAGCACTAAATATGCCTTTATCTGCTTTAGCACACATGACCACTCGCCCACATGATAATGCATGCAGTCGTAATCTGCTGTGATGGTCCCTACACTATCCCTGTAACACAATATCAAACAAAAGGATCATAAAGTGATCTCAGAGCTGATAGATGTAAGTCTCAGTACCCTCAAACACACATCGCTCGTTCCTATTTACACACAGCATAGTAGCTCAAAGCTATTTTTTTGAGCCCATCATCAAACAAACATGTAGACTACAGAAAGGGAGACAGAGCTGGAAGACAGACACACACACACACACACACACACACACACACACACACACACACACACACACACACACACACACACACACACACACACAGTGTTGTGATATATTTGCTCTAGAATTTGATTTCATATATTAAAAGGGAAAAAAGCTATCCATACCTATCTGGTCCTGTTTTAAAAAAAGTAATTGTCACCCTTGTCATTTATTCCTGCGGTCTACCATTTATATTTTATTCCAACAGAGTTGGTGCAGATCACCGACAATTTTGTTATACATGTACACAATGTTCCCTCTAAGCTGCGCACGTGCGCAATTGCGCACTGCTGGCACGGTCTCTGCGCACAGAAAATCTGTGTTGCGCACAAAAGAAAAAAATCTAACCTGCATTGAAATTAAAATTAATACTTTAACAATTCTGTTTTGCAGTGTTAGTCAGTAAGTAACTGGCTGCTCCAGTATGGGATTAGAACGATGCCACCATATCCCATAGTCCAGCCAATGATGCGATTCACATTCGTATATACGCAGTTAATCAACGTTGCTGACAGCTATGACAGCGTCCTTATGTGCCGACACCGGTGTTTTAGCTAGCAAAGCGGCGTGGCTGATGTGGAGTGAAGCCACGTTAATGACAACGTGTACAACCATTGGAGATGTGAGCAGGACAGACGGAACAATTGACGGAAAAAGTGTGGACTTATACCAGTTTTTAAATTGTGTTGATAGGCCACGTAAAACCAGACCACAGACTCATAATACAAGTCAAAGCTTTTTTTAAAAAGAAAGAAAGTTGTGTTTTCAAAATTGGAGTTCAAGTTATTTTTACTTCCAATAGTGTTACCATACTACACAGGTCAATGACTAGATTTTTAAAAAAATTTTCATTGTAAATGGGCTAAAGCAGTTAATTAAAAGTAGTCTAACATAAATGTAAATGCTGTAATTTGATTATTTTAATAAACCATGTAACTTGGATGGATTTGATGCTGGCGTGACCACAGTGCACACGTCTGATGTCGCTCACAGTGGTCCAAGGGACCGCTCGGGGAGTTTGCGTGTTCGCTCAGACACGTGAAAAATTAGAGGGAACATTGCATGTACAATAACAATAAAAGGCTACTCTATTCTATTCTGTTTAAGGGAACCCTCCTGTACATACAGTCAGAGGTGTTTATTTGAGATGACAAAATTATCTCCATCTGCTCTTGATGACATCATGAAGAGCCATGAGTTGGGAGCAAAGAAACTGTTTGACACTGAGCATTTAGAGCAGTCTGAATTTCTGACTCATGTTTGCTGACCTCACTGTGTGACATTTTGAGCCATGTTTAAAATTAAATCCACCATTATAATAAATAAATGACACAAAAGGAAAGATACAAGAGAGCTCAATTAATGGTTGTTCGCAGATAATAGGGTGTATGCAAACACACACACATCAAACAATTCTAAAAATATCAGCTCATTTATCTTGTTCCATTCAACACTTGTGTGATTATGTCGTAATGTGGATTGTAATGCTGTAACACCTTATCCATTATTGGTCTTAGCCTCATGATTTTTGAACCTCTGCTGTTTTATAATATTCCTTTCAGTTTTCTTGATTTTCATACAAAACCAGAGATCTGGATACCATAAAGGTCGTGATTATTGTACTCACTGTAGTGTGGACCCAGTGGGCTGGTGGGTGTTTGGCATATTTGACAGCCAGTTCAACAACTCCCTCCCTCTGCAGCAGACCTGGGCTGGAGCACATGGAGAAGCCTCCAACCTTCTCCACATCAGGGATAAAGAAATCCACCCTGCAGACACACAACAGCAAAACACAGCATTTAATCATTCAGTTTATTGATTATTTACATTAGCAGATGTTTGAACTTGATCCATAGATTGTTTCACTGATTTTATTGTCACTTAGTTATTATTTTTGGGAACAATATAAAGATGTCTTTGAACAGTTAGCCAGCGTAGAAGAGTAATATATTAGACAAACTTTGGGAAATTGATCGGGTCTAGCCATCATAAGGGCCAGGAATGGTGACTGTAGCACAAATTGGTACATGCCTACTTGCTAACAGTTAATAAAACAGCAAAAACAAAAACAGGGCCAAAGTCGAAATGCTTATAGAGTGTTTCCATGTGCATCGACGCAGCAGAAATCCTCTTTTGGAAACCAGGGACAACAAAACAGAACCAGATGTAAAGCTGATCAGTTTATTCAAAGTGAAGCATCTCTTTCTTACACATAGTCACATCTGTCAATCAGTAGGAACAATAGAGTAGTCACAGTGGGAAAAATGCAGTGCTAAACAGTTGGGCTAATGTTCCACCAACACAATGACCTACTGTTACACCAGAGAGACCCTCAGAGGCATCATAAATATGGATCCGCTGTGAAATCATGTACATATGTTCCATCCACCTCCTCCTTCTCTTCCTCCTCTCCCACCTGGAGATGAACAACTAAACAGTCCCTTTTTTCTTAAAAAACATTGCAAGTCGAGAATTTCCATCTATTTACATTCATTATCAGCCGCCGCAGGGCAACTGGCTGCCAGTTTTATTTCTCACCACCGCCCACCAACAGTATGGGCTCATGTACATACTGCATGTGCAAGCTACACTAATTAACAATGGCAACACTGACTGACAGACCAGGACTGAGAACAAAACAGAACCAAAAAAAAAAAAAAAGCTCTGGCTCATTGAAGAAGTTCCCAACCTGCTATTGGAAGAGTCTCTTGACGTTAGCTTAAACATTTCCTCATGTTATGCATCGGTCAAAAAGCTGCCAGTATACGAGCAACATGAAGGACGATAAACGCTTCCCCGTGTGTCTATTTTCAGTCATCCTCATCTGACTCAAGGCTTTAAATGATTAAGAGGCTTCGATCCTTCCTCCGGTTGATGGTATTGACCAATATGAGGACTACAGCTGAAATTTACTGGAAGTTCTGTAAGAAGTGCTTGGAAAAGATGAATCTGACACAACCCTGCCCCCATGTGGTGATTATAGGCACTACATGACAATGACTGATGAAGGAAGACCTAAGTGCTATCACTGTATTGGGTTTCTAATGGCACCATGAAGAAAACAGAAAAACTATTAGCTTAAATTTTAGTAGTAAACCAAATATACTTGTAATTACTTTATGAATACATGCTATGTAATTTATTGTCTTTTGCAGCTAGAAATCAAAGAAGATGGGAGTGTATCCACTATTTTAAATTAAGTTATTCCCAAAGTCTTTAGAAAGAGAACAGGCCTTTGTGTGTTAATGGACGCATTTTTCTTTTACAGCACTACAGTTTACAACTGAAAGCCAAATCTCTGCCCACATTACCAGGCTGCACTCTCGAGTCACACCAATAACGATGCAGCTCTGTTGCCTTTTGTTGTCCTTGGTTTTTCTAAATTGACAGACGCTATTACAACCCAGTGTCACTACACAACAATACGGCCATTTTACCTCAGGCATATAGAATGACGGGCCCAAGCACTCGTGGTTGGAGCTAACAATGCTGTTTATACCCAATTACACATAAATTACAGTGTAATAAAACAAAACAAGGACACGCTCTTGTTTGTGTGCCGTGCTGTAGAAAGAAAACATCATGCATTATATGCCACTTAGTGTACTTCCCATATGGCAAACGCCATGGGCATGTCTGAAAAACCACACTACTGCATAAACAGAACGACAAAGCCAGCGGTGTCAGGATATGTATTACAAGTCTGAACAGACGGGTGTACTACGAGGCCAGATTAATAGCTTCGTAAGCCATGTTGAACTCAGAGTTTTCTGTATCAGAAAAATGGGTCTCTATCTGGCTAAATCACTGCAGTAACTTATGCTGAACACATAACCTTTATGTATTTATGTATTCAGCTGGTGATGCAGAAAATGTTTAAATGTTTTTATACTTGTTTCTAATCTGATGACTAATCTCTTTTATATTGTTGGAAATGCAGCTATTAAGGCACAGAAAACACAACAAGAATACCAGCTGAATCAATAAATCTAATTTCTCTTTGAGCCGGCCATAAACCAAAGCGATTCCCAGGTCTCCTTTATTAGACTATGGGACAGTAAACTTTAATCTTAAAATGTATCCAGTTTAATGTTGCAGAGCTTTAACGTGCAATTTACCTTAAATTAAAATGTTTATTTTTCCGCTCGGTGTGCTAAATGACCAGATTAATGATTTTCTGCAGCATTACACTCCTTTATTTACAATTTACTGGTATTTGTTTATGTTCTTTGTAGATTTCTAAACACCATTTTATCTGTATCATCACCTCTGATTGGAGTAGGACACACTATCAGGGCTCATTTGTGTGGAAGAAGAGTCATATCACAGACAATGAAGCAGAAAGCCTGGCTTAACAAAGAAAGCTTACAGTTACTGTTGTGATACCTGCCATCTCTAACTGAGGTTTTACGTTTTGTCAAGACAAATAAAGCAAAGAAAGCCTCAGAGACTCTTATCCCATGCTAACTCTTAAACATTTCCAAGTTGTAGCACAGTGTGTGAATAGAACCATTTTACTCTGAATTATTCAAATGTTAAAAACTGACACTGACCAACACTGAACTTCTGAGATCATCAGCTGTGATATATACTCTGCAACCTTTTTACATAAGAGATCCCCAGTTTCTCAGTCATTTTAAACCACTTTTAAAAACATATTTGTTCTTGTTTACCTTCAAGTCTAGTTGAGCAGAGCAGAGTATGCAAACTAGGGGTGGGTTTTGATTATCGATTAAAATCGATTCCGGCTTGGATAACGTGATATTGATTCATTAAAATCCTGAATCGATTTTTTAATATAAATTTATTTTGCCCGAAATGCCAGAATCTCAGGTTAAACCTCACAAAGTTTCAACAACCACCAAACAGCTAAAACAGTAAATGAGAGCAGGAACATGGATTCTGCACAAAGACGTAAACACAAAGCGCGGACCCAACGGATCAGAAGCAGTGAGATGTTGCCTTTCTCACCTGACGGCACGGACACGGTCGGGGCTGAAAGCTGACAGCTCGCTGATTCTGATGTTTCGGCGGGTCTGCGCTTTGTGTTTACGTCCTTTTTGCGCTGATTCTAAAGCTGTTAGTTTGATCTCTCTCCAAACAATATTGACTGAACCAGCAGCAAAAGAAGATCCAAACTTTGCTTCACATAAACATCGTCAAGAATTCACTCTGACTTTTGCTGTTTTGCTTCCACCACGATAAAAACCACACTTCATGCACAGCTCTCTCTCTCTCTCTCACATTATACTTCAAGAACAGTTTCCCATCTAAAAATCTGTTTTCTTCATTATTCGCTTGCGCACAAGTCTACCGTTGTTTACAGCGCTGTCGGCCGCTGTTTTTTCCTCATTTCTGCTGTTCAGTAAGCTACTGAACAAATTTAAACTTTTTAAAATTATGCAAAATTGCAAAATGCTTGGCTGTGTCTCTAATAAAACATCTGTAACTTTGCTCTGCTTCACTTCAGCAGCATCAGGTAATATTCATATGTTGATTAATGGTTTTCTTTCGTTTTTGATTGACTGCACAATATATTTATAAAATCCCAGGCCAGGAAAATCACCTTCATGTTTTTCTGTGTTTTATCCACAGCTACTTTGACACAAAGGCATCTGCTGTGATGCTCACACCTTTGGTAAAGTCTCGCAAGTGTCAGCTTTCTTTTTATAGGTATACGAATATGGAAATGTACTGATGCATGATCTGAATTATAATATTTCTGACTGTCTGAGGCAAAATTTCCCCGATTCAAATTGAATCGAATCGATTCGGGGCCTTGTGAATTGCAATCAAATCCATTCTAGAAATCAGTGACGATACCCAGCCCTAATGCAAACACTCTTATCTACTCATTTTATTTGATTTTCAGTGTATAGTGAATGGTGATTTAGTGACTGGAATATATATATAGCATATAGGAATGAACTCTGACTTGACTTTTACTATGAATGTGCCAACCTGTGTTAATAGGATAGTAGTAATTACTTGGGTAGGAGATGTTCAGTCGGACAAACTTTGTCATGCCACCATTTCTAAATCACCCCAAGCATTGTGTATTTAAAAAAAAAGTTTTAATACTGGCATGCCATTAAATATGACAGAATGATCCATATTGGTAATACTGTTCAAATACTGAATACTGTTCAAATACAGTCTATAACTGTCTATAAGTTGTGTTTGATGTGCTCCTAGAGTGTATCCCACTCTGGGATCTTCTACTACTGACTGAAGCTGTCATATGAGTATTCTCACAGACATAAGTTTCAGAAAACTGCAGTCGACCCTGGTACTGTGTGTAGTTTGACCTGGAAAATGCTGATTTCAGTTGTACCTTCTCTTATTTAAAACTTAATGAGAGTCTACTCACCACTGGCCTGCTTTGAAGGTGAAGTTTGGATGCACGGCTATTCTCAGTCTTTTTACCGTCTCTGACTCATTTATAATTCCACATACTTGTGCTGGATACAGAGTCTAAGTCAAAAACCCAGTTAGAGACACACAGAGAAGAGTTCAGTGGTGGGTTAATAATAGTGTGGCACAGTTATCAGACATCAAGATCAGATTCCTCAGCTACACACTGTAGACTTACATTTTGTCTGTAGTTGTTCGAGGTCCTCTCTAGGTGGTCCATTTGCCTTTTGGAGGACATATTTCTTCTACTGAAAAGGAAACGGTCTGGTCACTTGTCTCGTATGAAAAATACTGTGTCGTGCAGTGAAGAGCAAGAAAGCAGCCACATGTGACACACACACAAGAAAAAAAAAAAAAAAAAAAAAAAATATAGGCAGCAAGTGGAGTTTGCCCTCACTGTCAACAGGGAACCATCGAGTTAAGGATCCAGTTCATCAACATTAAAAATACAAAAAACCCTAAAACAAAAACACAGTTTCTCACTAACTCTTCGCAGCTCATTCACAGCACCTCGCACACTGTGGTGTGCACAGGGCACCAAGTGCTGGAGGGGGCTCCAAAACAGGCTAATGATCATCGATCATAACAATCATAAGAACTTATTTAAATTCAAGAAAAAGTACATTAGGCACCGTCAGACAATTAGAAGCAATATAAATACTACAATGAATTATGGTGCCCCCTACTTCATCTCCCAGCGGTTAGCAACAGACCCGGTGCCTACTACCATGATGTGCACACAGACTACTTAATGAGAGTCACCAGTAATGAATGCAGCCTGGGTTTAACAAAACAGCAGCTGAAGTAGTGCTTGTTGTTAACTGCTGACTTTCTTGTGAGTTTATTAAAAGCATGCAGATTTATAGGGTTACTTAAAGCAGCAGGATTATTAGTGTGTATTACTACACCCTGCTAATACAGAATAAGACATAATTTTTTCATTATAAAATGATATAATTTTTTGCTTCAATTTTATTTGCAGGTTACAGTATTTGGACTACTCCACGTGTTTACATGGATGCATTACTGATACATTTGTATATCATTTTTTTTGTGGTGGGTAAACGAACTGCATATTTTCTTCTTCTATTTGATTTTTCATTAGTTAATGAATGACTGTTTTATCAGGGTTACACCCAGAAACATTTCACAAATGCTGAGAAAAGCCACAGACTGAAACATGTAACCAGAGAGCTGCATGCATTTACACATTTAGCACAACAGCAGGATCTTTAGTAATTATTCCCATAATTTAATCCAAGCAGAGACTCGAGATCAGTCTGGACCTTATGCACGTCTCACTCTGTACACTCTGTGTTATGCACCTGTAACACAGAAAATCACAGCAACCATTCTCCTGCCATCACAGCTGTGGGAACATTTTATATTTAATGTCACTAAAGCTCTTTTGTGTTTACTAGGGGCCAAAATATAATTCTTATTGAGTTTTTTCAGTTTATTCAAAAACCGAGATTTAAGGAACGGTCATTATTGGGCACATGGATATTTCTCAAAGTGCCACTGAAAAGTTCCAGGAATGTGACCATTAAATATATAAATCACATCCTAGAAGTTCCATTATGCACTTTGGCTCTAAAAAGGATGCGGGATCTCCACCAGTATGTCAAAACTGTGATCCTTACACCTGATGTCTACTTTGGCAAAGTGGATAACCAAGTTGACAATATCAGCCTCGAAATTAATTCCTGTTCCTATTTCCCACATGGACATAAATGAAAACTATTCGTTTGTAGCTAGAGACCCAACTCACCGCCTCCAATGATTCTACACATTGAAGTCAGGACAGTTGGTACCAAATAATGATGATGTTTGCTCTCTGCAAATGTTTAAGAGCCACAGTGAAATCACAGTGCAATGATCATAATGGGACGCAACAGAAATATATAGGAAGCAATATAAGAATGAATTTCAAGGCTGATGTAAGGATTACCCCTTATAGGAAGTGATCTAAAAATAACAGCAATGCTGGAGGTAGTCTCCAAGATCTTGAAGAAGAGATGAAGACAAAAATGAGAACAAAAGCCATAATCTGACATTCTTTCTCATTTCATTTAGGCCTGTGGATAGTTTAAATCAGACTATATGGGCTCTGATTTTCTGTTGCTCGTAATACAAGAACAGGGGAGATGGGGGTCCACTCAAAAACATACACTTCTTTCGTTGTCAGAATCTACTTTGCCCCCTCAGGAAACTCACCTCACGACAGAGCTGGGGCCCAGCAGCCTACAGCAGAGCAGACCGGCTGCAGGACACGACAGACTGAAGGTTCGAGCAGTGGCGGACAGTAAACAGGAGATCCTCATCGCGACCTGGGTTCATGTCAGATTAGAGCAGAAAACACCTGGATTTAGCTTTCAAAGCCGGAGTCTGTACCTTATGCTTAGCATCACATATGAGTATTTTATACACCCACTTTTGTTTCTTTTCCGATCAGTATACACCTCCATGTATTAAAATCAGACTATTTTTAATGGAGTTTGGTGTGACCGCCTCCATCATGAGGTTAGCCGGCTAGTTGAAGCTAGCTACCGAGTAAATGCCGGTTACATTTCATTACTTGACACAAACTAATCATATTTTTCTTCTTACCGGCATAAGAGAGGACTTTACTTCTGTCAAACGCTCTTCATAATTGTCTCGTGTACCTTCGGAATAACCTTGGTGGTCTTATGATGACATGACGCGACAGGTGACTTCTTCTTCGTCGTTTTACTGCGGCTGGCGACTTCTTCTGTTCTAGTAACGCCCCCTGTTGGCAAATAGCATCCAGCGCCTGACCAGAACCCACATTCTTAGTTCAAAAGCAATTGTACTCCCTCAGAAAAAAACACAAACACAACGTAAATCCATCAGATGTCACTTGTGCTACGGTCTCATTATTTTAATAGTGACTTATTCACCAAAGTTTAATGTTTAGCGTTGAGCTCTGCAGGAGATTTTTGCCTTCTCTGTTATAGGTGCCATAGTGTATTAGACAGTCTCACAGTTTATATAGCCCATTTTAATGGATAGAATCCTTTAAATACTTTAATTCAAAAATTAACAAAATGCCATATTAATGAGGGCAATCTCCACTTTAGTTTTTTGTCACATGGCTGCTCTGTTGAATTTTACTTATTAATGCATGGATAACAGGCAATATAGAAATAAATTTGGCTCCATCTTGTGGCCATAAACAGTGAACATTGCAACGCCAGAGGGTGAAATTGTGGTAGTGTCAAGGCTGGCTGTGGAGCAGGCAAGAATTGGACCTACAGTGGGGCAAAAAAGTATTTAGTCAGCCACCGATTGTGCAAGTTCCCCCACTTAAAATGATGACAGAGGTCAGTAATTTGCACCAGAGGTACACTTCAACTGTGAGAGACAGAATGTGAAAAAAAAAAATCCATGAATTCACATGGTAGGATTTGTAAAGAATTTGGAAAATAAGTATTTGGTCACCTCAAACAAGGAAAATCTCTGGCTCTCACAGACCTGTAACGTCTTCTGTAAGAAGCTTTTCTGTCCCCCACTCGTTACCTGTATGAATGGCACCTGTTTGAACTCATCATCTTTATAAAAGACACCTGTCCACAGCCGCAAACAGACTCCAAACTCCGCCATGGCCAAGACCAAAGAGCTTTCGAAGGACACCAGGAAAAGTATTGTAGACCTGCACCAGACTGGGAAGAGTGAATCTACAATAGGCAAGCAGCTTGGTGTGAAAAAATCAACTGTGGGAGCAATCATCAGAAAATGGAAGACATACAAGACCACTGATAATCTCCCTCGATCTGGGGCTCCGCGCAAGATCTCATCCCGTGGGGTCAAAATGATCATGAGAACGGTGAGCAAAGATCCCAGAACCACACGGGGGGACCTGGTGAATGACCTGCAGAGAGCTGGGACCAAAGTAACAAAGGTCACCATCAGTAACACACTACAACGGCAGGGAATCAAATCCCGCAGTGCCAGACGTGTTCCGCTGCTGAAGCCAGTGCATGTCCAGGCCCGTCTGAAGTTTGCCAGAGAGCACATGGATGATACAGCAGAGGATTGGGAGAATGTCATGTGGTCAGATGAAACCAAAGTAGAACTTTTTGGTATAAACTCAACTCGTCGTGTTTGGAGGAAGAAGAATACTGAGTTGCATCCCAAGAACACCATACCTACTGTGAAGCATGGGGGTGGAAACATCATGCTATGGGGCTGTTTTTCTGCCAAGGGGACAGGACGACTGATCCGTGTTAAGGACAGAATGAATGGGGCCATGTATCGTGAGATTTTGAGCCAAAACCTCCTTCCATCAGTGAGAACTTTGAAGATGAAACGAGGCTGGGTCTTCCAACATGACAATGATCCAAAACACACCGCCCGGGCAACAAAGGAGTGGCTCCGTAAGAAGCATTTGAAAGTCCTGGAGTGGCCTAGCGAGTCTCCAGACCTCAACCCCATAGAAAATCTGTGGCGGGAGTTGAAAGTCCGTGTTGCTCGGCGACAGCCCCAAAACATCACTGCTCTCGAGAAGATCTGCATGGAGGAATGGGCCAAAATACCAGCTACTGTGTGTGCAAACCTGGTAAAGACCTATAGTAAACGTTTGACCTCTGTTATTGCCAACAAAGGTTATGTTACAAAGTATTGAGTTGTATTTTTGTTATTGACCAAATACTTATTTTCCACCCTGATTTACGAATAAATTCTTTACAAATCCTACCATGTGGATTCATGGATTTTTATTTTTTTTTCACATTCTGTCTCTCACAGTTGAAGTGTACCTCTGGTGCAAATTACTGACCTCTGTCATCATTTTAGGTGGGGGAACTTGCACAATCGGTGGCTGACTAAATACTTTTTTGCCCCACTGTAAATGCAGGACTCGGAAATTAGAAGCACAAACTAAAAAGTGGCTTTATTAACTTAAACTAAGCACAATATAATAAGATGAAAAAATTTAATCTACAACTCTTCATGGAAGAGGATTACTGCAAGGGAAGACACAACAAGGCAGGAGGATGAGACAAAAAGCAAGGGCAAGGCAAATATATACAAACACAGGATAACAAGAGGATGGGGAAACAGGTGGGAACACAGCTGGGGATCACTAACATATTGACATCGGAGGAAGTAAAACTCGGCACGAGGCTTAGTGGAGACAAACCCCAAAAAAAGAAGGAAGGAACAGAATACAAGAAAAGAAAGGCAGACATGACACAAAGACAGAAAGGTAAACAAACACAGACAAGAGACAGAAACACATTTAGGCAGGAATAACCAGGGATTCCTGTAACACACTGTAACCAATAAATAATACTTAAAGAAAGTATGAAACCAGAACATAAAAGACTAACCCTTAGGCCACAGATAATCAAAAATACCAGGATAAAGAAAACTCAAAACAGGCCCAAAACTTAGAAAGCCTGGGACCAGGACACACAGCTTGCTCCTTCTTTTAAAGTCTCCTTCATGTTTGTTTAATGTTTCTTAATGATTTCACTAATACAGCCACATGCTTTTTGCTTTTTTCACAACTGCTTTCACATTTTTTGATGTGGAGGATAAAGGATTGTATAATACAGTACAAAAGTCTTCAGCCACCCCTCATTTCTTGGTGTCATTTCTTACCCTCTACTTATTGATGATGATTTGTAACAAATAATTTGATTTGGATCCATCATTCCATAACACCTGTTGATACTGATTTTCAGTCCAATACTGTGTAATTTGACAGTCTCTTCTTCCCATTTCCCTTCATTAAGAATAGCTTCATGAGATCCACCCTTCCACTGAGGCCATTTTTTTTTTAAAGAGGTTTCAGTGAACAGTAGATGGATCAACTGCAGGGTCAGATGGATCTCTCAGGTCCTGTGTTAGATCTTGGCTGGTTTTATTCCTCTTTCTTATGGACATGACTTTCAGATACTGTTCATCTGCTGTACATAGTTTTTTTAGGCCGGCCACTTCTTTTTCTGCCTGAACTTGTCCAGTTTCCTGGCATTTTCTAAAGAGCATGTGGTGTTATGCCCAGTTTTTAGCTAATAGCTCTTTGGGAATCACTTTGTTGTTGCAAAAACAGAATTTTATGCCTGTCAAACTGTGTTTTCTTTGGCGTTGTTCATAGATTTGACTAAAAAAACTGAAACAAACTCTGTGTTTTTGTTACAGGCTGCTCATAACAAAGTGCCCGAAGTTACATTTTAAAACTGGTTCTTTGCTAAGCTGTAGACATAACACTGATTCATCGCTTGAGTTAGGTGCCTTTTTATGCTTAAATGGTTCAAAGGTCAGTGTTAAGTGGCTTAACAAACACGTTTGTAGTGCAGTAAAAACAAGTGCAAAGTGCAGCCTTTTGTTATTTGCCCTGCTGAAACTCATTTAAACACACTTGACAGTGATATGTATCAAGTTAAAGAAGTTTCTGGCAGTTTGTTTTCCAAAAAAATACTTATTCAGATACATTGTATTTGTATTAAAATTGTTATGAATTTAAACAGTTAGGACATTTTACTATAATTTACATAACAAAGTCGTAATAAAATTAATCAACTGTACTCAAAAATGATCCCGTGTGAACCTGTTCCTGTCAGTCTGAAAACCAATTGTCATTTAAAATCGCTCAATTTGACTCTGAGCGACAGGTCAGAGGTCAACTGTGACACAGTATTTTAAATACCATCCTACGTGAAATCCTATGTTACTTTCTACAGCTTGACACAGACACCACCCTTGTATGAATCATACATTGCAAGTTATAAGGCTTTCCATTATAATTTTCCACCAAAAAAATCAGTAAATAAAATGTAAAGACCTTGGCAGATATAAGCCACATTGTAATGGATTCCAACATGACCACACTCCACACAGCAGAGATAATGCTGGTTGGTTCAAGACTTTTGTACAATAATGTAGATCAGTCAGAAATTCAACCGAATGCTGGTTTTGTCATTGGTTAGCAATGCTGCCTGGCACCAAGCAGTTTCCTGGTTCGAAGTTTGCATGTTGTCCCTGCGTGGGTTTCCTGGCTTGCTCCCACAGTCCTGGACACGTTCAGTTGATTGGCAATTCAAAACTGGCCATGGATGCGAGGTAGATAAAGCACTGTATGAAAGTGAAAAACATATGACTTGTAGTCTAAAGTCTTTGAGTGGTGAGTAAGAGATTAAAGCACTGTATAAATGCAAGTGCATTGCATTACTGCCTGTCCTTCAGTGAATTAATGGCTGCACAATCGGTTATAATAACTGCAGTTTGAAAACATTGTGTGACATTTTATACCTTTACTAACACCTTAGAGAGAATACATTGTGGTCTGTTGATTACTCTCTGGTGCTATTTATGAATCTCAGGATTGTTTAGCCATTGCCAGGAGGTATTGTATCATCAGAAAAATAATGGAAAGATCTAAAGATAAAGGCAACTGGAATTAGGCAATTTTAAGATCTGACATGTAGCAGTGTTGTACATTAAGGTCAACCATTTCAAAGCCAGTGCAAAGTTACCATGGGTAGGTGCAGTTCTAGGTTCATGTGCGTGTATCTGCATTCACGAAAAGAAACACATTAAATAGAAAGAAAATTGGCCGAGAGCTGTTGGATTCCTTTCTGCATTCTTGGACGTTCTCATAACGTCAGCAATCACAGGTGAAGCTATGGTGAGTTTCTCGCTGCTTTACTCATAGTTCCAAAAACATTGACTGAAAACATCCCAGGAATGCAAACTGTTTAATTAAAAAGATACAATGCAAATCCAAACTCCACCCAAAGTAACAAACAACTGTTACTATTTTTGTTGGTCCAGTTCTTAGTGGTATTTCACCTCTATAGTCTTTAGGCTGTGATTCAGAATTTGTCACTGAGGTGGCCTGTGGTTTTAGGGCTCAGAGGGGTTCATGTTGTCTGCAGACAGACCTCTGTTTACATCATTACTATCCTTAGATACAGTAACCACTCACTTCCTCTGCTGCTTTTTCTTTTTTTTTTCTCTATCTGACTCTACCAGTCTAACTGGCTGCCTTCCTGCTCTCTTTCCCATGGCTAGCACACCTTGGTTCAACCAGTTGTTCAGTACTCAAAAAAGATTTTCAGGTTTATCAAATTTCACTCATACGCATAAGGTATGATGCAAACGCACCAACGCCATCGCGTATGGAGACACGAGCGCAGATGGGCACACGTAAGTCGAACTGTGTGTGCATGTGAGTCAATGTTTATTTATGGGCTTGTAACCTAATGGTAAACTCATTGTGTCTTAATCTGTCATAACCTACTAAAGAGTCATGACATCTATATATAGGTTTAGGACGTTATACTATGTTGCTGACAATATATGACTTCCTGCCAGTGGAAAAAGTAAAAGAGCACTCAAATTCAAGTCCCAAGTGTACACATTTACTAGATTAAATTCCATTCAAAGTCATTTAAAAATGATTTTTTATACCTGACAGAGCACAAATATATAATAATTATTTGTATTTTAAAACATTACCTCCCTAAAGTGACTAAAAGTGTTCATTTCCTCTGCATGGCTGCTGCATACTTGTGACTGTGTGGCTGTGAGAAAAAAGTGTTGATTTATTATGTTTCTAATGGCACACAGTCAAACCACACAGAAACAGATACAAATGGAGGGAACACCTGCAATAAAGGTCATTGTTTCAGTGTGTTGCAACTTCAAGTTTTCTACTCACATTCTCCACATGCTTTACTGTTTCAAGGGACAAATGCTCTTCCTCTGTATTTTCACCCTGAATAATCAGTTCAGTGTTCTTGGGATTGGAAGCTAATCTTTATTTTGTAGATCTTCCTCTCAAAATAACTGCATGGGTGCTTTCTTTATCTGGTGGGGCTGAAGTTAAATATCAACTCTCAGCAAGGCTGCTTGCAGCATTAGGGGAGAGGAGAACAGATGAAGCGATATAGGAGAGAAAGCTGGAAGAAAAGACTGGGAGAAGATATAATATAATAGCATAATGTGATGCAGTTCTAAGTTGAAATATGGCACACATGGCAAAAATGGCAAAAAAACAGCTTCACAAATGTGAGAAATGGCTTCACGAAAGCAAGTGGAATGCCAAAACATGACACTTGAAGGCATCGTGTTTCTGTTTTAAAGGCCAGTTCATTATCAATCAGTTTATTTAAGACAAAAATGTTTACGTGCAAGGTTGCAAAAAAAAATTGTACTGTAAAAAATGGTATTGTTTACTTGGGTGAAAATGCATAAATGATGGTCGGTTAAGGATTCACGGTTACCTCTGTTTGAGCACAGGAACAACAAAGTACAAACACAACCAGCTTTCTGTTCGCACCGGAAAGAGGAAATAACTCTAGAGAGTTTCGGCCCAGACGGGAGAGGAGGAGAGGGAGTCTCCCAGTTATGCAGGACACTGACTGAAACAGAAAGAGAGAGACAAAGAGGAACTGCAAACAGTTTCCCGTTGCCATAGCAACAACTTTCACCTGTGTTTCGGAGGAGGGAGATAGAAAGGATTCCCTGATATTCTTTCTATCTCTGTTTCTGTGTTTCTCAGCTCAGACTGGGTATTCCCTGTTGACAGCAAGCCACACAGAAACCATTGTGGGATTCCATGGTCAGAGAAACTGCTTTCATAAGCGCAGCAAAGAGGTGATGCAATTTCCCTAATTAGCAAGGGTTAAAAGGCAAATTGGATCTTGGTGTTCATACTGAAAATAAAATAGAAAAATAAAATCATTGAATTTACATTTATGTATCTGCCTACCTATCTGCGTATCAGCCACTTTGGACTTTACCTTTCACTTTTGCTCCAGTTGTTATTCCAGCCTGTGGTACTTCATCTATCACATCTAATGTCTTCTGCTTCTTGGCCAGGACCTCCTTGTCAGTCTTAAATTCAAAGTCCCACAGGACAGGACTGCTGTCCTCATCCCATCGGGACTTGAAAGACTTCTAGTCTTAGCCTCACAGATCTTCCCGTATACTATCCCAGGCACTTGAGTGTCCTAGCTTGCATCTTGCATTCTGCTGATATGTGCTGGACGGGGCACCTGTGCACAGTCATGAGTGCAAAAATTGCAGGCCCTAATTGCCTCAGTTAAGGTAAGCGTTCATGACTCCACCATAAGAAAGAGACTGGGCTAAAATGGCCCCAGTTCCAAGACGATTAACCACTGCTGAGCAAAAGGAACACAAAGGTTCATCTCAGTTTTGCTAGAAAACATCTTGATGACTTCCAAGAAAATACCCTGGGAAAATATTCTGACGATACAAGGTTGAACTATTTGGACAGTTTAAGTCCTGTTGCATCTGGCGTAAAAGTAACACAGCATTTCAGAAAAGGAACATCACACCAACATCAAAATGTGGTAGTGTGATCTTCTGGGGCTGTTTTGCTGCCTTAGGACCAGCAAGACTTGATTTTGTAACTGGAACCATGAATTCTGCTGTCTACCAAAACATCCTGAAAGAGAATGTCCAGACATCTGTTTGTGACCTCAAGCTGAAGCGCATTTGGGTTCTGCAGCAGGACAGCGATCCAAAACAAAACGGCGGTTCATGCTCAAAAACCCTCCAATGTTGCTACAACAATTCTGCAAAGAAGAATGGGCCAAAAGTCCTCCACAGTACTGTAAAAGACTCGAAGCGAGCTATTGCAAATGCTTGATTGCAGTTGTTGCTGCTAAGGGTGGTCCAACCAGTTATTAGGGTTAGGGGACAATCACTTCTTTTTAAAGGGTGATGTAGGTTGGAATTTTTTGCCCCCTTAATAACAAACACTTTCAGTTGGAAACTGCATTTTATGTTTACCTCTTATCTTTTTCTAATATTTAAATTTGTTTGATGATCTGAAACATCATCAAACAGGGTTCAATTTATTTAAACTTATATATATATATATATATATATATATATATATATATATATATATATATATATATATATATATGTATGTATGTGTGTGTGTGTGTGTATGTATGTATACATGTATATAACAGGTGAAGTCAAAGGCTGAGCCTCTAATGAATAATAATAATGAAATAGTAATAAAACTGTAACATTATAACACATTGAGCCTTAGTGACAGACTCCAGAGACAAACTACAATGCAGGGACAAGCAAATGTACCCGGAAGGAACACATGAGAGTGCCTCGGTGGATGAAACTGAATGAATCTGGCGGAGAGCCAAACTGTTCCCATTAAATTTGAATTTACAGCAGCACTAGCGCACGTTTAGAGCAGTAAAATGACGTCAATAGACACCTGAAATGTAATGATTTTTAACTCAGGCTATAATTTAAATCCATGCGGTTGAACTGAACGCTACCGAGCAGCAATCCAGCCACGACGGGTATTAATTGCGCTATTAACTCGTTGAATAAACGTTTCACTACCTCATTCTTCTCCTTTGCACGACAGGCCAGAGCCTAAAAAACAGGACGTCCAAACACTGAAACGTAATTTGGCTCTCTGGCTTAGGGTTGGGCCGCTTTGACAAAGGAATCTTCTTCTTTTTTTCTTTTTTTTTTTTTTGTTACTGAGGAGGCTGTACGATCCCGTGGGTCGTGTTGCCGTGCAACGACACGCCCCGCCTACCATCCCAATGTATTCACCTGAACCGTGTTCACGTGACAAGCGCAAAGGGTCCAATCCAATCAGGATGGAGGACAGGTGTTTCTTCATCAAAGTTTCGGAGGCGGAAACCTGCTGGTTAAGTGTAAGCCGCTCCTTATTAGTCTGTCACTTCATTTGTTTTCTTTTATCAAGAACTGCTGAGGAGTAGAGCGGAGTTGTTTGATAAGAGCAACATAAAAGAAAGAAAAGGTTTTGTTGCTGGGAAGTTTAAGGAGACAGAGTACTTGGCTCGTGCGTAAGATGGATACGTCTACGAACCTTTGAAGGACTGTTGTCACTGCTGTTCCAGGTGTTGCGCCAGTAAAGAAGAGGACACCGAATGTTGTTTATAGATAGCTCGTCACGATTAAAAGCCCGACGCTGACACTTTTATTAGGGTCGTTTTAACTGTCCACGCCACCTCTTGCAACACAGGTAGGATAAGTGTTTCTGAGTCCTTTTTGCGTATTGATCGCCTGTGAATCTCGGTTTGGGTTTGCACTTCTACTCTCAGACTCATTAAACCAGTTTTACAGCGACGCTAAATATGGTTACACTGGTTATTCATAGGATTAGTTGGCAAGACACCTCTCACTCATCTAAAATATATGTAGATAGGCAAACATTTAGGTAAAGTGTAATTTAAGACATTAAAACAGAAATTACACTTGTAGTAATTATGAGTGGACATAAGGCTGTAGAACAGCATGAATACTAAACCAACTATATATATAGTTGGTTATATATATATATATATATATATATATATATATATATATGATAAAAGAATGACAAACTGGCCCCTCAAATTGGATTATACTAAAGGACAAATACTGTAAAAGATGATAAAATCTTAAAAATTATTGATGGGTTGCGTTCCTCTTTACAGGTCACTGCATCCCTTTAGTCAAAGATGACAGAGAGGACCCCATGGTGGAAGGCATTCCTGCCAAAGAAAAAGGCCCCCAAGGATCAAGCCTTTGATGTGAACTTTGACCCTTGGGCAAAATCCTCTCCTGCAACCTCCAAGGCCTCCCAGCCGGTGTCCAACAACAGCTCCAGCCTGCTCAGCCATGAAACCTTCGACGACTCCCGACTGGACTCGGTCTTCAATGAGCAGACTTGTCGCAGGAACATGAATATATCGCGCTCAGGCCGATTCAAAGAAAAGAAGAAGATCCGTACAACTATTCCAATAGAGCAGAAAGAGAAAGAGAACGTGACGTCTGGGAGAGAGGACGCACGGTGACAGCAAGGAGTAAAAAGCCGGGCGATCAAAGACTGCTTTACAGAGATGCTTGAAGACGGAGGAGAAGAAGAAATCAAGGTCTATGAAGATGTTTCACTCTCATGAAGCATGCCAGGAATTCTGCTGATTTTTCTTTTTTTTCTTCTTTTTTTATATGTTGGTGATAATGAAGACGATGAGCATTCAAGTTTTAGCCCAATACTGGAAAAAAAGGATGATTTTAGACATTTGTTGATGCACTTTGCCAGAAAGCCAAAAAAACAGTGTCAGCAATATTACACTTAGAAAACAGGAATGCCCTTTCTCCTTTCAGTGCTCCATATGTGTTTCAGGAAGGAACTGCTCATAAAATGTTTACATTTTTTCTGTAATAAGATTAATAGAAAATAATATCTAATAATATAAACCTAATAATGAAGGATATGTGTAACAATAATTTTACAGTGCTTTTTATAAGGGCTATAAGGGTGTTTATGAAGGTGTAAATGGTTCCTTTATGTGTGTGTGTGTGAAGAAAACAGAGAGAGAAAAAAATGGTTTGTTAGCAGTGCTTAATCAGATGCACAAAACTTGTCAGCAAAATGCATAAAATACTTCAATGAAGGATTCAAATTGACATATTGCACAAAACCTTTAGCAAAGCCATCACTGCTGAAATATCCAGGCAGATGAAATGAGGACAAGGAAGTGATGTTAATTTCTTTTTAAGACTTCTCTGCTTTTGGATGGCCTCTGAATAGTTTTACATGAAGGCAAAATATGAGAAATAAATCTGACATCTGCTACAGCTGATTGGTGTGTGTCTGTGTGCTTCACGAATCCCCATTTGTTGATGGATTAACCCACGCAGTGCAAAGTTTGCTTCTTCGTCCCCATTAAAAACAACTTTAACACAGCAAAGCCCATCAATAACAACAACAATAACACCAAATAAGGAAATAAATAAGAAAATCTGAAGATGGAGTAAAGCAAAAAAACACCCCACCTAAAAACATGTCAGTAAATTTGGCAGCTGTGTTGAGAGTGACAACCTTGTGTGTTCTCATCACAATGTCTAAAAAAAAGCACTCACAAGGAATTACAGCTAATTAAATAAAGCAGGTAGTAGATGTTAAGCCCAGGTGTGAATCACAGGTAGTTAAAAGGAGGAGTATGCCAGTGTCGCGGCATTCTTCTGTCACTGTTTAAGGTGTGTATCTGTGTGTGTGCACAGTGCATGTCAAAGGTTATAATTGATATACTTTTTACAATGACACCATATTTATTGTCGGCTGTCTCATAGCTGCTAAAGTGCAACAGTTAAACGTGTAAGTGTGAAGTTGTGCGTGCACAAATGAATAAGACCGACTTGTAATACCATATCTTCAACACAAGGGGCAATAATGTACCGCCAGTAGACTGTCATACAGCAACAAACTGCAATGAACAGGAGGAAGATATACTTAGAAAAAACAAACTGTAGTTTTGTAGGGGGCAAAGAATTTACTTCAGACGTCTTTACCGCGCAGTCAGAACCCACAGTCGTGGATACACAATGCTTGTCTCCTTCCACTGGTGTAACTCAATAAGAGGGAAAGTCTTTTGGCTCCTTCAGCACGGACGAAGCCAACGACACTGATCCTGTTTCTCTCTCTCTCTCTGTGTGTCTCTGTGTCGTTGACTGTGGAGCAGTGAGGTGTGGCTTTACTCTGTGCGCCCCCGACGCTGCGCTCCCAAGAGAATAAACCGAAAACAGCCAGGGCTGTTGTGCTGCAGTGTCGTCAGCGTCTCCGCTATAAACTCAAAAATTAAGCAAAATAAAGTTTGTGGAACTTTTTAAGATATCTGCAAGAGCACCACAACCCAGGCGTGTGATACGAAGTGTCCTCATTTGACTAAATATAACCTGGAAACTTTCTCACAAGTGTCCCGCTATGCAGAGGGCACTGCGCTAACGGACCACACTGAAGTTCTCTCTGCAAACAGGTGAAGTTCTGACATTTTCTGAAGGTAGGGCGATTTCTTAACGAGTGCACTTTTGCATGTAACGGTTTAATGTTTTTATTCTCACAGAAGTTTGTAATGAAATGTTTAAAAATGCAGGTCCAAATAGAAATGTTTATAGCAGATGAATTGGATTTATTCGAGCTCCCTGCACAGGCATGGAGCATCAAGTGTACCCACCCTTTTTTAAATGTCCTTTCAGATACATTTTGCATTACAAAAATGGGCAATAATGAATGAATAATAATAATAATAAATTAATGAATGAATAATATAAAAATATAAATAAATAAAACATACATGGACATTACTTAAAACCACTGTGTTGTGCTAATCCTGGCTGTTATTCTTGGGCTGGGTTTGCAAAATCAGCCATTCTTTGTGAAGACGTATCACAAATTGGTTGGGATTTTTGTAACGATTATAAAATATGGAAATAAATTACTATAAAATAAAAAGTGTGATCCATCTTTTTTTTGGCTGCAGCAGCTGTCATATCAGATCTTCTTTCTGGGGAAGATTAAGCTCATACTTGAGGTACAAAGAAAAGCAACAACTGCTGTGAGAGGTGTACTCACCTCACTTACTTCCCCACCTGTTCTGGAAGACCTCAGCTGACCGGTGTCCAGCTTCCCCCCTTTAGAGAGCTAAACTGGCAGTGTCACTGAGGCTGCTTGACACAGTTATGAAGATAGAAATAGCAACGGAGGACAGCCTGCCACTTGCAAAGAGGGAAAGCATGAACTGCACACAGACAGAATACCAGTAGCATGATTCAGATCCGTTACTTCCATTACAAAAACATATTCAAGTAAAGGTATTTGCTAGCCATAAAATTACTTAATTAAAAGCACTTATTGTGCACTTATGTTTATTGACAGTGCTTTTAATATCTCTTGTCTTTGGATAACTTAAGCATTTTATGGCACTAAAGCTTAACAGTTCAGGTAATTTCAATATACTTTCTGTGCTGCTTAGTTGTTTAATCCACAATAAAGAACCATATTATGATGTCATCATATGTTTACATGTTTGAAAACTATTTCCAACAAGTGAAACTATCCTGATGTCGGAAAACAGTTGTGTTTCCAGCTTCTCCTGTCTAATACAGCAAGGCTTTAAATGGAATAAGAAGTAAGCAAATGTTCCCAAACCAATCCAAAAATTAATTACGCCATTTGAAGATCAATGTATTGAAAGTGTAGGGGAACTTGTAACTGAATAAAACCATCAAATAAAGTACACAAGTTTAAATTTGGACTGAAATAGTGTACTTGAGTAATTGTGCTTAGTTCTCTTCCCCCAGACGACAAGAGAGATGTGTTCAACAAAAACAGGTTCTGTTGTGTGCTTTATTAAATTGCTAAAGAGGAGCATGTGCAAATTCCACAGCCTGAGGTTTGTGCACAAACCTCAGGCTGTTTTCAGCCGGTCAGCCGAGGAAGACAGCTTATCAAAAATGCATGATGTCAAGATGGTGGGTGGACATGTCAGCGACTGTCACTGTGGACCATTTACTAGCTGTAGAAGCTGAAACATGTGACATGACTCTGTACGCAAGCTGTTTCCTGGAACGCTGTTGTAGTGGACATTTAGCGGGGCTTTGATTACTGAACCAGTAGCTCTTAAAAGCTTTCTTTGCACAGTTACACTCAGTACAACCTGAAACATAAAAGAATAGAACAGTGTGTTGGGACACTGTTGTTGTTTCCTCTGGACTTTCCTTAATTTCTTTTCCATGAAGTTCCATACAGTTACTGCAGTAAATGCCTTTGGACACTGACTCGAATAAAGGGTAGGGGTCCATTACTGTTCACACAACACTCTCCATTGTTCTAGCCTGAAGTAATCTGCCATGGGGCATTGTGGGAAAAGGAGGAGATGTGTCAGATTTCTCTGGAGAGGATGGAGCGCTTTGCTGTTTCCTGTTTTGTGCTGTATGGTGGTGAAAGCTCTTCCTGTTCAGGGGAAGAGGGTGACAGGTCATCGAATGCACCCAGTACACAGTAGCTTCTTCTGACGCGGAGCAAATAAAAAACCTCGAAGCACTGCATACAGGGTTTCCTGCAATAGAGTGCGCTTTGTCTTCTCCAGGTATTTGAGGCCGAGGCATGCCGGTTCCCCCACCTCCCCCTCCGCCTCCACCAGCAGCCCCGCCACCCCCACCGCCACCCAGTGCTGCCCTGCCACAGGTATAAGATTCTTCCAGCAACTCTCTTATGCAATTGCAAACACTCATTGTGTTCTTCTTGCTGATCATCGACCATCTGGAGCTCATTTGCATTATTAATTGAGCTAGTATACACACACACACACTGACTTAGACACACACAACCCAGACAGCAGGCTGTCAGTGGCAAAAGAGTGTTACGTTACCCCAGCAGGCTCATAGTGTCCTCTTATTAAATGAGCTGCTGCAGCCAGCGAACAGGGCAAAGACATGGCTCAGTAGATTCTGGATACAGCAGTAACGTCTGTCTGCATAAACAAAAAAGTGATCCTCTCCACTCTTACTTCTTTTTTGTTCTGTTTTTCTTCAGTGTCCATTAGATCCTCCCAAGGTCCAGTTTAGCGGAGGAGGAGGAGGTGGTGGAAGGAATGCCCTGCTGGCAGACATCCAGAAAGGAACCAAGCTCAAGAAAGTCACGCAGGTCAACGACCGCAGCGCCCCCGTCGTCAATAGTAGGTCCCACAACATGACCATCCTATAGCCTGCACATATACAGACACACTCAGTTTGTTTTCTCTAAATGTTACATCCTTACATCACAGTAGCGCCCACTCAGCCACTCTCGTAGGTGAATGGGTGCTTCATATAGTGTGTGTCTGTAGTTTGAAATATGCCAGTGTGATGTGTTCTCGTGAAACACTCGACATATTAAAGTGAAGGACAAAGAAGGGGAGAAGACTGGGGGATGTTTGGTGTCTTTGTGCTATATTTGAACTCACAAGGCCAGTGCACGCTTCAGGAAGGAATGCCCTATAGCTGATTAAGACGCAGGAAGAACAGACAGATGGTATTATATACACTGACACAATAGAAAAGGCAAAAACACTGTGCACTGTCACCACTCAACACACCCTGTGCAATATCACTAAAGACTGTGAAACAGATATGCGTGCGTGCTGTGTGCAGTGTTGGTCAAGTTACTTGAAAAAAGTAATCAGTAACTAATTCCTTTATGTGTATAGATGAAGACAAGATCATTAGGACCCTCTGAAATTTTTAATTTCCAAGTCATTTTAAACAGAGCAAGGGATTTTAACATAGCTTTTCTAAACATTGTAGTTTTATTTTTTGGATGCTTATCTTATTTGACTTTGCACAAAAAATAGTTTTACAAAAAGAAAAACTACCAGGGTCTTCAGTTCAACCCACATATTATCAGTAGATTTCAAGTCAGTCAGTAATGTTGACTTTGGTCTTCTGGAGGTTCTTCCAGGTTTGCTACTGACTGCTTGAGGTTTTCTACAAGATCTTCACACATTCTTATTTCTTCATGATTCCTTCCACCTTGGCGAGATTCCTAGATGCACTGAAGGGTCCCGACAACATAATACCCACACCGCAGTGTTTCACTTTGGGAACCCTGTTCTTGGGTTGTACGTCTCTCCCTTCTTTCTCCAAACTTAAGCAGAGTAAGCAGAGCTCTGGTTTAATCTCATCTGACTAAAGGACATGTTTCCAGTTTACAAAATCTTTCTCCAGATTGTACTTGGCCTACTCCAGTCATCAGTATCAGATTCTTTGAGATCTTTTGCTTCTTACCTCTGCCAGACTTGTTCTGTACTGTGCGGCTCTCTTTGAAGTTTTTAATGATACATAGCACTCACTGGACTTCTTGACACTGGGAATGGTGGTGATAACTTTGTATATTCATCTCCTGTTTTGTAAGCATCAGCAATTCTTTCTTAAGTCTAAACTGATTTGTTTTTGATTTTGGCATGATGCTTTAATCAAGCGACAGCTCAGCCCCTCACTGAAGCTTCCAATTTATGTAAATTGGAAGCTTCAGTTTTAACTTGATTTTTAAAAGCTTTGAGCATTACAAAGTTAAAGCACATCATTGCACAGCAGTGGTCATTTTCTCAGGGGGCTAATAATATTGGGAGGTTAGGTAAGTGTGGTGGTGTGAAAGTTGCACATGTTTGAGTTTTTGATGTTAGCTTCATTAGGTTTTTTCCAGCACTAAAAACAAGCTCTTGTTGGGACAAAACTCATGAGCTTATAAGATATACAATGTTATGTAGTGAATACATTTATAATGATATTAGACCAAATATTGTGATTGACCACATGATTTATTAAGCTTTCATGCCTTTGCACTGCTGTTATTTCATTACTAACATGTGCACATGGCGTTCCCCAGATTCCAAGGCTAGCACAGGAGATTTATCTGGAAATGCTGGCACTTCTCAGGCCTCATCGGGTGGCATGGCACCCGTGGGGCCATCATTGAGTGGGCTATTTGCTGGAGGGTTCCCCACTCTCAGGCCTACAGGACAAAGAGACCTAGCAGGCAAAACCAGAGGTTGGTGCAAAATGTCATATTCTTGCTCATAGATATATTTATGATTTGTCAGTAGTCACAATAACATTTTTTCCCTTTCAAATGGCTCCTCTTGGGTGTGTTTGTTCTGTTTAAGTGTCTCGATCGAGCTCATCAGTCTCTCTGAAGCCTCTGTGGAACCCTCCTTCATCGGCCGACTCCAGCAGCTTCCCTGAACCTGACAGGAAAGCGGAGATCCAAACCTCCGTCCACCGCCTACTCGCCCCCTCGGCCTCTGCTCCTCCCTCCCCCTCTCACAGCAGCATGCACCCGCCACCTTTCCCTCCTTCCACTCCCCTTCCACCTGCCCCTCCCTCTGCTCCTCCCCCACCTCCCCCGCCTCAGGCCTTCCAGGACCGGCCAGGTAACAAGCCTCCCCCTCTCCCCTCCTGCCCTCCACCTCCACCTCCATCCCAGACTACCAAGCCCATGTGGCTCCCCATCCAGCACTCGCAACACTCATCTGTCTCCCAGCCCTCTCCTCCTCCTGCTCCTCCTCCTCCACCACCGCCTCCAACTGTCCAGCCTCTGTCAACTATCCCAGGGGACCATTCTTCGGGGTACTTCTACTCTCCGCCTTCATCTGCAGTCTACTCTGAAACTTCAAGGTTCCCTGTTCTTCGGGACAGCCCCCTGGGACCGCCTCCCCCACCTCCGCCTCCCTCTCTGCCACCTTCCATTACTCCAAGCTGCCCGTCTACCCTACCTCCACCACCACCCAAAGTGGCTCCAGTGCCTTCCCCAGCAATGCGCTCTCTGCCTCCCTCATACCCTTGCAACGCTCCCACGCGACGGCCACCAGCTATACCCAGGAGTGCAGGTAGGTGGACAACAGGATGTAAAAATGCTTCTTTAATGCCACTTGTGTTTATAAATATAAACCTGTTGCCTGTTACATGTTTTTTCCATAATTGAAACGGATAAAGTCTGTATGAAAGATAAAAAGTTTAAACCACTGCTTCATGCCTTTGGAAAATCTTTTGAATTCTGTCTTTATGCGAGAAATGATTCAGTCATGTAAATGGAGCTGACTCGATATATTAATGGTGATGATATAAAAAGAAGGAAAATTAAAAGAAAATCTGAAAGAAAACGATTGCGCTGAAGCAATGTTTTAGAGATCAGAAAACAAGTTCAGCTAAGGGTGTGGCCTAAGAAAGTTCCCAATAATAGTTGTAAAAGATGGAAGTAGCTACTGTGACCTCACCGACTGGTTAGCGAAGGGTTGTTGTGAAGCCCCAAGCTTCAAGAGCAGTTTCACCATTGCTATGTGCTTTTTAAAACTGGACATGATGTTTGAGGTGGAGGACCTGACTGAGAGACCAAGGGACAATATCTTATCCTAAATCATACCTAGCCATACTTTACTCTAAATGTGGATTACATAATGGTTAAGGTAATTAACTCATTAGGAAGTGTCTACTGAGATAAATCAGGTAAGTAGTGGCGTCATTTTTTGGAGAGGGTCAAAGTTCAATAGAATCTGGTATCTTTTTGTACCAGAGGAGTCAAGCCCTTTTTGCCATAAGAAAGAAGACAGGTTTAAACCCATCCATGTAGATTAGAATATCTTTATTGCCACTATTACATGCAACAAGTACAGCATAATTAGCCTCAATCTCAACAGTGCAAAGATCACTCACATCATAAAAACGACATAAAACTGTATAAGAGATAAAAGTAAATACAAAAGTCAAAAGCAGCCTTCCTCCATTCTCACAACCCCTTCTTGCACAAAACACGTGTGGCCATTGCAGCATCTAATGCCTGTATAGAACTGGGATAAAAGCTGTTATTCAGTCTGTTTCTGCTTGTTTTACTTGTTCAGTACTGTCTACCTGATGGTAACAGTTCTGACAGGGTGAGATAGACCTATTATAGTATTATTAGCCTTTTTTGAGAACATTTACATGATTGATCCCATACATAGATGCCACAGTGTAGAGTAGAAAGTTGATATTTACTAGCTGAAGAAGCTCTGTTACACAATGTTATACTTTAAGATGTTTTTATCTTGTAAAAAACCAACCTTAAGCATTTATAGGCAGTTAACCAGCATAAAATGAAAATAGGAAAATTGGTGACACCCGGTTTATCTTTGTGCAGAAAAATGAGTGTATATCACAGCTGGTGTGCTGATTAGGTTCTGAAGTCTATCCTTCCACAGTGTTTTCTCTATTCCTCTCCAGTGTCTACAGGCCAGACTCGAAGCTTCTCAAAAGCAATTTAATTCAGTTAAATTCAGTTTTATTTATATAGCGCCAAATCCCAACAACAGTTCCCTTCAGGCATTTTACATTGTAAGGTAAAGAGCAATACAATAATACAGAGAAAACAGAGACAATCTCAATAATTAGATGAGCCCTTATGAACAACTGGCAACAGTGGGAAGGAAAAACTCACTTTCAAAAGGAAGAAACTTCTGGCAGAACCAGGCTCAGGGAGGGACAGCCATCTGCCGTGAGTAGTTGGGAGTGAGGGGAGGAGGACGTTACAAAGACATGGTGTGGAAGAGAGCCAGAGATTAATGATAACTAATGATTACATGCAGAGGGGTGTATAAACACATTGTGAGTGGAAAGAAAAAAAGGTGTTAGGACTGCTGATCCAGCCCTAAAAGCTTTATCAAAAAGGAAAGTTCTAAGCCTAATCTTAAAAGTAGAGAGGGTGTCTGTCTCCTGAATCCAAACTGAAAGCTGGTTCCACAGACGAAGGGTCTGAAAGCTGAAGGCTCTTCCGCTCCCATTCGACTTTTAAATACCAAACAAACCACAAGTAAGCCCGCAGTCTGAGAGTGAAGTGCTCTGTTGGGGTGATACGGTATTATGAGGTCTTTAAGCCAAGCCAACTTTATTTAAAAAGCGCTTTAAAAACAGTGAGCACTGACCAAAGTGCTGAACAGAACTAAAACAATAAAAACATAAATGCTAAAAATAAAATACAAGTTGAAATAACAGTAACAATATAAAAAGGCAATGAAATCCAAATGAAATTACCATTCTATACTGGGTTTAAAAGCCAAACTGAAAGGGTGAGTCTTCAGACGAGATTTAAGATATGATGGGGCCTGATTATTCGAGACCTTGTATGTGAGGAGAATGATTTTAAATCTGATTCTGGGTGTAACAGGGGAGCCAGTAAAGAGAAACCAGTATAGGAGAAATATACTCTCACTTTCTTGTTGCTTTCAATACTCTTGTTCAGCTGGAGGCTTTTCAGGGAGTTTTAGGACAGCCTGATAATAATGAATTACAGTAGTCCAGCCTAGAAGTTTTAAATGCATTAACTAGTTTTTCAGCATCACTCTGAGACAGGATATTTTTAATTCTAGAGATATTTTATAAATGGAACTAAGCAGTCCTACGTATTTGTTTAATACGCGCAATGAAGGACATATCCTGGTCAAAAACAAATCCAAGATTCCTCACAGTGTTACTGGAGGCCAAGATAATGCCATTCAGAGTAAGCATCCGGTTCAACATTATATTTCTAAGATTTATACGGCAAAGTACAATAACCTTAGTTTCTATATTTAGAAGCAGGAAATCAGAGGTCATCCAGGCTGAATCAAAATTCCATAAAATGTATATTTTTTGTTTTTATTTTAAATGTTCTTTTTCTTCTGATGCCCACTTATTGACAGGTGTGGGTCGACTGGCTCCTCCTCCTGCTCCCCCCGCCCGTTCCCCCACCACAGAGTTGTCCACCCGCATTCCTCCTCCTCCACCTCCTCCCATGCCCCCATCCAGTCTCAGGAATGGACATCTTCAGAGCTTAGGTAAGATTTTAAAAGGATTTTTATTGTTCAAATGTATAACTTTTATGTAAACTTTGAAAGTTACTTTTTGCTGCTCAGCAGAAGGACATTGTTTTTTTTTTTAAAAGGGTAGAAACTTCTAATCTGCATCTTCTTTACTCCAGCGGATGACTTTGAATCAAAGTTCCAGTTCCACCCTGTAGAAGACTTACCCCCACCCGATGAATTCAAGCCTTTCCCACGGATCTACCCCAGCAAAGAAAACAGTGGTAGCCACAAAGCAAAGTTACTACTCCTCAGCTTTTCTTTTCTCAGCACTGTAGTCTCATCTGCTGAGCTCTGTTTTTCTTCCTCCTTGTTCTTTTACAGTGAACCCCAAACCACCAGGGATCAGGACACACCTCCGATGAGTCATGATCTCAGCACCGTGACACGCAACAAAAAAAGGACAAATCTCAGTATTCCTTCTCCTTCTTACGAGTCCTCACAGTTAAACTGACATTACTGCCATGGACTTGCATGGATAGAGGCTTTGTGTGTGTGTGTTGTTGTGTTTGGTGCATTTGTGTGTGTGCGTGTGGTTGTGCATTTTCAAAGCATCAAAACAAGGACCCGTCTTATTCTGACTATGTGACCTCTGACCTTTTCAAGTACAGAATGTTTTGTGTGCGTGAGAGGAGAAGCACTCGCCCTGCTTGTGCTCATAAGCTCCATTCAGACTCTACACACAGGCTAGAAGAACAGGGTCTGCCATTAATTATCGCTAACATGACTCTTGACAGTTTGTAATATGTTAACCATCATCTCTGTGCACTTGTAGTTGTAAAATTTGCTTTCAAGCAGGCAGTTTTTGTGACTACGTTGCTAAAGACAAGCAAACATACCTCAGTCTCAGCTCTTGCCTTGGTGGCGGCAATTGGGTAACTAGGTGTACCATTTTCTTGCCCCTCATGTATTAACCAACACTAACACATGGGAGGACAGTGCCACCTGTTGGTTTGATCTGTCACCAACAAATAAACCAAAGCAACTAAAAAGTTTACACAGATACTTTACTTAAAAAAAAAACAACAACTAATAAATGTATCTGCCTTAAACAGTGGTCCTTTTTTGAGTTGAGGCTCTTGATCCATTCAAACAATCCCAAAGCTGCACAAACAGGGCTGTAAACATGTGTGTGTTATCTCAAAAACCCCATTAAAACAACAGGTAAAGTTCTCCTGTGGTTTTGAGTTATTCTTCATTGTGTCACAACATTAATTCAGTCTTCCCAAGTTTGCCCAAAATTTATTTACATTTATAAAAAAGAGCAAAAAACATTAACCTGATATTTCACGACAGTTTTCACACAGATATTTAGACTTGTGAAAATATCTAACTTTGGTCCCAAAAAGGATTTTCATAAACAAATCACAAAATTAAAAAACAATCTGCAACTAAACTTAACCACACACAGCGTCACGCAACACAGACTTAAAGCTTCTGTAAAACTGAAACAGACAAAAATAACCTCAAAGAGTCTCTGACAAGGATTTCCACCACGAAACACAAACCAGCGCTTCATGGGACTTCACAGTTCATCGTGTTTGTAAGTGAACTCTCTAGAGGATATAAAACCGTCCTTGTTCTCATCCTCTTTGGCAAAGATATCCTCCGCCATGTTCTCGTGTAGAGTGTCGTTGGGAGGGTAGCCGTGACGCTCAAACTCCTTCCTTAGATACTCTTTCACCTGGCAGACATGAAAAGAACAGGATGACTGGGACTTAAGTACAAACATAATAAAATGAATTAGAAATCACACTTTTTCCTCTTTGTACAGAAAGTAAAGTCTAGAGTGACATGGGATATGTAACCGATCCATGTAACTTCATATGTGTTTTCAATGGTTATCTTCACCTCATGCTTGGAGAGCTTCCAGTCATCGTTGAGGTCCATTTCCTGAAAGGACTCATGTGACCTAGGTCCATTTCTGATCTGTAGCACCTCGATGATAAAGGTAAGCGTGCTTTCAGGTGGAATCTTACCTGAATACAGAGAACAGGAGGGTAATGGGCAGAGATGTCAGTTCAAACTGAAATTGAATATTGCCAAAACTTCCAGTAAGCATCCAGGAAGTTTTCTTCCGTTGAAGAACACAGATGGTAAAAAGGAATAAAAAGCAAATCTATTGCTGTGAATCTGTTGGCATTAGAAAGGTTAGTTAGAAACAGAAGAGACAGATGTTATGGGTTAGAGTGGTTTGTGCTTACCGGACAAAAAAAAGCACAGTATTGTTCACATGCTCCACGTAGAGAATAAGTGGACTAATGTCACTGAATGAAACCTTCATTCAGAGACATTGAATGAATTCATTCCTAGAAAGCAATTAAAAAGAACAAGAAAGACAAGTATAATAAGATGCGTGCATAATAATGTCACACTGTGAGAATTGGAGACACCAAGAAGACCGTGTCATAAAACATGCAGTGAAACTTCTTAGATATGGATGAAGCTTCTGTACCTTTTCCTTCCTTCCCATAGGCCAGTTCTGGAGGTATGACCAGTTTTCTCTTCTCTCCTGAGCACATGTTTTGCAGGCCTTTATCCCAGCCTTTGATTGCTTCTCTGATGCCCAGAGTGAACCAGATTGGCTGCTTGTCACCGCTGACTCGACTGGTCAACAAACACAGGTGTCGAAAGAGTGAAAAGTTGAGATGTAGAGAAGGTCTGAGGTGTCATCAAAGGTCAAGGAAATTATGATGCTTTTCTCAGAGTTATAATGATTCCTGCTGATATGAATGCTCCAATCAGTTTTTCTACTGCAGGCTCTATGTGATTTCAAAGACTGTGGACCTAGCCAACCCCACTGAGAGAACATTAACAAATCGACAAGCTCCATCTCAGAAGATATCAAGGGAACACTATCTTTCCAGCTGGAACTGTATGCTGCTTTAAGAACAATAAACCTTGATCACCAGTGACCCGAAAGAACTGCTTGTTAAAAAAAAAAAAAAAGACGCCTTCATGTCTGGAGAAAAGGAACTGAGGAGAGTGCAGCATGAAGGGCATTCTGCAGCCTCCTCCTTCAGTAAACACCCTCATCACCTTCAATGAGTTCTCCACTTATTCTTCATTAAAACCACATCCACCCCACATCTGAGGAACCACCCCTGCTTGTTTGTCTTCTGGCCTGGTTAGAAGACAGCTGGAGAAACTACACACTACAGCAAGGACGCAGACCCTGATGGCATCAGTGCGAGGTTCTGAAGACCTGTGTTAGCCTTGTGTCTGTGTTCCTGAGTCACTTTTACCACCTGAGTCTAAAGCAAGAGAAAATAACTGTATTATTGCATCATAAAAAAAATATCTGTCTGGCAGAGAGTCATCTGGCAGTCGATGTTATTATTTATGGGATAAATAAAGTATTTTTCATTAATTCAAGAAGAGGGATATTATTTTTCCACCCACCCAGTGTCAAAACCTTACATTTGTGAGGTCCAGCCAATCTGAAGACTAAAGCTGCTTGTCAGCATTGGATGCACGAGAGGTAGGGCTGTGCGATATGACCAAAATCTCATATCCCGATATAAGAGTTCTATCGTCCCGATAACGATATAAATCACAAAAATGTAACAATTTCTGTAAATTCTGTGAATCTCGGGCAGCTCGTCTTGCGGGAAGTGTTTCCAGCTGCGCGTCCTTTACCCGGAGTCAAGTGTTTTAACCGATGCATGAAACTATACATTTTTAGACATAAGTTGTAAAGGCCGCCGTTTTCTTTGAGAGTATTTATTTGAGTCTAAGGTTTATTTTTTAGCACCTGGCGGCTCCTTTTTAATTCTCATCCGTTAATAATCTGCTCTTTCACGTGATTCAGTTTATTTTGAAAAGTCTCAACAGGATCTTAAGCTTTATTGTGAAAGGTTTATGTGGAACATAAACAAGCGGACACGCGATGGTTTTACCGTAGTTGTTGCTAACCACAACGCATAAAAACAGGCACTTGTCCGTCTGTAGTGTGGTTATATAAAATATAAGAGAAAGAGAGAACTTGAAGAAATTAATATAGCCACTACAGTGATCATCAAAACAATGAAAAAATATTGCCGTAAACAGTTTATTTTGCGACACCACGAAACAAACGATAGCGTAAAATGAAACATACTTTTTTATATCGTCATCCGATATATATTGTTATATATTTCTCTAGTAAATGAAAAACATCTGTTGCCACGACTCTTTGGGCATTAATTGTAAGAAAGAAATGTGTACAATTATAAAAAATGTTCTGCTAGCTCATTGCCCAGACAGTCCTGTAATTATAAAACAGAAGAATTTGTTAGTTCACAGAAAATCTACTTTACAATAATATTATTAATTTACATTATTATTATTTAATTTTATTTTTAAACTGTTAATTTGGTGTAATACAACTGTCCATGGGGGAGGTCTTTACTCTAAAACTTAAAATACAGTTAAAAGTCCAAAATTGATCCTAATCACATTTTCCAAAGCTCGCACTGGAGTCTTGGCTGGGCCCATTTTTGGCCATGGACCTAATGTTTGACACTCTTGCACTAAAGCAGGGACGTCAAACTCATTTTACATCGTGGGCCACATACAGGCCACTTCACTGGTCCAGCCCACCAGTGAAACTCCCCTTTCTGTCTGTGTAAAGAAGTTAAACTACACATTGAATCGTTCACATGTCTTAGTATAAGGAAAAGAAGCAATTTTTAATAGTATGACTCAGTTTTTCTACATGATAAGGAAATTCTGCTGTAGTTCATGGAAGAAATCAGTCAGCATGACTCTTTGGCCATGAAATTACAGAAAAAGTTCTGGTTGCTAGTAGCTTACCATGTAATTTTAAAAAAAAAAGTTTTTGCTCATTTTAGTGAAAAGACTGAAAATTTTCTGTCATATAATTTGACTATCTATTACTTAATAACTTTGGTGTGGTAGGAATGGCCCTGGGGGAAGTCTTTGGCAGTAGTTAAAAGTTTTACAGCTATGTGTTCAGTGGACCAGATTGGAGTCTTTGCCCGGCCTATTTTGGCCCACGGGCCTCATGTTTGACATAACATTTAACTTTGTATCCCTTGCAGATAAATGCTAACATCGACATTCGAGAGTTTTAAATCTATAAAAGCTGTTTATGAAACCAGGGTGACGTCACTGCATCTCTCCTTCAGCCAGCTCCTTCATTGCTTCCTTGACAGAGTTGCATCATCATATTTGAGCGTTATAAGCCTCGCGTTAGCCATGAAACAAACCTGGAGAAAAACATGGTGCCATTCTCAAAGTATCCGTCATGATGCACCAGCAGAATGTCTCCATACTTGGACTTTCGGTGACAGAGGAAAGGTCTGTGCAGAACTTCTATCGTCACTTCAGCTTCGGGCAGCTTCCCCCCGCTGCTGACGGACACCAGCATGAAGGAGCAGAGCCAGCTCAGCACAACCAGCAGCATGCTGACACAGTCAGCTTTCAGAAGAAACAGCCTGTTGAACAAAGAGCTAAAAAGTTTCTAACAGACTTGCTGCGGCATGAAAACGTGCAGCTGTTCCTCTACGTGGCAGAGACAAGTCGCTGCAGGAAGTTTTCCTCTGATTGGCTGATCGTTTTTCGGCAGCCCCACCCACAGACAATCCCCCTCACAACTTTCCTTTGGCAACATCTGAATGAATCTTTATTAGTGTACAGTGCTTCATGAAACGTACAGTCATGCAGGCAGATTATCAGCTAATTACAGTTTAATGAATGATTTGATGTATCCCCCACATGCTGCTGCAATAATCAAATATGATCCTTTTTTGGATGACATTCATTTTTTCCCATCTCTTCCATCTGAGTTATTTGGACATTCATTTCTAAAAGGCCTCACTTTGGCTTGGATATTTACAGCATTGGTTAAAGCGGTCTGTCGTGCACTAAAAAAAACACATTTACATGCAATATGACAGCATTGCACTTCATCAATATACTGCATTTTTTTTGTAATATATTGCACAGGAATAAACACACTTACACACCCCTGATTTGTATACTACAGTACATATATCTCTATATCTTTTTCATATTAAAAAGTGCTTTATAACACAGATTATTTCTGCATTAACAGTCAGCAAGTCATACACAACTATTTCGTATGATACAAACATGAAATCATTAAAATGTTTCCCAACAGTTCTAGTGTCCGTAACAGTGCTGCAGCCGATGAAGTGACACTAGCAAAGAGCTGTTTTCTGAGGTCAATTAGAGATTACACCTCCCGTGACCTTTCGTGGCTCAGAACAGGCACAAGAGCTTCCCTTAACTACTCTTTCTCAGTCTGTCGTTTATTTATTAATTAATAAAAATTTTTTTTTTTAAAGTGGTGAGACTTCAGTTGAAATCTGAAGTACAATCCCTTTGATCACAATGATCATCAAGAGGATTTGCAAAGATCCACTGAGGCTGTTTTCAAACCTCTGAATTCAGGTGAAGTACTTGCAGCCAGTAGAATCAATGAGGCATGAGTCGGTGCATTTGAGATGCCCAAAGGACCTGCAGGAGACACAAAAACTGGTTTGTAATACGTGCAATTGATGCGCTGCATTGTCTTACAGTTATCGTGAGTGGACTATTTTTGGAAGATAAGCATACTGACTTATTTCTCAAAGCAGACCCACCATTAGATGAGCTCTTATATTCATACAGTAACACTTACTATACTTACAAAAACTCTCTCTCTGTATTTGTTTGTATCTTTGTCTGCAAACTCCTCCTATACCAACAGAGGCTTGTTTTACAAAGCAGGATTTTGGCTTATCCTTAACTTCAGGGTTAACCCTGTGTTTTGCTTAGGTGGTTCAAAATTAATCTTTTGGCTTTTGTCCTTTTTAAAGCAGCGCTGCATTTAGTGAATCCACATCAGACAATCTGGGTATGTTGAACTTTCTTCGCTGTAGACGACCCAGGAGCTGAGCAACTGAACTTGTCACACATGTGTATTTTAGGCCGCTGAAGGTTCTTAACTATATAAGAAATTATGATGCCATCATAGTCCATAAAAAGGAGTTAAAAACATGTTAAAAAACAAAAAATCTGCATGTGAGCATCTTTATGGCTCACTAATAACATTTTATGTTTTATATTTTTTAAAGTCAGGACTCACAGAAATCCTGGCCTAAATAAAGTACGGCACTGAAAACCCCAAACTGTGCTTTTGCTATGATATAGAAATGAGATATACTGTGTTACGTCACGGGTTTGAGCATATACCAGCTGTGTACAACTTGGACAGTCTATTGCAGGGCTAACAGAGAGAGGCAGGCAACTGTTCACAATCACATTCACACCCAGGGCCAATTTAGAATTGCCAGTTAACCTAATCTGTGCATGTCTCTGGACTGTGGGACGACCCAGAGTAGCTGCAGAGAACATGCAAACTCCATGTAGAAAGGCCCGGCCAGCGGACTGTTTCAAACTGTGCTGCTCACAAAACATGTTTAAATTTCACTACGTCACCCTAACACTGATTACTACACTGCAAGAAGACAAAAGATGATGCAGTAACTAGCTCACTAGTTGCTAACACAGTACAAAATCTGAGATTGAAAACTGAAATCAACGTGAATGTGTGCCAAAAACGTCAGTTTCTCAAATGGCCATGTGAAAATGGCTCCAAATAGTCCGTCCTCACAGAGTCCCATATTAGAAATGCAGTTTTTGACACTTTATTGGATTCATCTTGAGTTATCTGGTCTCTGGAGCAAGTCTAAATGAATGGACTCTACATTTGTGTTCTGAGAGCTGTCTGTGAACATACCCAGGGAGATAAGACTTGCAGGTCTGGTAACCAAAGTCTTTTCCATCGCACTCCTCTATTCCTTCGTGCCTGTAGCCATCTCCACAGTAGGCCCACTTACAGTCTGTCACAAGGGAAAGGAGGTGAGAGGCAGCAGGAGGCAGAGGAGGGTAGGGAGAGAGAAGACATTACTAATTTCTTTGGCACTGCAGTCTGCTTCAGTGATGCCAATACAGCATTTTCTTGCTAATTTAATTGAACAGAAGCAGAGAGTAGGGAGAGGATGGCAGCAGAAAAAAGAGGGGGGTTGAGATTAATGAAAGATCAAGGAAAGGTCTCACAGTGCTTACTAGCTTTCATCCTATGCCATGTGGGATCAGACTCTGTGGTGTACTGGAGTTATGCTCTGCAGGGTACCTCATCAGCAGCAAAACCAATCTACTTTACAGTTGGAGACTCTTTTTTTTTTTAAATTTAGACAAATGAAAAGCAGTTTCAGCTAAATTCACATAAGCTGGATATTTGTAAGAGATAAAGAAACATAAGCAAAATGGGACATCTTGCATTATATGAGATTTCAACCTCTACAGGCTATTTCTGCAGGTGTGCAAGTTAACAAAGCAAACACGGAACTCACTGAGGCAAGAATCTGTGACAATCTGGTTTCCATCATCACACTCCTCTCCGTGCTGGGCTTGCACCTTTCCATCTCCACACACGCCAACTCTGTCTGGGACTTTCTCAGTAGACTGGTATGGCTGGAAGGGCTAGAAAAATTGAAAGAACAAGCTCCAACTTCCTCTGAGTCTAGTGGTTTGCATGTAAGATATCAAAGCATTGAGGCTAAAGTTGCAGTTTATTTTCTGGAAAGCTTTTGTGTACCATCTACAAAAAACCCCCACTTTCTTCTAGCGCTTTCAGCCTCATACCGTTGCCTTCATCAGTACATATAGTCATACAGTTGACTTGCTGCTGCTCAGTGCTGCAAATGCTTTGAAATTACCTGTATGGGCTTCCATCCATCTTTGTCTTTAAAATAAAGCATCCTCTGATCCTTCCTGAATGCTATTGCATTCTCTTGTTGTAGATGGTCCATCTCCTCCTCACTGTTTACCACAAATATCTTGTGGTGAATATGAAACACACACACACACACACACACACACACACACACACACTGATCAGTGAAAGCATGCCAATTTAAATACTCAATAACAGTATTGTGACAGGATGTGGTTTTACCGCTGTGACTTTATTTCCACTCCGCCGCTGTGTGTAACTTCCAAAAGGAGCATTATTTGGTCCGAGAGCACCTTCACAATTACAGTGACCCGGTGGACCAGGAAGACCCTTATCCCCCTTTTCCCCTACTAGATAGAGACCTATAAGAAACACATAGTTTACAAAAATAAACTTGGATAACACACAAGCAGCCAGTGGGATACTGCTTCTGATTGGGTCATGTCTGTGAGCTACTATACCTGATGCAGGAGGACCAGGTGGCCCAGGGTGGCCAGTAGGACCTGGAGGTCCGGGAGGGCCCATCAATCCAGTGGCCCCAGTCTGGCCCTTCATACCCTGTGCAAATTATAAAATACCAGAAAGTAGATTACAAAGCAAATATGCAAAAAAAAAAAAGTGCTAATCAATGGGAACAGCATCAGTGAGTGTGTGTGTGAGGTAAAAGACCCCACTTCACTGGCTATATTTTCCAAAACTGTTTTAAGAACGTTTCTTTTTTTCACCTGTTTGCCTCTCTTCCCCGGACGCCCAGTCGGTCCTCTCTTCCCTGATGTTCCTGGCTCTCCCTTTGGTCCTTTTTCGCCCTTTGAGAGAAGCAAAATTGAGGAATAACTGGATAAAAAGCAAATCTTTCATCTTCTTAAGTCTTTAATTACTCTTACCTTCTGTCCAAGCATCCCAGGCAAACCAATTGAACCCTGTTCAGAGACAGAATGGGAGCTTGTTGTGAGAACACTGACTTTATCATAACATGTATATGAAATACTTAACAGTAATTTATTTGGACTCTGAAACAGCCAAACCAAGAAAAAGGTCTGAAATCATTTGAATTTTAAATTTTAAAAAAAGGGAGTGTATCAAACCTTATCGCCTTTTAGGCCTACTGGTCCAGGATCGCCTCGAGCTCCCTTATAAAAAAGAATTGGGGCGAGGGGAGAAAGAGAAAATGTGGATATGACACTTTTTTAGTAAGAGCAGTTAGTTAGAGGATGTGACACAGAACTTGCCTTCTCCCCTTTGTAACCACGTAAACCCTGAAAAGACAGAGTAAGAGACAAGAGTACATCAGAGAGAGAAAGCTTAATAAGAATCAAACAGGTAGTCCTGTAAACATGCCACTAACCTTTATTCCAGGTGGTCCCCTCAGTCCTGGTAATCCCATGAGTCCGGGGTCCCCTTTCTCACCCTGAGAAAAAATACAACTAGATGTATTTCAGGTGTCAGGAGTAAAAAACAAAATGCACCCAAAAATGTGTCTGTGCCTGGAGGAAGAGTCATGACACTTACCTTGGGCCCCTGTGGGCCAGGCCATCCTGGAATTCCTTGTTTGCCTGGCAGGCCTGGAGCTCCAGTACGACCCTACAAAAACATCAATACCAGTAACAGTTTCTCTGCCCGCTTCAGTAAAAGTGATGTGAACACAAAAAACTGCTCGTCTACTCTAAAACTGCACGAAGAATTTTGCTGCAAACTCATTTAGAGTCCGACCTCCAACTCAGACTCCGCTCTAGAAGCACTGCAAATTACTGGACGGGAATGGAAGCCTAATCAATCTGGGTTCTGGGCAAAAGAGCCAAACATGATAGACAACAGCCGAACATCTCCGTGACACCCGGACAAGCATTGCAGAGCTGCTGCCATGCTAAGCAATGTGCTTTCATTTAACTGCCTTTCATTAAAACCGCAGCCTGTAGAGACTCTACGGACCTGCTGTGTGTGTGTGTGTGTGTGTGTATGTGTGTGGAGTGATTTATCACGAAGAGCAAAGGCACTTAGAGTGATTAAAGTAGAGAAGTAGAGTGCTGGAGAGGCTGGATCAGCAGGACTAGAGTTTGGTACGAGAGCTACTGGAGCAAGGCCAAGGAAAAAGAAATACGGAGAGAGGAAGCCGGAGCAGAGGAGAAAAAAGGAACAGCAAGGTGAGGGGACAACGGGATCAAAGTTTGCTGCAGGACGAGCATCTTCTGGGACTAATGCAGCGGAACCCATTTAGCAGCTGCAGAGGATATTCTGAGCACATCAATAGACAAATCACATCACAGAGCTCCAGGATGCATCCAGGGGGGAGAATAGAGGCAGACAGTGGGGAAAATCCTGATCCCATTACACCAAGGACAAGATGACGAGATGGACCGGAGAGAGTTGAGGAGCACAAGATGTGCAGGAGAGGATGAGCAGCTCACCTTTAACCCTGGACGTCCAATTTCTCCCTGGAGGAGGACAAATGGAGGGGCAGGAGATGGGGTGCTCGTTAGAGCAGAGAAGAGCACAAGGACACACACAAACACAAATGCTTTTACAGAAAACTGCATTAGAGACATAATTCACTCACCCCCACCCCTCAAACAAAACCCTCAAAACACACACACACACACACACACACACACACACACACACACACACACACACACACACACACACACACACACACACACACACACACACACACACACACACACACACACACACCTTCTCTCCCTTTGGTCCTCTTATGCCGGGCAATCCACTATGACCCTGAAAAATGTCACCAGATTTATATAAATCTCACATATCCCATAATGAGCATGGTACATTTGTAGAAAAATCAATACTAAAAAGGTTTGCGCTTGTTTAACAATATGTCCATCTGCTGTCTAAGAATGGTTTTGCTGTCAGGTGGATGCTCTGTGGCTAAATCGGGCTGAATTGCTTTTAGAGAATGATTTTGTGCAGCAGCTTATTTATTTATTTATTTATTTAGAAGTAAAGCCTTACCTCTGGGCCAGTCGGACCTGGAGGTCCCGGAGGTCCAGGCGGACATCCTGGTATCACAGGCTTTGGTTTTATCTGCACCTCCCCTCCGAAAACACTCGGCTCCAACAGGCTGTTGCTGTCCTTCATTCGATCAGTAAACACACAATCAGAGAGAAAGTTCTTTTTAAGTCAGTGGCCTACATCGGGCAGGTAGGGGAGGCTGTATAGAAACAGGTGTGTTTGTGAAGACGTACAGGGCTGACCCTCTTCCAAAGCTGAGGCGGAGGAGGGAAGAGTGGTGGTGGAGGAGGTGACATGAGACAACAGGGGTCAAACCTCATCGGCTCGGCCAGGAACCTGAAGCCTGAGAGGAAAAAAGAGAGCAGTGCGCATCAAATGGAGTGGAACATGCGCGCACACACACACACACACACACACACACACACACACACACACACGCAAAGCTGGACTTACCTGAGCGGGCTGAGAGGATGGCGTCCATATAGGAGTGATGAGATGAGGCCCACGCAGGAGACAGAAGGATGAGAAAGGTAACTGCAATATTCTCCAGGTCCATGCTGCTGGATTACTTTTCCTAAAACGCACACAGGGCAGCCGATTATACACACAGTACACTCTATTTCTGTTCCCTGAGCTTACTGCAGTAGTTGGCACCTGTCACTTTTCCTTATTCCCTCTTGAGGGTGTCACTATTTCATCACTTCAGTCCACTAAAGCCTCTCTCTCTCTCTCCTTATAGCATCATAAACTTGTTGCAGCTCCACACTGCAGCAGATTTAAACACCGCTGTAATTCCAGCCATGCACCACCACTACCACCATCACCTACCCACCCTCTGTGCCAGAATTAGACAGAGGGGAGGCCACTGCTTGTCAACAATAGTAAGATTCATTCACACAAACCATTTTAACACGCTCACACTGCATGCGGTCAATGCAGGTCAATAACAGGAGGGAGAGAGAGAAAGAGGGTGGCTTTGCATAAAGATGTTGATAAAGGCTCACGTGTCACTCCATATCACATCGTCACTGGCGCTCACTTCTTCTTCTCGCAGCCTATTGATTAAACAGTACATGCTGTCGAAACGACACCACAGCCCTAAACCACTAATAAATGTCATCCCGTGGATTTCATTTGCGCGATCTCTTTACCTTCAGCTCGAAATTGCGCCGCACTTGTTGTAGACACGCCGTCCGGCGCTCCTTTCGTCTAAATGAGATGCGCGCTGTGCAGTCCCGAGTACTGTGGCTCCTCTGACATTTGTGTAGCCAATCTGGAGAGCTAATAAATCCGATCCACTTATCGACCCGCTTCTTCACCGCCGGTCAATAACAACACAATTGCAGCTCAGAGGACCGTTTGTTTTTTCTCTTGGCGCTCCTCAGAGCCCATCAGAGAGAGAAGCCACTGAGTGGAGCAGACACGGCGGTGTGCTGTTCAGCTCCCAGCGGGCGTGGATCGCGGGACCATTTACTGTTGTGTCATCTGGATCGGGTTCAGGACAGCTGGCCGCATAACGCAATTTAAGTTTGCGCGTGCCTGCACTGGCCTGGCACGTTCTGCGTCCTCAGTGGTGAGCTCTTTATTGGAGTAATGGCGCCCTCTGCTGGATACCTTTGTCCGTTTAATAAAATAAAATAAAGTTTCACTAACAGCTGATTGATCGAGCCTATTGGTGATAATTGTTTGTAACGTGGATTTTATCTTTTTTACCAATTAACACTTTGGTTGTCCGATTAAATTGCACTATTTTGTATATAAAGATGAAAAATAAGACGCAATGCTGCTTCGGATACTGCAGGAAATATGTTATGTGTTAATAAAAACTTTTATTTGGATGTTTTTTTTATTTGGATGCCAGACACGAGTAAGCAACTCGTGTCTGGCTGCACTTCATCCACCCTGCCAGATGTGAAAGCAAGCTCAAAGATTACAAAGGAAAATAGACAGCTAGACAAATAGGGCCTGGTGCAAGACACTTTACCAGACTTGCAATCTGTTAGAGCAGGTGCCTGTCTAGTAAGTGGTGGAGCGGGTGGCCAAGATTTTCCATAATGGATAGCAGATAGTTCAATGATCTCCTCACCACCACATCTTCAAAAGTGTCCAATTTGCAGTCAATCACAGAGCCAGCCTTTGTGATTAGTATATTCAGTCATTTGGTGTCACTACACTGTAAAAAAAAAAAAAGTCAAATTTACGGTAAAATACCGGCAGCTGTGGTTGCCAGGAATATACCGTGTAAAAAATGTGGAATCTGTAAAAGACAATACGGTATACTGGTTTTGTAACCCTAATTTCTAAGGTAGACAACGTATTATTTTACCAAAATCATGATAGAAAAAAACAAATATATTTGTCAATTATACAGCAATTTAATGTAAAAAATGCAACTTTCCATAGCTTTTTACGGATATTTGCAGTAAAAAAAAAAAAGTTATATAATAATATTTACAGTAATTTGTTGTTAATTTAACAGTAATAGGATAGACCCTACTATTGTAAATAACTGTAAAAATAACAGAAATATGTTAAATCTTATTAAAACCTTTGACAGTAAAAAACACAGTGAAATCGTATAACAAATTACAGCATTTTATTTTGACCAGATACATTTTACGGTAAATTCCTGGCAACCACAGCTGCCGGTATTTTACCGCTAAAAATACAGTACAATATGAGGAACATAAATGGTTTACCGTACATTTTACATTTGCAACTGCTAAATATAGAAAAATCTAAAGATGCTCATATACAACCAAAGTAGAGAATATTACTGATAAACAATGAGAAAATTTGACATACCATTTGAAAACAGACTAAACATATCATTTTCTCTATTCCTACAAAACAGCATAGATCTTGAGAATACAGCATGTGTCCATATATATGGCTGGTAATCCATGGAGGAATGAATAAACATGAAACAAAATATTACCTGCCCCTGACCTATCAACAGTAATGAGTCACTGGGTCCTGCCTTGGTGAAGGAAAGGACTCAGTGGACTTTCTAATGCGCATGGTGTCGAAAATACAAGCTCTGCAGGAGTACTTCAATGTCCATCAGGAGTTCACTTTGGACTGGCAGGATCCCCTCTGCAGCAAAAAAATGGACAAAGTTTGATCAGTGCTTGAGCAAAATGCACAGAAATGAACAAAACGTGCTGCCAAAAACAGATCTAATGATAAATGATTTCTTAAGTGTAAAATATACAGTTCTTAAAGGATAGCTATTGTCAAAATGCAACATGGGCTGGTTTTTTTTTTTTTTAACTGTAAACGAGACAAACATATCTAAAAGCATAATTACGTTTTTGAGATTGACCGTGATTTTGTTTTGTGGTCAATAGCCAGTGAATGGGAATACTAGGGGGCCGGGGCATAAATTTGAGCGCATCAAAATCGATACAGGGAAAAAAACAAAAAAAACAAAAAAAACAAAAAACAGCCCAGTTTGCATTTTGGCAATAGTTATCCTTTAAATCTACTTTTGTAAAAGTGATACACAGACAACGCAGCCCTAATCACAATCATAATTTGTTGGAAAATGTATTTAAGTTTCCTATTGATTTATCATAGAACTTGAAGTTAATGGCTGAATGCATGGTGATGAGACCTATCATTCAATCTACATTTTATAGCATATGAAACTGCTCACCTGGACATGAACCTGAGCTCGGCTGATTAAAATTAGTGTCTCCTGTCCATCTTTCTTTAGCAAAACTTGAATAATACCACTGCTTACCTCTCATTGAATCTTTGGGTGCAGACTTAATTGAAGAGCCTCGTATAAACAGGCAGGGTGTGATGTTTAGGGAAACCAAAGAATACAGGCGCCATCATTTCTGCCAGAAGACTCATGGGGTGCAACGAAGCTTTCATTGTGGACTGGCTAGATACCTTCTGCATTCAGAAAGAAAACAAGAAGGGCATACACCATAAACAATAATAACTGACAAAAATAATGAGACAAGAAATTAAAGTAACAAAATAAGTGCAAATCAAGTTTCCCTGTGTTGCAGTGTAGCTGAATGTTTTTCAACAATTTGATTTACGGTAAAACACATACCAAATATTTCCAGCCAAGGTTTGTTTCAATCTTCAGCATGTTTTTCCTGCCATTGTCTTGAAACTGTTCCATCTGTCCCTCTCATTTGATGCTGTTTACAAAAACAAAACAGCAACATTGTAAAGGGAAAAAGGAAAATGAATTTAATGGAGAAAAAAGATTATGACCTGAAATCTCACCATTTCCTGAGAGTCACAGGTCCTTTGAGTATCCTTATGGTTTCTGCTCAAATTCATTGTCTGAAAAGGGCAGGAACAAAACAAACCTTTTTAATCATAATAAAGACAAAATTAGATTTAGAGACAGACAACAAAGAAATGTGTAAAATATCTTGTTGAATCTGTTTACTTTACTAACCTTGAAAGAGACTCTTGGGTCTTAGCTGTGCCACCACCCTTAAACCTTAAAACACATGCATCAGAAAACCACTGCAACAAAATTTCAGATGTCCTCCACTGACATTTTTATTGTCTTGAACATATTTTGACCTCCACACACTTGCTGCTAGTCAAATATATTGCTTTAAACAAATAAAGGCAAAACAAGCATCTAAAGCTTGTCCTGGCATTATGAAAAGAAAAAAGCCAAAACTGCTTAAGCTCTACACTTAAAGTCAACTAACAAATGTATATTAACCATTGTCAGGAAAACATGAATTTGAACAAGCACATAAGCTTGTGACATCACTTTTGCAGAAACGTACAGCTACAAAATGCTATAATAACAGTTAAAGTCAAGTAATGTGTGTAACAGACAGTGCTGTTTAAATTTCAATGTTAACAGTTCAGTGCAACACTTAACTTGTTTGCTAATTAGGGCAATACAAAATTCAAATAGTTTAAACTCTGTTGTATAGAATATAGAACATCTCTGAAACCTCAAAAGTAGAGTTCTCAGTAACAATCCCTAGTTAGAGGGATTGTTTAAAGATATATGGTCAAAACCTCTGAAAAGCATGCCTGTGATAACAGAAATCAGGTAAGAGCACAATACTCAATATCAGCTGGGATAACTGAAAACATAAACAACACAGTAGTTCCCAGTCAAGGTACAGTTAAGCTGACTGTACCGATCTGTTCAAAATGTCTCTAAACGGTCTCTCGCCACTCGTGATCAGAGAGATCGGCGATGAGGGTGAGTACTCTTGGGTTCACATGCAGTGTCTTCTTCTTAGTTTTTTCAACTTTTGTTCCCTTCTCTGGGTTAATGTTGAAGAAACACCTTGATAAACACAATAATCCATAATAAAACACTATACAATGAAGAAAATTAAAAAAAAGAAAAAGGGAAAGGCAAGGGAAAAGTAAAAGAATTACCTCTGAAGAAATTCAAGTGTGGAGCCAAGTTCCAGGGGATAGTGGATGTTCAGGCAGTAGTAGCTACCAATCATCAGACAGATTGCAGAGATGAAGTCAGTTATTTGGTCATTTACAACTTTGTGGTCAATGCTGAGCATGAACAGTCTCGATGCAAAGCAGGAGGATCCTTGGAATGAAATACAAGTGTAAAAGAATTAACTGTAAAACCCCCTTTACCATTCAAATGTGTCTTAAAATAGTGAAAGTGCAGACATTTAATATAGCGTATCCTTGCATTAGCTTAGGTTCTGTGCACACTGTACTAATTTTCAACTCACCACAAACAATGACACATGGTGTCACAGGCAGGCTTTCCACTTGGACTTCTTTTGCCAGACATGTTTCATCAACATAGTGGAAGAGGGTCTCCTCTTTTTCATCAAAATAGGAGAGGAGGAGGAGCATCATATCTTTCACGTCTTCTGAGCAGCCCTTCAGCTGTCCCCTCTGCATTCGAAGCTTTATGACAGCCTCCAAGACACGCTTGCTCTTGTCTGCACAAGTGGTTTTCAGAAAGTCCAGAACCTGTTTTCCCTTCTTTTCCAGACTGGTGAGGAAAGTCTCTTTCAGCGGTACCCCAGTAAGTTCTTCAAAATGGACTGTCATTCCAATCGCCTGAAACAAAAAAGGCCACTCTTCTTTGAGGGTTTGCATGTCTGCTCCGCTGTTTATTGCTTTGCGCTGAGAGTAGTATGGTGCATTTCATTAGAGTTTTTACTTCTTCATGACTGAAGCTTGTCTGTTCACTGAGAATCTTCATACGTTCCTTCTTCTCCTGCTGGGTTTCCAGTGTCTCACTGACTGGCAAAAACTTCATGTCCCACTTTATGCAGCCATATGTGTCTTGAACAGATGCTCGCTTTTCAGGTGTCACTTCATCGGTGTCATCTGATCCTCCCTGTTTGCGCTTCTGTAACACTGGTGAAGTAGACCTCTTCACATTTTCAATTCGTGCCTGAATCTGTTTTACCAAAGAGTGGTACCCCTGTCCTACCACATCCCCCTCTATGACATCCTGCAGTGACTTGGGATACAACGCAACCAGTTTTTTTGCAATTTCAGTCGAGGCTCTTCTACTTGGAGAGGCACAGGCTTTCATCATCTCCTTCACAATGATGCGGATCATCTCCCTCCGCAATCGAGGCTTTGGTCTTTTCTCTCTCTGAAGACACTGGATCAAGTCTTCTGGAAAATCTTCACTTGGAATTCTAAAGTTATCTACCCAGTCTAGAGAATATATTGGACTGGGTGAGGGGGAGGCAGAAAATGAGGAGCAAGAAGATGGAGACGATATGCTGGCCTGGCTTGAAATTTCCATATTTGGTGCTGTAAAACAATATCACAAACAATAGATTAATTGTACTTTTTGGACCTTGGCCAAAGCATAATAGAAAAAACAGAAAGCCCTTCATGGCTATTGTGCAATGAAATCATAATACTTACTGGTTTGTTTCCAGGCAGCCAGCAGTTTTCTTGCCTGAACTGGTCTCAGGACAGAGTTCAGATCAGTCTCACTGATGAACTGCAAGTCCTCAGATGTCTCCACTCCTAATGATTGTAGTGCCTCCACTACAATTTCAAGGATTGAGGCAGACAGGTCCGGCAGCACCTTAGTAATGGAACTCCTTATGCTGTCCCCCATTTCCGAGATGTCTGATAAAAGAATGTGAATAAAGGTCAATTTACACCAAGTTGGTACCTTTGGTCTTAAAACATGAAGCTGATCTTGCTTGATACTACACTTTTATACAGTGTTACGTAAATACCAAACTAACAGCACCATTATTGTGACAGCACACTGTGTTTCAATGGAACCATTTGGTACCCATACTTCATGTAAGATGTTAATGGATAGAAATCAATTAAGTCAATGATGTTCACACACTGCATCTTTTCTTTTTCCTTTCTCACTGAGTGCAGATGATACTGAGAATGGTATTCTGTCACATGCACCGACACCAGAAAATAAACACTGTCATTCTTAATCAAAATGAGAACTACTTCACCAAACTCAACAGAGTCAGAGCCCCCTGTGACAAGGAAGTGTCCTTTCTTGTACTGTGTTCCCTTGTACATCATTTCTACTGTGACCTTTGTATTGGTTTCAGTAAAGTCAAACATTTGAACTGCTTCTTGAATGGCTTTACTGTACAGCACTGAGTAAAATGGAGAACCGTCTTTGACCTTCAAGACAGACTGACACAATGACCCTGCTGCAAGATAGGCTTGAAACATCTGATGTCTTTCAGAGAGTGTATGGCAGAGGTTTTTGAAATTTTTCAGATTTCTGGCACACCTCTTGAAATAACTGTGCTTACTTTCAAAGCGCATTGTCCATAATCTTATCAGTGGGCCAAATTTCAGAATCAGTGCTGGGTAATGGCGTAGAAAATGGTGTTTTGGTCTCAGGTTGCATTCTGGGAACAGAGCTTTTCTTGACTCTAAATATTCTTGAATAAGAATATCAAGATATGCTACCTGAGCCACTGAAATTTTCTGAGCACACACCATGTCTACAATATCTTTCAGCTGCAGAGTTAAGTTCCACACATCATCTGTGGGGTCTGTCACTGTGTCACCAACTATGAGAGGCAGCAATCGGAGGAAGTTCCAGTTCTGTATAGCCTGTCCTGAGAGTTTAGCTGCTTGAGGACTGACCTCAGATGGCTTTGTAGAAGCATCAGAGGCATGGTAACTAAACTGTTTGATGCGTCGGTTCAGAGTGGAGTAAGTGAACCATGCTTTTTTCTTTATGAAGTATTTCAGATACAGTGCCACATCATAAGCCAAAACTCCCTCAAAGATATCATGACCTAGACATGGTGGCAAGCCTGGCATACAAACGTTGAAGTATTTCAGTGAATTGAACACTGACCTGAACTTCACTCCTTCGACGTCTGGTGTATTGTCAATCTGGAGGCGATCAACAGCAGAGTTGTAGTTCTCTTTGGTACGTTCTGGTCCACACAGATTTGGGTCAGCACCCTGAAATTCAGATTTCGTTATCAGGCAGTACCTGCAGAAGTACTTTGAAGAACTAAAGTTTTCAGTGAAGCCACCAATACAGTGAGAACCCAGATTATCACCAGCAATGCAAAACAAAGTTCCTTTGACTCTAGTTTCATCTGATGCAACAATCCCACTGTCCTCCAATTCTTTCAAGTCTGCCAGTAATTCAGAGAACACATTAGCATGACCAAACTCTTTAAAATCTTTCTCCCTGCACAGTAAGACAAGAGACATGTGATCTGTGTCTGAGTACATGAAGTGGCAAGTTTGCCACTGATGCATATACAGCTAATACCTTGTGTTTTGTCCTTGCAGAGCCTAAAGGGTTAGCGACTTCAAAGGCATCCTGGTAGAGTACTAGCTTGAGACATGATGGGTTTTGACCAAAAAAATCATTTGATTTAAACAGCTTACTATCACTTAAGTCACACAGAACATCAACAGGAGGCTCAGTAGAGGGCTCTTCTGATTTCTGCCACAGATCAGACTCTAGCAGACATCTCAAAGTCTCTCTTAAAGGCACATAATAGGCAAACCTATCTTTTCTGTTTTCATCTCTCCCTAAAAATATTTTCTTTGGTTCCACATAGTTGAAGGCTTTTTTAAAGATCTGAGCTCTGGAGTGCACTGTCCTCAATGGCCCGGTATGACATGCAGAAAAAAGATCATAGCTTTTGACAGACTCGCAGACTTTGTTGATGTCCTCCTCTGATAATGATGTGTCATCTTTTAACAGTGATGCAAGTTTACCCAAACTGTATGTCTGTCCCAACTCATGTATGTTCTGCATTTCCTCCACAATGTTCTGTATGGTTGAAGCAGGCAGTAGAAACTGACCCTGCAATTTTAAGTAGAATAGTGAAACGTTTCTCAGAAAAAGATCACAGAATTCAGGGGGCATTTCCATATTATCTTCATCTGTAATAGACTGTGCAGCAGGCTCGGAAATCAAGGGTACAAAGTCATCTGATGTGGTTGGAACAGATGATGATTGACATGCAGACTCTCTATATAAATCACCAATGCTGCTGTCTGAAAACTCTCTGTGTTTACGTGACATGTGAGCAGTAAAAGATGATTTAACTCTAAAGGTATTTGTGCATCCTCTTACTGGACAAGTGACCACGTGTCCTTCCACAATATGGCTCTTCAGATGAGCTATTAACTCTTTAGAGTTCTGACACTGACGTTCACACATCGCCATTGCACATGTAAACGAAGAAACCACCGCCACACCAGTGACATGGGTGGGGGCAGAGTGTCTTCGGTAAAAATGAGCCTTAAACGCGCCATACCTGGTGTATGTCTGCTTGCAGCCTGCTTCAATACACCGAAAGAAACTACGTGGCTCATTCCGATGCAGTTTACAATGAAGCACGTAGCCCCTTGATGACTGAACTACCTTACCACAGAAATTACACATTAACATAACTCCAAGTACTTTGGTAATTCCTCCCTAGCGAATTAAGCACGCCAAATACAGAAACTAATCCAGAGCAATGCTTCCCTCGCGACAGTAATGCTAACTCAACTCACAAATGCTAACTAAATTCACAACCTCACTCATAAAAAAACGAACTGCTAAAATTATCTATAAACGCTGGGCTGGTGGATTTTTATAACAGAGATAACTTGAAGTTGCATGTACTCACCTCACCTCGAACTAATTGTAAGCTGCCAGGATGTCTACAAATTCCGAAGATGCTGTGGTCCAAGCAGCAATAAATGGCGCTAAATTGCGAGTTCAAAACTGTGTCCGTTAGTGAAGCCAACTTGAGTCTCCTGCATGAAAAAAAAGAGCGGTTGGCACACAGCTCAGCAGCGCACCGCGCTATTGGTCATTTTCAGGTGACGTTATCCCGCAATGTAACGTCGCTCTTTGTTTCTTTAGGAGGAGGTTCGAATTTGATCAGAAGTCACGTCTGCAGACCGCTGCAGCCACGTCTTGCCTTGCTTCCCCTTTTTTTGGTGAAATGGTTCGCTCATACTGCACAATGTTGCTACCAGATTTTTTTTTCTCTCTGCAATTCGAACGTAAAACGTCTGTACACAGTTTACCAGCAGTTTAGCTACCAATCAACAGCGATCACACAAACTCAAAATTTAAGGTGGACCCACTTAAGGTGGTCTGATAATATCAGAATCAGAATCAGAATCAGAATACTTTATTGATCCCTGGGGGAAATTATTTTTATATGGCGTGAAACACAACAACATATAGTTGTTTTAAAATAATAATTAAAAAAGATTATTGAAATCAATTTTATTCACAACCATGAACTTTATTTTTAACATCTTCTTTTGCTGTTGATTTTTTTATCAGAAGGTTAACAATGATATACTGCAGGCCTAACTTTTAATCTGTATATCAGTATCTGAATTTTAAAATAAAAAAATACTATCAGTTTTATTGTCTTTCACTGCTGATATTTGCTTCTTTTTTTTTTTTTTTTTTTTTTGTTAATGGTATGTACTGGTTGTTTTATTACGGTGGACCCTATTTTTTAACATCTTGCTTCTGTAAAAATGAATGTTTTTGTTTGCTTAAAAATCTACAGCTTTATACTGTGAATTCCAATGTGCACAACCCCAAAAGATGTAGTTTTACTCAAATAATACCGTAAAATCTAAGTTTTTCAGACATTTTCAACATTACAATATGTAATTGTAAAATGTATGCATATTTATTTGTTTTCACAGAAAATATTTATAATTTCAACATTTTATTACAGTAAAAAACAAAGTTTTATCCAGTCTCACAATTAACGGTTATTCAATCTATTTAATACAGTAAAAGGAAGTTTTTGGTTTTACGCTCCATTACCGTTGGAATTTGACGGTGTTTTGATGTATATTTTACTGACTTTTTTTACAGTGTAGCTCTGATGCTGCTCCCCCAGTAAGGTACACCGTACTCACCACAACTAACTGATAAAAAATCTCTCATTTTTTGCTGCACCCAGTGAAGTATGTAAACTTCCTTAGGAATAGATCCTGATCATCCATTGCCTGTGGGGGTGGTTGTCTGATCCACATAGTTTGGGAGGAGAAAGGAGAAAAGGGCAAAATCACTGATAGTAATCAGGATGTGCAGTGATAATGAGCAGTGTGTGATGGAGGAGCCAGCAGAGGACTGCTGGAGGATAGACACCTGCTGGACAAACTTAACTCATTTGCTCTCTCCGCTCACTTTTATCCGTCTGTAATCTTAAACCCAGAGGATTCAGGATAGCTGTTGGCTGTTGGTGCAAAGTAATTTGTCCTTCAAAACTATATGCTCTATGAATATATTATTAGTGTCTCAATCTAAAATTTTGTCTGCTAGAATCCTAGTGCTGTGTGGTGAAGCCAAACATATTAAAAACAAAGCAGTGCTTCAAGAAAATAAATGGCAACCTTAAAAAATCACACCAGCTGTGTTTTTATGCAAAAATTTAATATAAGATTAACTAAACACTACAAGGTCAAAGTCAATGGTGTTTGGCAAATGTAAAATAGCATGCTAACTCAGTATAAAGAATGAGGCCTGTTAAAGTAATCTAAGCACTTTACATTGTTCCTTATTCTCTTATCTTTTTAAAAATACAACAGCAATCTATTTGTTGACCATACTATCCATAAAAAACACAGAACAGAAACAAAAACAGAAATGAATTCAGTGAAAGTAAAGAGCAGCACTGTAACGATCGAAGTCTGTAACACCCAGTGGTTTGAAAAGATGATTAAAAACCTCTTACACAAAGCCTGCCCAAATTGATACATCTAAACAGAAAACACTTATGTGTTAACAGAAAACAAAGTTCTAACAATGTTCCACACAAGCATCGATCAGCAGTAGTTTATGCGCCTCATAAGCTTCTTTTAAATAGTCTATAATATCCTTTCTCTCTTTTTTCTTTCTGATGCCACTGAAGATCATCTTGGTGCCTGGAATGTACTTTTTTGGATTTTCTGTGTCTTCATCCCATACAATATCTAAAAAAGAAAACACAATAATTAAATTAATTCTTTGAGATTAAAATCGGTGAATCGGAGAAGAATGCTGGCTACTGTGCTACCTGTTCAGGCCTGCTGCTCTGGCCATCAGGTATGGGAAACATATCCTTTCTTAATATTATAGCAGAAATATACACACTACTGAGCACTCCAAGGGAAAACTCCCATAAATTCCAGTACAGAAGAGTTAAAATGCAGATTACAATTCACATTCAAAGCTCTACTGAAATTTATAAGATTATGAAGGTTTGTTCTGTCAGGATGTTGAATATGAAGACGATGAAGACTGCGGAGGAGATTTGTGGATGTAGTGAGGACATGCAGGGGGATGGCATAAAAGAAAAATGATGCTGAGGGATAGAATGAGATGGAGGCAGATGATTCACTGTAGTGACCCCTAAAGGGAGCAGCTGAAGATGAAGAAATAGTTCTTAGAGGATAGATTGATTATGATTGACTTTTTCACAGAAGAAGCTAGCACTGGCTTATTCACTCCGCTTTAATTTTCCACCAATCTGATTTGCATCTTTTCACATAGAAAAGACTCAGACACAAAGCTTCACAAAGCTGAGATGCATGGAGATCAATCAATCTGTCAGTCTAACCAAGGTGAGTTCTGCACAGCAATGGTACCTGTATCAATGTTGGCCTGTGTATAGGAGTAGCCAGGTGCTTGCCCTGTCTGCCTTCCAAACAGTCCCCACAGGTTGGGCCCCACCTTGTGGCTCTCCCCCTTTCCCACTGTGCGGCACTGGGAGCATTTCTGCACAAACACTTTCTTTCCTTTCTTGACACCCCCCATTACCAGTGGCTGGGAGGAGACACAAGCGAAGTGTGCAACCTGGAATGAGTCACACCCAAACTAGTAACATATGAAGCGAGTGGAAATATACTACACAAATATTTACATGTAACAGTAGCCCAGAGTCAAAAAAATCACTCACCAACTTCCAGGCTGTTAATGCACAAGTTATGAAATGTGGAACAAGATGTTCTGGGAACAAAAACATGTAAAAAAACAAAAAAACAAAACAAAAAAAAGAAGTTTAAAAGAAAAAAAAAAACTAAAATAGTTATTTAACAGGAAGATTGACTCGCTTTTGCTAAAAAGTCAAAGTGAGAAAAGATTTATGCCATCATTTATCCTCCAAAAAGACACATAAAAAACAAATAAATGAACAGTTAATAAACAAAAGGGAAAACTTGCAGATATTGGACTGTGGCTGAAATACCTCTGGACAGAAGTTCAGTGTTTAGCTTCAGCTTCAGCGTTGCGCCGGATAGTTTGAAGCTCAGAAAGTAAGATCTCAAATTTATAATGGGGGTGGTTGACTATGCAGTGGTTCAGTAGGACATTCATTCAGTACAATGATTGGCCACTAGAGGGAGACCAAACACAACCAAGGTGGTCACATTTTCCCTCAGTCTGGAGTAACAAAATCAGTGTCACTATTTTCAGAATCATTCCAGTGAATCAAGAAAGGTGTGAATGAATTTTTAACCGGTGGATGACATAAAGAGTTTTATCTAACAAAGTGATAGTGCCCGCAGTACAGGATGCACAGTACTAAGGAAACAGTGGGAGTGTGTGAGTTTTCTGTGTGCTTAATGTTTTATGTGTTAACTTCCCTGCTTTACTCTGTAATACTAACAGTAATGCAATTGTCTGCTCGAACTTAAGAAATTACATTAATTGAATAAAGATTTTAAAGAAACACAACTGCCTTGCTTTAATGTGGACTTCCTTCCCTATAAGCCTTCTGTTTTGTAAGATAACTCTTTAAAGTGTTAGATAGACTTACAAAGTATAAATTTTCCTTTTGATAAACACCTCTATGAAATCTATTTTTACAGTGATCCCCACTTGCAGTTTGAAGGTTCATCTGCAGGTTAAAATGCATTTGTCACCATTATGCAACCATAATGGATTTATAAACACAGCTCCTCATTTGCATCTGTTAAAAACCACACTGTCCAGGCCAGCCAACAGATTTTTTTATTTGTTGTGTTATCCAGCTAAGGCTCTAATGCAAAGGGTGTAAAACTGGCTACGGGATAGCCATACTTTATTTAATGCTATTGCAAGTTATGTATATTTACTTTTTCTCAAAGTATTTTCTATCTCACATCTGCATCTACAACCAGCTTAGAAAGCAGTTAACCCCACACTTACACTGAATCCAGAGGAAAACCCAACAAAGTCCCTGAGAAGGTTTGAATTCTTGCAGTGAGGTGACAGCGCTAACCTCCACATCAACCTAGCCACTGATATACAAAACACTGAATACAAAATGTCAGAAGGTTTTTTTTTAAAACTATCTCATGATATTGCACCAATCACCAGTATTCTAACCTCTTTGGCCATTGAAATAGTACATATTACCCTGATATACCCCCACTACTGACAGAGTACGTACATATATAGTTGGTGGTTTCCAGGACACGAGGAGTTTATTTACACGCCACTATAGGAAGACAAGGAAGCATATTTTCTTTATTAAATATATATTTACTGGAATTATTATGAAAAAAGTGAATTAATTTTCAAACTAGAGGCTGAGCAGAAAGATCACAGTGGCCACTTTGATTGGGTTTTTGTCTCCCCCTTGTGGTTTATCACTGAACTGCAGGGTCACATGCCGTAAAATTGCTCCTGTATCGGCAGGGTTTCAGTGGATGCCGGGTGCTAACATAGTTAACTGCAAGGTTAAAAAAAAATTCAACAATAAAATGATTTTTCCAAAGAAGTACTGAAAAGCAAAACTGATGAAAAAAAATTTAAACAATGTCTGAGATAATCACAGCATTAGCTGGAGGAATGGACCACCATCACAGGATATTAATGTTTGTGTAAATCAGTTTTATTCCCAATGGCACAGCCCACTGACACTCCTTTGGATCAGGACGGAACAGTTTGTGATTGCAGGGCTGAGGTTTAAACATTGCTCATGACCGTTGCTAGGTCAACTGTGCAAAGTCAAGTCAGATGTAAGAGAAAAATTTCTGTGACTTAGTATGAAATATGAAAATTTGCTTTCCATCACAATATGTGTAACTTTATTTAAAGAGACATACAAGATTTTCCTCAAATGTTTCACTTTAAGCACTTGTCTATACAGTAAAATAAAGAAATGTTGATATTTACATCCTACAGAGCCCTATAGACAAAAATCACTATTTACTCTTTTTTTCTTCCAGCTCTGTTTCTTCATCTGAGGTAGTTGTTGAATCAAAGTTTTCAGCCCTGTAGGAACAAAGCACACTGTTTGCAAATGCACAATGGGACACCCATCCCTTCTCAGGAGTGCACCCGAGGTTGAAGATAGATAAACCATTAAGAACATCATTTACCTACCAGTGCAAGCCAGTGTTTAATAACTGTTCAATGGCAACAGTCCTCAGAAGCTTCCAGTAGGGACTATTCCTCTCAAATCTTTGAGACAGCACTTGGTTCGGTGCTCGTCTGATGCTCGGGCACTCTGCACACACTCGAATTGCCACCCAGGATCTTCCAAACCTCTGGGGCAGGTTGGGAGAGGAGTTTGGTGTCCTTTCATCACTGGGATGACTCTGTCTCCCAAAGCGCAATGGCATGTTGGCGTGCTGGTGGAGGGGTTTGACAGTGGGCGGATAGAACCTGACGATGGTCGGGAGGCTGAATTTGCTGGTGGTGGGAGCCACGTGTATATTGAAGCTCTCGAGATCTAAGCTCCTGTGGATTTTATTTTTAGTCTAGAAACAAGAGATCAGATGAAATATAATGCACATAACGCACTGTTTCAGTAGTTTTGCAAGCCAAACAATTGCTGGTTCACTACTGGGTCAAGGGCATTTTTTTCTCACATTCATTAAAAAAATTTTTTTGTTCACAGCAAAAGCAATCATTAGTTGCCACCACAGGTTATGCTCATACCCCATATTTTTCTGCAAAAAAGTGAAACAATGTCTGCAAAAGCTAATTTTGGAGAGCCCAAGATGATCTATTTGAGTTGCTTTTTTTAAAATCTGCTCAGCTATTCATTTAACAATCTTGTACATCAGCTAAAATTACCATATGGTTAAATTTTTAAGCTCAAGAAATTGAAGATTATTTGAGGTTTTCACACTTTAACCAATTTCTGAAATGTTAAATCAGTTCACAAAACATGTTTTACTCATTTACTAACAAGTTATGGGTCTAATTATTTCTTACCTCTTGGTGCGGCTGTTTCCTCACAGAATATGTGCCGTCATTGCTGCTGAGCAAGTTTTTACCGCTGCGGACCGATTTCCCAAAGACGTGTACATCAGACCCTCCAAGACCCCGCAGCATCAGGAGCGCAGACAGTATCATTGTTACCAACATATTAACAACCATATTTCACAACTTCTCTGAGCAGCCTGAGGACATATGGTTACCACAGTGTCTGCAGGTATTAAAGGTCCCTGAAAGCATGCGTCACTGGCGGTGTGTGATGAAGACAGTCAAACACATGCACATACATCTTCAGCCTAATTTAACAGGAGGAAATTCCTGACCCTACTAATTATCCTTCTCTGAAGGATATGTTTGAGGAGGTATGTATGTCCTAATTAGGCTGCTGAATGAACCAGTCAGCGTGTTTTCGGTTTAGTTTGGTTGAAAGCAGGAAGTTGACAGGAAGCAAAAACAGGTGTTCAACAAAGATACCACATATCACATTTTTAGCATCACAATTTGATTTACAGTGAGCCAGAACAAAACATTCATTTTTGTAAGGATTTCTTGTAAGTTTTCTTTACAGTGTAACTAAAATGTTTACATTTACGTGCATGTAAATAACCATGTATGAAACGACGGCCTGAGAAAAATAAGAGCAATTATAATTTTATTCAAGTTATTGAAAATTCAGTTAGTTTGAATTATTATATTAAATTATTCTATATGTTTTTTTTTAAAAAAAATGTGATATTTATAAGAAACACCTTGGTCTACGCATCTACAAACGCAGTTCTGAAGTAGTTGGGATGCTGTGTAATATGTCCAAAAATAATAAAAAAAAATAAAAAAATTAAAAACCAAGCCAAAACAAAACAAAACAAAACAAGAAGCAGAAAAAAACATGCAATAACTTGCAAATCTCATGAAGACATATTTTAAAATATATAAAATGTTGAAAGTGAAAAAGTGTACCGTTTTAAGAAAACAATCAAAAAAAAAATTAAATCAATTTGAATTGAATAGCTGCAGCAGTTCTTGAAAGCACTGGGACAGGGCCATATTTCCCACTGTGTAGCATCCCAGTCCATGAACGGGACCTGAGGAGACCAGCTGCTGCTTTTTTTTATTTTTTATTTTTATTTCATAATGCCTCACACGCTTTCAGTTGGTGAAACATCTGGACTCCAATTCAGCACTTGGACTCTTCTCCTATGAAGCCATGCTGTTTTAATAGATGCAGGATGCGGTTCAGCATTGTCTTGCTGAAATATGCAAGGCCTTCTCTGATGGGAACGTATGCTGCTCTAAAAGATGCAGACACCTGCAAGCTGCTAATTCCATAGGTACTAGTGCATCCCTGTAAAATCTGAGATGGAAGCTTTTGAACATTGATAACAAACCTAATGGTTCTTCCTCTCTTTAGTCTGGAGGATGCAGCATCCATATTTTTCCAATAAGAATTTCAAATTTTGATTTGTCTGACTCTAACGCTGTTTTTACACTTTTCCTCAGTCTATTTTAAAACTTTTTTTTTTTTTTTGCCTGTCCCGTTTGGCTCTTTTGCCATCAGAATTGTTGTCTAAAGGCAAAGAAAGATGCCCAACGGATTTACTTTACCAAATTGACCATCCCAGCCTTGCCGTAATGGTCCATTTGATTCACCTTTTATTGTTTATTTTATTTTCACTTACTGAATACGGGACAGACTTGACTGGAGGAAAGAAGGAGAGAAAGAAAGAGGGAAAGAGAAACAGCTGAGAAGAGGGACGGGGGAGAAGGGCAAAAAACATAAACCAACAGAACGGGCAGAGAAAAAAAATGCATATATCAATCACCTGGATCACTTGCTGAGAAAGAAAAAAGAAAACAAGCAGAAGAGAACAAGAGTAATAGAATAAACAACATAACAATGATATATGGGAATATGACAGTAAATACTAAATATTAAACATTATTGTGCAGCACATAAGATCAACAGAACACAGTGTGCTTTGAGGTAGGAGCCAAAAAGGGTGTAGTTTGTGGGTGTGATCACCCGTGTGTACACCTGTGAGCATGGACGCGCTTGTTTTTTGTTTTTTTAAAAGGTTCCTTCATGTAATGATCTGCTAGAGGGTGTGGGGGGGCCACAGCCCCGTCCTCCAGGGCATGAAGCAGGTGTGGAGGAGATCAAAACTCCAGACATCCAGAGGCCCCCAGAACACAAGAGACCAAGGAAGACCAACAGAGGGGCAGCCGCGCCACTGTCCCAGAAAGAGCTGAGGAGAGTCCCAGATGAGGGCTCACTCAGCAGCCGCGGAGCAGAAGCCAGGGGGAGTTGCAGTGACGCGCCCGTGAGCTCCGCTGGCAGCCAGCTGCGCCTGAGTGACCGAGCCCCAGGCCGAGAGGCCGGGGGCACCCCACCTCCGAAGTGGCCCGAGCGAGCCCCAGGCTCCAGGCCCAGATAAGCGGCCGCCAAGGAGTGAGCCGGTGTGTACCTGGACGCCCATCCCCAGACACAAAGAACCACCAACGCACCGATGTCTGAGGGAGTCCGTCACTGGCAGGGGAAGTGGTGGTAGGGGGAGATAGGCCTCCAAACCTTGGAGTTGGGTTGGGGTTGGAGTGGGGATCAAAAGTTTTAAAAGCCGAAATTTGCGCTAATGCAGTTTTTTTTGCCTGTCAAATACATGACTATATACCACCCTCTGGTGTTCAGCAAAAAAATAGCTCTGACAAAATACATGGGCGTGATTTGCCCAAATGACTGACACCTAACAGTTGAAGTTGCCTCCAAGCATTCAGTGCAGCGCGAAAATGGACAAGTGGTTAACAAGAAAAAAAGGCCCTACCACAGAGACACCGGCCACAACAACCAATAAGCTCATATCTGAAGATGCATTTTCCAGTGACCGCACAGGTGATTGTTCAACAACAATGTGTTCGTCAGATTTGGATGCTAGCAGTGCTAGCAGGGATGTATCTGTGGTTACTAGCCAAGTGGCTAGCATAGCTGGAGCCAGCCATGTGGAAAGTGATGAAGTGTCTGATGCGGAGCGTCAAAGTGGGAGAAAGCATGACAGCACGGACTGTAACACAACCTCATCAAAGAAGCGCAAATATGATGACAATTATATTTCGCTGGGGTTTACGTGTATAAATATTGGTGGATTTCCCCGGCCACAGTGTGTTATTTGTGCAAAAGTATTGTCTCAGAACTCAATGAAACCTTCACTTTTGCGCAGACATTTAGAGACAAATCATCCCCATTTGAAAAATAAACCAAGGGAATATTTTGAGCGACAGCTAAAATCACTTTCAACAAGTAAAACCTGCATTCAGGTGCCAGATCTTATGAATAAAAACAGACTACAAGCATCTTACATGGTCAGTTACAGAGTGGCTAAAAACAACAAACCCCACACTATTGTGGAGGACCTCATTCTCCCTGCTGCTTTAGATATGGTAGGGACAATGTTGGGGGAAAAGGCAAAAAAGACGATACAGTCCATTCCATCATCAAACAATACTGTCTTACGGCGCATCAATGCAATGTCAGAAAATGTTTTACAGCAGCTACTTCTGCGCATACGCCACAGTGAATGTTATGCAATACAGCTAGATGAGTCCACGGATGTGGCTGGCCTGGCGCATCTTCTCGTATATGTGCGCTACATTCATGAAGGAACCATCAAGGAGGACATGCTGTTCTGTAAACCGCTGGAACAAAGGACAACTGCCGCAGATATTTTTCAAAAGCTGGACACATTCATGAACACACATGGACTCGTGTGGGACAGATGTGTTGGCATCTGTACTGATGGCGCACGGGCCATGACTGGGAGACACGGAGGTGTGGTTTCGCGTGTGCAAGCAGTCGCGCCAGATGCCTCCTGGGTACACTGCAGCATCCACCGAGAGGCTCTTGCTGCAAAGGGAATACCTGTCCGTTTGAAACATGTTTTGGACACGAGTGTAAAAATGGTTAACTTTGTGAAAGCCAGGCCGCTGAACTCCCGCTTATTTGCTGCGTTGTGCAATGAGATGGGCAGCGAGCATGAGACATTATTACTCCACACAGAGGTTCGCTGGCTATCTAGAGGGAAAGTGCTGACCCGTTTCTTTGAGTTGAGGGATGAACTTAAAGTTTTCTTCAGTAACCATCCCTTTGAGCTGTCTGAACATTTGCATGATGAAGAGTACCTTACCTGCCTGGCTTATCTGTGTGATATATTTTCTCGTCTGAACGAGCTCAATCTCGGATTACAAGGCGTTTCTGCAACTATATTCAATGTTCAAGATAAAGTTGAGGCCATGATAAAGAAGTTAAACCTTTGGAAGAACTGCTTGGATACAAACAACACTGAAGTCTTTCCTGTGCTGCATGATTTTCTGTGCTCTAATGATCTCACACTATCTAAAAGTGTAAAGCGCGAATGTAACGTGCACCTTGAGGAGCTGGCGGTGCAGTTACGCCGATACTTCCCAGAGACGGACGGCTCAAATGATTGGATACGTCACCCGTTCACCGCCGTGCCTACTTCGTTATCACCGTCTGACCAGGAGAGCCTAATTGAAATCGCCACAGATGGATCTCTAAAAGTTGAACACGCTCAAAAGAACCTGGCGGATTTCTGGATAGGGCTGCGCACTGAACAGCCCGCGCTGGCTAAGCGCGCTGTCAAGACTCTGATGCCTTTCGCCACCACATACTTATGCGAAAAGGGATTTTCTGCTTTAACAAACATGAAAACAAAATACAGAGCAAGACTTTGTGTGGAAAACGATTTAAGACTCAGCCTTTCCCAAATTGAGCCAAACATTGAAGAGCTGTGTGCCTCTGCTCAAGCACATCCATCACATTAAATAAAGTTCTGTTTAATGAAAGTTTATGGCCTTTATGCTCTCGACAAAAAAGTGAATTCTAATAAATCCTTTGATACACTGCTAGTATTAAGTAGTAAAGTTTGTTATTAAAACTCTGTCATTACTAAAAAATATTGATAAATTCATTTGGTGGTGAGAAATAATCGACTGTGCAGTATTTATCTTTATGCATGCGATATTGCAATGTATTTATAGACACTAATTAAGAGTCGTTCGTAGTAGGGGGTATGCGGCTGAGGGTGACATGTCTCAAGGGGTACGTGGCTGGAAAAAGTTTGGGAAGCACTGTCCTATATGTATGTGTAATGAGAGTGTGAGTAATGTGAATGTCTAAGTTGTGGGATAAAATTGAGGCAGAGGCAGCCAGAAGGGGACGGGGGGGGGGGGGGGGGGGGTAGCCTCCTCTGCACCCTGGTGACACACCCCTACTCCAAGGTCCTGCATGTGTGGGTGGTTGTGGTGGAGCGGGAAGAGGGAGGCAGCTGGAGATGGGGAGGGAAGGAAGGGAGGGGCAAGTGACCCCTCCCTGGGGCCAGCTCCCCCGCTGACCCCAGTAGGCACCCCCATACTCCGCGACCCGCCAGGGAAAGGGGGCTCAGGCCCATCCAGACCGGGGCCCAGTGCAGCAGCGCCTCCCGGCCCCACAGAGCCCGGAACAGTCCACCCAACCCCACCACAGAGAAACTGCACCCACCCCACCATCCACTCATCTTCCAGACTACATAAGACAATAAACACCCAGGCTGAGATCTTCCTCCACCTCTCCTGTATCTCCCCCTCCTGCAGAGGGAGCTCCTGAGGAGAGGAAAGCTCCTGCAAGATGTGACAATCTCCCCCACCAGTTGAAGAGCCCCCCAGGTGGCTCGACGCACCGGCGGCACCCTGCTCCAGGGCTGGGCCCCCATGCACCCACCCGCCCACAACCCCGGCAACACACCAACCAGGACCCAAGCCCCCGAGGCCCGGTCCGGGTCCCAGCCCAGAGACGGAGCGCCCCCAGAACCTCACGCCCATCCCGGACCCATCCAGGGGCAGCCAGGCTACCAGGTCAGTAACCCACGTCCATCAGCACAGACCCTCCCCTAGCCCCGCTGCACGCAGCCGCGAGGAAACAGTCACCTGAGAGCCAACAGAGCCCCTAACCGGACATGACTGTTACCCCGGGTTGAGCCCCCCAAGGAAGATGCCTCCGGGGAACCCCCCGACGCCCTAAGCCTGTCCCTACCCCCACACCAATCACAACAGTGAAGGCGGGACCAAACTATGACCCCCCACCCCCACTAGGTGATGGAGCTGATCAAAGGAGCCCAGAGCAATTGATCTGATGTGGTGGCAGAGGCTGTATCAAGACTAATGTAATCTAATAGATAATTTCTATATTGGTTAGAATTAAGATTATTTTTATTTTTCCAGTTCATGAGGACTGTTTTCTTGGCTATGCATAGGGCAGTGAAAACCATAAGCTGCCCAACAAACACACTAAGGGGGAAGTTGGAATGTTACATTTCAGACACTTCGATAAGTCTTCACATATCTCGCGCCAAAACTTCTGAACTGGTGGACAGAACCAAAGAGCGTGGATATAATTGTCCGGTGAATTGGTTTGGCAGTGTGAGCAGTTGTTGGTAGACGTAAAGCCCATCTTGAACATCCGATGACCTGTATAGTGCACTCTATGTAATATTTTGTATTGAATTAATTGAAGACTGGGATTTCTAATTAGATGAAAGGTTTTTAAGCAAACCTGAGACCAGAAGTTTAGGTCTAAGTTAACTGATAAATCCGCTTCCCATTTTGCAATAGGAAGTGATATTGATTCATCTGTTTTAGAAAGCATTCTGTATATTTTGGATAGTAATTTGGGGGTTTTAAGAGTAAGAAATTGAACCACACTTGGTGGTGTTTGTAGTTCAACTTGACCCGGTTTAAATTTCTTTTTTACTATGGATTTAATTTGTTGATATTCTAAAAATCTTTTCTTGTTGATCCCATATTGTGTAACTAGTCTGTCAAATGAAATAAATTCTGTTCCTTCTAGTATATGTTCTAAATATTTGATTCCTTTATCACTCCAATCTGAAAAGTTTATCATATTATTGTTTTGTAATATGTCAGGGTTGTTCCAGATAGGTGTACGTTTGCATGGGATTAATGAAGACGCCGTCAATTTTAGAAACTCCCACCATGCTGTCAGAAAAGAGCTGATGTTGATGCTTTTAAAGCATTCATGTCGTTGGATGTCTGAGCTGATAAATGGTAGGTCTGAGATCTCTAGATTATTGCAAAGTGCTTGTTCTACATCTAGCCAAGGTTCATCTAAGAGGGTATGTTTTAGCCATCCTGAGATAAACTGAAGCCTGTTGGCTAAGAAGTAGTGCTGAAAGTTAGGCAGTTCTAGTCCTCCTTTATCCTTGGTCTTTTGTAGTGTTTTTAAGCTTAAATGTGGGGGTTTATTTTTCCAAAGGAATTTGGACATACATGAATCTAGAGATCTGAACCAATCTTGTGGCGGTTTAGTTGGGATCATTGAGAATAAATAATTTATTTTTGGTAAGACCATCATTTTTATAGCGGCAACCCTTCCCATGAGTGATATGGGTAGACATTTCCATCTAGCCAGATCATCTTCTACCTTCTTTAAAAGTGGGATATGGTTTAATTTAGTTAGATCTGCAAGCTTGGGAGAAACATTAATACCTAAATATTTTATATTTCCCGATTGCAGTGGTGTAGAAGAGGAATTATGGAAGGAGCAATTAATCGGTAGGACTGTAAATTTTGACCAGTTAATTTTAAAACTTTGACAAAGAGAAGATGTGCGTTTCTAGGTTATGGCTTCTTCTTTGCTCGAATTTAGCTTAAACCTAAATTCGTGAATGACACCTTGTGGTGAACCGTGTTCACAGACAGTGATTTCTGGAAATACATCCCTGCTTTTAATGCAGTGTCAACTGAGAGCCTAAAGATCACAGGGATTCAAAATTGACTTTCAGCCTTGACAGTCTTTTGATATTATTATGTACTTTGTATTATGTGTTATGTTTAATGAGATATTTAAAGTCTTCACAGTTTCATGTTGAGGGACATTATTGTGAAGTTGTACACTGATAAAAGCTATTTTGGAGAGAGGTATATATAATCTATGCAAATCATATAAAATTTACTCTATTATTGCCCTCAGCTAAGGAATTATAAAGTAATGGGTTTATTATACCCTTTTCTTAAGAGTAACAACATTACATTAAAAAATGCAGTAAAATATACCCCCCAAACCATGAGTCTTATGTAAGGTAATCGGAACACTGAGGTCGTGTCCAAATTATTGGGCTGAATCCTCCTGAGGACCCGGCCTTCGCGGGCTATGTGGGCCGGGTCCTCAGAAGGTCGGGTAGGCCGGATGTAAACCTACGTTTAACCTGAGTAGCGAAAGACAGCGGTGATCTGAAAATGATGTGCCGGGAGTTGTGCCGTTCTAGTGACCCTCGAGCTCCCGGCTAGTTATCGAGCTGTTGGGTAACAGACAATCCAAACAATCCCTGTCAGTGATGGAGAAGCTTTGATGAAAATATTTGGTAAAAAGTTCACCAGCATGAAGGAAATGAAGTTTCAAACTTTCCTTAGGAGGACCCCAGCACGCCTGCTTAAAGAAAAGTAAGTGTGGCGATGTGGATGCTTGCAGCGACTGCTGTATAGAGGCCATCCTGCTACACATGAAACACATCAGAGTCATAATTGTTATTTTAGTCACGTGTTTGTTTATTATCCTTATTGTTTTATCTGGGACTGTTTGCAGACATCTCAGAGAGAGGAGACACCAGCATCTGAACAGAGACTTAAACCAGCAACCTGCAGCTCCCTGCTTGGCTGCTCCAGTTTTCTCCTCACTCATGTTCAGAGATGGGCAGTAACGCGTTACTTGTAATGCGTTACTGTAATCTGATTACTTTTTTCAAGTAACGAGTAAAGTAAGGGATTACTATTGTGAAAATGGTAATTAGATTACCGTTACTTTCCCGTAGGAACGCTGCGTTACTGCGTTACTAAAACTGTGATTTTTTGCGAGAATGTCTCACGACGGTGACGTAAGCGAGTGCGCCGTTAGTGACAACAGCTGTGTGCAGATCAACAATGGATCACATATCGATTGTGGGAGAGAGTATGAGCGTGCAGCGTTTAAAGCGTGGAAGTACTGACCTTATTTTGAGTTTGATTCCATAAAAAGTGACAAAAACATTAGCGTCCGTTGTGCGTGGGAAGAAAACTTCTTTTTACAGCGAAAAAAACCCCTAAACTTCCAAGCAAACACCGAGTGCACAACAACGTAATGGGAAACGCACAGAGAAACTCGCAGATTCTTCAACTGACCGCAGCACACCTGCACCAGGGTAAACCTCCGCCTGCTCCAGTCCTGCTTTACAGGTGAAAATAGAGCAACAGGACCGCTGAGTCTTTGACTTTATTTATTTTCTGCTGTGTTTTACTTGCATCTATTTGAAAGAGTGAGTGTAAGAGTTACACTCAAAACATGAAGAAGGAACTGATGAAAGTGCAAGAAGAACTTGCAGAAGAGAGAATTGAGGTGAAGGTATTCAAGAAAGAAACGACCGGCTCTGCGGTGACCAAGAAAGACTGCAAAGCCGCACTTAAAGAAATACGAAAGCACAAAAAGGAAGCTAAAGAGCTCCTCAAACAGAAAGTGAAACTGGCCAAACAGCAGCTGAAAGAAAAATTTAAAGATGCCGAGGAGCAGCTCAACAAAACCTTAAAAGAACTCAAGGCAAAAGAAAAGCAAGCCGAGGACAGGAGGGGATTCTGGAGCAGACTGCTGAGAAAGAACTGACCCAGCAGCATCGAGTTTGAGGACATCAATAGTTTCTTCCTCCTCTCTCCACCTTTCTTTCACCCCATCCTTCTTCTTGGGACGTTTGTTTGTTTTTTAAAAACTCTAATCTAAATACATGTACTGAAATACACAAATAAAATTGCCATAACTTGACCTCATGTTGCCTGCTTCTTTTCTTGTGTGTCTGTGGATGTAAAACAGTAACACACTTTCTGCTCTGTGTGTCTTTAATTGTAAATAAATGCAATATGTTCTGATTTTAAAATGCAGTGCAAAAAACTTCTGCTCTAAATCTTTTTTTTTTTTTTAGCAAAAAGCTTTTTTTTTGCCTGTTGTGGAAGTTTTCCATTTAAATAAAGCCTGCAGACGAGCGGTGAGCGGTAGCTAACATTCTTTAATCCAAACACACAAAGAACAGACAACCAAGCTTGATGAAGTCCCTGCATGACCGTGGGACAGACGGTCAGCAGAGTCTCCCTGAGCCTAGCATGGCTCTCAGTTAAATACCTTCTCCAGGAACAAAAGGCAGTACACAGCTGTTTCACACCTTAAGGTTCACACTCCCTTGCTACCTTCCCAGAGTCCTCAAAGAGACAAAAGACTCTTCCTGTGGAGTTGTCTGCTTCCCCCAACTTCCTTACTACACCCCCTCCATTTGTCTTACTGTATGAGTGTGAGACTTGTTAAAATCCAGTGGCACCAAGGTATCATACAATAAAATAATATGATTAATACATAAGTAAAAGAAATTCCTATACATGCCCCTTCCTGATTACTTATGTTTTAACATGTTTGTTACACTTAAATGTTTCCAATTTCAAATGTTAACACAGATTTTCAGAGTAAATACAGATTGTAGTTTTTTAAATGATGATTTCATTTAGTTTGGGGAAACAGCTCTCCAACTTTACCTCATGTAGAAAAAGTAATTTCCTTCTAAACCTAATAAGTGGTTTTGTCATCTAGCAAGAACTGCAATCAAGCATTTGCAATAACTGGTGATGAGTGTGTTACAGCGCTGTGGAGGAAATTTGGTCCTCTCTTCTTTGCAGAATTGTTTTCATTCGGCCACTTTGGAGGGTTTTCCAGCATAGGCTGAGTTTTTAAGGTCATGCTAAACCATCTCAATCTGATTGCAGTCTGCACTTTGACCAGGTCAAAACCTCCATGTTGTTTTTTGAGCCATTCAGAGATGATCTTGCTGCTGTGTTTTGCATTATTGTCCTGGTGCATTTGAGCTTCAGGGTACATTAAATGAGACTAGTGAGGCCTTCAGGTTTTTCACATTTTCTGGATTAAGGCCCTCATCGTGGTTCGATTCCCAAAGCGCTTGAAATGCCTTTGTAACCAGACTGTTACTTTGTTTCCAGACTGATAGAGTTCAGTGTTTCTTAGCTGTTTCTTTAGATGTCCACGATGTTGCTTTCTGAGATCTTTTAGTCAACTTCACTTTTTTTTTGCCTGTCCCATTTGGTTCTTTAGCCGTCAGAATTGTTGTCTGAAGACCAACAAGGAGACCCAATGGATTTACTTTCCCAAATGGATCATCACGGCCTTGCCATATTGGTCCGTTTGATCTACCTTTGTTGTTATTATTTATTTTATTTTATTTTCAGTTGTTACAGATGGGACAGACATGACTGAGGAATAGGAAAGGGAGAAAGAACGATGAAGGAGAGGAGCAAAGAGCAAAGAAAAACTGAAGAACAATATTCACCTTATGTTTAATTTCTACCTTTATTAAAGAGACTCAGAGAAATTTTGAGGTTAGCTAAATAACTTGTAACCAGGTACATATCTGAAAATTTCTTTTGTGTAATGTATTTTCTTATTTTTGTTGCATGAAGAATCTGTGTATGTGGACACTCACTATTTGCCCTCTTTTTCAGGTCCTCACATGTGTCCTTTACAAGCAGAGACTCACTGATAGACGACTCTGTTACCAGTTCTAGGGCTGATGCACCCACCCACATCCCCACCCCCGGTGTATCCTTTATAGGTATGCAAGTTTCTAAATGAAATAAATCACATGTGGTTAATCTTAACCAAAGTCCTCAGTTATGGGAAAATGAACTGGAAATGCAAGTTGTGCAACTTCACAACCACAAAAAGATTAGACCTGCTGAAACACGTCAGGCTAATACATGGGCATTTTGGTCGAGTCCACTCCATACCCTGCCTTCATGCAGATTGCCCTTGCACTGTCAAGACATGGGGTGCATTAAGGACACATTTGTCAAGGCATCATTCACAGTCATCCCAGCCAGGCAACATCCTTTCATTCACGTGCATTGTCTGTAATTCATGCTCTTTTGACAGAGGCAGTTTTTTGAAAATCTTGGTGGCCATCTAAAAAAGTTTGAAACTGTGCCATGTGTTTTTGAGGATTGTGATTATAAGGTTAACAAATACACAACATTCCACAGCCACAAGAGTAGAAAACACAACCCACATTCCTTGGAAGATTTCAAGACGAATGTTCTTCATCAATACCAAAAGAACCCGGATGAAGAATGTGACATTGTTGACCATGACAATGAATGTGGCTCAGTCCTTGAGGAGGATGAGGACTTAAACAAAATTATTACTAAGAAAGTGGGGCTACTCCTCCTGAAAATGGAGAGCATTTTCAATGTGTCCAATTCATGCATTGACAAACTAGTAGAGGAACTTCATTTCCTTACAGCATCTGCATCTGGTCCCGTCATTAAAGAAATAATTCTGAGCACTTTGAGAAAACATGGCTGTACATTGGAAGACTCAGTGATTTCAGAACTGGTCAAAGACCTTTGCCGGCTAAGCCCTGTCTGTGCTGCTTTAAGAGTGGAAGGGCCTTTAAGCAGTCAGTTCAGGAGAGAGCAATTTAGAAAGGAGCATCTCTCATTGACTGAACCTGTTGAGTACATACTTGATAGTACAGATAATAAAACATTTCAGTATATACCAATCCTCCCATTATTATCTCAACTTGTGGACAACAGAGACATTCAAAACACAATATTACAAAACAAAAGGCCATCTGATGTCTCTTCGAAATACAAATCATTTAATGATGGATCTTTACTAAGAGAAAACAGCTTTTTATGTGAAGATGAACTTAAACTCCCACTCATCCTTTATATAGATGACTTTGAGATATGCAACCCTCTGGGAACATCCCGCAAGAAGCATAAAGTCACAGCTGTGTCTTGGGTGTTTGCAGACATACCTGCCACCTTGAGATCTATACTGATTTCCATTTACTTAACCATTTTATACAAGGCAAATGATGTCAACCAGTTTGGCTATGCAAATGTTTTGGACCCACTGCTCAAAGATTTGAAGTCCTTTGAAGATAATGGTATTTTTGTTTCAAGTCTGGGCAAAGTGGTCAAGGGCACTGTACTTGCTGTAGTCGCTGACAATCTTGGCGCTCACTCAACAGGCGGGTTTGTTGAAAGCTTTTCAGCTTCACATTTCTGTCGCTTTTGCATTGGCGAAAGGTCACAGATCCAGGAGCATGAAGTAGGAGAAGGACTGTTTCCTCTACGGACTAAGTCCAACTATGCCATCCATGTCAAAGCAGCACTGTCTGATCCTGCAGAAGCTCACCACTGTGGAGTTAAAAGACAGTGTCCAATCTCAGACAGACTCAGTCACTTTCATGCTACATCAGGTTATCCCCCAGATGCTTTGCATGATTTGCTTGAGGGGATTGTACCTGTTGAAATTTCACTCTGTCATGATGTGTTAATCAGGAAGAAATACATATCTCTTGAGCAGCTCAACCGTTCCATCTGCTTCTTTCCTTACAAATGGAGTGACAAAACAAACTGTCCACAACCCATTGCCCCAAATTTCACAGCGCGAAAAAGTGTAGAAGGTAATGCACACAAAAACTGGTGTTTGTTGAGAATGATACCACTCATGATTGGTGACAAAGTACCAGAAGATGAGCCTGCTTGGGAGGTTTTGATGACCCTGAAAGATGTTGTTGAGCTTGTCATGGCTCCTCTCCACACAGATCACACAATAGGATACATGCAAAGTAAGATCTCAGAACACCGTAACAGATATTTAGAAGTGTTCCCAGAGGAGAAACTAAGACCAAAACATCACTTTCTCGAGCACTATCCTTTGCTTACAACTGTTTACTTGTACATTTCTGGACTATGCGATTTGAAGCCAAACATCGATTCTTTAAAAGGATTGTGAGGCAGACTGGGTGTAGAAACATCCTCATGACAATGGCAAGAAAACACCAATCGATGATTGCGTATCATACCCACGATTACAACCACCAAAGGCCAGCACTGTCAGTGTCCCAGAATCAAATCAAATCAAATCACTTTTTTTTTTAATTTTTTTTTTTTTTTATTGTCACAGAAGACTCAAGTGGCAGTCGATGTTCTAAAAGACAGCATTAAGGAGTCCCTTGCAAGGAAGTTCCCCAGGGAAGACTTTGTGAACATGACAAATAAAGCAACCATTTTAGGCACAGACTATAATATTGGCATGATGCTGCCGTTTGGCTCAACAGGAGGCCTACCTGACTTTGCAGAAATCCATCAAATAGTCATTGTGCACAGAACTCCTGTGTTTGTTCTGAAGTTGCTTAGAGGCTGGTACTGTGAACACCTGAGGAGTTTCAAAGTAGAGCCCACAGGAGAGACAGAAATCCTTAAACGTTCTGAACTGAAAGAAACATTGCCCTTATCTCCCTCTTCTTAAAATGACAATCAAAAATTATTTATTCAAAATTCTACTGAACTAAATCTCTGCTTTTATTTCTCTGGCAGAAGATAATGAAGAAAATATATGCATGTAAGCTTATCAACTATTAATAACCTGTCTCAATTTCTTTTCTTTCTCTGTCTCTACAGCTGAGGAAACACAAACCAAACAACAATGGCAGTCCAGTTAAGAGTCGTTTTAGAAGAACACAGCATTCATAAGTTGACACTTCCAACAGGAATTCCTAATACAGTGGAAGATCTTGTTTCCATAATTACTGAAACTTTCCAGCTACATGGGGAATTTGGACTGCTATACCAAGACAAAGACTTTGACAATCAGTTTTTCAGTGTCATCTCAACTGCTGACTTGTATGACAAGGCCACTGTTAAAGTGATCCTTAAAGAGCCAGTAATCACCCTTGAATTACAACCAGTATGTGAATCAGGATCATCGTCTGCATTGAACTCTTCGGCTTCAGTGAGCACTCATCCTGCAAGTACTACTGAAACGGACATCTGCCCTGCCAATCATGATGCACCCTCACAGGTGTCCGACTGCGCATCGTCAAGTTCCAGTGACACCATCATTCTCCCTGATTCATGTCGCCCTGCTGCGTGGCCAGTGCCATTTCAAGTACCGGAGTTTTCCCGAGACATACAACTAATCCTTGCTGAGGCAAACAACTCATATCGCAACACTGGAAGACCTTTCATGGATGCCAGTGTTAAATCAGCAACAATGTTTTTTTTCAGTTTTATTTGTCATATGCAAGTTAGCACAGGGTCAACATTGCAATAAAATGTGTTTGACGAGCAGCAGTCACTCAGCAGCATGATACAGTAGGAGAAAATATAATAAAAATAAAATAAAATAATAAAGAAAATGGAAAAATAGTAAGGAGCAAAATATTAGAGAGACGTGGTAAAAGAGAAAAGATGACTAAATATATATGTATCTCTTCTGCCCTCAGCTGAATGTCTCTATCCAGCTTATGCAGTGAGCTAAACATAAAATGGCTTCAGTAAACACTCAGGAGACCGCGTGCCATTCTTCGGAGCTTTACTGATCCTTATTTTCCTTTTTTGTAAAACTGTAATAACAGAAACAGAATACAGTGTATTCACTCTCCATACAAATACACAAAGATTACATTAAATATTGTTGACTTATGTAAACAGTCACTACACAATCAAGAGATACAGAGATGGTAAGAGATACAGCTAACACCACATGCTGGTATGCTTCATGTTAGCAGGCTAAACAAAGGGCTAACAGCTAGCTTGTGCTAGTAATGTAACAAACTCGCTAAACACACAAGAAGCTCATTACTTTGCTGAACAAGGTACTAATAAGTGGGAACAATAAACCGTTTTGCCACACTTACAGATTATGCCTTTTCAAGGGCGTCAGATGCAGGAATTTACAGAGACACAGCCAAATGGACCTTCCCTGTCGAGCGCTGGGAGAAAACCACTGCTTGCGCTCTAACATGGTGCTACCCTGTCAACCCACTAGATGGCAGGCTTTGCCCAGACAAGATCAGGAATAAACATATTTTCTGACATGTTGCAACAGTTAATTACAGAACGAATGATTATGACCCGCCATATAACAAACTTATAAAAAACATGCCTTAGAAATAACAGGAGGGACAGAATACTCCCCGCCTGACGTCTGCAGGACGTCACACCAACTAAAGCTGAATCCCACTATTACAAAGGATATTAAGAGTCTTTCAGACTTAGCTCTTAGGTACCAACAAGACGACTTCACTGATGGGTCTCAGGTACACTCTACATTCACCACTGCGGATGATCTTGACTTCAATCTTCCTTACTCTGCCATCTTGACTGGGGAAGGTCTTTGTGACTAGCCCTAGTGGCCAGTCAATCCTGTTTTCTTGTCCCTCTTTGAGCAGGACCACATCTCCAATTTGTAGATTGGGCTTTGAAGCCCTCCACTTGCGACGACCCTGTAGTCCGCTGAGGTACTCTCTCCTCCATCGTCCCCAGAAGATGTTGGCTAGGTACTGTACACGTCTCCATTGCGCTCTAAACAGGTCCTGATCGTGGAACTGACCTGGTGGTACTGGGGGCGCACCAACCTTTTGTGTGAGTAGCATGGCAGGAGTGAGAATCTCAGGATGCTCTGAGTCAGCAGAAACTGTGGTAAGTGGCCTTGAGTTGACTATTGCAGTGACCTCCGACATGAATGTCACTAACACCTCATGTGTGAGCTTTGCATTTCCGTGCTGCAGCAGCATTACGTCAAGGATCCGCCGACTGACGCCAATCATGCGCTCCCAAGATCCAGCCATGTGCGATGCATGTGGAGGGTTAAATTGCCACTCACAGCTTCTGTCTCCAAGATACTTGTTGATTTTGTTGTTATGACAACCCTTCTTGTCGATTTGGAGTTCTCTGCAAGCACTCACAAAGTTTGTGCCGCAGTCGGATCTGAGTAGTTTAACAGCACCTCGCATGGCAACGAAACGGCGCAGAGCATTAATGAAAGATGAAGTGTCCATTGCTTCTATCACTTCGATATGTATGGCACGAGTGCTCATACACGTAAAGATCACTGCCCATCTCTTGGCCTCTGCTTGACCTCCTCGTGTCTTTCTGACTGTAACAGGCCACGGACCAAAAACATCTAGGCCCACACACGTGAAAGGAGGGTCTGTACACATTCTGTCTTCTGGTAGATCTGACATGATCTGCTCTTGTTGCTTGCCCCTTAATCTGCGGCATATGACACAGTTGAAGATGACACTACTGACGGCTCTTTTCCCACCCACAATCCAAAAACCTGCAGCTCTGATTGCACCTTCGGTGAAGTGTCTGCCCTGATGACATACTTGTGCGTGAAAGTGTCTGATTATGAGCTGGGTTATGTGGTGTTTACTGGGAATGAGCATGGGGTGTGTCTCATCTGTTGACAGTTGAGCTCTTGCGAGCCGGCCACCGACCCTAAGGACTGCATCAGCGTCTATGTAAGGACTCAGCTTGCTAAGTGGACTTTGTGTGCGAATGGACTCACTCTGCTCCATGCGCTTGATGTCATCCGCATACACCTCTTTTTGAACTGCACGAATGATAGTAACCTTGGCCTGCTGGAGCTGTTCTTCTGTAGCATAGTTGTTGCACTTGTGCCATCCACGACATGTGCTCTCTGTTTCACCTTTAAACGACTCGGCAATGTGCAGCAGTCTGGCAATAGTTTTTAGCAGACGACTCCAATTTGAGAATCTCTCGAACCTTGTGGTCCCGAGCTCTTTTTTTGACAGAAAGGTGGCACAGGATACGATATCTGGGCGCAGCTCAGTGTCGTTTTCAGGGCAAACAAGGTCAAAAGGTTCTTTCTGTATTTGTCGTTGGCCTGAATCTGTAAGGAAGGCAGGTCCGCTAAGCCATGTAGAGTGAGACAGATGCTCAGCGGGCAGTGCTCGTGTGGCATGGTCAGCTGGGTTTAGCTGTGTGGGTACGTAATGCCATTGGTGGGTCTGGGTAGAACGCCTAATGCGCTCCACACGGTTATGCACATACACATAAAAGCGTCTTTTTTCATTGAAAATATATCCAAGGACCACCTTCGAGTCGGTGTAGAAGTTCACCTCATCGATAGTAGTGTGAAGCTCCTGCTGGACCATTTCCGCCACTTCTACAGCCAGCACAGCAGCACAAAGTTCCAGTCTTGGAATTGTGATGTCTGGTTTTGGAGCCAGCCTGGCCTTTCCAAGAAGAAACCCAACTTCACTGAGCCCATTGCCTGCTGTGAGTTTCAGGTAAGCGACGGCTCCAACAGCTTTTGTGGATGCATCACAAAAAACATGCATTTCTTTTCTCTGAGATTCAGATAGTGAGATGGATGTATACATGCGGGAGATCTTGAGCTGTTGTAAGTGCTTTAGGGAATCTTTCCATTGCTGCCACTTGTCCTGTTTCTCCCTCGGCAGCGGTGCATCCCATTCGCTAATGTCCATAGAGATCTCTCTCAGAATGGAGCGGCCTTCGATGCTGACTGGCACAGCGAAGCCGAGTGGGTCATACAAACTGTTGATGACTGACAATACACCACGTTTGGTGAAAGGCCTGTCATTGATTTCAACTTGAAATGACAATTGGTCTGTCGACAGGTCCCAGCCTAACCCAAGGCTGCGTTGCATGAGTGGGGCGTGTTGTCCACGTTGGAGTTCCTGCGGGCCTGTGGCTAGATCTTCACTTGGGAAGGCACTGACGACTACAGGGCTGTTGGATGAGATCTTGTGAAGGCGGATGTTAGACTGAGCCAGCATCCTTTGTGTTCTGTGAAGGACGTCAATCGCCTGGGTCTCAGAGGGAAATGACTTTAGCCCATCATCTACATAAAAATGGCGCTCAATAAATTCCCTTACATCACTGCCATATTCTTTCTCTCCTTCCACAGCAGTCTTCTTGAGTCCATAGATGGCAACTGAGGGGGACGGGCAATTCCCAAAAACATGGACTGTCATGTGAAACTCGTCCACTTCTCCATCGAGGTCGTGATCGCGGAACCACAGGAAACGCAGATAATCACGATGGTCCTCTCTGACCGTGAAGTTGTGAAACATCTGCTCCACGTCAGCCATCACAGCATGTGGGTCACCTCGGAATCTGAGAAGCACGCCCACAAGGCTGTTATTGAGATCTGGGCCTTTACACAGTACTTGATTCAGAGACACATTTTCGAACTGGGCGCTTGAATCGAAGACTATTCTGATTTTTGCTGGCTTTTGGGGGTGGTAAACACCAAAGTGTGGGAGATACCAGCATTCTTGGTGGGGTTTGAGAGGGGGTGCCCTTTCTGCATGACCTTTGTCGAAGATCCTTTTCATAAACTCCACATAATGATCTTTCATCTCCGTCTTTCTCTTTAATGTCTTCCGTAGGGACATGAGGCGGTTGAGAGCCTGCTCTCTGTTGTTGGGTAAGCGACGTCGGGGATGACGAAAGGGCAGGGGGGCGACCCAGTTATTTGCATCATCTTTAGCAAACTCTTTGTGCATAATGTTCAGAAACGTCTTATCTTCTGCAGAGAGTGCCATTTTGTCATCATCAGTAGTTTGTTGAAAGATGTGTTTGCCCAGTTCATCTTTGACCTGTGTGCTCTCAAAAAGGGGGCATTCTTCTGTGATCTTCACTTTTGTGTAGATTCTGTTGCCACAGGGAGAGAGAAAACTGGGGCGGCCATTATCCAGTATGTTAGTCTTGTAGGAGTTCAATGTGGGTCTGTGAGCTCCCGAGAGGCAAACATCCCCAACAATTACCCATCCAAGATCAAGCTTTTGGGCATAAGGTGCTTCATTGGGCCCATTTGCCTGGCGTCGAACCTTGTGAGCCTGAATTACATCACGGCCTAAGAGGAGGAGAATATCTGCCTCTGGATCAAGAGGGGGTATTTGTGCAGCTATGTGAGCTAGGTGATGATGAGCAGCTGCAGCTTCTGGGGTGGGTATCTCACTCCTGTTGTCAGGAATCTGATTACACTCTGTCAGTGTTGGTAGTGGTATGGACACTTTTCCGTCCACACCCTCAATGACAAAGCCGTGAGCTCTACGGCCTGTTTTGTTCGTTGTGCCAGAGCATGTTTTCATTGTGTATGGAAAGGCTTCACCATGTACATTAAACATGTCAAAAAAGGGAGAACGAGCCAGTGACACATTACTTTGGTCGTCTAAAATTGCGTACATTTTCGTTTTCATTTGAGGGGCTGTGCTGTGATATACTTTCACCATGCAAATTTTAGAACAAGACCGTCCTTGTTGTCCCTGTCCACATACCTCAGTGCAGTTAGATGTAGTCACTGTGGAGCTCGGGATGTCTGGCTCCCCGCCGTGTGCCTCTGGTGTAGAATCAAAGCTCCCACTTCTCCAAGGGGGTGGCCCGGCATGCATGGCGGAGATATGGGTATCGCTTTTGCACTCCAGACAACGAATATCAGCTTTACAGTCTTTGGCCCTGTGTTCTGTTGATGAGAGACACTTGTAACAGATCGAAAGCCCTTTGAGCAGACTTTTCCGCTCATCCAGTGTTTTCATCCTAAACCCTCTACATTTTGCAAGTGAATGGGGCTTCATGTGTACTGGACACCGTTTGTCGGGATCAAGAGAGTGAGTGTTAGATTTGTTGCTGGGTGTGCCAACCTGTGTTTTGTTTGCTGTTAGCGGGGCTCTAAAATGTGATTGTCTCACCAGCGGCCTTTCTATCCTCATGTGCCCAGTGCTGTAATTTTGTAGGATAAAGCTGGGGTCAGTTTTCATTTCAGCATTGCTATTTACGAACTGGACAAAGTAGGAGAAAGGCGGATAGTGCACTCTGTGTTCTTTCTTATACTTGGACCCCTGTTTGATCCATGACTCTTGCAGGGTATGTGGGAGTTTTTCCACAATTGGGTTTATGCCTCTTGGAGTGTCAAGAAAGCTGAGGCCTGGCAGATATCCTTCGTTTTTTGCTGCTTCAAGTTCCAGGAGGAGATCTGCAAGTTCCTGTAGAAGGTGATTGTCTCTCGGAGTAACTCTGGGAAAGCTCTCTAGGCGTTTGAACAGAGAAGCTTCAATAACTTCTGATGAGCCATAAATCCTGTCTAGCCTTTGCCATAAACGCTGAAGACCTGTTTCTGGATTGTTAACATGGACAGCCCTGATTCTCAGAGCATGCTGGAGAGACTCCCCACTAAGCCACTTAGTGAGCAGATCGAGTTCTTCACTGCACTTTAGGTTTAAATCTTCAGTGGCATTGTGAAACGTAGATCTCCATGCTAGATAAGTCTCTGGCTTGTTATCAAACACTGTCAGTCCTGCTGTCAGTAGGTCACGACGCGAGAGGAGGGCAGCGAGGTCTGATACATCTGCTTGTCGTTGTGGTTTGGCTGCTCCAACATAGTTGGACCAATGGGGAGGTGGAAGTTTGGGCTGCCAAACAGGTGGAGAACTGGGGGGGTACCCACGCGCAGCTGCTGCTGATATGTCCGGCCCTGTAGTGTGGGTGTTGTCTAAGTCACATTTTTGCTCTCTACTGTGTTTTGACTCACCTTCCATATTAGTGTTATTGTGGAAGTGGGTATCTACATACTCTTGAGTGCGGCTGACAGCCGCAGCTATTGTGGCAGGAATGTCTGGTGGCTTCACAGACTCTGCTTGGTCCAGAACTGCAGCCTCTAGGACCCTTGCAGCTGCAAGTGCTGCTTCTGCTTCTCCCTCCTGCTTCAGAGCATTTAGCGCTGCCTCCATCCGGGCCTTTTTGACCTCCATGTCTATTTGGCGTTTGGCATATTCTGCTCTTGCTCGAGCAGCTTCGGCTTCAGCTCGTGCTCGTGCTGCAGCAAGGCTTGCTGCTGAGCTGTTTGACCGGCGTGAAGCTGCTGAGCTGTTTGACCGGCGTGAAGCTGCTGATCTGCATTCCGACCTGACTTCCAGCTGTGAAAGCTGCGAGGTGTCCCCGTGGTTGGACATGATTGCTGTCGCTGGAGTGTCTCAGGATCCTGGCAGTGCACTTGATGCGTGGACAATCTTTTTACTCTTCTGCCCTCAGCTGAATGTCTCTATCCAGCTTATGCAGTGAGCTAAACATAAAATGGCTTCAGTAAACACTCAGGAGACCGCGTGCCATTCTTCGGAGCTTTACTGATCCTTATTTTCCTTTTTTGTAAAACTGTAATAACAGAAACAGAATACAGTGTATTCACTCTCCATACAAATACACAAAGATTACATTAAATATTGTTGACTTATGTAAACTGTCACTACACAATCAAGAGATACAGAGATGGTAAGAGATACAGCTAACACCACATGCTGGTATGCTTCATGTTAGCAGGCTAAACAAAGGGCTAACAGCTAGCTTGTGCTAGTAATGTAACAAACTCGCTAAACACACAAGAAGCTCATTACTTTGCTGAACAAGGTACTAATAAGTGGGAACAATAAACCGTTTTGCCACACTTACAGATTATGCCTTTTCAAGGGCGTCAGATGCAGGAATTTACAGAGACACAGCCAAATGGACCTTCCCTGTCGAGCGCTGGGAGAAAACCACTGCTTGCGCTCTAACATGGTGCTACCCTGTCAACCCACTAGATGGCAGGCTTTGCCCAGACAAGATCAGGAATAAACATATTTTCTGACATGTTGCAACAGTTAATTACAGAACGAATGATTATGACCCGCCATATAACAAACTTATAAAAAACATGCCTTAGAAATAACAGGAGGGACAGAACAGTATCTATAAATATAAATATATGTACACTAGTGATTAAATAAGAAAATCTTGAAAAGAAATGTGATGGGAGGGCAGATGGGATATTGCACAGGAATGAGCAGCAGAAAATTACAGTATTGCACTTTTAAATATAAATATCAATGACAATAAAGTGGAGTGACCAGTGCAGATTAAACAGAGTACTTGTGAAGCTGCAGGTAGCTTCTGAGTGCTGTGTTGTGTGTGTTTAAGTGTTGTGGTTGAGGTGTCGTATGGCTTGGTGGTAAAAACTGTTTTTGAGTCTTGTAGTCCGAGCACACAGGCTCCTGTAACGTCTGCCAGATGGTAACAAGGAGAACAGCTGATGTGCTGGGTGGTCTGCTCTGTGGGTGGCTGTGGTCCTTGATGATGCTGTGTGCTTTACGGAGGCATCGCTGGAGATAAATGTCCTGAATGTCCTGCTGGCAGAGCAGCTTCCGTACCAAACTGTGATGCAGTGATGCAATGCAAGACCTTGCAAAAGTAATTTTTTCGTACACTGCTTACCCAACCAATCAGCAGATCCTCTCAGTGGCTGAAGCCTTGGTTTCAAAGTTTCCGTGTCTTATTATCATTTGCCAGCTTATATGGCTGGCAGCAGCGCATAAAAAACAAGATGCACAATTACTGTGCCAAGCTAAGATCTCGAAAATTTTCTTACCCGGAAATTGAAATTAATGCCTTAAAAAGGTAGCATCCAGCTGATGCAGTGCCATCAAAGAATGTAAAAAAGCCAACAAAAAAAAGCAGAGGTTAATTATCTCCCTCCGCATCCTACTGGAGAAACCCAAGAGACACTGGAGAAAGAGAGGCTGGAATTAATTTATGAAATAACAAAGAAAAACAATGCAAATATAATTGCAGATAAAATGAATAAAACGTTCGCTAGCCGAAGACTTGGAGTGGTCAGCCTCTGCCCCTCTGTGGGTGAGTTAAAAGAAAGGTGGCCAGCATTATTCACTGAGGCTCAGGTGAGTATGTGTGATAACTATTCCTATCCACCAAAAAACAAATGTCAAACAAATGTCAACAAATTGAAATGTCTTTTTTTTTGTCCCCTTACTTCTTAGCTCATCGAAGAGTTCAGACACATCACCACAGTTTCTTTGGTGGAGACATTCATGCTGAAACTTGATGAGTACACACCAGGTCTTTTGCAGCTTATGCCTGCCAAAGGAGGAGCCGCTGGTTCCAAGATGAGACCTCTGCTGGACACTTTGAATGACCTATGTTATTTGACTTTTTTCACAAATATGTAATTATGGAGGGCTGCAGTGGGTAGCAAGAAGGTCCTGGGTTCAAATCCCGGCCCAGGGTCTTTATGCATGGAGTTTGCATGTTCTCCCTGTGCATGTGTGGGTTCCCCCCGGGTACTCCGGCTTCCTCCCACAGTCAGAAAGCATGGCTGTTAGGTTAATTGGTCTCTCTAAATTGTCCTTAGGTTTGAGTGTGTGCGTGCATGGTTGTTTATCCTGTCTGTCTCTATGTTTCCTTGTGATTGACTGTCCAGGGTGTACCCAGCCTCTCACTTGTTGAAAGCTGGAGAGAGGCATCAGCCATGTTTTTGTTTTTAAGTAATTCAGTCTTAATGTAAGTAAATCACTCGACTTAGTCTTTTCACTAAATTGTATCTCCCTACAGACACAGAGCATTGAGAAGAAAAGGGATCTCCTTATCTGCTGCCTCATTACCTTCCTCGGGGAAAGACAAGAAGATCTTTTTCATGACTGCCAGGTTTGTCATATTGATAACAGTTTACTTATTAACTCAAGGGATCCTAATGTTCTTCTCTCCTGTCCTCTCCTATCCCCTGTTCTCCCCTTCTCCATTCATCTTCTGTCCACTCCCCTCTTTAGATCAACTGAAATATATTGAAAAAGCATCTTAAATAAAATAAAATGTGTGCATGCTTTTTGTTTCTTTCTTTTTAACATGTAGGAATGTGAGGATTACACAGACAATATGATGAAGGTGATCGTGATCCACAACATCATGGCTGAGGAGGATCCATCAGATGTGTCCATTGTGATTGAGGGAAACCAAGTGATGGAGGGATGTGGAATCCGAACAAAGGCATGTGTACTGCTGATGGGACTGATATATGCCCGCAACCTCGAATATCCGAAGGAGCTGAAGAACACATTTGACACTTTTCAAAAACTGTTTTTGGAAATGGGGCGAAACTACTGACCTAGGTCCACGGCCTCAAAAATAAGCTTATGCAATGGACACACCTTTCCCCTCTTGTTCCCAGAGGACATAGCTAGATGGAGCTGTAATTTTTCTTCTGACAGCAAGCACAGAAACTATTGAATGTTGGTGTTAGTGTTCTGTTCTATCTATCCATATGTTTGATAACGTACATGCACAGAAACAACCTTGTAGAGTTTCTGTGCTTTTGGCTTTTAAAATGGACTGAGTGGCCTTTGAAAGTGTTGTCTGCATTAGCCGTTGTGTTGCACTTTATTCTGTATTTTTATGGGATAAAAACATTGAGATGATGAACCATTTGAATATCTTTTTTGGGGGGGTACATTTTACCTTATATGAATAGGTAATGTTTATCAACTGATAATAATTAAATTTTATTACTAATTATCAGGTATTACCAACTAGCAAACAAGAGATAATTTTACCTAATTTCAATGAATAAGTAGCTGTTGAATGTATACATAAATATGGGGTAAATTTTACCCAATTTAATTAAGTATTTCATAGCTTTTTATTGAAGTTATTTTATACACAATATATTGAACTAAATATACCCCAAAAAAGTCAATGCAAATTGTTACCTCAGATTTATTGGGTAGATTCTATAGATGACTTTTTACAGTGTAGATTAATTGTAGATAGTTTTTTGGTGAACCTCTACCCATATTTACTTCTGAGAAGCTCTTTCTATACCTGATAATGTTACTGAACCAATGCCAGTCAACCTAATTACTGTTAATATGTTCCTTCAGCTTTTTCTCTTACTTTTTCAGTCTTTTGTTCCTTTCTCCCAACTTATTTGAGATGTGTTACTGCCATTAGATTAAAAATAAACCATAATTTCTCATGAAACAGTAAAATGTTTCATTTTAAACATTTTATACGTTTCCTCTGTTCTGTTGTGAATAAAATAAGAATTTATGAGGTTTGCAAATCACTGATTTCTGGTTTGGATTTTTAGCTTAAGTGCTGAATGGCCTGGCGTGAGTATAGCCCCCTATTGCCATGGGTAATCTGTCTGTCAGTAAGAAGGCTGTAAAACTGATGATGACTGTGGCCTCTGGCTCTGACGACACAGTTCCGATAACCCCTCTTATCATGTGACCCATTCTTAAGAGCTTTCTTCCTGGCGTGCAAAAACTGTGAGCCACATGCTATTCAACAGATCATCTGTTTCAAATATGCTTTTGATTTGGCAGACTTCACTTATTGGGATATCAGAAGGTGCACATTATCCATTGGAGTATACGATCATGAAATAACCCAGATTATTTTCTGCAGTTATGTGACTGTGCACGTGGGCTCTCTGTGGGTGTTGTGTAACA